>NC_066364.1:12367108-13033983 GCF_013377495.2 Cygnus atratus | reverse complement strand
TTTTTAACTTGGACTCCCAATTCAGCTCCACGAAAAAAATGCCAACATTACGTTGTATATAGAAACTCTCTCAGTGATCATTTCATGAGAACAAGCTTGTACAAACAGCACACTATTAACATGTAGTTACTCTACTGCTGTTATATATGTGTTGTATATAACAACATCCCCGTTTCAAAGAGGTCGAAACACATTTTTGTAAATATAGTGAAAAGTCTGTATTCACATTACTGACAACAAATAAATGACAGCAATGGCAAGATTCAGAGACCAGGTAGAAATGTCAGTGCATCTCAGAAGGAGCTGCAGAAACAGCACACATTTTTATAACCTTGTTTAACAGTAACACATCTTTCTATGCAATTATACCAACTTGTGGTCAAATCCAAACGTACTGCACTCAAAGTAATATTGCAAAACACGTATACGACCATCCTGACAGGTGGACAAGCCAGACTAATCTATTTGTCAAAAGACTAATCACCACTTCAGCATTTCACTGCTTCATGCCAAATTTACCTTTCATTTTTTATAGCAGTTGCTGACCAACACTCAGCACTTGCTATTTTTAAACAGGATGATATTATTTGAGAAGAGGTTTCAACTATTTATATACTTCATTAACTCTTTTTGAAGGTTAACATAAAATACGGGAGGAAAGGAAAAAGGAAAACAAAAATAATAGTATCACCACTAAAAATACTGATTTTTGTTCAAATTAGTCTCAAAACTAATTTATAACTTTATGAAAGTGATGCTTTAGTTTAACAAAGCAGTAGGAGCCAACTTAGAGCAGCTGGAGGTACTTCTATGGCAGGAGGTAAGATTAAATTATGTAATGAACGTTGCTTGTTAGGCATTATTCATCTCCTGTTAAAACAGACTAAAGCACGTCAAACGGATTGTGGCTAGTGATCTCTATTGACTAGAAAGGCAGCCTGTAATGTCTACCACGGACGTACATGTCTGCATTGCAGCCATCCCTTAAGGTGAAATGAATTCCTCTCTCTGTTTCTTTCCAGTATTTAGTCTTTCTAGACAGTAGAGCAATCCTATCTTCATTGCAGAGTATTGTTCCACCACCACATCAGCAGAAACATGGTACAAACTGAAAACCTTTTTAACAAGCTTACTTAGGTTTTTACAGGCTTACTTAGCAACATTCAATTTTCCAGTTCTCAAAACACTTGACAGAGGTGCTAACCGTCATTATCCTTGTTTCACAAGTGAGGAAAATTGAAAGTTAACATGGAAGTTAACATGACCTTGCCCAAATGAAAACATTTCCACATTTCACCCTACCTTAGAATTACCATCACCTACTGCGAATCCAACTCTGCTACATACTATTCAACAAATTCACAGGTCTGAAAAGTGAGTATAAAGATTAATAAGAAAAATATTAAATGAACAAGGTAAAATATTTTTTCTCTTTTAACAACTTAAGACAAATGCTATCCCTGTGTATCAGACAGTATGTCCAGCCAGTACACTGCAGCATGATGCAGTTGCCCAGCTGGCATTGCTTAAGCTAGCGCCAGAATGAAACACACCGTAGCACTTTCAAAATTATTAGCCAAAGTTATTAGCCTTGTGAAGTGACATAATCTACTGTCTTGAGCAGCAGGCCAGGCAAGTACAATTTATATATCTGCTAGTACTTGAGCTATCACCAATATACTATGCTGCACTTTACCAGCCCAATCTACGTGAGCTGGGGACCGTTTTCATCATGCTCTACTGCCTCACGTAGACATGTTCTAAATTTTCCGTAAGGGCATCTAATTAAAACAGTATTGTGGATTGTCATATAGAAAAGTAGTGTAGACAAGGTTTCAACATCTTTTTTTTCAGAAACAGGAAAACAGTTTTGACCATTTACTCCTATATGGTAAGCTGGAGTATAAAAGCACACATTTTTACACACACAGACACACATGCATGTACATGAACATATACACAGACACATGCTTCTATATAAATACAATACTCTGCTCCCACTGGTATGTTCACCTAGCACCTTCGCTGCTATTTGCCCTAAGTACATTTAACTACAAAAGCATGATCTTTTCTTAATTATACACACACACACAAAAGAGTACTTTGAATATTTTTTTCCAGAGTAGGAAGAAAACTCATCCTCCACACCACGATGCACTTGGAAGGAGGATGCCTTCCAACTTTGTATTTGCACTGCCATCCTGCCAAGAACAAGTCTTTACCAATAGTCTGAAACTCTGGCACACAAGCTTGGATTTCTGCACTGATCAGTGCCGATCCAGCTGCCTGTACCCAAAATACAAGTCAAAGGAGAGAGAACGCCAGCACAGTACTGGTGTGTTTGAGGCACCGATCTTGCCAAAACACGACATATTTAGCACTCTAGAACTGATGTAATGAAAATTGTTGTTAGAAGACCTGAGTAACATCAATATGAAAACAAAATATATCTTCAACATTTAGTTACTTTCTGTCTTTAACATAGATTTCAGCTCTTTTGAGACAATGTACATTTCTGTATTCCTTTACTAATGTGGCCCATCTATTGTAAACCCAGATATTACAGAAAATTACCTTTGTGGATATCAGGAATATTTCAGTAGCTGACATGTTAAACTGAAGTTTTTATAAACAATGGAATTATGTCACTGGAAAACAAAATATATGCATTATTAGCATCGAAAACCTCTAGCTAAGCCTCAACACTGTAATGGCTCATAAATATTTGATGACTGGTAAACAAGACATTTAACATATAATGTATTATCACATAAATATAGCTGTGTACTACCAAAATAGAGTTACAGCTGTGGATATTTTGGATTACAATAAAACAAGGAAGTCCCTCCTGAACAATAATCAAAAGAAAACTTAACAAGCAACAAAGAAAAAAATCAAGAATATGCTTGTCAATTAGTGGAAACAATGCTAAATGTAAGTTTTTTGTTTTCCTCGTCTCAAAATTAAATAGCGACATTTTCAAACTATTTCAACTATTAAGCATAGCAAGGACATTCTGTCTTGAATTGCTTCTTCTGCCATAACAATTCAAGTTACCCAGATCAAAATAATTAATTCTGATAGAAGCAAAAACAAAACAAGTGAGCAGATTTAAATGAAAATTGAATTATTTTATTATAATGCTTTATAGTATCATTCAGCCAAAACTGCATGCAACTTTTTCTTCTCTCATTGATACCTTCTTCTGGATGGCTACAAGACCAACACACTGCCCTGACTCCTGTCTTGTACTTTCCCCTGTCTGACTGCACCTTGGCTTCCCATATATTTGATACACCTTGTTCAGGTTTTCTCTCCTTTTTCCCCTGTCATTTTAGGTCGTAAGGAGTTAGGCAGCAGAACTGCTTTTAAAATTCATGAGAAACAGGTATAGAGGGAAGCTGGCAGGTCTAGATATTCCAGCACATATTCAGAAACTTCAATGAAATGTGTCAATGTAAAATCTTGAGATACACAGACAACCAAGGCAGAAGTTACAATGCTGATGAGCTCCAAAACATTCAAGCAACACTGCAAGCAACAGGAACAGGTCATATATGATCAGTACAATAAACAGTTTATTACTGATCGAGGAGAAAAAAATTTAATTCATAAACCACATTTGCTGTGGCACTTTGCTTCCAAAATTCTCTACTTTTGAAAGTTTGTCAAACAATTTTACAATAATTATGTACAATGTACAATGATCAGAACTAGACAAAATTTTGCAAAACCTTTTGCAAAACCTCTTTCAGCCTCCTGACTTACAGAGTAACTGTGGTTCATATAAAACACTCTTGCATTTGACAGGAAAAACATATGAATATGTTAAAAATATGAATACTCTGTAGGAGTTGCTGAAACAGATCCAAACCTGCATCTACTGAGTCTGGTTTCTCACCTCTAGCAATCATTTGTTAGTTTATGCAGACAGTGAACTCCTTTTTGAAAACCCCTGTGTCTATAATTTGGTAAAGGGGTGAGAGTTTCAAAGAAGCCTATGAGAATTAGCCCCAGTGACATGAAGGACATGCCCATGTCCCTCTGGGAGAGAGCACAAAACATCTGCAGAAGAAAGAGGGAATGGTAAGACATCTAAGGACCATGACATCACCCTTCATACATTTCTACTTACAGCCAGAGAAGCACCAACAATTTCTGTGACACGTGAACAAACAAAAGTTTGACACACTGATTTACTAAAGCGGGAATGGCAATAATAATAAACCCATCAATACTCCATAAAGGACTTTAATGTGTCTGAAGATATTTTCATTACTGCAGTAAGTGTTAAGCGTTTCCTTTGCTGTTAACAGTTTTTATGGCAAAGCTTTGAAGAATGTCCCACAGGTTATCAGCAAAAGCTCTATCTGTTGCATATAAAATAAGAACACACTAAGCAATCCAGAAAACTACTTTCAAGTTGTGGCCCAAGACTAAAGTTGGAACCATGACAGGACAGATCCTTTGCTGGTGTAATGTGGCACGGTTCCAGTGGAAGGAAGCCATATCAATTGACACCAGCTGAGAATATAGCTTGATGCATCGCCTTATTCACTCCTTACGTCTGTATTTTTCTTTTTCTTCCCCTTTTTTTTTTTCTTTTATGTTCTAGTCTCCAACACCATTCTGGCCAGTCACTAATAGTCCTTAAAGGCTAACCTTCCTGTTAGCTTGCATTTAAAAATGAATCTCAGATGCAGGAAATGAAAGCCTTCCTCTTAAACATAAAGCAGATTCCAATTGAAAACTAAAGAATTCACGCTTCAAAACACTCTCCGAGGATGTCTGTCTCTATTGGTAACATTTGGAGATGTTTGAAAGGGAGCTAATGAAGACAGGTTTATGTGACTGGTTATAATTTTACCTTCCCAACTGCACATTTCAGATTTGTCTCAGTGAATTATCTGGTAAAATATTTCATAGTAATGAATTCTTTAAAAAAGTTTGCAACCAGTGAAACATTCTGAGCTAAAGTTTCAAAAACAGCCAGTAATGTGAGCTTGCATAATAATGCACAAATGGCTAATTGCTCAAAAAGAAGTTAAAGCATTTAAATACACATAAACTGTTTTAATGCTTCAAACCACCAAATGACTGAAAATACGTGGAGGGGGGCAGGTAGAAAATGAACTGAGTAAGACTCAGGGACAAACCACATAAGCAGCCCATTTTACAAGCAGCATGAACAACCACCAGAGATCTTCCAGAGTTCACTGCCTGCTCTTTCTCACTGTGCCATTAACAAGACTTTAACTAAACTAAGCTTTTCAGAGAATTAAGCTGAACAAGACTGCCTGATAATGTGGCGTTACTGCATCACCATGGTCCTTTGTGAGGAGAAAAACCTGCTTCGTGAAGCTGTCAAAAATCACCAGCCCCCTTCCCACCTATTACCTGCAGGAGGTCAACAGAAGCAATGAGCCACTTTTTGCTTACAGACTGCAGAACATCGGCGTGACTATCCTGGGCTCGCCTAAACTCTTTTTCTAAAGAGTTTTTCTCTAGCTCAAACAGGCAATGGCATGGGCATTGACTGCATAGGCTTGACTTTCAAATAAAATCTGAAGATCAGCAATGAGATTATTTTATAAAGACAGAGGTCTACCAGACTTGCTGTGGCTGAAGGACACTGGATAAATTTGCATGGTTGATATCTCCAGAATTACTGGTAGATGGCAGTTACACTTTATTTGTAACATGGTAGTACAGATTAGTGCCTCAGCGTGCTGGACATGAGTTACATTCACCATAATTAAAAAAAAAAAAAAAAAGTGAAAAGGAAATGCACTGATCTGCAGTATAGCTGATTCTGACCAAAGAAACAAGTTTTCACAGAACTTTTATCATTCTTCTGATCAAGCCATTTTTAACGGGCCTAATTGTCTGTTACAAACGCAGTATTTTGCCACTGCTGTCGTCCCGCAATACATGAATACATGTACATACAGAACGTATTTATTGTGTCACACGTTTATGAAAACAGGAATATACCACGAGAACAATCCAACTCTGTTATGTCTGATGCTACATGGCACTAAGCAGCAAACACTTCTACTAAGATTATGTTCAGGAAAGTTGTACCTTCCTCCTCCTGAAGGAATATGTGTAAGAACTATAAATGCTTGGAAGTGACTTTACAATTCAGATGTATCTTCATGTACTATGTATGCATTTAGGAGGAAGCAATTATTGTAATAGCGCGTGTGTGTGTGGGGGGGGTTACAATAATGAATTTATCCACAGATTTTGTATTAATAATGTTTCTTGTGGCTGTTTAAGAGGAAGAGTAAGGTTCCTTCATATTTTTTTTTCTTTTTGGTGCACAAACTGATTACTTGAGCTCTAAAATTTAATAAATTTGTGATTTGTACTGTCCCCTTTTAAAATTCAGGTACTTGATTACCTCTTGGCCTAGTTTCCTAAGAAAGCACATTTAACACAGTCATTCCCTAAAGTGAATTCTGAACTCACTAGGAAGTTTCAATCAAACTTTATTGAGGGGGAGAGGTCTAAAAAAATCTTAAAACTCTTACTTTTTTTTATTGGAAACTGGAGAGAGAAAAGAGATCCTATTAATATTTTAATCAAGAAAAGTTAATAAGCTCATTCTTTATTAGACATCAAGAATTCTCATAAAAGAGAGACATCAGAAACCAGGCTCTCAAAATTCCTTGTTCCTATTACATTTCATGCATTGGTCTTATCCGTAACTATTTGAAGTTCTTTTTGTTTTGTTTTGCTTTAGAATACATCTGTAAGATACCAAATGCTTAGATGTTTATCTAGCCATATAGAGGGTTTGAAAAATCTGTTGCAAGTAGGATGTTTTCCTGAGCAACTGCTATCAGCTTCTGCCAAATCTAAAAAATACATCTCTAGTCCTTCTGGTTTTAATGAAAATCCCCCAGTGCTCTCCGAGCAGCTGAAGCAAGCTGAGGGAGAAGACTAGTACACAAATGCCTGTTGAACCAATCACTTTTGAAGAAACTTGATGTACAGGATGCACAGAAGGAAGAAAGCTCTTTTTCTTTTTATCATCATGAAAGATGGTAAGGTTTATGATATACCTAGGAGCATTCAGAGGTGAAGCATTCAGCCACAGTTATCCAGTTAAATCCAGTTTCTCCTCCTTTCTTAGCAGCCAGAGTGATGTTTAATTATCAGAATATTTCTTATGGATAATGCGACCTCAAAATTAGTGTTAATTAAATAGAGTTAGTCCTCTGATTACTAGGTACTCCTCAAAATGTTCCTGAATGCACAGATGAGAATGACAGGTGATCTCCACAGTGACTGTGAGAGAAATAACTGTGTGTTTCTACAATGTCTAGGCTAGGTGAATCGTGATACAAGGCCCAGGTACTACGGTTGGTATTTGAAAGTTTTCATGTCACATGAACATCTGTGAATGTAGCACTGAAAACAGCATTCTTTGCAGAGATGACATCCAATGGATTTGAGAGGCTGCAGTATTCTTTCATCTTAATAGATGATGATGATGCACTCAGCACTAACTTGTGGGAAAGCAATTGCTACCTCACGCTGTTAACAATTAGCATACTGGGGAAATCTGCTTCAATTTCCGTATGTGATGTTGGGCAAGTCCCTTACCCTGTCTCATCCAAATGAGGGTAAAAGTAATACCAGACTCTACCTTCAGGGAGAGTAGCAAGATAAATATTTTAGATTATATGCACTCAGCAGCTACACAGCAGGCACTGGTAAAACTACCTTGCAAGTTTAGTGAAGGTAGGCAGGAATAAATCCATTGCTCTAAATCTGGTAGCTTTATGACTGCTATGTTAACTTTTTCTTTTACAGCTCCCTCCAAATACTTTTTCCATCTGAAAATGTTGCCACTGCTATCTAATAGGTATTGTATCAGATCCTTAAGGAAAAAAAAGAATTACACCTAAGGTTTTGAGTATTCATACATCCTTCCTAGTTCTATACAGAAAGTTTCACATCTCATTGCTGTTGATTGAGACAGAACCTGGTAAATTATTCAAATTCTGGCATGTTTTTGTCAAGTACACCTAGGAGACATCCCTCATCCCCAATTAAAGAAAACCATTGTAAAAAAACTTCTTTCGATTTAAGATGGAGTCATGGGAGTACATACATTACTACTGACTAGCAAAGAAAATTCAGATGACTGAAACATACCAAAGTCTCTGAGGAAGACAACTACACACATACCAAGTAATACTCTTCTGTTTCTTTTGATCTGCTGGGGTAGTTGCTGGCCATAAGAATGAGAGAAACACACGTTGTCACATACAGTTTCCCTTACACAGGCTTTCTTAATGAATCAACAGCGATGAAAAGGAGAATGTCCCATAGCTCTGAACACCAGTAACTAACAAACATATTACACCCAGGTGTGTATGTCTCAGCCCTCAGCACAATGGTTTGCAGACTTGTTTAACCCAAATTAAAGACTGCAGGATCTCCTTGGATTCTTACCACTGTGTAAGCAAAATTATCTTTTAGCCCTCTATACACAATGTCTTTTTTTACCTTCGCAAAGGTGGAAGGTGAAACTAAAGGTCTGCAGAGCAATAGCCTCACTGGGCCTGTAGAGAACCTTACAGAAATCTCCAAGTAACAAGCCTAGAAGAAATCCAGACTACTGCAAAGAAACCTACTCACAAAATATGCAATTAAGAATGCTTTCACAAGTTCACTGTCAGCTCTCAGAACTTTTTATGCTCCCAGCTTCCCCTGTTGAATGTGGAAGGTGCTTAGTTAGACTTCAAACACTTCCAGGAATATAGTCAATCTTCTTACAATGCCTTAAAATATTTGCTACCCAACTGATATGATCCTATTGGCATCTATGATCTCACTGGCATCACGGAGATGTGGTGCGACAGCTCCCATGACTGGAGAGTTGGAATGGAAGGCTACAGGAAGGCTTTTTTCCATTTTTTCCAAAACCAGAAAAAAGAAAGAGACAGAAAACTACAGGCTAGTATGTCTCACTTCTGTGCCCGGCAAGATGATGGAGCAGACCCTCCTAGAAACTCTGCTAAGGCACGTGGAAAATAAGGAGGTGATTGGTGACAGCCAACGTGGCTTCACTAAGGGCAGATCTTACCTGACAAATCTGGTAACCTTCTACAGTGGGGTTACAGCATTGTCTCTCTAAATTGGAGAGACATGGATTTGATGGATGGATCACTCAGTGGCTACGGAATTGGCTGGATGGTCGCACTCAAGGAGTTGCAGTCAACGGCTCAATGTCCAAGTGGAGATAAGTAACAAGTGGTGTTCCTTGAGGGTCAGTATTGGGACTGGCACTGTTTGACATCTTTGTCAGTGACATGGACAGTGGGTTTGAGCCCAAGTCTGCTGATGACACCAAGCTGTGTGGTGCAGTAGTCAGCATGCTGGGGGGGGAGGGGGTGCCATCCAGAGGGATCTTGACAGGCTTGAAAGGTGAGCCTGTGTGAACCTCATGAGGTTCAACAAGGCGAAGTGCAAGGTCCTGCACCTGGGTCGGGGCAATCTCAAGCACAAATATAGGCTGGGCAGAGAATGGATTGGGAGCAGCCCTGAGGAGATGGACCCGGGGATGTTGTTTGACAAGAAGCTCAACATGAGCCAGCAATGTGCGCTTGCAGCCCAGAAAGCCAGACAAATCCTGAGCTGCATCAAAAGAAGCATGGCCAGCAGGGCAAGGGACATCATTCTCCCTTTCTACTCTGCTCTTGACACCCCTTCTGAAGTGCTGTGTTCATCTCTGGGGCCACGAGCACAAGAAGGACGTGGATCTATGAGTCCAGAGGAGAGACAGGAGGATGATCGGAGGGCTAGAGCACCTCCCCTATGAAAACAGGCTGAGAGAGTTGGGGTTGTTCAGTCTTGTGAAGAGAAGGCTCTGCAGAGACCTCATAGCCTACTTCCAGTACCTAGAGGGGGCCTAAAAGAGCATATAGTGATAGGACAAGGAGTAATGGCTTTAAAGTGAGAGAGGGTAGATTTTGAGTAGATATAAGGAAGAAATTCTTCCCTGTGAGGGTAATGAAGCAGTGGAGTTCTCAGGTTGCCCAGAGAAGCTGTGGATGCCCCGTGCCTGGAAGCGTTCCAAGGCCAGGTTGGACGGGGCTTTGAGTAACCTGGTCTGGTGGGACGTGTCCCTGCCCATGGCAACAGAGTTGGAACTGGATGATCTTTAAGATCCCTTCCAACCCAAAATATTCTATGATTCAGTGGTCTGTATTGGGACACAGTTCTAAAATCAGTACATCTCAACTCCCAAATTGTTTCAATGAAGTGAAGTAATTATAAATTCAGAGTAACCACAAGTAATTTCAGGTTTCCACTTGCCTAGAGGCTTCTTGATACATGCCATTTCAGAGACAGAAGGGATCACAGTATCATAGAAACAGAAAAAGAAAAGCAAGTGTTGATAAAATAGCCAGAAGTGTCAAGAAAAGAAAAGAAAAAAAAAAAGTACGTGTGTAGTCATTCCAAAGCTTTGCACAATTTTTCATGTCTTTCTCAACTGTACAAAACAAAGCAAGAGATCTGGGTTTAACAACTTTTTTTTTTTTGCCTAAACAGAATTAGTGCTTATAAACAGCCATGTTTCCATGTTTCTCTTGTACTGCTTTTTACTTCCTCTTTTTTTCCCCCCCACAATGAAAATTACTTCAAATGTTTTGTCTTCAGCAGTCTTTCATTAACGCACACACTGAGGTACAAAATATATCACACTATGCATCACAGTAGACCTTTCCTAAAAGTTGATAGTTAGGTTTGTTTCTGCACAAAAATATGAAAAAAAAAAAAGAATATGTAAAAAGGCTGCTGAGAGAATCTAGGCGAGAATTTTAGAATGAATAAATATTAGACCAGACAACAGTGCATATCCAGCTCAAAGGTGTGGACATATCAGTGTTTACATGTATACCAACACTAAATGAAAAGTGGAAGACAATGACTTTAAAGGAACAAATCAAAAATAATTGAAAATAATTGTATAAACTGAGGAAGATCCTCAAATGATGAGTGTAAATAAATTGTTTGCATATCTAGTGAAACAAAAACTAACATGCTGCAACCTTTTAAAGGCTATTGAAATGTGAAGAAAATTAAATAAATAAACACCCACACTTTTTTGTCCAACTAAATCATACAAACAAATTCATAAAGCTCAGTGCTTTCATAAGACTTCAAATCTTCAAAGTGCGAAGCACACATTGACTAATCAATGAAATCAGCCATCTTGAACCCAAAGTACATTGTGGAAATGGAGGCCAAATCATGAAGTCCAGGCAAGCCAGACCTCAAACTTCTCACCAGCTTACTGCCACGGGGGCCAGTAGAGGTCCAGCACTCCTCTATTTTAGGGTGCACGACCCCTTCCATAAACATCCCCAGCCAGCTGCCACCTCCCAGATGAGACTTAATTCACAACAGGGTACCCAAAGTAACTGGCAGCACCCTGTGCTTGAACAGCATGCACCCTCAAGCTTGAAGGACTTGCTTTCTAGGGGCCCTTTTTACACTCAACCAGAGCCCACTGAGGGCTCCTCAGAAAGGCAAGTGTTCAGCCACTTCCATACCGAAGGGCAAAAAGCGGCCATGGGCGAGCTCAGGGGGTCTGGCAGGACTTGCCGCCTGGCTAGTGGCCATTTTGGAGCGGCTGGCGACCACTGCTGGCGCTGCCACCCTTGCTCTGGCGCCCGTAATGGCTGGGTCCCCACAGGTGAGCCGGACGGGATAGCAACCGCCATCTTGCCTCCCCTGGCGACCCCACGCTGCTGCTGCCCGTTTTCAGTTCCCCGCCGGGCACCCCAACAAGAGTGCAACTGCTTAATGCATCCCGTCCCTAAGGGGCCGCGAGGCCTCACAGCTTTGGCCGCTGAAACACAACATGGAGGCGAGGGGGCATCGCCACGCGGGAGGGCGCAGCCCAAAGGCTGCGATCCGGGGGGCGGGGGACGTGATGAAGGGGCCAGTTTGGAAGACCCCAGGCTCATCCCCACCACCGGGCAAGGAGGGAGGGAGGGAAGGAGGCGGCGCAGCCCCCTCCGCACACAAAGCGGCCGCCCGCCGGCAGCCATCCTACGAGCAACGCCCCGCAGTCCCCGCCTCAACCTGCAGCCTATGAGCGAGGAGGCGCCACCCCGCAGCGGCCACCGGATCGCGATCGCTCGCCACCGGGCTCGCCCCCCTCCGTCAAGCTCCGCCGACGAGACAGCGCCGCGCTCCCGGCCCCGCCGCCCTCCCGGCCCCGCCGCGCCCGCGGGGAAGGAGCCGAGAGAGCGGTGGGTGCCCGGCGGCCGGGGGGGGAAGATAAGGTGGGAGCCGTGCCGAGCTCCGCCGGCCCTCCGCAAGGTGTCGCCGTCCGCAGCGGAAAGCCGGGGCCCGCGGCGGCTCCGCCGAGTGTTCACGTCCCGGGCGGCGGGGAGGGAGAGAGGGGGGCGCGGGGCGGGGGGGGGCCGGGGGGGGATGCGGGCAAACACCGCTCGTCTGAGGGAGGTGCTCGTTCCGGCAGGATGGTTAATAACGATTTACAAAGCCCCCAGTCGGAGCCACTCCGTATTCCAGCCACTTCTTTATTCCTCTTTTTTTTATTATTATTTTATTTTTTTTTTTTCCTCGCCCTGGGTGTCGCCGCGGCTTGGGGGATGCCGCTCCTCCCGTGAGCGTTCCCCCCTTGCTGCGGGGACGGGGGGAGGGGGCGACCCGAAAGGGACGGAGCTCGGCTACAGCTCGGCTCGGGGCAGCCGAGCCCCCCCCCCCCCTCCCCGTGCAGCGGGACCGGGCCCTCGCCCTGCCCCGCATAAAGAGCAAATGGGGCTTTTGGCGCCAAACGCCAGGCGCCTCCCTGCCTTATGGAAATCAGGAGGTGGGGTTTTGCTGCTGTCGCTTCACCCCCCCTCTTAATTTTTTTTTTTTTTAATGCCTCCCCGGGTGTGTCAGCTTTTGCTGCCTTTTTTTTTTTTTTTTTTTTTTTTTTTTTTTTTTTTTTCTGGTGTTGGGGGAAATAATAGCTAGGAGCTTCAAAGCCTGCCAGTGACAGTCATCTGTCTGCAAGCAAAGGGTGGTTGTGGAGGCTTGGATTAGCCTCGGGGGCTGCGCGGGCTCAGTAAAGTGCAACATACAAGATCATCTGCTTTTTTTTTTCCTTTTTTTTTTCCCCCCCTTTTCTCCCCTTCCCCCCCCACCCCCCGCCACTCCTCCCCCTTGCAACACCCACCACCATCACCAAGGAGGTAAGAAGAGGAAGCTGCAGGGTCTGGGCTGTAATAAGCAGGAGGACAAAAACCCAATGAAATAAATACAATTCCCCATCGCGTTCGAGTCGCGAAACCAGGGAGGATGGGAAGGGAGAGGAAGTGCAGGGGCATTGCAGTGCGTGAATGGGTTTTTCATTGAGCAGAAGAAAATCCCGGCGGATATTTTGGTTTTGTTTTGGAGCTGTCGCGCTGAGCTCGCCTGGGTTTTGTAGGTGCCTCTTCAGTGCTTTGCATTTTTTTAACGGTTTAATATATTTCAGGGGCAGAAAAATGTACAATACTGGAAGTGATCAGGGGGCGGGGCAGGGGGAGAGCAGCTGAGCCGGGCTCGTTTCTTTGCATTTCATCATAAGGCTTTTAATGGATTTTTTTTTTCCCCCCCTTTTTGGTCGCCGTTTAAGCGTCAGCTGTTCTCAACCCAGCCAAACGCTTTCCCTTCGTGTCACGTTAACCGAGGCGAAGGGAGAGACGCTGAACGGCTCCTTGGGACTTAAAAGTCATCTTTTATTTTTTTGTTAAATGTCTGATGCAACCCAGCTCTTGGAAGAGGAATGGGGTGCGGGTGACTGGTCGTGGCTAGCGAGTGGGGGGTCCGGCCGAGGTAAGGGGGCGCGCATTTTCCGCGGGGGAGATGGGGAAAAGTGCTGCTTGCAGGAGGCTTTTAGTGCACCAAGGGGCAAAATCTGCAAAGTTGTCGCCCTCGCAGCCTCTCCGTTTGCTCTCGTCTTGAGCTGGAAGAAAGGGGGGACAGAAACTTCTGTACCTTCTTGGCAAATCCCAAGGCTTTGTTGGTGGTGTCGGGGTAGTTTTAGTGCCTTTTTTTTTTTAACGTGTTTGTATGTGAGATTATTACATAAGGTTGATAATTCTCTTGCTGCTGAATTTCTCCTCCTCCTCCCCCCTTGTGTTTTGTGTGGATTTTTCTCTGGCTCGCTTTGAGTGAATGAACTGGCGATTTGCGAAGTTGCGAAGGGCCCCCTCCGCCCCCTTTTTTGCATCCCCCTCTCTCTTTGCGCTGCTCTGCAGATGACAAAAGGAGTAAACTTCCTCTACTTTTGCTGGCATATTAAGAGGGCTTTCTGGAGAGATTACGGTATCAAAGCCTTGCATCTGTCTACAGTTACTCTGCTGCTTTGAGCATTTGAAGCAGTTCGGGGAGTGCTCTGTGCAGGAGCGCAGAGGTGCTTTGCATCCCTGCCGTACCTTGCTGGGTGTCTTCCCGGAGAGAGCCCTGCACGCCGGAGCTCTACCTGGCCCTTTTCCTTTAATGCCAGAGTCGGGAGGAAAGGTGTGCGATGCATTTTTGCTCGACTTGCAAAAGGTTCCCGGCTTCTTGCTGTTGATGATGGAATTACCGTGTTTTGGTTTTGTTCTGTTTCGTGGCTTTTTCACTTAAGAGGAAGGGAGTTACAGTCGCGTCTGTGTGTTTCTTCGTGTTGTAATTAGTTTTTTTTTTTTTTATCATCATTTTTTTTATTTTTGGTTTAGTTTCAGGTCTTGGGAGGACCTCTCTTTCCCCTTGGTGGAAATACCATAAAACCTGCCTCTAAAACAATTGTCCGACCCGGGAAGCCACAAGAAGACCCCCGTAATGCCAGGAATGGTCAGCAAAAACCCCGACCTCGAGTTTGACTCTTTGCAGCCCTGTTTCTACCCGGACGAAGATGACTTTTATTTGTGCGGCCCGGACTCTGCCCCCCCCGGCGAGGACATCTGGAAAAAGTTCGAGCTGCTGCCCACCCCTCCCCTGTCTCCCAGCCGGGCCGGGCTCCAGGAGCACCCCCCGGGGGGGGGGCCGGTGCCTTGGGGAGGGGCAGCACTGGGGGGCTGCCGCCCCACCGACCACCTGGACTGGGCGTCCGAGCTTCTCCTGCTGCCCCCGGAGGCCGACCTGTGGGGCGGCACGGACGGGGGGGACTTGTTCGAGTCGGGGCTTGGCGTGACCAACAACCTCAACTCCATCATCATCCAGGACTGCATGTGGAGCGGCTTCTCGGCCCGCGAGAAGCTGGAGCGGGCGGTCAGCGAGAAGCTGCAGGGCAAGCCGCCCGCTGCAACCACCGCCGCCACGCCACCATCCCCCCCGGCTTCTTCCACCACCACCCTTGTCACCACCGCCACCGTCCCTGCCGTGGCCACGGCTGAGTGCGTGGACCCAGCCGTTGTCTTCCCCTTCCCCGTCACCAAAAGGGAGGCGACGGTGATGGGAACGGGCCGAGGGGCGGGGGGCGGCGGGGAGGCCCCGCGGGGTGCTCGGTCGCCACGTCCCGCTGGGGACAGCCGGGCCAGCAGCAGCAGCTCCGGGGATGACACCCTCAGTGACTCGGGTGAGTGCATTGGGGGCGGTGGTGTCCTCAAAAGGGAGGAAGGGGCTGGGCGGGGGGTGTGTGGGGTGTGTGGGGTGCGGGTCGGCCAGCAGGCGGCAGCAGGCACGGTAGGGATGGGGATGGGGACAGCGGCCCCATGGGGAAGGCATGGGCAGGGGTCCGGGGCTGGTGGCCCGGCAGGAGATGGCCCTGAGGGACAGCAGGACCCTGGCATGGTGCTGTGAAGCTTCCATAGCTCCTTCTGCCCCCTTATCCTGTGTCTGCCATCTCCGAGGGTGTTTTGGGGATGAGTGGGGTGGCAGTGTCACACTGAACACACGTTTCGGGGAGGGTGGTGGATGTGTCCATAAGTGTCACACTGGGAGGCTGGAGCAGGCTAAGTAGCCTCGCAGAGGACTCCTTGTTTTTGCACGGACAGAACCTAAAATGCCCACAGACATCTCCTGTCTGTGCCTCCACAGAAGTGCAATTCTGTTGAAAAGTGGTTCCGCCTGTGCCCGTGAGCCGGTCCATATGACCATCAGGGTAAACTTGGTGATCCATCCCGGGCTGCAGAGCCTGCTGTCCCTTTAATGTCTGGTTTGACAGCTTTGGGTGAGGAAGCACTTCCAACAGCTGTCTTCTTGGCAGAGCACCAAACACGGGCTTAAAGGGTCCCCGGCGGGAGCAGCTTCACCTTCTGCATTAGAACAAACCCAGCAATTGTTTTGTTTTCCGGATGCTTTTCCACCAGGCAAGGGCTGTGTTGTGACTCTGTGCATGCATTTTGCACCCCAGCTCCACAGATATATTAAAAATTCATACGTTCTGTATGAAAACTCTTTCTGCCACTGAGATTAGTTGGGTGGGAGCCCCACTTTTATTGAAAATTAGAAGCGGTTAAAAAAACAAACTTACACTTTCAGAAATCACTTTTCCTTAGTTACTTTGTACATATTTTATATTTTTCTGGAGCCATAGCTGATTCTAGCTGGTGGGCACACCCTATTTTTACCATCAGTTATTTCATTGCTGCTTTTAGTGTACATGTTTTGTCAATAAATACATCTGGTTTAATACTTGTTCAGAGTATTTTCTGAAGGAATAACATCTATTTTCTTTTTTTACTTTGTCACCAAAAGATGATGAAGACGAGGAGGAAGAGGATGAAGAAGAAGAAATAGATGTTGTGACAGTGGAGAAAAGACGCTCCTCCTCCAACAAGGCTGTTACGACTCTTACTATTACAGTGCGTCCTAAAAATACCACTTTTCCATCAGTCAGGACACAGCAGAATGAACTGATCTTAAAGCGTTGCGCACCAATTCACCAGCAGCATAATTATGCCGCTCCTTCTCCATACATGGAGAGTGAAGATGCTCCACCACAGAAAAAGTTAAAAACCGAGGTGCCCCGTCCGGTAAAACCCATGATCCAACCAAAGTCTAAGAGTTCAAGTCCTCGAAACTCAGATTCAGAGGATAGCGAACGTCGACGTAACCACAATATCCTGGAGCGTCAAAGGCGTAATGATCTACGGTCAAGTTTCCTCACATTAAGGGACCATGTTCCAGAACTGGTTAAAAATGAGAAAGCTGCAAAAGTTGTGATCTTGAAAAAAGCCACTGAATATGTCCATTCTCTTCAGGCAGAGGAGCAGAAGTTATTGCTAGAAAAGGAGAAATTGCAAGCCAGACAACAACAGCTGGTAAAGAAAATAGAATTCAAGCGGACTTGCTAAGCTTTTTTTTTTTTTTTTTTTTTTTGGCTGACCAGGACAGTCATTGCCACTTTGCACATTTTTGATTCTTTAAAAAAATTGTGTTTTTTGACGTTAAGAATGTTGGTTTTACTTTCAATCCAGTCCCTGAAATAATTGACAAACTATATTATCCGGGTACGGAGCAAATGTATGTTCTTGCAAGGAGTTCATTGCAAGACTACCAAACAACAATGGACTGCCTTTGTTTTTTTTTTTTTCTTAAGAACTGTAGATGGTGGGGATTTTTTTTTTTTTAATTGTTGTGAGCATTTGGAGCTGCTGATGACATATAGTTGAGTTTAAACCATTCATTCCTAATTTTTATGGTGCTTATGTTCTAACAGATGTTACTTTAGGGGTTGGCATTTGTACCCCTGTGGGAATTTTCTGTAAATACCATCTACACACTTGCCTTTTGTACATGTCTTGGGTTATGAGAGGTGGCTTTTGCTACCAGTATTAGACTGGAAGTTCATACCTAAGTACTGTAATACCTCAATGTTTGAGGAGCATGTTTTTGTATACAAATATATTGTTAATCTCTGTTATGTACTGTACTAATTCTTACATTGCCTGTATACTTTAGTATGATGCTGATACATAACTAAATTTGATACTTATATTTTCGTATGAAAATGAGTTGTGAAAGTTTTGAGTAGATATTACTTTATCACTTTTTTGAACTAAGAAACTTTTGTAAAGAAATTTACTATATATGCCTTTTCCTAGCCTGTTTCTTCCAGTTAATGTATTTGTTAATGTTTGGTGCATAGAACTGGGTAACTGCAAAGTTCTGTGTTTAATTTCTTCCAACGATGTACATTTAGTGCTGCGTCTTATAGCACTTTGAAATACCTCATGTTTATGAAAATAAATAGCAATTACATGATATGCCATGTACTATTTTTCTTTTTAAATTAAGTTCTTTGAAATAAAATCTTTATCTTTGCAATGTTCATGCAATACAAAAACATGGTCCCGTATCATGGGCGTTTAAGCTCTCAAACTACAGGTGATGCTCTATGAAAAGTCAGCTAGCCAGGACGTTTCCATATCTGAAAACTGTAAGAACAGTTTTCCAATTCTTTCACACTTCAGATATCTCTTGTGGTGTCAGGATCATTGCAGGGGACTGGACATACCACAGTTAACAGAAAGACTCCAGTGTCATAAAGACTTCTGGAATATGGACCTGTATGTGGAGAAGTGTAAAGGGGGCTGCTCAGGGAATGGTCACATGGAGCAGACAGGTGAAAAGTAAATGATGAAGGTAGACTTTACTACAGAAAATACCCAGAAAATGAAATATTTGTAGTAAACCAAGATCTTACTGGGCAGTTCTTATTTGCATTACAAAAGGCATATCCTTAAAGCTGTCCATCATTGCACAGAAGGATTAATGTTCTTTCTTGTCTAGCCAAAGATCCTGTTTGTTACTACTGTGCTAAGTTACTGCAAATTAAAAATCGCAGGGAGGTTACAGTTCTGAGGTACAGAGAGCTGCAAGGCGTGCATCAAGTGGCATGTAGTCTGAACAAAATTTGGCAGGTGGTTTTCTCAAGTGGTATGATGGCATTTTATGTGACAGGAGCAAGACTTGCAAGTCTGTGAAATACATTTGGTTGTATTTTCGTTGGCTTCTTAAGACAAAGGAGCTATTTTATTTTCTGGTCTGCACAGGTATTTCTGATGCTGTCTTTTCCCTACACTGAACCTGAAAAATAAGGTGTGGATCACTGAACAGTGGCCAGTAAGTGCTGTAAGGATAAACTTGCAAGGAGCTAATCTGGGACATCTAACCTTTCAGTTATGATACACAGGATGTAGGTTGCTTGGTGTTGGAGCTACTGAACATCTCATTTGCCATGAAGTAACAGAGTAAGACCAGTATGGGAGCAAAATCACCACAGTAGTATATGTGCCATATATCCATGCCCTACAGTAGCTTGTTTGTGTACCCACAGCCTGTGCATTCTTGGGCCTCAGCCAACTTCTGTACCGAGAACATTTGGAGTTGAACTTCTGTTTCAGTGCAGCAAACCCAGATCCTCAACTGGCACAAATTTCTACAATGCTGTTTGAATTCAGTTTTGCCATTGGAAGATTTAGCCTGAATATGTAGACTTAATATATCAAAGCAATATATTCTCAAATATTCTCAAAGCAGACTTGAGAACCACAATCGTTCCATAAATAGAATCTTTATCCCTTCCCTTCCCTTCCCTTCCCGGAGGACAACTGGTCCAAATCCTCCACTCAAATAAAGGGCAAATTCTATGTGAGATCAGGGGGCTCAGAGTCATATGCGGCCAAGTTTTGAATGTCCTCAAGGATGGAGATTCAATAGCTAGACAACGTTTCAATTTTTGACTGCTATGAACATTTTTCTAATATTTCTTTGGAATGTTTCTTGTTGCTATTTCAGTCCATTGCCTCCCACCTTCCTTGTGTTTAACCTCGGAGAAGAGTCTGGCTCCACCTTTTCTGTAACCTCCCATTAGGTAGTTGAAGACAGCAATTACATCTCCTTTCTTGAGACTGAAACCAGTCCTGTCCTGTATTGTTGTGTTATCCAAGCATGTAGAGTATAATAAAGGTGTCAAATACTCAAGTCTGTTTGGAAATTGAGCACAAGATCCCATTCTGAAAGCCTCCTTTTTTTCAGTGGGCGATCCTTTTGAATTCAGTGATAAACGTCTGATTGATGTCAGTGGAGATAGGATCTGGCCCCATACATTTCAGAAATGCTTCCATATGCTGTAGTGTTTGCTGCTATGGGTGGGTTTATCTTTTCTTTGTCTCTCTTTTTTTTTTTTTCCCCCCTTCTCTTTTTAAGTTTCAGGGTTTAATAGGTTTGTTTTCACATTGTTGATGTAGGGAGCAAGTTGTCAAGGGCAAACGTTTCTGTAAACAAAAATCTCGGATGTAGGATGTTATTAAATTGCAATTGTTAAATAGGAGATAGTGGTTTTAGATTCTTTTCTATTTACAAGAAAAAAAAAGGAGAGGTGTCGTAAGATAGCTTTTGAAAAGAAGAGATAAACAATGCATTTAATAATATTTCCAGATGAATCATTACCTACAAGGGTACATAGAGAAGTACATAGAGACATGGTAACAACAGGAACAAAAGATCCTGCTTCATGCATATCTACAGTGAAGAGTCCATAAGGACTGTGAAGTATCAAATGGAGAAACTATTCCATTTGGTGTGTTTTTTGTTGTTGGTTTGGTTTGGTTTCCTTTTTTCATAGACATACCTAGCTTGCATAAAAAATGCATACATGTATGTATGCATTAGAAGCTGTTAGAAAATTTGGCAAGTGCCTAATAGCTGCTTATTAAAAGAGGGTATTGCCTATTCCTGAAAGGAAAACCGAATTAGATTAATCACAATCTTATCTGATCACTATAAAAACTCCCAAGTTCTTTTTCACACAAGACAGAATCTGCTGATAGAATCAAATGATTTTGTCCCAAATCACATCCCAGAGGACAATCTCTTTCCACTTTTTTTTTTCTTCTTTTTTCTTTTTCCTTAAAAATACCACTAAGAACACAAGGGACTTCAAACATCAAAATTAAATGATTCCCCCATAAACCAGTATAAGTAAAACACCAGCGGGAGAGCTTAAAAAGGTGAAATGTGTTAATGATGTCATTATCACCAGGTCACCTGTTACCATGAGTGCGAAGGAAAGTGCACTTCTCAACCCCCAAGCTGCTGTTATAGCAACTTATCACCAGCTCTTGGCAGAACTTCTTGGGTTTTTCATAATGTGTATAACTTGCAGAGGTCACATTTGCTCCTGGTAAATATGCTGATAAACCAAGCTAGAAAAAAAACGACTTTAAAAGTATCCCATTCTTAAGGCTGAGTTTCCTGAGTTGTGGCTACTTTAAATCAGAAGATTAATTTTATTTAAAGCTTTAAGTTTGGGATCGTGAATTTAACTACTTTTTAATGTAGCATATTGTTTATCACACTCTTGGTGATTGCTTCATGATTTATACCAGGCTTCCTTCTTCTTCCTTGCCTCCTCTTCTCCTTTCCTTTCCCCCTTTCCCCTTTATGCTAGAAATGGGGATTTTCTCTCAGGACCCCAAAACTATCAAAAGGGCGTCACATCACCCCTTTAAAGTAAGCAGGGATTTTGGTAGAAGCATGAGATGCACAATGCTTCCAGAAGGCTCACAGAAAAATAATGGCCAGGCTGACTGTAGGGCCAGCACAGTGGGCTTTGCCACAGCCCTTCTGGCTAGTGCTGTAGCACTGATACGCAGGGTGGCAGCTTGCCCCAGCAGCCTGCCTGAATCCTGAGCCCTCATCTGTGCCCAGATGTTCTTCTACTGGGCTACCTAAACACAGGCTAGTTTTTGCTTTCTGCTTGTGCTGACCCTGCAAGGAGGCTTGGCCACAGGGAAATGGGCATGTTGGGGTTAGGTTGTGTGTGATTTCCATCCAGCTTTGTGCCTCTGCTGGCCAGATCCTTCGTTCAATTAGATTAGCTATATATGTATCTGAGCAACAGTCAACCCAAAGAAGATAAAATGAATTCTCAATCTGTGAGCTAGGCTTGTTGGAGCTGTGCTGGGGGAAACAATGGCTAGGCTGGGGAAGAAGGCGATGGCCCAGCTGAAGTGCATCTACACTAATGCACGCAGCATGGGTAACAAACAGGAGGAGCTGGAAGCCATCGTGCAGCAGGCAGGCTACGACTTGGTTGCCATCATGGAGACGTGGTGGGACCGCTCCCACGACTGGAGTGCTGCAATGCCTGGCTATCGGCTCTTCAGGAGGGACAGGCAGCACAGAGGGGGTGGTGGCGTGGCTCTCTACATTAGAGAATCTTTTGATGTTGTGGAACTCCAGGCTGGGAATGATAAGGTTGAATCCCTGTGGGTTAGGACCTGCGGGAAGGCCGGCAAGGCTAGCATCCTGGTCAGGGTCTGTTATAGACCGCCGAACCAGGATGAAGAGACGGATGAGGAGTTTTATAGGCAACTGACAGAAGTTGCAAAATCGTCGGCGCTTGTCCTCGTGGGGGACTTCAACTTCCCGGATATATCCTGGAAACACAACACGGCACAGAGAAAGCAGTCTAGGAGGTTTCTGGAGAGCGTGGGAGATAGCTTCCTGACGCAGCTGGTCAGTGAACCTACCAGGGGTGGTGCCCCGCTAGACCTTCTCTTCACAAACAGAGAAGGACTGGTGGGAGATGTGGTGGTCGGAAACTGTCTTGGGCAGAGTGACCACGAAATGGTAGAGTTCTCTATTCTTGGCGAGGCCAGGAAGGGGACTAGTAAAACTGCTGTATTGGACTTCCAGAGGGCTGACTTTGAGCTGCTCAGGACACTGGTTGGCCGAGTCCCTCGGGAGGTGGTTCTGAAGGGCAGAGGAGTCCAGGAAGGCTGGGCGCTCCTCAAGAAGGAAATCTTAACGGCACAGGAGCGGTCCGTCCCCACGTGCCCAAAGACGAGCCGGCGTGGAAGAAGACCGGCCTGGCTCAACAGAGAGTTGCGGCTTGTGCTTAGCAGAAAAAAGAGGGTTTATAATCTTTGGAAAAAAGGGCGGGCCACTGAGGAGGACTACAAGGATGTAGCGAGGCTGTGCAGGGACAAAATTAGAAAGGCCAAAGCTCATCTGGAGCTCAACCTGGCTACTGCCGTTAAAGACAACAAAAAATCCTTTTACAAATATATCAACGCGAAACGGAGGACTAAGGAGAATCTCCATCCTTTACTGGATGCGAGGGGAAACCTAGTTACTAAGGATGAGGAAAAGGCTGAGGTGCTTAATGCCGCCTTTGCCTCAGTCTTTAGTGGCAATACCGGTTGTTCTCTGGATACCCAGTGCCCTGAGCTGGTGGAAGGGGATGGGGAGCAGGATGTGGCCTTCGCTATTCATGAGGAAATGGTTGGCGACATGCTAAGGAGCTTGGATGTGCGCAAGTTGATGGGGCCGGATGGGATGCACCCAAGGGTACTGAAAGAAGTGGCGGAGGAGCTGGCCGAGCTGCTTTCCATCATTTATCGGCAGTCCTGGCTATCGGGGGAGGTTCCAGTTGACTGGCAGCTAGCCAATGTGACGCCCATCTATAAGAAGGGCCGGAGGGCAGACCCGGGGAACTATAGGCCTGTCAGTTTGACCTCAGTGCCAGGAAAGCTCATGGAGCAGATTATCTTGAGTGTCATCACGCGGCACGTGCAGGGCAAGCAGGCGATCAGGCCCAGTCAGCATGGGTTTATGAAAGGCAGGTCCTGCTTGACGAACCTGATCTCCTTCTATGACAAAGTGACGCGCCTGGTGGATGAGGGGAAGGCTGTGGATGTGGTTTACCTTGACCTCAGTAAGGCTTTTGACACCGTTCCCCACAACATTCTCCTCACGAAACTGGCTGCTCGGGGCTTGGACTGGCGTACGCTTCGCTGGGTTAGAAACTGGCTGGGTAGCCGGGCCCAGAGAGTTGTGGTGAATGGAGTCAAATCTGGTTGGAGGCTGGTCACTAGTGGAGTCCCCCAGGGCTCGGTACTGGGGCCGGTCCTCTTTAATATCTTTATCGATGATCTGGATGAGGGCGTCCAGTGCACCCTCAGTAAGTTTGCAGATGACACCAAGCTAAGTGCGTGTGTCGATCTGCTCGAGGGCAGGAAGGCTCTGCAGGAGGATCTGGATAGGCTGGACCGATGGGCTGAGGTCAACTGTATGAAGTTCAAGAAGGCCAAGTGCCGGGTCCTGCACCTGGGGCGCAACAACCCCAAGCAGAGCTACAGGCTGGGAGATGAGTGGTTGGAAAGCTGCCTGGCCGAGAAGGACCTGGGAATATTGGTTGATAGTCAGCTGAATATGAGCCAGCAGTGTGCTCAGGTGGCCAAGAAGGCCAACAGCATCCTGGCCTGTATAAGAAGCAGTGTGGCCAGCAGGTCTAGGGAAGTGATTGTGCCCCTGTACTCGGCTCTGGTGAGGCCGCACCTTGAGTACTGTGTTCAGTTTTGGGCCCCTCGCTACAGGAAAGACATGGACGTGCTCGAGCGAGTCCAGAGAAGGGCGACCAAGCTGGTGAGGGGTCTGGAGAACAAGTCTTACGAGGAGCGGCTGAGGGAGCTGGGCTTGTTCAGCCTGGAGAAGAGGAGGCTCAGGGGCGACCTTATCGCTCTCTACAGTTACCTTAAAGGAGGCTGTAGCGAGGTGGGGGTTGGTCTGTTCTCCCACGTGCCTGGTGACAGGACGAGGGGGAATGGGCAAAAGTTGCGACAGGGGAGTTTTAGGTTGTATGTTAGGAAGTACTTCTTTACCGAAAGGGTTATTAAGCATTGGAACGGGCTGCCCAGGGAGGTGGTGGAGTCGCCATCCCTGGAGGTCTTTAAAAGACGTTTAGATGTAGAGCTTAGCGATATGGTTTAGTGGAGTACTTAGTGTTAGGTCGGAGGTTGGACTCGATGATCTAGAGGTCTCTTCCAACCTAGAAATCTGTGTCTGTGTCTGTGTCTAGGAAAAGCCCTTGTATATGTGCTATATGTATAGATTAAAATGTATGCTATATGTACCCAAGGAATTCCATAAGTGTCAGTTCATGAACCCTGCTAAATAAAGCCAAGTCTATATTTTAACTGGGTAAGTAACAAGACTGGCCAGTTGGTCCTTTGAAGAAAAAGCAAGCAAACAAATGTATTTGTTTCCTGTATTTATGATCATTGTGTGACACTCCTAAATAATGCAAAACTGGAAAAATTAAACATATCCACAAAATAAGTACAATTAATAGCCAGTATTTTTAAACACCCTGGTGAAATGGATGGGTGCGTAGCATGCATCAGACATAACTGAATTAGACCTACTTGTTACTCATCTCTGAACTGTTGAATTAAATTTAATTTGCATAACCATTGTTAGGTTTCATGTATACTATTACAGCTGCTCAGTTTGTGACCTATACCATTTCCCATGATATAGATTTTCCATCTGATATTGCTTAGATAGATTTAAATATTTTAATTTTACAGTAAAATAAGATTATTTCTTTTTCATATTTGTGCTCCCAATTTCCCAACCTCATTTGTCTGCTTTAAATGTTTACTGCTTTCTGTGTTATGCTGCATGCATTTAGCAGATGAACTGTATTCTTTGTCTAAAACAGGTGAGATTGTAGTCCTGTGAATTGCTACATTAATCATTACACAATTATGTCCAGAAAAACAGTGTCTAACATCTAAATATAGTCTAGTCTAATGTTAGAGGTAGCATGAATCATGTTTTTGACTTCTTTTAGTTACATCTTTTAATCTACAGGCATTACAAGCATGGCACTGTTTCAAGCACCTCACTGCTTAGCTTCCTAATTCTCCTTATGTCACCAGCAGAGAGAGACAGGTTTGTCCCAGAGGACAGTTCAGAGCATATATTGGGCTTTTACTGGAATGGGACCATACATTGCTCTGTATCACGGAGGAAAAGTGATTGCAATGTGAAAGAGGCAGTTACGGGAACTATGTTAAGGGCTTCTTTATTGCTGTTGGGTATCATCAATGAGTAATTTGACCTGTAGCTGACGTTACTTACCAAATGAAATTTAAAGCAATGGTTTGAGTTGCGGATTAACAGATGAATTTATTGCAATAAAATAGTGTATGTATGGATGTAGAAGTATGTATGAAGTAGACAGTTAATTTAATTGGCATATTTCAGTTGCAGTTAAATAAAATATTTCAGTGGCAGCTACCCTATTTTGTTTTCGAATACTGTCAAAATTAAGTATGTAGTGTTTTAGCATTCCAAAAAATTCCCTTCCTCATCAAACAAAGCAGCATACATGTTTAACAAGTTAGAATATTATTTGGATTGATACTTATAGAATTGAAATACAATTTTTTTGTGTGCAATATATGGATCTATTACTTTTAGGCATAACCTTGTTTCAGCAGTATGACATAGGTTTAATAATAGTAATGTTCTAAGTAATATTGTATTTAATTTAATTTTATATGCAAGTAATATTGCAATTAATTATGTAGGAAACGGGGGAACTATCCAATATCATCAGAGTTTGGTAGTGGCAAGTACTCATCAAACAATTTTTAATCACTTATATAATTTCTTTCTTTTAAACTCTTCAAATCTTAAATAACCTTGAAATATTGTTATGAATTTGCTTTTTAGTAACTGCTAATCAAAGATCCTTCCTGAAAAAAATCTCTTTGTCTTCTAAAATTAGATCACATTGGTCACTTTGTTTATATTATTTTTTCAGCCACTGTTTTTAAAGGAACAATGTAAAAGAAGGGAAATTCTGTATTCAAAGAGTAAAGATTTGAAGATCAAATATCTTTGATATTCATATCCTTGGCATTACATGCCTGTGACTTTAAGGTAAAATTTTGTTTCTGGACTGCATGTGGAATTGTGAGAAAAAAGTTGGTTTGGTATGAGGAATGTGAAAAAGGAAAAGGAAAAGGAAAAAAGTACAAGTGATAAAAACTTCATTATTTTCCCTACAAATGTAAAGTAATCAGTCATACAAAAGGGGGTAAAATCAGACCTACTAGCCAATGGTGATGCTTGAGAGTATTGCAGGATTTATTTTGGTGTTCCACTGCAAGAATAAAAACTGGATATTTTATCTCCAAAATGAGTGTCCTAGCAAGCAGCATGTACAATTTCCTTTTTTTTTTTTTTTTTTTGTGTGTGTGTGGGTGGGAGCATCATAGAGTCCTTCAACCCATCAGCTATTTCTACCTGTAGTGTGGAGAGACCCATCAAGTGTTAATGTCTTGGGCATGATCAGAGCATGCCTACATGATTTTGCACTACTGGTGAGATGGGTGTTCTCTGTCTCATTTCAAGAATATCACAAAACTTTGGCTTCTACTAAGTAAGTCTCTGAGCAGTTCATTAAGTTCAGAGCAGTATTTTGCCCACTTTACACATATGACCAGTGGAATTCAGGAGGCTCAGGAGTTAGCAGTTGAGGACAGGACTAGAGAAAGTCAGTTATTTAAACATAGATACAGATGTCACAGCACATAAATCTCAAATCTACAAAGTTTCCTAACACCAAATTATTTGCATAAATGTTTGTCCTATGAAACTGAAGGGTGTTTAGGCACCTGTGCAGGGTCTGTGAATGCGGCCCTAAAGGACAAGGAATAGAATAGCCCAGAATGAAATGCAACGGAATGGAACGGAACGGAACGGAACAGAACAGAACAGAATAGAATAGAATAGAATAGTTAAATTGGAAGGGGCCTCCAAAGATTATCCAGTCCAACTGCCTAACCACTCCAGGACTAACCAAAAGTTAAAGAATGTTATTAAGGGCATTATCCAAATGCTGCTTGAACAATGACAGGCATCAACCACCTCGTAGGAAGCCCATTCCAGTGTTTGGCCAACCTCATGGTAAATAATTTTTTTCCTAATGTCCAGTCTAAACTAAACCTTCCTGGCACAGCTTTGTGCCAGCTTTGTGTGCAGGTTTTAGATTGCTAAAGTAGGTGCTAAACAGAGAACAACACAGAACTGCCAACAGCCAACAGCCTTTAATAAATAAGCCTTTCCCTGAAAGTTGCAATGCTTTATTTATTTATTCATTCATTCTTCATTTGTTTATTTTAGGAAAAGTTTAGAAACACATGCTTTATATTCCTCCATCCTAAGAAATTGGGAATGTTAGGTTTCTCCCTTTAGAACTGCACGAGCTTTTAAGTAAGGATTAGAAAATCCTTATTGTTTTAAAAAACGAAAATAAATAAACAAAAAACAAAAATGTAACAGAAGTGCATTTTTTTCTGTTTTATCTACAAACCTGCTCATCAAAAATATACCGTAAATTGTTTCTGAGGGCTTTTTGTTTCTCATATTTTCCTACAAGCATTAGTTTTGGTCAGGGTTCCCAGGCACTACTCCTGAGTCACATCCTCGATATTTATAATTAGAATTGTAGCTTTTCTCTAAAAGCTCTACTTCAGGCCAAAAGAGCCTGGGTAGAACATCATGTGCTTCAGCTCCAATGTGTTATTTGTTCAGTATGTACATATAAGGATTTCTTGCATGAGTAGAATAGGAACATAGGTATACAAGACAGCATTGGAAATATAGTGTTGTGAATCTATATGAACCTTTCTTCCTTCAGGCTTACATTAATGTTGCTAATGAAGCTATGTAATGATGTAATATGCTACAGTATTTAACCTTTAAATGTTTTTATGCTGATTTGATTTATGACTTCTGGTCTTGCTTTTTTGCCTCCCTCAGCTACGTAACCATGCACGAGGCAAGGGGGATTCATCTGACCAGATAGATACCAACTCTTTTCTACCAATAAAGAAAACATGCATTTTTAGCACACAATTAATTTAATCTTTAAATATTTTAAATAACACAAATTAATCTAACTCTAGAGGTACCCATTTTTTCTTTGTTGATTATAGTGCAGCCTTGGATGACCAGACACATATACCAACACTGTAGATGTCTAACATGGGGTTCACCATAGAGACCTAGATCTGGATGTGTTCATACAGATATCTAACTGAAAGCTTGATGCCTAGGTCCTGTTTAGGTCAGTGGAGTCTGGAGAGTGTTTAAGCATAGATGTCTATTTCAGGATGAACTGAGTTAGTTCTCTAGTGCACAGGTAAACACTGATGTATTAACAACTAATTTCAAGTGCCTTGAATTACAAATTGAGTCCTACTATTTGTGTCTTCAACACATTTTCTTTTACTCATTTGAAGGTTTTTCTTGAGTTAGTCGAGTGATCTTAAACCTCATTCCATCTAGGTCATCTTTTCTGCAGCGCTCAAGCAAAAAATAGATATTTTGCTTTGGTTCTCTATAATAATATCTCCATAACTTTTGTACCTTTATATTTCTTTTGTCTTTTCACATATCCTGCTTATCATCAATGTATAGCAGCATTCATCACTGCCAGAAAATTGTCTGCATTACTGATAAAATTTCCTAAAATATCTCTTAGGTTACTGTATTGCATGGTGGGCAGGACCTTATTTTCTCCCTTTCAGAACCTACACAAAGCTCAATTACAAGGCATGCTGATATATTTTAGATGTTGATATACTGACAACATTTTAAATTAAATGAAATGATAGCACAACTCACACGCTTTTCATAGAAGAATAAAAAATAAAGCAACAGACAAAAAACAGCATATGAATGTTTAGAAAAATCACTATTAACTTTTGCAGCTAGATCTGTTATATGATCTCTTATAGTTCTAACTTTACCAGAGATTCCCTTCAATTGTTTCTACAATCTTACTGCAGGAGTCCTTATAAACCTATTTCTCTGTTCCTTTTAAAAATTTACTTCTTTTCACAGCTCCTGTGGTCTTTGATAACTTTCATATCAATCCCTCTTCAATACTGTGCCAATCCCTCCTTTGATTCAAACACTTAAATGAGTCTCATCTTTTTTGATTTGCAGTCTTGTTCACCCTTGCTAATAGTTATCTTATGTTTTAATGCAATTTTGTTATTTAAGTATAAAACACAGGGTCCCATTCTGTGACCTGCTGAACTCTTGATGAATGGCTGTAACTCTGCTGACCTCAGTAGAAAAGTATAAAGTATGAATCCAAGACATGTAAAGATGTCTAAATGAAAATTATACGTATACCAACTTACTTTGCATTGTATTTTATATTCTTTCCCTCTTTGGAGTTCCTAGTTTCTCACCGGCATTTGTTTGTGAAAGCCAGTTTATGAAAACGCAAGCATGCAATTAGAATAGAACAGATAGAATAAAGCATAACAAATTAGTATTGTTTCACTTTTGTCAGAGGTAGAAGGGCTTTTAAAGAATAAATTTTGTTCTTCTGGAGCAATTTAAGGATACCCATTCAATCTTAACCTAGGAGCAGTTGAGTTACTTATGAACTCCTTCAGTAGAGAAAATTATATCTTTCTTTTCTGCTGCTGGTGTTGACAATATGCAGTGCTTGGATGCTTAAGTTATGTAAGCATCAGTGAAAATAAACAGCAATTAGAAGTGGTCAAGAATAAGGCAATTGGCTGTTGATCCTCTTGATTATTTATTTATTTATTTTTAATGTAATGTTTTTCATCTCTTAAAAAAAAGAATAGCAATAAAACAAAACAAATCTTGGACACCTACTGTTTTTCTTATCAGAATTATTTAATCTCGAATCTTCTGGTATCAGTCTAGTAGCAAGCACCAGAGTATATAAATACTTTTGATACTGATCTGTGTCATTCTACAACTTTGTAAGAGCGTCTACAACCTCAAGAGTGACTATAATGTGTGCGTTATCACTTATATTTTTCTCTCAACACCTCTTAAACTTTGGGGATCTTGGTCCTGGAAGTACCAACTACAATTCAGACCATATATTAACAGGCATAAAGAAACAGAAATTAAATGATCACTAATGGCCGCACCTCGAGTACTGTGTTCAGTTTTGGGCCCCTCACTACAGGAAGGACATGGACGTGCTCGAGCGAGTCCAGAGAAGGGCGACCAAGCTGGTGAGGGGTCTGGAGAACAAGTCTTACGAGGAGCGGCTGAGGGAGCTGGGCTTGTTCAGCCTGGAGAAGAGGAGGCTCAGGGGCGACCTTATCGCTCTCTACAGTTACCTTAAAGGAGGCTGTAGCGAGGTGGGGGTTGGTCTGTTCTCCCACGTGCCTGGTGACAGGACGAGGGGGAATGGGCAAAAGTTGCGACAGGGGAGTTTTAGGTTGTATGTTAGGAAGTACTTCTTTACCAAAAGGATTATTAAGCATTGGAACGGGCTGCCCAGGGAGGTGGTGGAGTCACCATCCCTGGAGGTCTTTAAAAGACGTTTAGATGTAGAGCTTAGCGATATGGTTTAGTGGAGTACTTAGTGTTAGGTCAGAGGTTGGACTCGATGATCTTGAGGTCTCTTCCAACCTAGAAATCTGTGTCTGTGTCTGTGTCTAATAGTTAGAGAAAAGATTAGCAGCTGCTAAGGACTGATTAAGCAATCACTTTGTCTTACTTAATGTGCTATGCACAATGAAGCCTACTTTTTGTGAGAAATTTTAGCTAATATCCACATTAAACCCCAAACCTGGATGATGGTTCAGAGTGTATTTAAATTTTACACCAGAATAGGGGTTCCTAGACCTTCTTACTTTATATATAAATACATTGCCAACAACATCCAACCATATGTATTTTCAAGAGGATATATTCAGCTGACCACTTTACTATGCTGGAGCTGGGATGAGTGCAGAGTTTGCGAGTCCCAGCCAAGAACATTTAAGCTCATTCCAGAAGAAAAGTCCTTGATTTTTCTTCCATCAACTAGGTAATAATGACCCCCAAAAGATTTTACTTTGCATTTACTGTGCATTTGTTCTGGTTACCCAGAAAACAGACCTGGTGTAGTGTAGCACTTTGGGAGCCAATGGTATTAGGACAGATTATGCCAGTTGAGGAGCTGGAGTTGAAATAAATTGAGACGCCTGATTACAACTGTGCCATTGTACATGTGGAAAAGTATTTAAGTCCTTCAGTGTTTTGTCATGACCACATGTAGATATGATTTTTAATGCCTTAAACCCCCTTAATCAAGATTTTAGTTTAAAAAATTGTTATTAAACACCTTTGCCCAAAGTATATTTGATATACCACAAATGTCGCCTACATCTCAGCAAATATGCACTGTGATTAAAGGGAATAATCTCTCAAGAGAGGTTTATAATCATTTTAATTACCCTGGACTTAATAAAAGGAGTTAAGGGATTTAATAAAAGGGCATTAAGAGATTGCCAAAGGGTTAAATATATATATTTTTATAAGAAAAATTTTAAAGCTTCTGTGGCTTTGAGGTGGGAAGGTGGGAAGTCTTAGTGGGAAAAGAGGAGGAGGTGAGCAAAAGTCAAGATGAGGATTAGTGTCAATTAAGCTTCCCTTTGAACCTCCTAACTTGCATATGCAGAACCTGACACAGCTGAAAATATTTGCAATTTCCTGGGCCACATTGGACCAGAGAGATTGGTACAGCTCTCTGACCTCCAGGAAACTGCAAGAGAGCGAAGAAAAGATAGGAAAACAGCCAATTTCTTCTAGGTCTGTGGTAAGATATTTCAGAGCTAGTTCAGAGGAGAAGATCTGGATTAAATGAGAGTCAGTAGACTCTCAAACAGTTCGTTTGTTTTTGATCTACCTTAGATCAAAAATAAACAAATTCTCTGCCCTATTCCTCATCCTCTGCTCTTAAATTTCAGATTAGCACAGAATTTAGTTTATTTCTAGTCTTTTGGAATATAATAGTTGTAATTAGAGATGAGAAGATAAAAGTGAACCAACAATCTTCAGACAGGAAATTCTATAGCACTTACAAAACAAGCCAAAATCCAATACACAAACGCCTACAACGTTGCCTCACATCATCCTTACACTGAATCAAATGCAAAGCTGTATCCAAGAAGGTAAGATGGAGATCCAAATGTGGACACATGAACATAAATCAGTACAAGTTTTCTTGAAGGTTTTGTTGGCTGTAAGTAAAATGACTTGCTTAGGTTTTCCAGTTCAGGTTAACACACATTTCGTGCATTTTCCATCTCCAAACACTACAGTCTTTCAATGCTGGGCTGAATCTTTTCTCATAGTTGCGGGTGTTCCTGTAAGCCTCAGGAGTAGATATTCTGCAGAAGCAGACACAGAGAAGTGCCTTGGGGCTTATAATGCTTATTTTCTTCTGTACACCAGAAAAGGAATAAGATAGAAACAGACACCTTGGATAATTTTATATGACCATGTATAATATGCCTCTTCTTATAACCCTTTCCCCTTCCCTCTGTCCCCAGAGACCACTCCTCTGGTATGCAGAGAAACCTGGTGCTGAAGTCAGCATTCAGAAATGAAATTTAAACATGAAAGAAGGCAAGAGAAGCAAATCTGTACCCACCTTTATCGTTCAAAATACCAAGAAACCTTCAGATAAACGGGGCAGCACAACATTGTTTAAAAAATCAAGGCTAACAGCTGTTCATACATACGCATGTATGTTTTTTCCTCTTCTTTTCCTTTTTCTTTCTTTCTTTCTTTCTTTCTTTCTGAAATGGAATAGCAGAAGAACTTGAATATTTTAGATAATTGGTATACTTAATCAGGTATCGTAGGAGAAACTATCTAAATATGAATTTTGAGCAGGTCAGTACAGCCACACTAGCTTTGTCCTGAATTCCACACAGTTGTAATTCAAACAAACACTACTGAGCAAAATATATGTATTATTCTGTTAGTGAATGAAACCTAGTCATTTTTGATGCTGCTGTTGAAAAAAAAAAAAAGATTGTTCACTGCAGAGCAATTCAAGAGGGTTGTCTCTGCTCTTGGAAGAAACAAGAAAACAAACAAACATTTAAATAAATAAATCCCTAGACAACTAACCTGCAAAACAATTACTATTATTGTTATTATTTTACACTGGGAGCTTCTCATAAATAGTAAAGTCAACTTTTTTTTTTCTTTTCTTTTTTTTTTCTTCTTTTTTTCTTTTATTCTTTCAGCTAGAAGCTTAGGGTCTTTACAGTGGAAATACAGCATATGGATTGTAAGCCTTCTGAGGAAAAAGCTGTCTTCTTTTTACTGTATCAGCTGTCAGCTCCATTAAGTTGCTGTGTCTCTAAAAAGTTCTCCAGGTCTACATTGCAGAAACTCATAAATATCCAGCAATGTCTTTACACGTACACAATGAAGACTTTCAATGGGGTTTGTGCATCGTGTTCCATTTTAGCTAACCCAGGTAACGCTGTCTCTCTGAGCTGCTGGCTGAAGCTGGGGCTGGGGCTCAGCGGTGGCCGATGCCCACCTAACTGTTGGCTGACGTGGTTCCACCCTCCCTGGCAGGCAAGACTTAGATTAGTTTAAATTGCTGTGCAACCGCAGCTTAAATTATCTAACCTGGGTTAGGTAACCCAAGTTAAGAACACACCTTTCTTTGTGGTATGTTTCAGCATGACTTTCATGTTGGTTTTATGTTTCCCACTAAAACAGAGATTGGTACAGAAAGTGAATGTATTCAGAGAAACACTACTGAGCTCCACCAGAGATTTAGCCTTTGGCTACAACAGGCACAGCCCTAAGTCCTGAGAAAATTCCATATACTCCCTGTGACTCATTTCTGCATACCTTGCTCAGGCAAAGCTTCCACTTAACTTAATAGGATATTTTTAAAAAGGGCCAGACTGGCAGTTACACAGGATATAGCTGTCAGATTGTCAGATCAAAAAAAGTTAGTTGGCTTTTTGGGGAGGGGTGGGAGGAGCTGTACAGTATTTTCATAGCACAGACAGTAGAAAATGCCCCTTTTAACAATATCATTTTTATTTTTTATTTTTTTAAATGTGTGTGTAAAAATGCATGGGCCTTGTTTTTAAGGTTTTTCATCATTCTGGTCCAGCTCATGCTATATGTTAAATACATAGGCAGTACTATGAACTAAAATTTTATTTCATTACAGTTAAGCACATACTTAAATGATTTGCTGGACTGAGGCCAGAATGCTTGCTGAATCAAACTGAAATACAGCAATGTCTGTTCCTCCCCCTTAAACAAACAAGCAGTAAATGAAATACAATAAAATAACATTCCCAGAGAACTCTTGTGCCAAAGAAAGAACTGCTGCATTGCTCTATTAGTAATTTGTCTAATGTTCAGTATCTGCACTGATCGTACAAGTGTAACGCAGTAGTAATTGGGTAAGCCTTACAATTTTATCCTCATGTTATACTGGGCATACGTTTGTAGATGAAGAAAGTAAAGTGAAAATAAGCGTGAAAACAAAAGCAGGAAATGTCATTTCAAATTGCTTGACTTAATAAACTAAGTAATGATACTGCAGTAATTACAGCACCAGTAGAACCTTGAAAAACTCTGGAATCACTTCCCTCAATGCAGGGTGTCCATCCCAGAACTGGGGCAGTGAGACACACCTCACAGAGCTACAGATGCTCATCAAGGTTATTGATTTAATGCCTATTTGTGGTATGAATGGTAAAATGAGAATAATGAGAATAATGCTAGTTATTAGATATTCTGTGTTAATTTTTTCAAGGACGCTGAAATATATCCCATCTGTTTTCTATTCTAACTACAGCCAATCCATTATATTTTGATTTTTATTGTACTTTGTTACTAGGAGCATTATGTGCAATGTATTGACAAATAAACCAGAGTAAAAGAGTACAAAGACTGAAAAAGAAGGAATAACAACAGCAAAAGTCCTACCAAGTACCTGTGAACTGTGAACAATAAGAGCACGTAAAACAGCAGGAATCTCTTTTCATTTCACCCCGTCATAAATCAGGACGTAAACCACAGTGAGTTGTTCCGCTGAGGAGGGCACTTTTACTATTTTTTGTCACCTAAATATGCAATGCAGTGCAGGGTTTGCCAAACTTTTTCACATGTACATCCCCATTCCCAAAGAGAACAGTACTTTTGAGGCTTTAGGCCTTCAGTAAATCCATGATACTTGACTAGTTGCAGTGGAGTTATGAGTCCTCTTCCACATTCAGGCTTCCTTGGTATTTCAGAATGCTAAAGGCTCCACAGAGCTTTCTACTCCTCCGCTGAGATAGGCAGCGAAGGCAGAAGGATCGAGTGATTTGTGCAGAGCTATTGAAGACAAAGGTCTTGTGGCTTCAAAGTAGATGCTGTTGATTCCCAGACTTTCTCTCCACCTCTCCTGCTGTCTTTCATCACCAATTTTCTTACAAAGAAATTAATTAACTTAAAGTAGGGCTTAATCATGCCTTCTTAAAACAGTGACCCACCTTGTACATATTCAGGAATGCACGATTTTGTTTGTTCTGAACTTCCTAATCCTATTTCTTTCTTCTTTTGCTTTGTAATGTTGTAATTGTACTATAAGTAACTAGAGCTGGGGAAATTAATAACCAGTTTTTAGAAAATTCAACACAGAATGACCAACTGAGCTTGACCCAGTTCCTACTGAAGCCTACTGATTTAGCATTTGGATCTGACAGATTATCTACGAGCTAGTAAGAGGCCCAGGGCACAGACATTAGCAGTGGCCTGTGATTGTCCCCACTGTTACATGATCAGCATGCTTTCTGGCAGGGCTTTGACTCAACCAGCGTTTTCACAGCTGTGTTCAGGCACAGCTGGGGATTAGCAGGAGCCAGGGAGCACTCCCAACAAGCAATCTGGATGTGGCCACCCTGTGCTGGAACGTGTGGGACTTAGCTTTATCAATGCAAACAGCTATGAGCAACTATATATGAGCAACTATATATATGTACCACACCATGACAGTTTGACTTAGGTCCAGAGACAGCCTATTGAAATTATTGTAATAAATATAACTAATATTTTTTCATGCCCAAGCGGAAAAAAAGGTCTTTCAACTTCGGTCTTTCAATTACTTTTATAATAATCAGACCCAATTAATTCTAGATTTCTTCTAACAAAGCTTTTGTTTTTATGCCAACTAACTTAATTAATTGCAGCTCATATTCATGTGTGGTGCCCGGAAGAGTTTTTCCAAGGTCAAAGGATTTCTCCTGTTGTCCTGGTATTTGGCCATTTACAGGTCCCAGCTGACATACAGAGACAGGTAGGAAATCCAGCCTCCAGTTTTGCCTCTCAGCTTTGTCTCTCACCCCTGCTTCAGTATGGGACTCCCTTTCTCATTCTTTCTGTTTCCTTTATGCAACAAGAATGTGGCCAGTCAAGGCTGTAAAAGCTGTAACATCTCACTTTCTTTCCTCCCTGCTTTTCAGAACTGCATCTCAGATGCAAAATGCACATATAGCCAATAGATTACTTGCTGACTGAAATGCGGTGACATATGTACGGTATCTCATAATTAGCACACTCTACATACACTGAACTTTCTTCAGAACATTTCTAAGAGCATTACTACATTTTATAGAACATGATCATAAGTATTCATTGCACATACGTATTGAACTCAAAAGCTCTAGCTCTCTTGGATTTTCATAGGACTACATATGACATATTACCCATAGAGATGTCATGCTTGGCATTTGGGAGATTTTTCTTAATTACTTCCTCCCATGCCATAGGTTAGGCTCTTGTCATCTTGCATACATACACACACTCCTGCAGAAAAAGCAAAGACACTTCCATACAGTCCTTTCTTATCACACAAGGACATTTGTCCTCTATGACACACAATTCCTGTGTTGGCACTTGATAAGTCAACATAATTATATGAGGTTACGGATTTCTGCTGGCTAACAGATTCCCAAGCGGTTTTGAGGAAAGTGTGAATGTTTCTATGTTGTGTAATAAGAACCAATTGCTCTTAAAAGTTGTATGAGATTCCACAGGAGACTTGTACAAGAGACATCAGTCCCAATAGACTGACTTGGTATGATGAAAGTGCTGTATTTTATGAAACTGTACTTTCTGAAGATTTTGTACCTGATAGGGGACAGGAGACTCAGATATATTCCAGGAAAGTGCTGCTTATCTCAATAAACCTTCTCCAAAATCTAGACTTGATGTCCAAATGGCTGCTGGGGTTTATTATCTGTGTGCAACATAGGTGAAAGAGGAGCTTCTGACACCTGTTAAGGAACAGCTTCTCTGAGATACCATGGTTGGTAGGAAAAGACTTCAGTAAATTAATATTGGGCTTACTAGGAGAGGATGGTATTTTTATTTGCACACAGAGGCTGCTGCTGTATTTTTTCCAAGTTTATGACTGCGTTCACTCCTCTTGTAAAGATTTTCTTGTTTGTGCACAGCTGTAGAGGCCTCACAAGTGGGAGAAATTCTTCATGCTGCAAGTGCACGAGGGAGTCTGCCTTTGCTTTTCCAGGCTTCTGAGTGGGAAGCTTGAGACTGCTCAGTTACTTGTCAAGAGGGACTCGAGGAGTATTAAATCCATCCCTTTTTTTGCTGCTTGTGGGAAGAAGGGTTACTTTTGATGGCAGAATCAGGCTGAAAGCTCAAAAGTTTGGGCATAAAACAGAAAGGGCTGGCCCCATGGGGGCAGCCATGCCCAGAAGCAACCTCTGCCTCTGAGATTACTGAGGTAAATACTGAAACCCAGACTGCCACCCAGGTCTAAAATCACGACATGAGAGACAAAACTCCTTCAGATCCTAACAAATTTCCACTGAAATTGAACCCGTTACTTTAATGCTGTGCAACCCACCCCTTACTCCTACACTGCTCCGCCTCAGTAGCTAGTGAGGCACAACCAAAATGGAGGACCCCATATGCCTGAACACCCAGGTAGTGAGGGGGGACGTGCCTGAAGTGCGGGAGATAACACAGCCCGGTGCTGTTTTATGCTCTTTTCTGTATTTTTCAGGGCATATTGTTTATTTGGGGGGTTAGAGTGCTGGTATCGGGACCTCTATCTCCGTCAGGCCCTCTCCACGCAGGCCGCCCGCTGGATTTGCAGCCCATTGTTCGGCCACGGTTGCCACAGAAACGGGAGCAGCTGCTGGCTGACGGGCCTTGGCTGGCAGCCTTGGGCAGCTCGGCCGCCCCGGCCGGGCCCTGCGCCCCGCCAGCCGCTCACCCTCCCGCTGCCGGCGGTGGCACGCCAGACTGTGCGGGATAATGTTTACTAACATCGGCCACATGGCTCCCTCCGTACCGCTGCTCTGCCCAAAATGTGTCAGTCCTAGTGGATTGCCAGGCAGCCGGCCAACCCGTCTGCAACGTGCTGAAAAATCTGTCAGCGGGGGCTGCCGCTCGCAATCTCATGGGGGATCCTTCTTCCCCGGGGTTGAAGTGCGCTGCGTGCCCTCATGGGGCACAGTGGATTATATACGTCTATAGACGTGTATATATGCGTATGTGGATGTTTAGGGTGACTAGGCCTGACTCCACCGCTTCAGCAGAACTTGTGGGGTGGCCATCAGGGCAGCGTGCCGTGGTTTCCTTCCCAGCACAAAGGGCTCCCGTGAATGTTGTGCTTAACACTACTGATAATGCTGGTGGGGCTGGGGTGTCCTAGTGCCGACAATATTGTTTAATGTGTACTTTTACTGGCATGTTGTTTCTCTAGCAAATTTACAGCATGAGATTACTGCTGGAGCTGACCTTTTTTCCTTCAGCCAGGGTAATGAATGTTGCTGTTTAAATGCTGTGCCTCCATAGCCCGTGTGCTTTAGTTTTTAAAAGAGTAGCATAGTACCCAGGGGAAGCCTTTTGTTGGCTGCCTGTGAAACCTGAATACAAGCTTTCCTATTGGAGGCTGGAGAGGCAGAAAATAACAACTGAGAATAGATTTATAGGGTGTAATTTAGCCTAAATCATGTCATAGAGATAGAAAATATGGATTAGATCCTGAGCTGGTGTAAATCAATACAATTCTATGGAGCAATGATGCTTACCATAGCCAGGAGCTGGCCCTTTCCTCTTAAAATGCAGACGAGCACCATCCAGCAATAGTGAGTAGTTTAAACTAAGTGAAATGGCAGGGAAGTTTCCTGATAGGCAGAGCATAATTGCTTAAATTAAAACATGCTAAATATAGCGATGTCAGTAAGGTACCTTGAAATCGTTAAATATATGCAACTACTTTAGAATTTATAAACTCAGAATGGCCAACTCCAGGAATACAAGGCCATCTAAAGTAAAATTAATATATTAACACAAAACCATGGAAAAGAGCAGTATTGCCTCATTATCTGCCTCATTATTGCCTTAAGCATGTTTTGCCCCTACTAAGCTTACTTTAGGGAAATAGCGTATGGCAAATGGATCAGAAAATCCGAAAATTATAAATATAGGTTTTTTTAAACTTCAGTCTTCAGTGAAATGTCATAGGAAAAAAATGCATATTCATCTTAACTCATCCTATCTCTCTATCACTAAACTGATAGAAAATCGTAGTCTTTTTTTTTTATATATATAACTATGATCAGTTACAGCAAGAAACATTCCAAAAAAGAAACAAAAAGTTGTACTAACATTTTATTTATCTATTTATTTATCTATTTATTTATAGGATTTCTATTAAGCATTTATTAAACGCTTTTGAAATGGGGCAAGAACGATGGGAGATAGTTGTAAAAATGAAGATCTGGACTAATTTTCACTGTCTGTCCTATACCCCTCACCTAACTCCCCTTCTCTCTTACTGGGGGGACTCTTGTTTTCTGTTGTAGTTTTGAATGCGAATTCAAATATTATTTTGAATGTGGAGTCACTTGTTTATCATCTTAGTCCTATACACACAGTATTCTGCAATGGCCCAACAGACCACTAGACAATATGATTAACACTTTAATCAAATGTGGCAAAATTTCTATGTCACTATCTGAGGTTCCAAGTGTCCACTTAATATTCACGTTGAGTCTTTCTCCCCAGTAAAGTGAAATAAAGCAATGTGTCTACGTTTTGCAGATGGGGTGCTAAACTCTTAAAAGAGAAATGACTTCATTTTTAGCAGGAGGTTAATTTTCTGTGATTTCTCCTAGACCACACCTAAATCACAATCAATTAAAGGAATAACTTAACTACAACAAACCATCACTGTACAGAAATACCCTAACTGGCGCCTGGTGACCCAATACACCAACCAGCACAAAGTAATGCTACATGAGGATATACCTCTAAGCTTGGATTACAAAAACAAACAAACAAACAAACGTTATGTGCAGCATTAGCATCGTTCAGATCTGCCTTTTTAGAGCTGCAGTGAATGTTTAGGCATTCATTGGATTAAAAAAAAAAAAGGCAAAAATAAAATAAAACAACCAGTGCCATACCCCAAAAGAGTTTACAGTTCACCTATCTTTTAATATTCCAGTTAGCACAACAGCAGGACTATTATTGAATGCAGGGATGATGTTAGACACAGGTTACCAGTAATGCATCAGTACCTTAACTAACCTCTGTAGTACCTCTAAGAAACTTTCTGAATAACACAGTATAAAGTAAGGTTATAAGGAAATGTGGCCTTGGTCTGTGATTTTCTTGTTTTGTTTTGCTTGCTTTTTGTTTTGTTATTTAGTAAGCTCTGATCCTAGAAGAAGCTGAACAAATAATGATGGACATATATGTTAAAGGAGCAGCCAGGAACCTCTCAATATAATGTGCATGCCAGGAATATTGTCAAGCCCCCACTGACACAGGCTTTGATTCAGGGCATTTACAACCTAAAAAACAGAAGAGCTGTGTAATTTAACAACTTGAAAGGATTGGTGTTGAACGGGTAATGTACAAGCAAATGAAGAGGGTGATAAAATTTCTGTCAGGTAAAGACAATCCCAGAAAACCTTTTCCTTTCTAGCAAAGTATTGTTTTTCTCTTTTTCAGTTTTTACTTTTGTGTTTTCTTTTTGGTCAAAACCCCCAAATGCTAAAATTAAAGGACTTAAAATAAATAAACAAGAAAAGTTTGCATGTTTTAACTTTCTTCCCTTCCCTTCCCTTCCCTTCCCTTCCCTTCCCTTCCCTTCCCTTCCCTTCCCTTCCCTTCCCTTCCCTTCCCTTCCCTTCCCTTCCCTTCCCTTCCCTTCCCTTCCCTTCCCTTCCCTTCCCTTCCCTTCCCTTCCCTTCCCTTCCCTTCCCTTCCCTTCCCTTCCCTTCCCTTCCCTTCCCTTCCCTTCCCTTCCCTTCCCTTCCCTTCCCTTCCCTTCCCTTCCCTTCCCTTCCCTTCCCTTCCCTTCCCTTCCCTTCCCTTCCCTTCCCTTCCCTTCCCTTCCCTTCCCTTCCCTTCCCTTCCCTTCCCCTCCCCTCCCCTCCCCTCCCCTCCCCTCCCCTCCCCTCCCCTCCCCTCCCCTCCCCTTCCCCTTCCCCTTCCCCTTCCCCTTCCCCTTCCCCTTCCCCTTCCCCTTCCCCTTCCCCTTCCCCTTCCCCTTCCCCTTCCCCTTCCCCTTCCCCTTCCCCTTCCCCTTCCCCTTCCCCTTCCCCTTCCCCTTCCCCTTCCCTTCCCCTTCCCCTTCCCCTTCCCCTTCCCCTTCCCCTTCCCCTTCCCCTTCCCCTTCCCCTTCCCCTTCCCCTTCCCCTTCCCCTTCCCCTTCCCCTTCCCCTTCCCCTTCCCCTTCCCCTTCCCCTTCCCCTTCCCCTTCCCCTTTCCCTCTATTCTTAATTAAACATGGACATTTTCCATGTGATGGGAAGTGATTGTCCCCCTGTATTCGGCTCTGGTGAGGCCGCACCTCGAGTACTGTGTTCAGTTTTGGGCCCCTCGCTACAAGAAGGACATGGAGGTGCTTGAGAGAGTCCAGAGAAGGGCGACGAAGCTGGTGAGGGGTCTGGAGAACAAGTCTTACGAGGAGCGGCTGAGGGAGCTGGGCTTGTTCAGCCTGGAGAAGAGGAGGCTCAGGGGCGACCTTATCGCTCTCTACAGTTACCTTAAAGGAGGCTGTAGCGAGGTGGGGGTTGGTCTGTTCTCCCACGTGCCTGGTGACAGGACGAGGGGGAATGGGCGAAAGTTGCGCCAGGGGAGTTTTAGGTTGGATGTTAGGAAGTACTTCTTTACCGAAAGGGCTATTAAGCATTGGAATGGGCTGCCCAGGGAGGTGGTGGAGTCGCCATCCCTGGAGGTCTTTAAAAGACGTTTAGATGTAGAGCTTAGTGATATGGTTTAGTGGAGGACTTGTTAGTGTTAGGTCAGAGGTTGGACTAGGTGATCTTGGAGGTCTCTTCCAACCTAGACGATTCTGTGATTCTGTGATTCTTTTCATATTCTTTTTCTATTCTTTTCCTTTCTCTTCTTAATTAAACATGGACATTTTCATTAAAATCTTTGTTTTCAGTGAAGACTATTTCTATTTTCTTACTTATCATCTTGTGTGAATGTCACCAGCAGGCCTGAAACCTGTGTATCTGTTCATTAGCCAAACATGAAGGCATCTTGGCTGCTGCTAGCGCAGAGTGTCTTTAATTATAGCATATTGGTTTCCCTATTTCTGATGCATTCTCTTGACATCTCAGCTATCGCAGTGCCATAGGAACTATGATAACTCCCTTTACCCACTCCCTTCATATTTTGCCTTTCTGTGGTTCTTTGGTTTACTTATTTATTCCCTGTTCCCATCTCTCCCAGAACAAAGCTTCTTGAAGAACTGGAGGGAAAAGTAGTCTAAGTTCCTCAAGAAGCAAAAGAGGCATGGCCATATGTACAGGGGTATCATGCATAGCCTTGCAATTGCAAGATCTTCAATTATATTTAGCATTGAATAAAAGTACATTGTATAATTCCACTGTATACCTTTACATTGCTGCTTCATTTTCAAGGAAATCTTTAACTGCAGGATAAATTTATAAATCGATGATGGAAAATTCCATTTCTTCAGCAGCTGAAATTTACAGTCTCATTGTGTTGGCAAAGGTTTTTGATGAAAGAGTTTTCTAATACATAACACCTCTTTTAAAATCAAGTTGTCAGAAATACAGTTTTGGAGTAAAAAAAAAAAAGTCTTATTGTTAGATTAAACTGTGAAAAGTTTCTACTTCCTGCTCTTTATTTCCTTTTCATCCACCCAAAGTAAAATATTGAAAAAATAATAATATTCACTTCAACACTCAATATATTTTTCAAATTTTCATTTTCAAAGTTTCTATGCTAAATATAATTATATTTTTAAAAGAAGAAACAAAAAACATGCACAAGTATATACAAAAACAGTTTTGATAAGAAAACAAAAGATTTCATATAACCGAGGATAGAGTTTGGGAGGGAAAGAGATTGTCTATTGTTTGTTTCACAAGGAAAATGAACACATTTTGCTCCATTCATAAGTCTGGCGACTGTGCAGAAGTTCATATCATCCCTTTTTACTTAGTATTTTGTGCTTGGATTGGTCTCTTGACTGGGGATTTGGATTCACTGTGAGTTCTCCCATGAACTGTCTGAGTGACTTTGTGTAAGTGTCAATCCTGGTATGGGGTTTGAGGCCAAATTTAGCATCCGTCTGCATTGCTTGTTTGTATAAACTCGTTCAATTCAGTTTTGGAACAATCCAACTAATACTTCTGGCAGGCTGGTGGTCTCCCAACTCTTTGCAGCCCATCCTCCTGCCCATGCTCCCTGCTGTTTCTGAGACCATCGGTGATATGGTGTAGACATGGCTACAGTCTTTTAGATTGCTCTGTAAAACAAGTTCAATAAATTTTCAACCTTCCACTTTTTTATCTCTCTGTGGAGGAGGGCTGTACAGCATAGATGTAGTATGTGGGATTGCAACACATGCTTTCCTAGCCATGATGGCCTCAATCTCTAGTTACAAGAGGAGGAATGGCAGTACGGCCTCTGTCATATCATATCAACTTGAGTACGAACATAAGCTGCATCAGTGGACATCAGTTGGCATGGCTGGAGAGGATCTTTGGGACCATGACAAAAAGAGGAATCCTGCTTTAGCCTGTTGCCATTCTTCACTTCCTTCTGCCTTTTTCCTAGCCAGGAGCCTGAGCTCCTTTGCTTCAAAGCAGCATCCCCCACTGTAAAACTTACAGCAACAAATCTCTATTCATTTGCTAAAAAACATGCAACGGTATCTTCATTACTACTCTTAATTGCAGTAGGTAGGCCAAAACTGAATGCAAGCTATAATCATGCCTCCGTTATTTATCATGCAACCATATCCCCCATGCTTTAGCTCTCCATGCTCTAGACTGCTGAATGCACAATAACATGCAGGTGAGAGGCTCTAGATGAACTACTTTCAGCACCCACCTGAAATGCCACCATATGTAGAGTTAGGAAAGTCGTTTTGAAACTGGACTTATTTAAGCATGAATTAATTTGGATATTTGACTTGGCAAAGAAGGACATGAAACATGCGCAGTTTCAGACTTTAACATGCGCCTGGGTATAAAAGTATGTCGACAGTGAAGTAAAAAGAAATTCAGAAATATTAGTCAGAATGGTGCTGAGAAAACACAATAGCTTTTTTTTTTTTTTAATGATTCCTATATTATGAAAAAATATTATTCCAAATAGAGACCAATATACCGCGTAAAACTGGGAGGCATTGTATTCTTTGTGTTAATAGAAAGAAACCAGCACAGGGAAAAAGCTGTCATGGTAATTTGTGAAAAAATGTGGGTTAACTAACCTTGAAGGAGAACCTTTTAAAAATCATCTCTTTAATGCTGGTCCTTAGAGCAAACACTCCTTTCTGGAAAAAAGAAAAAAAAAAAAAAGAAAAAAGGCAGAAGATGGGTTCATAATGTTTTTGTTTTGAATGGGGCCAAAACCTGCCTGGCTACTTTTAACCATATCAGAGTAAACACTTCATACATGAAAAACAGGCTTAAAATAATTCCAATATGTATTTGGAGCTAGAACAGTTGATCTATGCTGCTTAGAGGAGTTCAGCTGTAAGGTGAACTTTTATAACAGTCATTAGAAAATAAATTGCTGTGGTTCTTTTGTTCTATCCCAGAGAATAAAAATCCCCTCTTTTTTTTTTTTTTTTTTTCCTTCTCTGATAGGTGTAACTTTAGTGGTGCAAGAAGAATGCTGTTAGCCTCTGCAAAAATCCTTCTATTTAGGGGCCGAATAGTCTTGTAAAAATGTAGCCTTAAAAAGCATAGTATAGAGCCAGGCTGCTCTGGAAGCAGAGCAGGCACCAGATGGTGACCCCCGTTTCACGTTCTGGTTCTGTGCCCTTGCTCCATGAAGATTAAGCTGCAATGGGCTTTCTGCTGGACGACTTTATGTCCCACACCTGCAGAAGCTCCAGGAGGCAAGCTGATGCAGGAGGATGGAAGCCAAAGAGACTTTTGCTCCATGCCTCTTCCCTGCTACCAAACTGACAGGAGGAACGGCCGTCAACATATACCTCTTCGCATATACTCCAGTATTGTCCAGCAGTTGTGTAACAGAGCTTGTAAGGTCTTGATACGCCTTTTATGATCACTTCACACAATAACTACTGAGACTTGGGTTTGTACAATTGATTACCCTTGCATAGACCATGTTAAAAGACTTGTGTAATTTCTATTCTATTCTATTCTATTCTATTCTATTCTATTCTATTCTATTCTATTCTAAAATTCTATTCTATTCTATTAAATTCTATTCTATTCTATTAAATTCTATTTTGTTCTGTTCTTTCTTACACCATGTCTATCAGTGGTGTCTGTTGCTTATTTTACTGTAACATTTTTTTTGCGCAAAAGAAAAAGAGACATTTCCATTCCTTGCCTTCCCCCCAAATCCCTCCATGTGAAAGAGTGAAATTAGTAAAAAAGGCTGTCTGTGGTAGTTTCACCAGGACTGCAAGAAGCTTGGATATGACTGAGCTCATAAGTTCACCTTGTGAGACTTCAGATTTAGCTTTGACACATGGATGAAGGAGTATTTTATAATAACAATAACAACTACAGCGACAATTATATAATATAAAATGATATAATATTATTTTTACTGCAGAACGTAGTAAAACCTTCAAACTGCTTATGTAAAGTGAATTTCCCTCCTCTTCCCTTTGCACAGAACTACTAAAACCACCAAATGTGGTGTTTTTTTTTTCTTTTGCTTCTAGCATAAAACTTCCTGCAGAAACTTCTGAAGGAATATTTCTCTTTTGATACAAAGCATTTGAAATCCTGATGTAAGCCTAACAGGTGAACCAATGCTTGTAAGCGCTGTGTCTTTTAAGAGAAGCTTCTTCATCAGTGTTTGAGTCTCTGGTGAATAGCTCACTGCAGCTCTGTTTATATAGACATATGGTGTGAAGAACACTAATACAGTTGTCTGTGCACAACTGTAACAAACAATCTGCTTATTGTGTATTTTTTTAGGCAACACTTCATGCTGTCTAACAGGTGGCCCCAAGTTACAATAGGCACACTGTCGGGGTAGAACAAACCCCGTTTACACAAGAGCCTTGACTGGAGATAGTGACTAAGGCAGCCTGCAAAATCAAGCTTAGAACATGGTTGTTTAAAACGTTTAAATGCCATGAACCTCCAATGAATATGAGCCTTGCCTTTCACCTCCTCCTGTTGCACTCAATCTATTGCAAGGCCAGTAGAGTTAATTCCTCCCAATGACTGAATGCCAAGCAACATTTAAAAATCTTTCACATATTACAAGTCTCAAGTTCATGGATATAATACTGTGTGATAAATATAAAAATCAAAGCCTGATATATATAAAAAATGAAGCCGTGTTCTTTTTTTTTTTTTAATTTAAATAAATCAATCAAATTTTATTACAGGCTTTCAGTTAGGACCATGATTTCACCTGTAATCTCAGCGTTTGTAAGTGTGTGCACACTATGCATACATAGGAGCATTATTGTATTATTGTAGCATAAGGTTTGTTCGTGTTCACTGCAAAGAGGGTAAGGTGAATTTGGCTTTGTCTGTAGAGATAAACTTCTGTAACATTCCTCATTACATTCTCCTTTGTGATCTTTCCCCCAGAAATTTCTTCACCATTCTTTTCTTTTTTCTTGCTGAAGCTTTCTTCTTGGATATTCAATCCTGCAGCATTATGTTTTTACTTGTTCTGCTGGAAGCTGATATTTATAGATTAAAAAAAAAGAAAGAATACATATATCTATTCAGTGGAATTCCCCTGGCAGATAAGGAGATTCATAGGATAAATCTTTACAGTTCCTGGAGCTCTGTTTTTATCATAGTACTTGATTCAGGTCTCATTGACCTTCATTGATTTTATAGAGGTGGATCAGGTCTCATGTGAAAACAAATGGTAGGGGGATGGAAATGGGCAGTCCTATCAATGCGGTAGAGCTGAGACACAAATGATCATATCTGCGTAGGAAAGTGGGCAATAATTTACACAACATGTGCAAAGGAACTGATATTCCATGATCCATCTCTATTAACTTCATATATATATATATATATATATATATATATATACACATATATATACCAAGCTAATATTTTAGGGTCTCCCAGCAGCCCGTGGTGAGAGATGATTGTCCCCAGAAGACAATTCATCTTGGACCAAGGCAGGTGTCTAAGACAGCTGTGAGAAATCTCTCCTTTAACAACAAGGAATTCCAGGACGAATAATGCCTAAGTGGTTACAGTAAGACAAAACAAAACCCACCCATTTCAACTGGATGTGTGGAAATAATAATAAGCTTTTGTATAAGCATATTTGTGGGATGGTGTTTTCCCTCAAAAGGTGTTTTTCTTCAGTTCTGCAAGGTGCTTAGTGCTTCTTGAATTATTTGAGTTCAGCAAGATTTGACAGTGCTGATTATTTCATGGAAGGAATGAAGTATCTTGATAGCCTTGAATAATAAAAAATTATTCAGTCAAGATTTGGATGGGTTTCACCCTTAGGGGCTTTGGTGAGATACTGGCTTTTAATTTATGATGATCGATTTCAAAGGTTACTTGCCCATTCCTTTTTCTTTTTTTCTTTTTTTTTTCTTTTTTTTTTTTCATCTCACTCCCATTCCTTTGGAAAGTGTGGGAGCATTTTGAATCATACATGTATTTTCTCATCAGGTAATACCTAGATGAGATTAGATAGAGCCTGACCCAAACCTCACAAAGTCAGTGGAAAACTTTGAAAGATTTCAGAGGTATTTGGGTGAGGCTACTACTACACTGATTTGTGAGGATGCCTTGTTTAATTTAAAAGAAGAGTTACCTTACGCACCATGCCTGGAGCACTTCAAGTCACTTGCTGGGAAACTCTGAATTAACCTAACTCTATTGAATAACACTGTACACACTCATGGATGTAGGACACAAAATTAGTTGAATCTTCATTAGTGATGAGATCTTGAACTTTTATAAACTGCAGGTAATTTAGGAATAAAATTTCGCAGTCAAACCCAAGAGCAAGACTCCATTTGTTTGTCTTATACTGACTCAATTTTTTAGATATTCACCATAAACGATATCTAGAGTGGTGGAGCAAAATGGAAAATGAAACCATAAAAAGGAGTGTTCTCACATTATGGCTGTATGAATGCGTTTCCTGTAACCAACACAGACTTTCTAAACACTAGTATTTTTGCATGTGATTGGATCCTAAGTTCATCCAGTCCAGGATCCTTTCTTCAGCATTAGGTTTGACTAGATGATCTTGGAGGTCTTTTTCCAACCTTAATGATTCTCTGATTAGCCAGTATCAGATGAAGATGTAAACAGAATTTGCCCAATATTATGTCTTTTCCTGGTCTCTAACAGTTTGAGATTGGCTTCCAATATGAAATTTAATGGCCTATCCAATATTTTTGTAAACAATATGTATACATAAATGTAATTATCAGTATCCACATATAGATATGTATATCTATCTATAGCTGTATGCAGATCATCCTGGTGAGCACTGATCTCTAATGCATACAATACTGCTCTTTGATTTCTTTTCACCATGAAAGGAAAAGCAATAAATGCATGTAAGGATCAATTCTTCTATTCTTGTTCCATCTACACCATTGATGGAACTGCCGGTATAGTGAACTATCCAATGCTAGAGCCACGGCCCAGGTGCTGGCATTCAATCAGTTATTCTGTTAAAATACAGGCCTTGGCACTAATTTGGTCAGGGTTAATTAACAGGAATTATTAATTCAGAAAAAATGAAAGTGTTTTTCACAGCCACATATGTTTCAGAATAGGGGACAAGACTGCAAAGCTAACTGATGTCCACAGAAGACAGTACTAGCACTTGCCTCTGTTTAGGAGCAAGTGTTAAGCTCAGGTACCTCCACAATCTGATACATAAAGGAGGTGACAGAGGTGAGTAGGGAGAAAGCAGAGCCTTAAAATTAGGGCCTGTGTTGGACATCATACATTAGGTGTCGTTAAAAATTGTAATTTTAATATGTTCCATGTGGTTTTAGTACCTTTCAAGATAAAACTTTGTCTTCTGTAACTACAAATTACAGAAATTCATCAGATCAACACAGAGGAGGAAACAGAGATGCAACAGGAGTGTATGCATCAGAAAAGAAACCAAACTGATATCAGTCAACATGTTGAACAGTTTCCTAAGAAAAACAGTAGAATTTTAGTTCTTGGATGTATCTGGGCATAAACAAAATTTGAAGTTGAATTGACATTTTAGTACCCATTGAATGTCTTCAAGCTTGCTTTGTATTGACACCTTACTTGAATTTACAGTGTAAATGCTTGGTAAACCCAAGTAAGTAGCAGGTTATCCACTGGGGAGAAGCGTATGCCTTTTGAGTCTTCCAAAGCAGACTGTCTGCGTGCTTTTTTATTAACCTCTAGAGCATCGTGCTCAAATAACAATGGTGAATGTTGGTCCTTAGTGAATACAGTTCTGTGCTCTATAAAATCACCGTACCCTCTTACCGCTGAAAAGAAATGGAAACAGAAATAAAACCCTTCTCTTCTTACTGCTGTGTCTGACAGCTGCATAAGACAATTGTTATTTGGAGGAGAATTGATACTAAACTCAAAAAGTTTTCAGATGGTGTAAGCTCACTGTCTCTGCCTTATGTTTGAGGAAGAACGATGCACCTGAGGCACTTCTGAGTCTGGACATCTGCTTTACAGTATGTTACATTCATAATAGCTCAGTCTAGCAGGGGTCACAAGCTCCTCAGTTTCTTCTAGTGCCTCAGGGCTATCATTTGTAAAGTTTTCCAACTAATTACCATTTAATAGTTACACCAAAAGGCCTTTTAATAAACATATGTATGTGTATATATAGAAAAAACAACGTATATATATATTCTTATTGAGTCTTCTGTTTACTTCTAAAATACAAAATAGTGGGAACAGCATTTTTTTTCCCCCACTCTGAATAAGAAAGTCAGTGTCAGCAGTTACTGTCCTTTCTGCCCTTGGGGAAATTCCCTGTCTTTTAGAATGAACTGAGCTGCAATAAAATTAACACTCTCTTCCTTTTACAGGCTTGACAATACCACCTAATGTGCTTAAAATAAGTTTTGCATTCTATAATACGTGCTTTAATTTAGCTTCTGGAAGAAGTTTTTTTGCCTGTACTTAGGAAACGTAAGTAATCATTCAAATTATTTTAGAATATATCTCATTGTAACAGGTAGTATGAACCTATGAATCTCTCTCATTCTGGTCTAATTGCAAAATAACTTAAATTTTGCCTCACTTCTTGGCCTTTACTATGATTAACATATGTGGAATATTGTCCTGGTGTTTTCAAGACCATGTCATTTTCCATAGTCAGACAGAAAATTTAAAAGATAAATTAATAGGTATAACCTGTACAGTTAGAACCACATGCTTTGTGGAGGGATGAAGTAAGAGAAAGATGTGTGCTGTGCCGTTGCAGTATGCATCCCTGCAAATGCATCCCTGCATTTGCTGCACTATATGTGTCTTCATAAAGATCATAAGAAATATACATTGGCAATATTACCCAAATTGAGTCACTATTAAAATAACATATGGAACAAGAATAAGTATGTCCCTAAATGATGGGGTTGAAGGTGTCTGCACAGCGATGGGGTTTTATCACATATCGAATAGGAGCGTGCTCTGTCCTGGCTAATACTGATAGGTACGGGAATTCCCAGTCCCCACCAAAAGTCAATACAGGTGGGAGCTGCTGTGCCCACCTCAGATAGTTTTTGCATGGATAGACTGGGTCTGTGGTTATACTATTCAAACAACAGCTGTTCCTACTCTTATTTATTTATTTATTTTGTTTATTTGGGTGGTGAGCCCCATCATTCTTTTCTATGCCTGGGTATAATATCATCAGTCTATGTGTCACTCTGTGTCTGTTTTCACTTCATTCTTTTCTCTCTCTGCATGTTTTTATCCATCTTGGGTTTTGGTGATTTTTTTTTCTTGTTTTGTGTGGTATGGACTTTTTTGAATGTGTATGTCCTTCCTTTGATTTGTTTTACTATTTTCATCACCTTTTATCTTGATCTTTTATATTTATTTTCTCTTCCACTTCTGTGCCTCTTCTTTCTCCCCATCTCTTTTTTTTTTTCCCTGTTCTATGTTCCTTGCTCCCTTTCCATATATTTTTCCTATATATTTGCTCTAAAAAGGCCACCTAAGGTTGCACTGCCGTCGTACAGTCTCCCTGGCTTACCTTGGAATGAGACAATATTTTCCCTGTGCTCTGAGGTCTGTGGTTCAAACACTCTCCCTTTTGCCCACCTTGTGGGGTGAGAACCGCTCTGTCCGTAGCAGACTATTTCTCCCTTGAGTATTATGCTACTGTGTGATCTTCTGAGAAGTCTAACACTGGATTGAGTCAAAGAGAATGATAGCATTTATTAAAAATGGTTTCAAAGGCAGAAATCATGTACCATGGAAACATGCTATAAAAATGAAACGTACAGAAATCATATTAATAAAAAGGCTCTTTTAGGATGTTGTCTGTAGTCCTGGAAACATGGTTATGGAGGAAGATGATCTAAACCATAGAAACACCCATTCTTAGAAATCACAGCTGGCCTTCTTCCTCAGGACCTGACAGGGCTAGAAGGAGACCAAGAACAAATTCCCAGATCTTCATCTTCCCAGCTATTTCTTTCCATAGTATTATCCTTTTTCAGTTTACTGGGGCCAATCATTCCTGTCCCACACTCATCAATAGTATACACCTTCTTTTAGCAGCTAGAGGTTTTTTATGCCCTTCACTGATTTCTCGATCTGTGTGGTGTCAAATCTCAGGCAGATACTACTCCTGCCTTTGGTTATTCACAAGTAGGTGTTATTAGCCAACTTTTCTCTTTTCCACCCATGCTGTGCAGCACCCTGCGCAGCAGTGGTTGATTTAATGGCTCTCCATACCCCAGAGCCAGCTGCGTTTTGATTGCTCTGTGTGTTATCTGATTGTTGGACACCTTGGGATCCTTTATGATCACAGACACCTTATAAATAACATAGCAGTCATGTTAAACCTCCACCTAAGTACACAGGAGCAAAACGTAGTAAATATTCAAGAAACACGAGTTAGCAGCAAGGCATCCATTTTTCACCCTTGTGAGAATGGTAAAATGGTAACCTCTGCGTGTAAGAGTCTGAATTAGTACCTAGCTATCTGCTGGTAATTTTTTAAGGCAAGTTATTGCTGTATGTTCTCCTCTTTTTCTCCTTGTTTTTGAAAAACATTCACTAGATTCTCTGCCCCCCCCCCCTTTTTTTTTTTTTGTTAAATACCTTGATAGGCTGCTGGTAATCTACCACTAATCCTTTCTCCTCAGTACATGCATAAAGAAATAAAAGATGCCAGTTTGTGGCTTAGCTGCATTCAGGAAAACTTCCGTATTGCTGCCAAGAACTGCCATCTGCCACCTACAAGCGCAGGTGCCAGGGAGTCTCCTCTGCACACAAAGCATAATAATATAACACAAAGGACCAATGTGCACTAATAATTGCTAAACACACAGAAAGAGGGGCCAGAACATTTTTATGAAAGTTTACTTAGTCTGTGGAGATTTGCATACAGATGGCTAGGTCAGGGTGCTGTGTATGCCGCCTGGGCCACTGTGGGGTAGGGCTGCCTTCAAGCAGCCTTTATAAGCACACACGGCTTTTACTATAGCATAGTGTTGTGGAGAGACCTCATTCTGCACACACTGAATAGTCATTCAAGTAGCTTGCTTTGAAATGAGAAAAGACCTTGGATAGGGGGGAAAAAAAGCAAATTCTTTTCTTTGTGAGACAGAGGAGGAGTGTTGGGAAAGAGGCCAGAGGACTTAAAGAATGTGGGTTAGCAACCAGGAATTAGAGGAAAGTTTCTGTGGAGACACACAATTAGATATGTGGCATTCACCCCTCTCCTTCTAGTGGGCAACAAGAGCAAGCACATTTCAAAGGGTTCATCATCTGCATGAAACAAGGATAGGGGGAAGAAAAAGCACCCTAATTTTTAAAGTATAAAGAAAAGTGTAACTGTCTTAAAATAAAACAAACCCAAAGGTTAAGCAGCAAGAAATTTCCCTTCAACTAAGAGTGTGAAGACACAAACCCTGAATTTAGTTGATTTGCTTTCTGTATGTATGGATCTGAAAGTGTATGTGTGTGCATACAAACACATGTGGAAGTGCCTACTAATATACTTAGATATTTTAAATGAAAACATTGCTATAAGACTTTGTCATGAGTTTATGGAACATACTTCTTTTTTTTTTTCTTTTCATAGAAAAACGACCACAAAATCAAGAACAATACTACCTTGTGTAGATTACTTATGGCAGGTGTCAGTATTTAGTTACACTGTAGTAGGTTCCTTTAGAAACATTGCATGTGAAAAGAGGGTGATCTTCAAAGCTGCTCACCTTCATAAATTTTCAAGTAAGCTTAACTATCACTTTTGCCTTTGAAACAGTTTGCTAGCCTAGGTATGTGGTTCAGTTTTTTCCTTGCAGTTTGCACCCTGGAGATTACATCAATACCTGTGAATCAGTTCCTGAAAGAACTGAAAGAAAGGAGGATTAGTTGTCTATGCCCTTCACATGTCTTACAGAAAAACAAAACAAACAAACAAAAAAACTATTCATCCCTTTCCTGTCTCTTATCAGAGATTCTTGAGGGAAGTATAAGTATTGTACCCAGCTTATCTCATTGCATCTCTTCATGCTTTTTATTGATCCTTTTAGAAAATTGTAATACAGCTCCAAAAGATACTACAATTAGCTTGGTGTGTATAGAGGAAAAAAAAATCACACGATCTTACATTTTCAAAACTCTGTATAGATTAATGAAGTAGAGAATTTGAGCACTTTGTGATCAAAGGATTCAAATACCTTGCAAAAGCTCCGTGAGATAAAAATATATAAAAGATTATTTAGCGGAAAAGAGCAACAGATATAGGTTTGCCCAAGGTCACAGAGGAAGTCTAGGAGAGGTAAGAACTGAATCCCAGTCCCCTGAGTACCAAAGCAATTCCGTATCCATTATCATTCATCCTACTTTGAGACTGCTAATTGATTTTGACTGCTTAGCATGAGCTCTTTAAAGGGGCCTGATTTTCAGGGCTGTTTGTCTCCTGCAGAATGTGGGGCTGAGGTCTGGGGCAGGATGAAAAGGGCAGGAGCAGAGAGGCTTTTCAAGACTTGTGATTACTGCAGGGGTGGGTGCTTGCTCCCTGCCTGCTCTTACGCTCACCTTATGGCTACGTAGCTTGGGTTTCTTTAGGTTTTACACTGCACCAGCTTCTCCAGGAGCAAAGCACAGAGCTGGAGTGATCATTCTTCCACTACTATTTCAGTAGCAAGGGGCCTGAGATGTGCATTGCTGTCCCCAATGCTTTTTTTCCACAAGGTTTGCTTCCTTTAGGTTTCCAAAAACTAGCAATAGTGGAAACTGTAATCATACCTGGGAGTGCAGGGAGGAGGGAGAGACTTTTCTGCCTCGGTTTGTCTCAGATTTTGTAAGTCTGAGAAGGATTCCGTTGGTTACTGTGTTAATCTGTCCATCTTTTAAAATCAATAACTCATCCATCACTTACATAAAACTGCAACGTTGAAAGTTGAAATAAACCTGAAATATTTACATGCATTAAAACCACCAATACTTTTATTTTCTTATTTGCCTGGTGTAGGGGATTTTCATTTGACCAGCACTTCATGACACTGTGCTTTCGTAAGCCATTGTGGCTGCCTAGCAAACTCCACCTCTCGCCTCTTGGCACTGGAATTCCCCTTTCATGACGCTTCATGTACAATTAGGGTGTAGAGGTAGATCCAGCAGACTGAGAGTAACCAAGTGGGAGGTCTCCAATAACTCAGCAGCAGTCTGCAGCTGCTCACCAGGTATATGCTAGCAGCTGATTCAGGACCTAACACAGTGGATGCCAACCTGCACCCTGAATGACACCTTTACTTTGATCTTTTCTTCAAAATCCCAGCTAGAACAAGGATGTATGCAATTGCAGAGATCTTTTTTGGGGAGTCAAATACCTGAACGACTGCATGACTATGAGAGAATGCAATAGCAGTTCCTTTTTTTTTTTTTTTTTTTAAATGTAAGTTTTATAATGCATTTCATAAGCCTTCTGGGCAAATTAGGAAAAAATAATAAGTTAACAGTGGATGGAATCCAGGTTCCTAAATACCAAACACTGCAAAATTTCCATATAAATTATCCCTTCAGGAGCTGGGTTTTGCTTTGAATGCCTTCTTGGTCTATGAGGTCTGAAATTATGCCAGTCTGAGGGAGTTCCAGATATTTTCCATAAAAGCTGCTTTCGAAAATCTTTCAAAGCAATCACAGGATCTCCAAGAATGTCCTAACCATGTCCTTCTGGGCACACCCCATAGTGGGATTATCTGAGTTACTTCGGTCCACTGTAATGTCTTAAGCAAGCATCACAGAGCTAATGTGGAAATTATTTTAAAGCAAATGCTTATCTTAAGTGATTAGATGCTGTAACAAATGTAAGACTTACTTCCCCCCAAAACTCTATGTCACTGGTGAAATCTAGAACCAGTAGCTAAACTTAGAGCTTGAAAATTAAATGACTGAAATTGAAATGAAATGAAAGCTTCTGCTCAATGTCTCTAAGTGAAACGTTGACCACACTCTAAGCAGTAAGAAGATCACTGACTGATGCAACATTAGAATTCCTTTTTCTGTGATTTATTCTCTTTCTCTATAGCAAAAGTAACTTTTTTTACTTTGGTATAGATGCATTAGCATTTATGAGACTCTCATATGCAGCTCAGTGCTTGCTCTGCTAGCTTCTTTGGAAAAATTAGTTTAATGTATTAATGCAGTAAGCCTTAGTGTGTATATACACTTTCCATTTCAGAGCACCTTTTGGGGTCATCTGTTGATGTTGAATTAGGTCTAATCCTCTCGATGGAAGTCTATCATAAAACCAACTTTTCTCAGAGATGATTTGCATTACGTTCTCAAAATATCTAAGAATTCATAGAGATAGACACGTAAAAGTTTACATACCTGCTTCTTAAAATGGAATTAATAGGAACTGTTTACCAAATACAGGAGAAAGCTTTGTTTGTCTCACTTAGCAGATCCTAAAGAAAGTATGTTACAGATAAATAGTTTCCTTGTACAAAGTATATGATGTACCTAAATGTCTGAGGCAAGATTTATTACATTTTTCACTTCCTCTCTCTGTCATAGCTTTCTCACAAATTTCTATTTTGATCTGAAAACCTGTAATTCTCAAAGATAAATGACTTGAGAAATGCCAATCTGAAATTACAAAAATAATATGTCATCCCATTCAATGACAAAGATTTGTATTTAGAAGATACTTCTAATGAGGAGTCCTGAAAAAAATAAATAAATCCATGGGTGCATGACTACTGATGGGCACTACTTGTATGTGAGCATATATAGAATTATAGAATGCTTTGGGTTGGAAGGGACCTTAAAAGACCATCCAGTTCCAACCTCCAGCCATGGGCAGGGACACCTCCCTCTAGACCAGGTTGCTCAAGGTCTGACAGCAATGGGTCAGTAGACTGGATTGTTCTTAAGTAAGTATTTAGACTGCCATTAAATAGCAATCACTTCTAGATGAAAGTCAAGGTATGTTGAGGTTCTAACATTGATGGATCAGGGGTAATCTAAATGCATTATTACCCTCTGATAAATCATGCCCCTTTTTTCATACAAAATATGAGAGATGCTCTGCTACTTTTCTGTTACAAGTATGATTTGGAAAACATGTTTCTTGCTTGCAGCAGGCAAGCATGGGTATAGTGGTCTACAAAGTGTTCACAAAGCCTATGCTGAACAACATCTGGGAGATATGAAGATACAGTCCTCATCTGAATTTTGCATTTTTTTTTCATCTTAAACATTTCAGAATGACTATATCAGTCAACTGATAACAAAAACATGTTAAATTTGTTTAGGTTTTTGTGATTTCCATGTCAAAGGGGTGATTTTAATTAGAAAACAAAGGATCAAGAATTAGCTCAAATGGACCTAGAGCTTTAATTGATGAGCAGAACTTTCTGAAGGCCAACAGATCACTTGGAACTATAGAGAGGATAAGGTTCTAGGTTATTCAGAGAAATATTAGGAAATAAGCTTTCGGGATATAAATTGCCAGAACACAGGGGGACAATGGAGGAAGGACTGCAGATCTCCTCATCTTTTCCTAAATGATTATTGTTTTTTTACACTTTAATCTTCCCCATCAATTCCTAGCAAACTTGTTCTGACTTGAAACAGCTTCTAAATAACCAAGAAGACAATGCAGCACTTAGAGGTAACACCATTTTTTAAGTGTCTTGGTTGCACTAATTTTCCTTAGTTATTCTCATTTCTAGAAGCTGTGGGAGTGAGGAGAACTGAAACTTATAATGGGGCAATTCCCCTCTATAAGGTAATTAATAAGGTAATATAAGGTAATTAATACACCTTTGAAGAGGCAGAGTAGGATGGAAAGTTTGGTGACCATAAGCATGTCATTTAAGGCCACACTTTTAAATGTGTTTGCCTTAGAATGGGTAGAGGTGCCTAATTCTAGCAAGTTTTTAATTGTATACTTATTGTCTTGCAAAAAGAGCAGACCACAATGTGGGTCCACCTCTCATACTTCAGAAGCAAAAAGGACCATAGAAGTATGAAGTATTGATATTGTAGGACACTACAGTTATTTGTACAAATGTTGCCTTCTTAGCCCTCCTCTCTCCTATTAATATAGCACCATATTTGCAATTAAAAAAATGGCTTTACTTTATCATACATTCATTTAAAATATTATGGAGTGAAGATAGCAAAAGAAGCCTAGTTATTCAACAGAATAAGGTAGGTGAGATTTTAATGTCTGAAACAGACCTCTCTGAGACCATTAAGCAATATTTCCATTGATTGCAGCAAAATCTTGATCAGGCAATTATGTTATAGAAGGAATTAGTATCATCCTTAAAAAAACACATTCCACAGATTTGTTTTCCTGTAGTGGACGTACCTTCTCTTCTCAAATTACAAATGGCTTGTCGTGAATTATTTTTTCTGCTTCATATAGAGAACTTCTACCTGCAAAGGTAACTAAAAGAATAACTACAGAGATGCCAATTTTACGGTAATTAAAAAAAAAAAAAAAGGAAAGAAAAAAAAAAAAAGCAACTTTGCTAATCAGCAAACCCTTTGATCTGGTTAACCCTAAAGGTCAAAATACCCTGACCCCATCAACGTTCTTGCTCTAATGTTGCCCTGCTTGGGTCATTTCTTCCATTGTTTTATTCATCCCATATTAACTTCAAAACGAAGCTGCAGTGTTCCTGTGTACCTAGCAAATCTTCCTGATCTTACAGTGAGGTGAAGGCCCATTGTTTCACTCCAAATCTGTTCCCATTGTGCCCATTCAGCAAAATCGTTCATTTCCCCAGTCTAACGACTACATCCTATTCAAGGCTGTAAGCATTTTGTCATTCTGACCGCAGAGGCTCTTTAAGCCCTTTGATCTTACCTGTTATTGCCCCACTCTTCAGCTGCTGAACCGACAAAATAGGCACTGTTTTAGCTACAAGCGTAAGTGACTGTATTCCCATTTGCAGTATATGTACATGAATGGAAGAGTATGAGTATTTTGAAAGAAATGCCTCAAATCTTTAATTTTACAGTAATGTGTGTAGCTTGTGGAGAGCTAGAGTTTTAAACATGCTGCATGTTAGCCCCTGCTGAAGAGGCTGTTGTTTACCCTTGATGTGGATGAGAGTTTTAGCTTTCATTTCAGTGGGAGCAGAATTTAACCAAATCCCTCAGTGCTTTCAGAAATTACACCTTCATTTTATAAAGCCCCTCATGAGGATTCCTGCATTTTAAGCAGTGTTTTCCAGTGGGAGGAAGAAGAGATGAGTCAGAGGCAGTACCCCCACCATTCTCCAGAAATCAGAGACCTGGGAGTGGAAGTGGGCAGCTCTGGTCCCCTCCCCTCTGCCAGTTGCAGCCTCCACAAGTTAATTGGAAGAAGAGTGATTGCTCAGAGAGAGGAGGCTGTTCTGGTGATAGTGGATTAAAACAAGAGAACAAGGACCAGTGGCTTGTAGCTCTTGAATGGATAAGGTAGAAAAAAGTGCAATAAAGAACAATTCAAATCCACACTATGATCTGCCTACCGCCTGGCCCTTAATTAGTAAAATAAAACCAGTAATTAGGAATATTAGAAAATGACTATAAGATGGTATACATTATTATTTTGAGTGGGTGGTACAGGCTTTCTGAGTAATAGTGTTTAGAAACAGCAATATTGTTTAAAACTTATTTTTTTATTTTTTCCTATGGTTGACTTTTCCCAAGCTAGATTTTTACTTCTTTCTAGGTTGCAACAGATCTCTAAAAAGGTCTTCCTGTCTTCCAACTTTGTAGAGACTTCTTTTTTTTCCAAGGGCATTAACTCATATCACGAGTTGGTAGTCTGAGGAAGTATAAATGAGTTCCTGGTAGAAAAGAAGGTCCCTTGCCTCAAGCAAAACATGTTTTGCCCTTTTCTCCTTGCAGCACAGTTTTCTGTTTAGAAAAACTCTTCAGTCACACTGGGAAAGTGGTCCTAGAGGATGTGCCATTTTTCTGCTGGATCTTTTCTTCCTGAAGTATATGGAGGAAGCATACCTTTAAAAAATGGCAATGCAAGAACTAGCCATCACATCTCAGAATTAACAAACACATTCGGTTCTTAGCAGAGCAGAATCTGTTGACCACAAGTACTTTTATTTCAGTAAAGCAGCAGATGTATGCATCTATGCCAAATCCTGTTTTTTTTTTTTTTTTTTTTTCAATAGGACAGGATAATGTTTTAAAAGGAAACAACAACAAAAACAAAGCCTTATTTTTGTCAGAAAAAGGATTCAACTGCTAAACTTTTGAATCTTAAATGAGATTAATTTTTTTAGCTTCTAACATTTGTTTCTCTGTACAGCCATTTACTTCATACCTTTTTGGTAGAAGAATGGCAAATCTTTTGCCTTTTTTAATGTGTAAGGCTTGAATTAATAAGAGGCTCCATAAATAAAATGTACTCCATAATCTATTTCTCATGCTAAGTACTCCAGCAAGGAATATCAACCTGAAGTGCAGGGGAACCAAATACTATATGAGCCATGCTGGAGAACACAGAAGAACAAGTCTGTACGTATGTCTAGATCAATAACAAAATATTCTTAATTTGTGAATTGCTGTTCACTAAAACTGTGGTCCCACTAAAAAATTTGGAAGCATCAGCTTAAAATGAAATTCTAACATCTCCTCAATGGCACTTGGTGACTATTTGAAAGGTATCAAGGCTTGTTATTCAAAGGCCATTTTGGTGCCACTTGATTTTATACAGAAAAGAAACTTTCTCTACAAATATATGATTAATCTTTTCTTTCTGTCTGAAACAGACTTTCAGAGCTCATTATTTTAAGTTTCATTGGTTTTGAGAATGGTGTATGTTTGTGGCAGTGATAAGACACTCTAGGCAAGAACACAAGCAAAACAAATCACTGTTTTGTAGTAGCTAAATCACAAGCTATTGTGATGTAGCTTGTCTGTAGTTTATAACATAGACGCACCGAGCAAAGCAGTCACCTAGACCAGATCCTGCTGCTGTTGTGTACATTGAACAGAGTCTAAGCCTGTACCCATCTGATTTCCCTGAAGTTAGATATGCAGTACAGTTCTACTTGGCTCATGTAAAAATGATGAAAGTTAATCCATTCAAATTTAAGCAGAACTGTCTGAGTTGTACAGAACTGACTTGGAAGGGATCAACCAAGCAGGTAAACTTCCATCTCTGCATGGTGGGATCCATGTTTGGGGACAAAACCTCTATACATGCAATACTGTGCAAAACGTATGGAAAGGTTTGTCAAACTATCCCACAGGGGCATTTGCTATTTACGTGTGGATCTACAAAAGATGTGCACTAAAAGGTCACTACATTCAACTAGTCATTGTCCAGGCTCAGAACAAGGTGAACACTGAAGTGTTCTGCTTCTTGGGCATTCACTCCACATCCAAGGAAAGTGCTCCTTCCATCTTGGGACTGCTTCCCGGCACTCTCTATCATTCTCCTTTTCTAATGTGGGTGATAGCTTCAAGCCAGAGGACTCTGTTCTAGGACTTCTTGTGTGCCACCTGTTGTGAAGTCAGTGTGAAGTACAAGTACAGATGACACTGAACGACAGCACTATCTCATTTAAACCAGACCTTGTACTATGTAGGAAGGATACAGACAAGATGCAAAGGCAGAAAAAGGAAGTCACATTAAGAGTAGCACATACTGATGTAATCTTAGTCTTGCCAGACTATAAATGTACTAAAATAGGCTAGGATTGTATGATCACATTCAATTTTACTATTTTTTTGTACTGAGTAAAACCTTTCTATGTGAAAAATCACACGTCAGCAAGACTTTTGTAGAGGGCCAGACCTAAAGCCTATTCAAGACCATTAGAACGTTATTGCTGATTTACTGATATTAATTTGCAGAGGGCATGGCACTACTCAATTGGAAGATGTGTGGTAGAATCCAGCTTTATTATCATCCTTAAATTTCCGTCTAAAAACTGTAAGAACAGTTCTAAAATATGCTAGTGTCAGCTACTTGCCTCCCCAACTCAATAGACAAATAGACATGTAAGCACCTTTTGCACATGGTTATGATCAAAACATCTATGAGTATTTGTCCAATTCTTTTTATTATTATTATTATTTAAAATATTTTTATACCACATACACTGTACTAAAGTGTTATATGCAAACTTGGCAAAATCTTTTGATTTTTTTCCCCTTTGCACATATGTGAAACAAATTCAAATTGATCTGTTTCATTAACAGTGTGGTATTGCATTTTTCATTGCTTCATTCACTGAATTAATTCAGGGATTTTCTCTTCTGAGCTGACATACAGATATAGGAATAAATGAAACTCTTCCTTCCTTCCTTCCTTCCTTCCTTCCTTCCTTCCTTCCTTCCTTCCTTCCTTCTTTTCTCCCTCCCATTCTCCTTTCTTCTTTCAATCATGTTTATTTTCTCCAATTGTTTGTTTTTCATTTGTTTATTGGTTTTACTTTTTGTTTAATGAAAACACCCATGATGATTCCATACAACTTCCTAAAACTGTATTTATGAGTTAAGGTATCTAACATTGTATATTGACTAATCTTAAACATGGTCAGGTTGACTGCTAGGAAGACTCTTACTGCAGCTTTTCTGACATTAACATCACAGTATTATAGATTCAGGAACTGACTGTTGATAATGAAAGTGATAATACTAATCTCAGTAAGGTGGAAGCGTTACAAAAATTTCATGCTTTAATCGTCAATTACTGACTAAGGAAATCTTATCTCCAAATATGTGAGTCATGTTGTAAAGCTCACGTGTACCAAGCTTTGTCACTAATTACCGTTTCACTATTTTACATAATTGCACTGAATAGTATAGGCTGGATCTACCAGAAATAATTTAATGGTGTAGTGTCCCCTAGCATAATTAGTGTCATAGGTTCTCATTTCTTTGGTGCTTGCAGACACCTTTGTCTAGTGCAGCTGTGATTTTAAGTAAGAATGGCCATTTCTACAGGCTACACAATATGCTAAAAAGACTGAATGTATATATTTACTTACGTGGTTTTGTGAACAGGATGTGGGTATTGTGTGTATTGTGTGTTGCATGTATACTTAGTATAAACTACTCCATTTCTCATTCTTAGACCATATGATTGCATACTGCATAATCAATTTCAGATGTATTTAACTTACAATCCTCTCCGAATAAATTTGCAGTCTTCAGCACATCTCTCATTTTCTTACTGGTTGTTGTTAATGCCATATCTTATAGCACTGCCATTTGATAGAACTAAAAGGTGTAAAACATTCTTCATCTAGTCAGACTCTAGAGGAAATGGAAATAGTCACTGTAATTGTAACCTCTGAAGAAGAGCTGGTCTTTCCTGCCTTAGAAATATAAAACTGATTCATTCGTTGCAAATAGTTCAAGGAAGCTGCTGGGAGGTAAGAGACTAAGATCTTCTGAAGGCTATGAGGATACAAAGAGATCAAGAGTTGCCTAAGAGCATTTGTGGCCAGAGAGGTGGATAAATAATTACCCCTGTGGTAAAATCTAGGCTACCTATCATTTAAAACTAATGACTTTTTACAAGGTACTTCTCCATTTACAGCTTGCCACTTACAACCTCTGTGATTGAGTATCTTTGAAGTTTAAAGTGTATCCTTCAAAACTTGCCCACAGTAGGACCACAGGGCTCAACATGTGGTATGGCAAATTCCTTGCAGAGTCAGGTTAATTTGCTGAAATTAATCATTTTGTCTTGTGACAGTCATATGATGTCAATACTGCCAAGAGTGAAAATAGGATTTCTTATCCAAAGATACTGTTATCTGGACACAGACCTCTGCTACAAATGCCAGATAGGTCATCCAAATATCAGTACAGTGACTCACACAATGCATGCATAGCTTATATCTTTGTAGGTTAGGCACACAGAGCAAGGGATGGGATGAAGCAGAACATGACTGTTTTCTAAGAGCTATGTTTTCCTATCCAAGTTCTGGACTCTATAGTGTCTGAGATTTTTGCAGACAGCACTTCACCAATTGGTCAGGAAGAAAAGGAAGCTTTTTCATGCAAAATCTGTAACTAAGACAATTGTGACTGATTTTTCAGGTTTACAAATAAGAACCAGCCATATCACTCCCAGAAGACTTTAATACAAAAAATACATAGTTTATGCCAGTGAGTGTATCTGCTAAAAGATTTGCCAGATCACACAGGAGGTACATAAGAGAGCCAGAAGTTGGACTCACAGCTGTTATATCCTAATATGTACTGTCATAAAATTTGTCATTCTTGGTCAGTCTAGAACCCTCCTTTCTTCTACAGCAGTCAAAAATGTCTGTCTTTGGAAAATGTTTAAGGAACAGAATAAGCAGGTAGCAATATTTCCTGTATTTCCTGAGAATATTCTCCCACTGTCAATCACTTTGATGCTCAGAAGCTTCTGAAGGCAAAAATATTGGGATTCTGTATGAGTGTGTATAATGATCTTTCCGGAAAGATTTTTTCGTATTAATTTTTTTTTGAACGATTATTTAACATCCATTAAACTATGTTCAAAGGAGATGCATATTTACTTATGAACCACATGAAGAACTATCTATTTTGGTTGTTGGAATACACAGCTCTTGTTTTGAAAGGAACACAGCAGAAAACTTCTGCTTGACCTTCTGCAACCACTCTAGACTGACAAGCCTCCATAATCTTCCCTGCTTATTTCTTTCCTTTTCAGGTGGAAGAACTCTAGGACATTTAATCATTCTTCTATATACCCAGCTTGTTTACTAAGCCATCCTGTTTCTCTGAATGTGCTGTATTCATTCCTTGTACTGTACAGTGCTTTTTCTTCCTTTTTCTTTTCTACCCCATGAAAAGAGTATCAATTATGCCAAAATAGGATCATATAGTGTAGTAGAGAACACATCATAGTATTATATAGCATAGATAGTTGTATTGCTGTGAACAGCTATATTTGACCAGCGCTGTAATAATGCACTAATGTGATATGATATGAAAGTAATGTCTATACTATATCCGTAACAGCAAATGCAAATGGAGCTTTAGCAGTGTGACTCACAATTACTGATGTGCTAAGCCACTGATTTTTCATGAGTACAGCAAAGCTATTAGCAGCTGCTTAGCTTACCTTCAGCCTCAGCTGCTAGACTGCTAGCTTTTCCAGAAGCACAACATGCAAAAACAATTGGGAAGTAACCCAATTTCCACCAAGATTCCCAGGGATTCCTCTCGTAAGGCAACTGATTGTAATGCTCCCAGTTTTAAAAACTAGCTTGGATATTCTTGAGCAAGTCATTCATAAGACTTGAATAAGACTTGCCTTATTTTTCTCACTAGACTTTTGGGGAAGAGACTGGATAGAGGCAGCAGCAATGAGACAAGCCTTGCCAGAAGGTGTTTTATACAGGAACAGCTGTCTTTCTTAACCCTGGAGAAAACCTTTTGCTAAGAAAAGCAACCTCAGTGGTTCACTGGGGGCTATCATTTATCAGGATTCTCCTGGCCATAAAATTTCTTTCTGTACAGAAAATGTTTGTTTTTCCAGTTCCATGAAAGCCTCCAGAAGCCCTAGTTAACTGTGTGCTACACCTATTCTGTTACTTGCTGTTATTAAGCCTAGTGTACCCAGGGCATAGATGTTGTTGCCTAGAGATAACAGCTTCATTGTCTATATGCTGCACAGCGTAAGTGCCCATAATTCCCAGACAGTGAAAGAAATCCTCAATTGTGTTAGCATTTTACTCTTGTAGTGTGTCTACTGCTAACTCCTGTATTTGAAAAGCAATGTGGATTAAAGGATAAATAGAACACCAAACTAAAGAAGATTCATCTCACTTAATTTGCAGTCTCTGGAAGGGTAGCATCCACTCCTTGGCTAATCATCTTCGGATTTTCTCATTGTCAGTGGAAATCTAGTGAGTACAGTCCCTGAGGTCAATAGTCATCCAACCAGATATGTGTGTCTGCCTTATGATGAACTGAATCATTGTATACTACATAAACTGTAATGACTAGCCCTTCACTAACTATAAAATGAACCTGGAGATAAGAGTTCAGATATATTGTACATGACCATATTTAGTCAGAAGCATTATACTTTTTGAAGAATCAGTACCATCTGTCTAACCCAGTTCCTCAGTGACTCTAGGTATGTCAGTCTCCTCTCTTACTTTCTTGACTTCCTTTCCTTTATCCATCTTGGTTTAGAGTGTGTAAGCACTGTGGGAAAGGGCTAGATCCTTTCTTGTGTCCAGTTGGGAACGAAAAGATGGTTTTATATCTTGGTTTTGGACCAGGGTGCTGGAGACATAAATTTTGTTTCTATTTCACCACAGTCTATTTTATAAGGTGCAAATTATTTTCAATAAGGGCACTTAATTTTTAAGAATGTTTTCTTTAATGCCCAGGTGTGCTATAGTCATTTAATTAAAGTAATTAAAGAACATCCCAATGCAATGCTATATGAATACTTACAAAAGTGAAAAAGGCAATCTTATTTGAAGCAATGTGAATATCTCAGAAAATACAATTAAAAAAAGCTACCCAAATATTTTTCTATTCATATATTTGAAAGAGAAACTTACCATTTATTTTTATTTATTTTTGTTTTTATTTTTCCAAAAGAGATTGATAGAATTAACATTGATAATAATAGGATCAATTTTCATTTAGCAGGTAGATTTCTAGAAAATTGTCCTAATTTTTCAGTGTCTGTGATTTGGGATTGTAATTACTCTATATATGAATGAATGAGTGAATGTGTGGTGCTTCTCCTTATGGAGTGAGTGTAACATATAATCCCAAATTTCCAACAGATTCTTATGTTTAAAAATTTAATTTCTTTAAATTCTTGATATTATTGCATGTCAAGCCACTCATTTGCATATTCATAGAAATGAAACAAAATATGCATGAGCTCATTGAATATCAATGTCTTTAAACTTCAAATGAATTTTAAAAGCAATGCCTTGTAATATTTGCTTTGAACTAAAATCCTTGAGATTAAGACATTTAAATCACTTAACACCTACATACATACATGTTGAACTTCCAGGGAGATCTAGTATGATTTTCTGATAAATGAAAAATAAACAATGTAATTTATTTAGATGCTTAACTAGAAACATAGTAGTACAGTTTTTATGTTGATTCCTGAGTCTTAGACCAATTCTTTGAAGTGATTTGTCATTTTCCAAGCAGGGAAACCTGTATTTCTTGTGGTCCCACAGAACAGTGGATTTTGTAGTGGAGATTTAGTTGAACATTGGCTTGGCTGAGTGTCTAGCATTGTTATTATTACTGCTGTAAATGACCTTAAGGCATGGCAAAAGGTCCAGGAAGGGCTGAATTGAATGTTAATGCGATGATGAGAATGCTTAGTTTTTCAGCATGGCATTTCAAGTTTTAGAATGAAAGCATAAGCCATCTCTTAATTGATGTGGCAGGTCTCTGAAGTGGGAATTAGCCTGTGCTGCTTCATCTATGTTGGTGTATTCATGTGAATTGTTACATGTGTTAACAGTAAACAAAGGAGTTTTCGTGGTGAAGAGTGAAGAGCAGCACGTGACTGCTGTACTGAACTTCAGTTGTCCTACTAGGAGATTCTGTTTTCTTTCTTCACTCTAATATATACAGTAATTTAAGAAAAGTGAAAACTTACCTACAGTAGTAGGATGTGCTTAACTTCCATTTATTTTTTCAAGTGGATGGTCTAAATGTTTTCAGACAACCTAAGAAGGGTATTTGTTACCTTGGTCTACTGTTGTTGTGTACTTTGAGGCTGAGTGTTATATTCTGTGACTGAAAAAATAATATGATGTTTTGATTTGATTAAATATGAGAGCTGATAGACTAATCCATGTTATAGCTGAGAGCTGGGCTAGTCATTGTACTACTGTGATTAATTGGATATTTTAACATGTGCCTGAGGCCATGTTCTCTCAGTTACACATTTGTTTTATCTACATCTACAATGCTACAACAATTTAAGTTAAATTATAATTTTCAACTAGTTTGGTTAATGTAATGTGAAAAGACTCTGTTCAAATTCTGTTTGTTTAGGCTAAGATTACGGTGTTTTAATCTAAATCAGTTTGGAACAGGGCTAAGCCAAGCCAAAATAAGACATTGTTGAAACAAGTGTCAAAAGTCATGTTTTTAACTGGAGATGTGTTTGTGTAAAAATGGGGCACAGATTCACTTGGTCTTTGTGGAAGTGATAATGCCCTGAGCTACACATGAGAAAAATGCATGAAGCAACCCGAATGATATTGCAAGCAGCAACCTCATCTTTTCAGATCTATCAGGTCTCAAAGATCCAGTCAACCACTGATGGTTAGCTGTTTTTTTTATAGGATGGAAGACATATTTTGCACTGCCATGCCTTACCATAGCTTAGCTGTCTGTCACTGATTGAAACTGGATACTGGGCAAGAAGAACTTTTGATTTGACATGGCATGGCCATTCATGTATTGTAAATAGAAAAGGAAACCTTTGTGCTTCACTTCCAAGTCCACAGGATAGTGAGCAGGAAGTTTATTTTTCTTGAATTGAACCACCCCTTTACAAAAATTCTCTAAGCTTGTGTCAAGCTTGGGTTGAACTCAGGTAAGAAGGAAACATTAAGGAACATAGTTCCTGAAGAGAGTCAGAGGGAGTTTCAACCTGAATGTGTTCTAGAGGAGCTAAAAAAGAATTGCTAGTTATTGATTTAATCACCTCCTGAAGGTCTCATGAATATCTTCTTGAAAGGAGCATTGGGGGCCTGACTGTTATCAGATGAGTCACAGAGGCAACTTCAGTTTCAGCCATGGCACACCGTGGACAGAGATGAAAGGATTAAACTTCAGCCTAACCAAGATCTTCAACATGAAGTTGTGGATGAAAATGTCACTTCACATCTAGAAATTATCAATATCTTTCATAGTTATAAACTGAGAATGTTCTTCTGTGAAATTTGGACCAAGCTGAGGCCTAGCAAATGCCTTGCAAAGTTGTTCCTGAGGGAAAGGGGAGGGTGAGCCTGGAGGCTCCTCAGCAAGGCAGGTGGGGGAGCCTTCTCCAAAGCTTCTTCCAGATTTTTCTTGAAGAACCTCAAGGCTACCAGTGCTTCCCCAAAAGCTCGCGGCACTGAGTGGCCAAAGAAGCTCCAGTGCTCAGGGCCCTCATGCCATGCAGTGGAAGTTGCACTTGGTTTTGAACCCTGCATGAGCTCATATGGTTGTACCTGCAGTCTTTGTACACCCAACATTTCCCGTTACACCTGCCCGGCATGACGTGTATGCTGCAAATGAGTACAGTGGGTGGTAGTCCCCAAGAACTGCTGTTTGTGTCCTTTCCTGGGAGCTCTCACAATCAGAGCAAAGGGGGACATTGGAAAAACCTGCAATGGTAGTTTAACAAACACCTCATGGCGGCAGCATCCCCAGAGCTAGTACATGTAAAAGTTACAGAGGCAAACAGAAAGCAATGGACTTATGAAAGATAAGAGCACATGTTGATAAATCATGCTTTTAATACACAGTGTATTAACCAATTCAAAAAACAAAATCAGAGTTGTGGAGAGAGCCCATTGCCTGTAAATTATAGGCTGCTGTCTGAGGAGTGTGTTTGTTTATGGGATATTAGAGTCTCATGATGAACCATGGGAAAACAACAACAACAACAACAAAAGACAACACATACATACCATTAACTGGGAAAGCAAAACATCTTTTTGCATCCCTAGACAACCAGATCTTAGTGCTTTCTGAAGCTTCTTTATTCTGGAGAGCATGCTTTTTCCCTGGTAAATGGGAAACACAAATAATTAGACATTACTAATATCTAAACATCTTTAAATTTTGGGGTGCCTTAAAATATCTGCCAGTTTTAGATCTTTTTCTTGTAGGGAACAGGGATGCAGGGATGCACACAAACTAAGTCTGTAGTAGCAAATTATAGAGTGCCAATGCCCAGGCACTGGGATTTACTAATCTGTACTGTCAAATCAGCTGAAAAGTTCCTAGTGCAGGCACAAACCTGGAGAATAGTCTAGGAGTCAGCAGAGGCAGGGGGCCACTGATGCTGCACTCTCTCTGAAGCCCCAGTCCTGTGCTCTGGTCCTCCCCATCCTACAATCCCCATCACTCGAGAACACCAGAATGTCTGTCTGAAGTTGTCTTTTCTGTATTGTGACTCACAGCGCACTTAGGCATGGCTTCAATTTATGTTGCTAATTAGAGGCAGGATTAATTTAAGTAAGTGCTTTGTTGAACTGGAACATCACTAGGTTAAATTCCAGCTTCCTCTCAACAGTTTGCCTCCTAGAAGAGAAACACATACCTGACTAGGACAAAATACTTGGAGCAATACAGAAGAAAGCATACAAGCAAGATAGTGTCTTTTCTTTGTTGGTTAAAACACAACAATATGACAATATTAGAAAAATATTTCTTTCATGTATGAATATAATGATTCCATTCTAAAACTGTATTAAAAAGAGATTTGAACACTGTTCATGTCACTGTATATTGTTAACTGTTTCAACCATCTCCCATTTTCACAGTCAAATAGATGTTCCTTCTAATACATCTCAAAAATATAAACGTATAGAAAAATCTCAGCTCTTCAGCTCAAAAAGGTGTATATACAGAAAGACAGATTTATAATGGATTTCTGGTGTGTACATATCTCTGATTTTTGTTGCTTTATGCTTCGTCTGAATTTTGATATTGTTGAAACAAATGCATCTTCTGTTTGTGAACTCTCTCACAGTTTCTGCCCAGATGTTTGTGTGACATTGTTCACAGAGCAATGTTATATCTGTGGTTAAATAGCCAGAATACCAATGGGTGAGCAGGGGAGTCATTGTGGAATTTATTCTAGCTTCTTGCCTGTGGCTTCATTGATTTTTAAGTTTAACTCCAGTTATCCATCCGATGCAAATGGTTGCAAAAAGTTATCTGTTGGATGGATGCAAAAAGTTATCTGTTCTATAAATGCCAGATGCTGTTATCTGAACTAAAATCTTTGCTTAATGCTATAAAACATAGCTGTGTTTTACCAGCTTCTGTTATTTAAATGAGCTGAACATGTTTTGCTGATCACTTGACTGCATTGCTGATCACTTGCAAGCATTGCGAGTTTGTGCGCTTTGTTGTCAGCTAGTAGTGAAAGATCAAAGAGATGGCAGTGAACACTGTCACAGATTCTAATTAATTGGCACTTATTTGCTTACATCTCAAGTTAGCCCGTAAGCAGCCCCCTAAATCAGAAGTAATTGGTGACTTGTTATATATATTTTTAAATAATGTCATATTTTATTTTCTACTTTGTGCATATACGCTGTTATGGTTTTAAGGAATATTTCTTTTAAATTTTCTAATCTAATAAAGAATATTTCTAATCTTAAAAAAAAAAAAATCTAATTCTAATTCTAATCTTAAAATCTAATTCTAATTCTAATCTTAAAAAAAAAAAAAAACCAACACCTTGCAAATGGGGCATAAACACATTTTATAATTGAATTTCCCATAAAAGAAATGTTCCAAAAGTAGCTCTTCATCTATAGAATGTATGCCATTCAATCTAATGGTGAAAGAGTCTATTCTAAACACAAATGCATCACAAATGCAGTTGCAGTTTCAGATTCAGTCCATTTTCGAATTTCCAAAGCAGCAAAAAGAGTTCAACCTTTAAAGGTCAGTATAAATCTATAAATTTCTTTTAAAAACTTATTATTATTTTTTAATACTGGTTTCAGTCATTAATGATCATAATTATTCATTAGCTGATGTTTAATGAACAGGCAAGCAGTGCTGAGTTTGGGCTTTCTTCTTAATATCAACAGACAGGTATTCCAATAATATACAGACTAACATACTATGGTCCACTCTATAGCTGCTGTCTACCAAATTTTCTTGTAAGTCAGACCAACGACGAATGTAACGATAACTTCACCTTTGGTTTAGGACCAGCTGAAGAAAGCAATTGATATAATTATGGAAACTTTGGATAGCTGTTGAGGGCTGTCAGTTTAGTGAAGGTTGTTGTTGTTCTTTTGTTTTGTTTTTAATTTGCCTGTGTAGAGACATTAAACAAGTTCTGATTAAGTTCTGTGTGAAACTCTTTCATTAAATGGATTGAAGTTTCTTTGATCACCTGTCAGGAAGTATGGATAACTGTGAAAATAGTGGCATCTAAAACTGTTAGACTCCTCTATATGAAACTGTGCATTTTTGTATATGTGTGTAAAAAAAGAGAGAATCCTTCTAATCTTCTATGTAATTAGCCATATTATTTCAAGTATAAAAAGGTGCTTAGTTCACTGGATGAACATTTAAACCACAGCAACAGAAAAGAAACAACAGAATAAGTTTGTGATTTATTTCCCATTGGTCCACTTTAGTGCAACAGAAGGTATCCATATTTCAGACCAGAGTTTATTGTAGTAAAATCTAAGTAGAATAAAATAAAATAAAATAAAATAAAATAAAATAAAATAAAATAAAATAAAATAAAATAAAATTCCCACGGAGCTTTCCAGATTACAGAAAATTTTCATATCCTTTTTTCACCTTAGAAGAGCTGATGACCATAGACTTCATATAATAATTCAGCCAGCCCGTGCCCAGCTCTGTCTTAATGATGAGAAGCAAAGCCTTGAGATTTATTTAGTAGAAATAGAAACAGAGGACAGGTCTAATGAGCTTGTTATGACTTGTGATAGAAAGTGGAGCAACGCAGGAGTCCAGGTGACCTGGAGTTTGTTCTGGGATGGTAACTTCTGCCAATGCCAATTTCGGCTGCTATGTGAGTATATAAGAAGAGTATGGCCAAATTTGTGTTGAGATTTAGTGTTCTATGCAACTGACTGTAGAAAATATTTTTCATAGGTGTAATATGAGATCTTATTTCAAGTGAGGAGACCAGGAGCCTTTCCAAGAGCTGACAAATTTTATGAACTGTGGATATGTACTCTTAACCTTAGAAAGTTCCATTGTGGCAGTGAACTTTAGAAGCCTCCTCACCATGAGGATAACTACCTGAATTCTCTTCAGTCAGCTTAAAATATTAATGAAACAGTTTTGCTTTGGGGGTAATGGCATGGTTGTATACCATGAGGAATAGCTGGAAACATGTCAGTTACTTTTGTTAATACTTGAATATTTGTCAGCTTTTCATTTTAGTGGCTGCCTAAGAATAAAGCTGAAAAAAAAGACTCGGGTTTCTGGGACTCTTTTTACATTATACTCACTGGGACAACACAGAGTTTTCTGTGTCTTCAAAGGTTAATGCATTTGGGTAGAAAAGTGAAGGACTAGGGTGTCAACAGAGGATATTCTCATGCATTCATTTTATCATAGATCAAGTACAATATTTTTGTCCCAAATTATGAAAATATCCATTTATCACGTGTTTTAGAAAGAATTAAATTAATACATGTTCGCAGAGACTTTTAATTTTTTTCTTTCCTTATTTTGTGTTATTATTGACTGCACAGTGCTGTAAAGTATAGTTTCAGTTACAGCCAGAAATAAACTGCTATTCACTTTGAGTGTAAAGAAATATGTCTTGCCATTAAGTGGAATGTATCTTTGCTGTGTGCCTCATAGTTTTGTCATACTCGAACCTGTTGCATGAACTGTAATATTTGTAACAAATGGCTGTGGATCACTTTAAGAAGGTGCAAGAATCTAGGTTGGGTACTTTTAAATTTTATTTTAATTATTATTATTATTAAAGAATATCATCACAGAACTGTAGTAGGAAAAGGACTAGGCCTCAAACAGAGGGTTCACAATACAGTGTTGTAGATAGTCTTCATGGTCAGACAGCATCATTTCAGCTGTCTCTTTGTTCTCCCTGCATTCATTTCACCTCATAAGTTTGACTTACTCTTTGTGAACACAGCCCTAGGGAATGAGAAGGAATGGCCAAAAGATGCATGTTTTTCATGGTAAATCTAGGCATCATGTTTAATATTTCTTCATCAGTTGTGTACTTGAGTGATGTCTTCAGCTCCCTCAGTTTAATATTTTAATTGGCTGCAAAAGAAACCTCAGAAGGAACTTCTTTCCGAAGGAAGTTCCTTAAAATCACTTATGCTTATTCTTAAGATTAATTAAGGAACTAAGAAATAACATGAGAAATGTGCAGAGAAAGTATTCAGCAGCACGTAATATCCACTGGTAAATTGGGGGAATATCAGTTCTATGAAGTGGTTGTCACATCTTTTTAAACACACTGATTAATGGGTGGATCTATTACTGAAAGCATGAGTATTTAATGTATTCAAAGAAGTTGAGTGTATGTCACCACTCAAAGACCTGTTTCTCTAGCATAGCATTTCACGTTTACAGTGTTATAACTACTGAGAACACAATGGAAGAAGATAGACAGTTGCAACTCATAGCACAAAGCACTAAAAATGCAATGTGATCGGTAAGTGATATAAACTGACATATAAGAAAATATCAGTGATATAATTTAAATACAATAAAAATGAAGCTGTCATCAGTATTTGGATACATATTCTTAGATTAAACATTTTCAATTGTGACACTTAGTTCCATATTCTTTTCTTCCACCCTGTTTTATGGGCAAATGTGTTATTTGAAGAACAGCATGTGGAAACACTATGGAAATGGCAATTCTGTGAAATACCATTTGAGAACAGAGACACACTTTTAAACAAGGAATGGAATTCAGGTCAAGCATCACAAATGAAATGGTTATTGTAAAAGCAGTGAGAGCTAGCCATCTGCCACTGTAGCACTCAAAAGGGCTGAGATGCAGGGTTTCTGCACAGATATTCCTATTGCAATACCAGTTAAGACCCACAGAAGTCTCAGCTACAGCCATTAGTGTAACAACAGATTTTCTAAACTGACAAATATGCTACATAGCTAAAAACACTGTCCTTGTTTCCATATAGTAAAGTCAAGCAAGCAGAGGAACAGCCTTGTTTTAAAGAGGGCAATTTGTGCCCCTTAAGGAACTGATCCTGAATTATTTACTTGGAGGCTGATTATAGCTCTTTTTTTGGCATGAATAAGATGTTCTGTGTGTTGGTGCCATGCTGAAGATTTAAATGTCCCACACATTTGATCCAGGCTGGGGCTGTGGCAACTACTGCACAGCTGATGACAACAAAGGCTGGTTTCAAGCTCATTGTCATCACCATGGTGTTACACCAGATGAATGGGTGGCATTGATTCTGATTGGCATATCCATTCACATGCATTCAAAGCTCATGAATTTTACTTAACACGTCCCTTTGCTTATTGGCTGGGATTTAATTGGAGTGATGTATTGCAGCACTGCTAGATGAAGTGGAACAGTTTCTTTTTTTTTTCTTTTTTTTTTTTTTTTAGTTTTCTGTCTTCCAAACCTCCCAACTAGAGACACCACAGCATTATTTTTTACAATCACCAAGGCATTTCCATGTATAGAACCTAATTCTTGGCTTTGTATCGAAGTTTGCATTTAATATTTGTAGACAGAAAAACAAATAGACATAGGGAGAACTCACACAGATTTAAGTGTTGACTTTCATTACTGGGTTCACAAATTGTTTATTTAGTGTTTTCTTTACATACCAGGAAAGCAAGAGGTCTTTTTTTTGTGTTTGCTTCTATGAATTTTTTCCAACTTTCCCATATTTTAACATCTTTTTCAGATAGTTGAAGTGGAGAATCCTGACCTATCGGCTAGCAGATTGTTGGTAGCTTTCCAAACAGTGCATAAATATGAGATTATGTGCATACATATAACAGATATACTCTTGTGTATATGTGAATGTACGTTCATAGTTACTGTGTATTTATCATGAATAGTAAGGAAAAAATACTACACAAAACTTAGAAGAAAAAAGAATGCTTTCATTGAAGAGACCTACGTTGAGTGTTTACTCATTGTCTTTTTTAGCCTGAAAAGCAAAAACTTTCATCTGAAAATCAAATATTTCTGTCAGCAAAATCAAAATGAAATATTTGGTTTGGGGTCAGATCAATCCAGGTCAAGATATTTTAGTTTGCTGAACAAGATCAAAGCATTTTGTTTGAAGACAGTTCTGTACACACTGTGAAATGTATTGGCTCGCTGCAACGTAGGGTCAATATAGAGAGTACCCTTCGGGAGCAATTAATAGCATCTATGGTTCATGCTCTGAGCTACGTCTGGAGCTCTTGAGGCTTTCTTCATTGTTTCTAAAATTCAGGCAGACTTGGGCGAAAGTATCACTCTAAATAATGCCTCTCTGTGTCTGCACAGGTTTAGTATTTCTTCCTTCCTGGCCCCCTTCTTATCCATTCCTCCTGGAGGAAACCATGCCATCCAGTGCATAATCTCATGATACCGTTTCTCTTGTTGACTGTAGAAGCTACATACGAGTCATTTCATACAAATTGTAAAGTGGATTGCAAATACAGTGCACAGGGATAATATGCAATAATGTTTTTAATTTACTGCTGTGAATTATACATTCTATAAATGCCGAGTATACATGAATTACATGTATATGCTTAGTATTGTTGCTAGCATATATAATCAGTTAAACCAAAATCACATGAAAGATTTTAACTAATATGGGTATAAAGCTATAAATATGTCAGATAAGACCCAGAGGGTATTTGAGAGACAAATGAAGAAAACCGTGATGTGGATCTTTGTTGGCCTTAGCTCAGTTCAGCAAACGTATAAATAATTTCTTCATGCTCATATAGTATGTAGAAATAATTTATGGTAAAATAAGACTGTATCAAGCACCTTTATGTATGGTTAGTTGCTTCTGCATACGATTAGGTTTTGTACTCAATGTGGTGATTCTGAAATAAAAAAGATATCCCAACTGCTTGTTGTCTTCACTGCTCTCTCTTATTCCCAGCTAGCTAATACACTGATTGACTCAGTAACATATTATGAGCATATTATGAAAACAGAGCCCATTCCATGCCACAGTTTGAACATCTCTGAGGCACAAACCAGGAAAGCCACAAATAATCTAAATCAGAAATGTTTTCCCAGATTATTGCCGTGTTTCTTTTTTACTGCTTTATGTGTCATGACATTCCCTGATTTACTGCTTTTCATGTATTAAATCAAACAAGGTTGTTTGGAGGTAATAAAATTAAGATTACGAACATCTGCCTAGCTATAAGTGGTTCTTTTGGTTTATGTGGCTTTTTTTTTTTTTTTTTTTTTTTTGTGAATAGAGTTGTGCATACAGCATTGTCTGTTCTGTTCAGTGTTATACTAGTGGAGAATAAATATCACTTGTTTTTACAGAAATGCATGGACATACCTGGGTTATGATAAAATAAAACTAATAATAAAAAAAAGATCTTTGACTTTTGAATTTGACTTTGACTTTGAATCAACAGTTCATAATTAATCTAATAGAGGATATATCTGAACACTATTGGGCTTTCCTTTCTGCAATTTTAAGTAGCATTACATGGTCTGAACTGCATTCTGTGGAGACATACTAAATACTGTTGGATAAACTAATGAACTGTGACTGAGGATATGGAGCTTAACAATTACTTTTCCCTGAAAGTTTTTAAGAAAGTCAGACCAAACTATTGATTCTAACCATTGTTATAAACACAGTCTAAAATGTTGGAAATTGATGGGATACCTTCCACTCACTTTTCACTGTTGGATTAAGCTTCCAGTGGTCCAAACTAGTGTATAATTGGATGTAAATAAGATACTGGGATATAAAATCAAGTTTTTTCAGAAAAAGAAAATATGTTTTAGCTCAGTGCTAAAATCCTCATTTCTCAATCAACTTTTTACTTAAAAACAATATCCAAATGGAAATAACTGCATTTCTTTTGAGAAGACACCTAAAGGCTAACACCTTTAATGGAAAAGTACAGATACAGGTAGTCTATCTCTGAGTTGTGCTTTATGTGATCCAGTGCATGGAAAGCATATCTTAGATTCCAGCCTTAGTGATTCAGAGCAGATCATTGCATATACTGTTAACACGTGTAGTTTCAGATATGATATTCAGACACTAGCAGTTATCTGGCATCGATTTTTCTCACAGCTCTTCACTGGTAACAAGATAAAACTCTACCAAGGACCACATCAATATATGTTTAGAGGCATAGGCTGCAGGGGTTAACTTTGCTTGTAAATGAGGTGACACAGGTGGGGCATGGGTCAGGGTGCAGTGTGGATCCAGACACAGCCTCTGCTGAAACAGCAGCACATGCAAGGGCCAGTGTGTGATCTGCTCTTATAGGGATTAACAGCATGTTAGGCATTTCCCCCATTCTGCTGTTGCTTCCTCCAAGGGAAAAAGCACCAACTTGGTACAGTTCTTTGGCTCCTTCCACAGGAAAAACAACCACCCCAACCACAACCCGGGATAGACTTATTCCACTGGAAAGAACAAATTTTGCAAGAAAGCCTTCTCCTTTGATGTATGTATGTAGTAGCAGCGATTGGTGCAGCTAGGGCAGTGGTGCTCTGTGTTATCCCAAATGCAGGCTTCTGTACGACTCGCGCATTCCAGCCCTTCAGCAGGCAACTGCTAGCTTAGCAACATTAGCACGGTGTCAATATTTGTCTGCCCAAATCACACCATTACATGTGCTGATTAAAGCTGGATTTTACAGATACTAATTGCTGTCTTACCCTACCTTCCCCTCTACCACTCTCCCCTTGCCTCGTCAAGAGAAGGGATCACTTCAGCCCATAAAGGAGTCTCAGAAGTTCCTTTCACTAGCTCTTTCAGAAAAGAGTCTAAGGACATTTGTTTGGAAATAATTGTTAGTTATGCTTATTCAAAGACTTTATGATTTCCCAAACAATGTATATTTTTGCAGTATTTTAGCGTGGTGTCAAATCTACTCTATTTAAAGCACAGGATATTACCTATTCCTGTATGTTTCATCCTTCCCTTGCTTCTTTCAGTCTGCTTCCCTGGCAATTTAAAGCCACCATACAGATGACATACATTTCAGCTGGCTAGAATGAGAGGAAATGAGCCGTTTGGGTAGCAGCAGAGGCCGTAAGAAAACAGAGGATAAAAGGGGATAGCTCTCCAGGCATTGCCAAAAGTCAAAATATGTCCACTCTGTTATATCACAGTCAGTAAGTATTGAGTCTGAAACAGCCAGCTGGAATCCTGAGAGCTGCCTCTCCTAGTTCCAGTCATCAAAGTAAAATGTCTTTTTTTTTTTTAGTTTTATTTTTATATGATGACTCTATATACCATGAAGATTCAGAACTTGAAGGATATTGATATGCGTAATACTTACTAGTTTCAATTAGACACTTACTTATATCAGATCTGGACCACTGGTTCTCCATGTGGCTATTCAATCTGATCTCCCAACACAATATAGGGGATCAAACAGGGACAGGAATAAATAGATGAAGGTGAAAGTGGTAAGAACTATGTTAATTGTCTTGTCTTGATATTGCCAAAAAAAAAAAAGTTTGGCATGGCCCAGGGCTGTGGCTTCCAAGCCGCCATCTCTGTAAATCTTTATTTCACCTAACTATGCCTGTCCAAAGCATTGGCACATGTGGACTCCTACACTGTAAAGCCCATATTGAGCCAGATGGGGTACCCACAGCGACCCACAAGCAGGTGACAGACAGGCTGAGGTCTCATTTGGACAATGAGATAACAGAGGAAAATAGTTCTGTACTAAGCACCAAATAGGTTTCCCAACAAAACATCTGTTAGAAAATAGAAAAACAGCATGATGCTGTGCAAATGTTTTAGTGATAGCTGTCTATAGGCAAAGCAAGGCAAGGGCCCAATGCAGTTGCCCACACATTAGTGTCCAGTGCCTTTTTAGATGGGCTAATGTATAGGAAATACTTGTACAAGGCTGCAGGTATGACACAGGACCTGTGTCCTACAGCTTTTTAGAATGGCAGCAGGAGGCTGGGTGTCATTCTTTATGGCATCTCACCTGGCACCAGGTGAGATGCCATAGACAAATACAGGCAAATGAGAGGAGCCTTTGATCTCCAAAACAAAATGAACATCAGCACTCTTCTGACTAATGCTGAACAGAAATTGTAAAGATTACAATTCTACGATAAACACTAAGAATAAAATATATCAATACTTTCAATAAGAATATTTCTTTGATACACACTAGCTTATTATATATTTATGCTACTCAGTATAGAGATATGCAGGTACTATAAATAGTGCAGGTTTAATATGAACCTCCCAGATAAGTCTGTTGGTGAATATGTATATGTGTATATATACACCTTTATGTATATAGATATAAATATCTTTAGGTGTGTATGCATATACAGCTAGAGATATAGATGTATATAGGTTTCTGGGTCTCAGAGCAGTGCATATATCTCAAATGTCACACAGATGTATTGGCATTCAAACAAATGGGTATACAGACATACATAATAAAATGTGTCTGAGAAAACATCCATACTTACACATCTATGCTGTCTATTTCTATATGAACAGAAATGCAGATAGGGCCATCATGTTAAAATGTCAACAGTATCTATTTTTTTGTTTGGAAGCTGTCACCTTCCTAGTTTATAGAAGACTGAACACTGAGCAGAGTTTGAGCGTAAGCCTACAGTACCAGCTTCCGTTTGACTCAAGCCTCTGCTTTGTCTTCTAACACTCCTGGTAACAGTTAAGAGTTTGCTGGTGTGATAGGTGAGCTCCATTCGTCATGGCTAATGTTGCAAGACAGTTTTGCCTCCTTTTGTTTCCGTATTCCCTCGAGGACACATTCTGGAGGCATGGCTGTGTTTACCCTGCAATTTCTTTTTTATTTTTAATTTTTTATTTTATTTTTTTAAGTCAGGAATCGTGTTTACTCTACTTCCTTCCCTAGCACTGTTTACTAACTTTGGTGTGGACAAATGACTAAGTCAATATATATTAAGGAATACATAACAATGTTGTAATGAGAATTAGTGGTACTCTGAAAAGACAGAGACATTGGCTGCTGCGTTTTGTGCTGTTTAGTCTGGGGGTAATGAAGAGCTCACAGATGACCTGATTTCATTAAAGTAGGTCAGATTTGACTGAAACATAGCTATGGCTCTCTCCCAGCAGTGCAGTGTCTTTTTCTCCCCATTTCTGCTTCAGCCCCTGCTCTTGTCATGTCGGCATTTGCAATCTTTCAGGGATTTACCTTCAGGCTTTGTTAGTATCTTAGCCAAATATATACTACAACATGTAACTCCAGCACTTCCTGTGCTTTGTCAGAGGATGTGTGATGGAAAGGATGACCATACTTCTATCTTTACTACAGGAAAGGTGATGGTGTGAGAGGATAGCACACTTGATAAGAGATCATTTATGTAGCATAGATATTTCCCCATGACATCCTATCTGGACAGGGTGCCTGACAGGTTTGCTGTGAGGTAGCTGAACCAGATAAAACCCTATGTTCATACACAATCATAAAAATGGTTTGGGTGGGAAGGGACCTTAAAGATCACACAGTTCCAACCCCCTGCCGTGGGCAAGGACACCTCCCACCAGACCAGGTTGCTCAAAAGCCCATCCAGCCTGGCCTTGAACACCTCTAGGGATGGGGCATCCACAGCTTCTCTGGGCAACCTGTGCCAGTGCCTCACCACCCAGTGAGTGAAGAATTTCTTCCTTATATATTAGGAAGAATGATATATATATTCCTAAATAATAATAATATCTGATCTAAATCTATCCCTTTTAAAGTTTAAAGTCATTACTACTTGTCCTATCGGTACACCCCCTGACAAAGTGGGGTCAGCTTTCCTGTAGGCCCCCTTTAGGTACCCCTTTAGGTACTGGAAAGCTGCTGTAAGGTCTCCCTTTATTCTTCTCCTCTCCAGGCTGAACAACCCCAACTCCCTCAGCCTGTCTTCACAGGGGAAGTGCTCCAGACCCTTGATCATCTTCATGGCCCTCCTCTGGATTCATGAGCTGAGTGCAGCACTCCTTATGGGGTCTCATGAGAGCAGAGTAGAGGGGGAGAATCACCTCCCTCACCCTGCTGGCCATGCTGCTTTTGATGCAGCCAAGGATATGTCTGGCTTTCTGGGCTGCAAGTACACGTTGCTAGCTCATGTTGAGCTTCTCATCCAGCAACACCCCTAGGTACTTCTCCTCAGAGCTGCTCTCAATCCATTCTCCACCCAGTCTGTATTTGTGCTTGGGATTGCCCCTGTCCAGATGCAGGAACTTGCACTTGGCCTTATTGAACTTCATGAGGTTCACACAGGCCCACCTCTCGAGCCTGTCCAGGTCCTTCTGAATGGCATCCCTTCCCTCCAGTGTGTTGACTGCACCACACAGCTTGGTATCATCAGCAAATTGCTGAGGGTGCACTCAATCCCACTGCCCATGTCACCGACAAAGTTGTTAAACAGTGCCAGTGCCAATACTGACCCCTGAGGAACACCAATTGTCACAGATCTCCACTTGGACATTGAGCTGTTGACCACAACTCTTTGAGTGCAATCAACAAGCCAATTTCTTTACCCACTGAGTGGTCCATCAGTCAAATCCATGTCTCTCCAATTTAGAGACAAGGATATCATGGGGACAGTGCCAAATGCTTTGCACAAGTCCAGGTAGATGATGTCAGTTGCTTTTCCCCTATCCATCAATTCTGTAATGCCATCCTAGAAGGCCATCAGATATGTCAGGTACAATATACACTTAGTGAAGTCATGTTGGCTGTCACCAATCACCTCCTTATCTTCCATGTGCCTTAGCACAGTTTCCAGGAGGACCTACTCCATGATCTTGCCGGGCACAGAGGTGAGACTGACTGGCCTGTAGTTCTCTGGGTCTTCCTTTTTTCCCTTTTTAAAAATGGGGGTTATGTTTCCCCTCTTCCAGTCAGTGGGAAGTTCATCGGACTGCCACGACTTCTCACATATGATGGGCAGTGGCTTAGCACCTTCATCTGCCAGTTCCCTCAGGACCCACGCAAGCAGTTTATCAGGTTTCATGGATTTGTACACCTTTAGGTTCCTTAGATCGTCTCAAACCTGATTTTCTCCTACAGTAGTTCATCACTGTCCTAGTCCCTGCCTTTGTCTTCTGGGGCTTGGGCTATGTGGCTAGACTAATATTCTAATATTCTATTTATTTGCATTGGTTTTATTTATTTGCCATGTTGCCATCTAATTTTGTATTTATTTGCCATATTTCATCTCCACAAGTTTTACGATAGAGTAGCCGTGCTGATTTGGCAAGATCTTAGCAGAAAAACACCTTAAAAAAAGGTTCTGAGTACATCTTTATTAGATCTTGTGCTCATAGGTAAGAATGTCAATAGATATAAGAATTATTCACAGCTTTTGATGGAATGGATATAACACTGTGAGATACTGGGAACTAGGACAGAAATAGGTATTGTCATGCAGCAGGATGTCTGCTAAGAGAGGTTTCTTCCAGTATCACTAGGAGTAAGGTGGGATCTATAGACCAGATCTAAACAGAGATGTTAGGGAAGTTATTCAGACAGTGCTCACCTTGAAAAAGATCAGGACCTGTTAGTTGAAAAAAGTGGCATAGTAAGACTTATATTCTCTTATGGACTTACATACTGTCATAATCTCTTTTACTGGAAGAGATTTTTATTTATTTATTTATTTATTTACACCAGGCTGATAAACATGCTCAGGATTTCTGTTCAGCTGCTAAAAGTGCACTAATCTTTTGTGCTGAAATTTTCTAGTTCTTTTCATTTACAGCCTATACTTATACCATTCCCAGAGAGAGATACAATATCCTACCTCTCTCTGTTCAGAAGACTATCAGATTTTTCTGTGTTTCATGCCAAAATATCTCTGAAAAGGTATCATCCAAAATACTTTGCCTTTCTTTTGCAGGCATATTACATTTAAACCATAGCCTACAGAGCTGTTGACATTTGGGAACTCTGCTTTCCCAGCTCCCTCCTCACTTCTCTTTCTTGCCCTTAATTGTTGTGATCATACCCCTCATGACTTCTAAAGCTGGCGTTTTGTTCTCCCATTTGCTTCAGGTCATTACAGTAAAAATCTTTTCATTCCTGAAATCCTTTTTCCCCCCATTAGTCCTGAGACAAATAAATTGATTGTGATTTTCAGAGGCAACTGGGGTGGTCAAGCAGTTCCCAGAGAAGTCTGTAATAAGATTACTTGTGTTAGTAATCTGAGGAGCATGCGTTTTTGAAAATTCCAAATCTTATGGCTACATTTTGGCATTTTAATATTTCTTCTACTTGCTTTCCCCTTATGAAAAGCACAGTAGCTTTATACGTTTCACACCATTATAACAAAAAACAATACTATTTATCATAACATAGAAATATTGTGTCTTGTTTAACTTAGAAAGAAAAAAGAACATTTTGGGGTCATCGAGTCCTTTCTTCTGCTCTTAGTAGCAACTGTACAACACAATTTTGTTCCTAAACATATCAGGTTCTATTGCCAAACAACTTCAGTATCCTGTTCTGACCCTGTATTCTCATGTGATGGTGGTCTGCTTGAACTAAAATACTTTGAACAGTCTAGTTATGTCAGAAAAAAAAAAGTGTTTAAAATAAGCTATATGATTTGTTGTAAACAAAGTAAGATTGGCATAGTCGCAGTGAACAAACAAACAACAACAACAACAAAAACCAACAAGAAAAGCTACGTTCACAACAGAGGCTTTAAAACATAACGTACACTGTTTTTCAAGGCCTTGCTATGACTTGGGAGTCTTAATATCTCCGTTCTCTTCTGACAGAAGATGTGCTTGTCTGTCTGTGCTGTAGGGACGTAGCATTATTACCATTTTGTGAATGAGAAAGTAAGACAGGAAGTATCTAAGCAGATTGATGACAGTATGAAAGACATACTTTTCTGCACAGCAGAAAATCAACCTCAACCCAAGAACAGGGTGATAACATCTCCTGTAATGCCTGCCCAGTTTGGGATGTTTGATGATGCTACTGGGAATCTGGTCACGTGGAGTTGTATGAATCCACAGTTTGCAGTTTGCACAACGTGGGTAATGACTTGGGTTACTCCAGGGTGAGTGAACTGTAATGTTGTTACTGACTACAGTAGTGTTGGCAGCTGTATCTGTTGTTTCTTTTTTCTTTTTTTTTCTTTTTTTTTCTTTTTTTTTTCTTTTCTTTTCTTTTTTTTTTTTTTTTAAACTGAAAGATGCAAAAGATGTGTGTTCACTGATTTTTCTCAATACAGATTAACTGGAAGGATCTTCATTTTCAGCCTCAGATTCATCTTTTATAAGCTTCAACAAAAGCATAACACTTCAGTTTACTACCACCCTCAAATCAAAGGAGGGAGATCAAAAACCTTGCCTTGAAAAGATTATGCAACTCAATAGGACCTGATCTTGTTGTATTATTGCATCCATTACAACAGCATAGTTTGGGCAGGTGTTAGTTTCAATTAACCTGGGATTCAGGTATTCATAACATCTTGTCTGCCAATTACTCACATAATTACATGGCCCAGAACTGTAGAATAGAATCAGCCATCATGCTAGGCATGTGTGATTGCTGAAGAAAAGAGGAATTCAGAGGGTGTACGAGTAAAGCACAGCTCCAATGATCATGGACAAAAGTGGTCTTTAGTGAAGAAAGCCTATTTACTAGGCTCTTGCTGATCTCTTGAATGCAGGAACTGTGCCAGCAGTGTTTGTGTGACACGCAGATGCCTCACAGCTGTCCATTGTTTTTGTATTCTTATTCAGTCAGTAGGTAAAGTGAGAACTTATTTAGCATTTTTCAAGGAAGAAACTGAAAGGCATTCCAGGGAGCTAATGACACAGCCATATATGGCAAGAAATCAAAATATGAAAGTCAAGCAAACCTTAAATTTAACTTTCTCAGATCAGGATGTCAGCTGAAAAAGACAACTGCCGACATTTTGACCTGAAATATCCAGTGACTTGGTCAATATGAATACCTTTTTTGTATGGCCCCAACACTGTACTGTCAAAATTCAATCCACCATGGGCCTCCCCAAAAAGATCTTTTAAGGTCAAAGGCCAAAGGTCTTTCTGAGCCCTAAATGCTATATATCTTTGTAATATTTCAAGCTATAATGTCATAGAAAATGTGACATTATGGACGAATGTTGTGAAAAGTAGCAAGTATTTTAACAATCTCAAATTGTATAAACTTTATCACATATACTTAATGTCATTTAACTTTAATGACAACACTGTGAAGGAAGCAATACAAAGGTGAACTGTTTCTTTCCACTCATATAGATCCAGACTATGTTTAACCTAGCACACTTTCTAGCAAAATAACCATTTCAATGAAATGGTTTGTGGGGTCAGATGCTACTCATCACTGTTGGCAAAATATGGGCCCTGATGTGAACAAGATGTAAAGCTAACAGCATTTGACAATGTTACAAGCATGCTTCTCATTCCAAAGGAGAATCTAGGCTATTATAACCTTTATTATTATTATTATTATTATTATTATTATTATTATTATTATTTCATTATTATTATTATTTACATAGGAAGTATTTTGATATGTATTTTGATATATGCAATAGCTTTTGGGTTTATTTTCAATATAGTAATCTTATCATCAAATGTAATGCCTATTTGTAAATTTCTTCAACATTCTCTCACTAAGCTCAAATATTTAAACAAGGAATTTCCCAAAGGGCATATATATCCATGCATTTTAATTTTTATAGAAACTCTTTGTTTTTAGGGGAATGCATGGGTTTTGATTAATGCTATACTATGAATAGCATCTAATTTTTTTCCTCTCTTCATATATATTTGTGTTAGTGTGTGTAGTTATTTACACAGCTAATTTCACTTTATTTTTTTTAAAATATAAATTATGTGAACTGTAAATGTTGTATTGAGGAACTTTAGTGTTTTTTCAGTAAGAGAGCTAATAGTAAACCAATTCAAACACATACCAGTTCTCTGGGAATTATAGTACCAAAAGCTCAGGGACATTTGTCCCACAATGCAGCTTTTTCTCGACGTCATATCCATACATCTTATATCAATCACAGAAATAATCTGTTTGACAGCTGTGTATTTGGGGCATTGTGATACACAAAAGTTCCAGATTAATACACAAGCTCAGACATATTTGCTGTCATGAGAATAACAGTTTTAATGCAGTTTGAGTGTTGCCTGTATTCAGAGATCAGTTTTAAGAAAAACAGTCAGGATCCAAACCTATGGATGTTTTTACTTTTGCATACTGGTTTAAATAATGCAATCCTTTTCTTGATAATATGTAATTTTTCTATCACAGGACTAAGGCAAGAATTAGGCATTGAAAAGAAAAGCACCCAGAAGTATCGATATGCTGGTAAACAGAGATTTGCTCACCTTCTGCTCAGCTGTAATGGTGAGAAATAGCAGTTTTATGAAGGTTTCTTCTCATCTTTTATTTATTACTGTCCTTAATATCATTCCGGAGGGATACCTGAAGCTTTTCAATGCTCCTGCACAGATTTTGAAGCATGGCCCCAGAGCATCCCCTTTCTTTGGGGGATGAAGAGTGAGACAAAGCAGAAGAAGAAATGGGATAACGGAAATGAGTTATTTGTCTCACACAACACGCATGGGTGAGCTGCATCTTGGTTCTGTAAAGCCCATGAACTTAGGGATGTATAGGCAGGAAGGTTGCCTGTAAGACACTATGATCACCTTCCTGTGTTCTTCAGTTTTGCAAAGCATGTACTGGAACAGTGTCCTGTGCGGTTCTGGCCATGTGTTACAAGGGAGATATGATCCAGCCAGCAAGAGTCCAAAGTGAATAATAAAATGATCACAGAATGATCTAGAAGATACCCTGCTTGAGGAAAGACAGAAAGAATTATAAACTCAGACAAAAAAAAATGGGTAGGCAAGTTCACCTGGTGTATGACAGAACCCCGCTCAGAGGAAAGAAATATGACAAATGAGAAGTATGGAGATAGTTTAGGTCTAAAAACAATAACAACAAAAACCACCACCACCAACAACAAAGCAAAACAACAACAACAATAACCCCCACCACTTTTCTCGTGGAAGTTCCTACATTGAAGCACTGGAATGAAATGCATGTAGAGGCCACGGAGTCCCTGTTAGAGGAAATCTATATAAGTAGGTTAGACAAACAGCTCTCACGAATGCCATACGTATCATCTCCTGGTATAAGGAGATGGATCTGGATTTTTTTTTTTTTTTTTAACAGCATTCTCCCTGATTTCATCTTTAGGCAGGTATAAATCTACTGTAGTTTAGCAGATTGTTCCATCTGATAGCTTTTATAAGTGACACAACCTGCAGAGTTAGCTTTGGGTGAACAGTTCACATCTATCAGCATTGCAAAAGCCATAACCATAACTGGCTCTAATTAGCTGCCTCTACGGCAATTTTAGCAGCTAGGACAACAACTTGGCTATAAAGGATGAATGATCCTTTCACCCCAGTGGGTGTTTCTTCAAGCTCAGCGAAGCTGGTAAGTCAGAGCAAGGAAGCTGACAGTGCTGCTATCCATGATGTATCTTTTTTTCCTTTGCTATACTGCAGAGGATGTGGGTCTCCAGAACTGTGCATTCAACATCTTTCACAAGCACTGCTTTCATGCACAGAATAACCTACTTGTGCACTGGTGTTCTGTACTCTAAATTGCAGGGGTTTCAGTGGAGAGGATGAAGGGAGGGAGAGGAGAGGAGAGATTTATGATAAGCAGGTACTTGGCTGCTCTTTGCTGAAGGCATGTAAATAGAGCAAAATTCTGACATCAGCACGTTTTCAAACTTGGGCTCTGTTATGAGCTCTCCTTTCAGACGTGGGTATGTTTTTAGACAGGGTAGAAGGATGACCCAAGAATTCCTCTCAGCCTCATGCATAAATATTTGCATCATAGGCTTCAAAAGCAGAGAAAAAGCAGTCTTTGCCTTCTCCTCCCCCAACTGCGTGTCTGTCTTTCTCAGTTTTCTAGTATCCCAATGGCAAAAATGCACTTTCAGCTGTGATGAGTGTTTCCGATTTGTAATCCAGGCCAGTCTGTGTCTTTGCAAACTGCCAGAATTGTGAAGGATGCTGGTCTTAGCCAGATGCTCATATCTGGGGTCAGAAAAAGGCTGATCCTTTGAATTCTGTCTGCACTGAAGCCAGAAGGCATATGTGCTGTACCTGCCTGAGGGTCGCTTGAGATTGGGAGGCTGATATATTTCTGTCTGTCTTTTCAACCAACTTCTTTGTTTCTCTCACACTGTAGCTGCATAAATTCACATTGCTTTCTTTGTTATATCTGTTTCATTTAAAATACACAGGGAGCCTTTTACAGAAATTGAGACATTCTGGAGCTTTGGCTCTGATACCTCCCGATAAGAAAAAAAACCAACAACAACAAATACATGACAGAGCATTAAGGAGAGCTGTTGAGAGGAGATCGTTTAGAGGACACATCAGACTAACCCAATAGGTTGGGATGTGAATCCTGACAAAAGCAAATAGTGACTGCTTCTGACTGCTTAAAGGCAAAGCAAAGTGAACCCACAAGTCATCATAAATGTGGAAAGGGAAACAGTGTAATAGTGTGATTTATCTAAAATCACAGTCCATGTAATTTGATGAAATTAGGGGGAAAAATGAATGCTCCCCGAATTTCCACATGCATATCCATTCCTTAAAAATCAGTAAGGTAACTAAAGTGGCATGTAAGCCCTGTGGCAACTGTCAGATAAATTACACAACAGTGAAGAAATCTCCTGAAAGTAATGCAATATCCAGCTAACCGTTTTTCCTCTTTCAGAAAAAGACCTTGAGCTGCTACAGTTGATTCTACTACAGAAATGTTATAAAATTTCTCACTGAGAAGGCAGATCTGTGTGTTTGTGCATGAATAAGCCTTTTATTTTCTAGACAGTGTGCAAATGGAGGCATAGCAAAAATTATTAAAAGGCACTAACAAGGGAATACCAGTCTTTAGGCTAATTTTTTGGGTAACTATTTCTATTTATTTTTTCATTAAACAAAGTCTGCAGTTGCACAGATTGTTGTTATGAAGTCCCTAAAGCCCTATAAAGCATGGTAATGTGAGTAAGTTTTCAGAATTCAGTAAGTCTAGCTCTGGGATTTTACTATTACCTAATGTTTCCATTCTATGGCACTGTGAAAACACTATAAATGGCACCTTTCATGAGCAAGCTCTTCTGAGACCAGTAGGCTGCTTCTGCAGCATGCTGGTGGATCTTAAAACACGCACAGACAGACACACAGACACACACGCATACGCACACAGACACACACTTTGACTGCTCCATTATGAAAGCTTTCATAAGAAAGCAGAATTGTCCCACTCATAGCCATTATATCTGATGACATTCTTAATACTGGCTATTGTTTGCAGAAAGAAGCTATTGTCTAAGATTGCATATCTGCTGACCAAAGCACATGTAATAAGCATAGCTTTTGACAAACTGAGCCTAGCCCCAGGGAACAGCTTAGCGGTGAGTTTGTTTGAATGTCCTGATTCAGTGGTGACCACCAAAGAGGAAATGCCCACCATTATGTAAGGATTGCTGTTTATCTAAATTTTGAAAAAACATCATCTGTTCCTTTGTGTCCCTAAAGGAGATAGGTCCTATTAAAACCAAGACATTGTGTTAATGAAAAAATCTCTGAGTAGCGAAATAGAGAAAACAATATTTCTGTGTTAGAATAACTTAAGTCATATACACTGTCCTTCTAGTATGCACTCAATAGAGAGAGTTTTAAATACAAAACTTCTCAAGAGAGCACAAAAAGACAACTTCAAAAGAGACAGAAAACATCCTTACAACCATATACGTTATCTGTAGCTAGACAGTTTTGCTTGACAGTGATTATGAAAAATCATGTGGCGCTAAAAATGAAAATGCCAGAAAACATGAAAAAATAAATTCAAAAAGTCACAAGAATTTTCTGTTTTTCTTGATTTACTGAACACTTAAGTATATTCAATGGGCATTATTCAGCTTGCAGTTACAGAACTGTAAGTTCAGAGTAGAGTAAAATGATGTATTGCCCTGAAATAAATTATTAATGAATTATTATTTCTTTTTCTGTTTCTGAATTATTTGTGAAGTAATTCTAGTTTCTTTGAAAAGAGCATACTATTTATGACTATCAGTGACTTGTTTATTTCTTGCTTGTTTGTTTTCATACTTGGTCTTCAGGGTGTGCTTAGTTTCATAGAGCCATAGATTATGAAGTCACAAGGGATCATTGTAATCATCTAGCCTGACCTATATATTTTCAGTTTGAACTTGAGTATGAAATGTTTTGGAAAACATTTGGTCTTGATTGAAAGCATTTGTTAGTTGTTTCATTGGCTAATTGCACTCACTGTTAAAAATTTGTTCTTCATTTCTAGTCTTCAACATTTTAGCTCCATCTTTCAGCCACTGTGTTTTGTTACATGTTAGACCAAAGAGATCACAATCACAGTTTTATTTTGTGTGTCTATAAACTGATTTCCAGTAGCCTTCCCTCTCACAGACTGAATTTTGGAAACCTTTTGGTGTAAGGAATGCTTTTTCAATGTTTGTTCTCTGAATCTCTTCAGTCCTTCAAAACTTTTCAGACAGTGACACAAGAACCAAACAAAGTATTACAGGGGCAAATGCTGAGATAATATAAATTTAGAGCACCTATTCAAGGTGTTTTCTACATGGGATGATTGTATTAACCCTCCTGGAAAAACTGATGCAAGAACTTCGGTCAGCATAACCAATCACACCTGACCACATGAAAATAAAATTTGCATGCAGTTTCCCAAGCTGCGTGTCACTGACCTGAACTTGTCTTTATTTATTGCTATAAGAGTCTTCACCTACAAATTTTAACTGTTTGTTTTGTTTTCTTCCAGATTTTTGAGACAACAGTAAGTAAAATATAGTCAAGACCATTTTCATAGAAATGGTCTCATTTTATAACAATACTTTGAGATGTCTTTTATTCCATAGCTTTATGCCCTGTTAAATTTTTATGTGCCACGTTAATTTACCATCATCTAATTTAATGTAATGTGACTTAAAACTGAATGTCTAAGGGGAAAGACAGGGTTAATATAATTTCCTTCATCAGTTGACTCATAGTCTCATAAAAATGTATTGCTGGTTTGACACGATTTATTTTCTATATAGTTTCCTAAATTGGCATCAATTATATTTCCTTCTTTTAGGTCTTTGCTGAGTCCTGTGTCATCCAGGACTCAATGCTTATTTTGCCTGAGTTCTATGTCAAACTGACAGCTTATCATTACAGGAGTCTTCTTGTTATATTTTTCAAATGTTTGCATAGCATTATATTTTTCTCATCTGGAATTTCCAAGTTCTAAATGGAAAAGGATAAAAAAAAAAAAAAAAAAAAAGCAACCAAGTTCACTTCATTTGAAACTCTTGGGCATATTATTAGAATGTTTTTTTGGGGGGAGGATTAAAATTCGTATTTGTTGAGTAGCAATTTCTTAAATTTCTGTGGAAGTGTTTTATTATCACCCATGAGAAATCTGCATGTATGCATTTTATCCAAAAATAGATGGAGGTATTTGTGGAAAATATTCATCTTTATTGAGGTATTTTGACTGCTGCCACCAAACAACTTGAAGCTGTGACAGGGTGGTTCAGGCTCAAAAAGAGGAAAAGGTTCTTAAGCGAGAGGGTGGTCAGGCACTGGAACAGGCTCCCCAGGGCAGTCGTCATAGCACCGAGTCTACTAGAGTTCAAGAAGCATTTGGATAGTGCTCTCAGTTTCATGGTCTGTTTTTTTTGGGTGGTTCTTTGGGCACCCAGGAGTTGGACTCTGCAATCCTTGTGGGTCCCTTCCAACTCAGGATATTCCATGATTCTATGATTTTCATCTAGGAAGAAGAAAATCATAGGTTTCCGTTTATTCTCACTGTATGTCCCCCCAGAATGTACATTTTCTTAAAAATACATAATTTTCATAACTCATCCTGATATACTTTTCTTTCTCTTGGTGTCTTTTTGCTTGCAAACTTTGTAGTAGAACAGGAAAAGATACAAAAAGAACAAGAAAAATGATCAATGTTATGGAACCTTTCAAAAGGAGAAATGACTCAGTAGACTGGCGTTCAGCCTTGTTCAGATGAGTGAGAGGGTATATGATGCAGGTCTACAAAATCATGTAGGAGCTGGAGAAGGTTAATGAGGAACAATCATTCTGTATCTCTTTGACCATTAAAAAAAAGGCAGTATGAAATAAAACTAAGAATTTGCAATTTAAAACAGAGAGATGTTTCTTCACACAGTGTATAATTGAGCTGGTGTGTTGTTGGGTGCTTGCAATGATGGAATTTTATATAGATTAAAAAAGCAATAAATTCACGTGAAAGAAAAATCCTTTTGGAGCTTTTAAACACAAAGGCTCTCACACCAACTCAGGAAGTACTTTGAGCCACAAAGTACTGAAAACTGGAAGTGCGTTCTAAGGATGCATCACCATAGGCATGCTCTGTCTTGATACTCTTCCCTAGGAGCATCTGCTGGTCACAATTGTATTAAATTAGCTACCAGCCTCTTGTCTTGACCTGAGAGGGTAGAGCTCTTCCTATCTGCTGCATTACAACTGAGCACTTTGCACCAATGTTAATGCTCATGTACAGCTGCTCAGCTGTGTCATATGATATTGCTTATGTTCCTTGAGTAGCTGACTATCATCTTGTAAACAAAACAAAACCAACACAAAAGTGAATAAGTGCATGACGACCAAAAAACAGTTAATCCACACGCACAAATACCTTTCTTAGTATGTGAACACGGGTGTTGTTTGGAACAGCTATCTCTGCAAAGATAGTGTGACTGAGAAGCTTAACTGCAAAAAATATGTATGATCAAAGATGAGCTAAACAGCTGCCATAAACTGAAGACAGACTCACAAACACCACCATTGTGCTCTTCTTCTGGCTCCAGGCCACAATAACTGCACTGAAGTTGATCTGGTTAATTCAGAGCTATACCACTGCAACATTAAGTTTCAATCCAGTGCAAAATATAGATCGGATGTTTCCTAGATCTTTATGTACTGATATTCTTAATGATCCTCTGTGGTATTATTACTACAGTATGTGTGTGAGCAGCTGAAACATCATGGGCATGTACTGTGATACCTTGGTGAAATTGGAGAGTAAGGTGTCAGCCAGTGAGAGCATTAGAAAATACTGTTGTGGGCCTCCACTCTTTGATAGATGGGTTAAAAAGTTATGCTACATGCACAGATTCAGTGATTTTTACCTGCTATCAGACTTCCCTGTACTGCAGCCTGGCTGAGGCATATCACAAGAGGTTAGGTTCCCTGGGGTATGATGAAGGTCATGCGAGGGAGCCTATTTCTCTCCATCACCTGAGAGAAAGCCTCAGGTGATTAGGTTAGATACAGATATCAAATTTCTAGATGGCAGTTTATCTCATTTTCAATCCCTAGAGGACTGTTCATCTCATCTTGAAATATGTACCTAAGAAAGGTCAGATGAATTGTCATGTGAAATGTCTATTTCTCTCTACTGACCACAGAGGCAGTTTAAGGTCAGTAGCTTAGACTCAGACATCCTACTTTTGTATGGTTAAAGATAGGAATAAAGAATATCACCCTTTACTATCATGTTGAGTAGATTAAATGCCATGACAGATATTCCCTTACTCAGTAATAAACGTAGTGTTGCATGTTTTGCAAGTTGGCAAGACCTGCAAAGTCTTCATTTCTAACTAGATTTCACTCAAGATAATGTCAGTGAGCAATTAAACTATTTTCAGGAAATTCTATATTGCCCTAGGATCTTTATGACCTGACATGAGTGCACAGGCTTCCAAAGCTGGGACAAAGAAAACTATAAATACCAGATGTGTCTGTGCGTGTGTCACAGTGAGTCACTTCCAAAGGCAGGATAGATTTCTAAGCTGTTTGCAGTGTGTATAAAATGAGATTTCCTTTGAATTTATGAGTTATCATAATGCAAAACCCACAATTGGGCTGTTTTCTTAACAGCGTAAGAGACCGAAAGTATTTTATGGAGTTAGTCACCAGTCTTTGAGGTGAAATGCTATTCAGTAAAAATTACAATGTTTCCAGTGAATGTGTCAATATGTACTTTTAATGGAATCACTTCAAAATGTTGCCATATTAATTTATAGACTAGCATGTAGGAATTTATGTTTTCTTTTTAACCATGCATAATCCTTACATTACGATGTTACATTTTGGGTTTAAGAAAGATTATTTAATCATTTTAAATCATATGTAATATGCTACAATTTATTGCATTTTAATTTGTTTCACACTTTTAAAATGTAAAATTATACTTCAATATTTAAAGGATTTCAAAAGCATTTCAATGTTATCAGAACAAGTTTCTAGTAAAGTTCCTTTGCCATTTTTAAACCTAAATATTTTAGTAATTTTTGCTTCAGACAAGTATTTTGAGATCTTGATTCTCTACCACGCCACTGTTCAGCAGGAAACTTACTTTGCCTGCAAGTATGTCTTGTTGGCTATTTCGAGTCTCACTGACAAACTGAATTGTCAATGGAATGTATTCATTCATTTATATCAACAGTATTGTCCCTGTCTGCTTTGTTTTCCTCTGAGTTCTTATTTTTTCATCAGCAGCTTGGAAGTGAATCAGTGTCTGCTTATTTTCTAAGGGAACTGCAAAGGGAAGGGCTGCTAATTGTCTCATAAAAATATTTGTCAGGAAAACATGTTTGTTTTAAAATGTACTTTTATCCAGGAATGATCTCATGCCTTAAAATTTTCATCTTTGAGGCATGTTTAAAATCTCACAATGTCCAGAATGTTGTTATACAGCCAGGAGGTCTATAAAACCTAAAGATGGATTCAGGGTTTGTCCATGCTGACCCTTCCTCATTTGCCCATGTCTTCTCACTTCCTGGATGTCAAACAGTAATAAGGAAAAAAGACTTCACTAGTGGTTGAGAACTGTCTCAACAGTGAACCATAATATTTAATTACAGTATTAGGAAGTCTGTAAAGTTATAAAAACTAATAGAAAACCCACTGGAACAGGCAGGTAAATATCCGAAGACTGCTGTTGGGTTCTGATAGCTTCTGATAGCCTCTTTGTTTCACTGAATAAAGAAAAAATTTGTTTAAAATTTTGAAATATTTTAATTTTTATAATTTCTTGTATAGAGCAAGGATTCAAACAGTTACATATTAAAGAAGAACAAGAGCTATTTAATTTCAAGAAAATGGGTCAATTTTCACTGATGCTTGTCCATTTAAAAGATCACTCTTTTGGAACAGATGAAGATATAGTAGAATAAAAGTTGCAATGAGTTAGAAAAAAGGCACATTTGACCTACGGTTGTATGATAAAATTTTAATTGACCCAATCTATCAAGACAGTGGGTGACACTGAACCAGAAGCTTCTCAGAACAAGATAGTAAAAGATTTTAAAAGGGACTTCTCTTAATCCTTTTCCCTCTGTTCCCAAACGTAGCCAAAACTATACTATTATGTGTTTGCAAATCATTATTCAATAAAAGTGGGGGGCTAATGGAAATTTAAAAAATATGTCTGTATTTTCTCAGTATGGAGACTTCTTGGCAATGTATGGTGTTGCTTTTAGGGTATTTCTTGCAACAGAGCCCTGTATTTGTTTCTTCATTTGTGAATAAAGATCATTTAGATGGTAGAGAATGATACCCACTATAACAGTCATTAAGCAGTTGGTAGTAACATCTCCTTTTGTTATACACACAAACAAAAATAGTAATGGTTGTTTGGGAAAGGTCCCTTAACCTTGATGTGTCTTGTATCACATGTACTGGATCAAACACTAGAGTTTATTTGTGTCTTTTAAGTTTATTTGTGTCTTTTAATAAGGCTAGGAAGTATACTGATGTGATGACTGAGTTTCATCTGTATGATTTGAAAAATAAGTAAAATTAAAACTGTATACCTGGTTTGTTTCCTATTCTGCTTAATGTATTACTTTCCTATTCTGCTTAAAGTATTACTTTCTAAACCAGCACAAATTCTGAACCAAAGGTGGCTCCAGGGTGGACAGTAGTTCAGGGAGATGCTAAAGAATGTTTTACAAATGAAAAACAAAAGAATAATTTTCTTGTTCATCTCCATAAAAAACTTTTGAAAATTTGAGAGAGAAAGAGAAAGAGAGACAGACAGAGAGAGGAAAAAAAAAAAAGGAAAAAATGTAAAAATGTTTTGGAAAGGAAAAAAATACTTGACATGGAGAGAATACTAACATATTCTTCCATTGTATTCTAAACATCTCTGCAGTTTGTGTTGGTAGCCTTGCCTTAAGCTAGCATTTGACATTGATAACAGTGTAGTCACAACACTACCAAATGTGTACCATGATTTCACAGCACCATTGGGATCCTTAAAACTCTTGCAGGTCTTTAGATGAGCAGAGTGAACTCTGTGCTGCTGCTAGATACTTGGACACCTGTCCCTCCCTAACTAGTTTAAAGCTTTGAGTAATTACATTAACAAGATCTTGTGGATCTCAAACTTTTTAGTGTGCCAATGAGAGGCAACTTGATTGCACTGCATAAATTCTTCCTTCAGAGAAAACAGGGGTACTGAAAATATAAAAAAATATGGGTGGGAATCAAACATGGGGAAAAAATTGAATACTTGGGTGACAGACTTTCAAAAAAAAAATCTACTTGAAGGTGTTTTCAAATAAAAACTTGATGTCCTTCTGGAGTTTATGCTGCAGTCAAACACACTGTACCCGAGCTTAGTATGAAAGTGATTGAATACAAGTGATTGGTACCTAGAGTTGAGTTTAGGTACCTTAGATGTACAGGTTGTGAGATAATGTCATCTAAGGGCATAGCAGTGGTCCAAACTTGATTTGCTTTTCAGATACATTATTTGCAGTTTATTTCATCACATAGTGTTAATTTATATGTAGTGGTTGCAGTGGGGTGATAGTGCACAAAATTAATTGTTTGTGTAAGTGGTCCAGCAAGGTTTGGCCAGGGAATGGAGATTTTTCCTATTGGAAATTACCAGTTCAAAATTGAACCCTGGTTTCACCTTATTTCCCTCCCTCCCTCCTCCTCCCCGCCCCCCCCCCCCCCCCCCCCCCCCCCGATAAATTCTTTAGGGCAAAGACAGCTAAAAACCAAAAGGCATTTGACCAAAAATATGTCAGGAATGCAGTGGAATAGCTCTGTGGGGTGTAACATCATGTGTTTATGCCAGCTGGAACACTCAACAAAATGTTCAGCAGTGCTGGTGCAAGACCATTATCACTAAGTCCTACCAAAATTTCACCTCTGTGATGAAAGGAATGATGGTAGAATGGATGCAAGCCAGTGCTACATTATGTGTTTTAAACCAATGTAAGGCTACCTGTGAAGTCAGCACCATTTACTTGAACAAATTTAGTTGAACAGTGGTCTTTTCTTTTTAATGTGGAAACATCCTTAAAAAGCTTAACTGAGGTTAAAAGTTGAAATTAGGATGCTTCTTGACCAAATATCAGTAGTCATCACACTAGTCACAGTATTCGCAGTCACTAGTGTTTATTTAAAAAAAAAAGGCAAAAAAAAAAAAAGCTGTGGTTTGTAATATCTTCTCCCAGTTTCCTCATAAATACAATTAAGACAAACTTATGAGTGAACTATGAGAAATATAATTGAGGGCATACTCTGTTGTCCATTCCTGAGGGAAATAATATCAATTTCCATCTTAAATCAGATTAGAGGCAACAATTTAACACGAGGTCAAATGCATGGAAACCCATTCCCAGACTTTTTTGGCTTTTACAAGGTTAAAGATCTGAGAGCAGAAGGCTTTGTTATATCTACATTCAGGCAGATTTCTCTGGGAGGTGCACTGCCTTAAATACAACCCTGCCATGTCTTGCAGAGTTGGTAGCATTCCCTGAGAGCAGTTCTACTGGAAGAATAAACTGGAGGAAACAATGCTGGTGGGACTTTTTTTTCTTGGAGATGTTACTGAACCAAGGTCCAAGAGATGTTAGGTGGCAGACGGCACAGGATTTTTCCCAACGGAGGTGTAAAAGTGATACTGGGGTCGTTAAAAAGCTGATAGTATTTTTTTTTTATGAGATTAAAAGGCTTAACTACAATAACCTAGCCAGATTCTGACTCAGCTCATTACATCATAAACTCATAAAGTTCATTCTGTAGAAAGTATTATATCCTTCCTCTCCTCAGCTGTTTGTTAAGTGTCACTGTGCCATGCAGCTGCTGTATTCGATTAAATAGATGGTTTAAGTGATACTTATAAAATATGTGGTATTCAATAACATGGCTACTTTGTGGTTCTGGATTAACCCTAAAGGATTTTCCTTCTATATTATATCTGATCCTTCATGGTTTTATTTCTCTCTCTTATCCCTCTTCCTAAAGCTTTCAGCTGTTTTTCCAATTTTACTCTCCCATCCTGCCTTCATTCCCTCTCTCATTTCCATTTTTCAGTGCTTCATCTTACTATGCAATGCTTAGTGCTCTAGCCCCCAGAAACAAGTTGTTTTCAGGGGAATACAACTAAAACAAAAACAAACAATCAAACCAAACCAAACCATCTATTTTTCTATCTTGCATGTGTGTGTTAAAGGAATGTTTTTCACTTTCATGGTTTCAGGGAAAACTTGATAACATGATCCCAGTGAGTGTTCCCCATAAGCTCAAAATCCAGAAGTTTAAAGATCCTGATTTCTAATCTTGGGTTGTGACTTCAGCAGGTATGACTTACTATTTTTCAATTACAGATTTTTTTTTCCAACATTGCTTAACAGATTATTTTGGAGCATGTGAATACATTCTTCCACTGACTCCTGTTTCCTCATAGAAAGCTTTGTAGAAAATTACAGTTTGTGACCCAGCTGCTTATGAAGAGATGCCCGTTCCTTTTCTTACACTTGAACATCCAGACACCTGACATCTTCCTCCTGGTAAAGGGCTAGACAGCAGACCTTCTGAGAGGCACTGAAAGAAACTTTCATTACCACACCGGTGTTTTCACAAGTCTCCTGTGCAGTCTGGAGCCAAGTTGTCCATACCATCTTGAATTTTGATACAGGGTCTCAGCCTGGCACACTGTTTGACTGATTTTCACTTAAAATGATGAAGCAGTCAGGCTGGAACTCAAATTGAGATTGATCCCTCTCATTCAGGGGCTTATACATAGCTGATGAGGACCCATCAGTATGACTTATGGTATCTTATATGCGTTCCCAGTGCTGCCACAAGGATATAGCTATGGACCCCGTGTTGCATCTGCCACAACGGTGGGAGTCTCAGATCCCTGATGCGTTTCAATGGCATTGCATGGCCATGTGTATCATGGCTGAACGTATCTCCAGGCAACTACACAGGTTAGCTTCTACACAAAGAAACTTCATGAAGTCTAATATCTTGATTTTTCTGCCAAAATCCAAGATGGGCCCACAGCAAGACAAATCCAAGTGATCATAATATCAAGTATCACTAAGTCATCAGAATCCATCAGGATTTTTTCTTGAAGTGTGAATCAGAAGACATGAATTCCAGTTATGATTTTGTTATAGATCCCTGTGTCCCAGGATGAAACCTCTCTCCTTGAAAGCAGAAGCTTGCCAGGGAATCTGCTGTTTCTTTTTCTGTTTTTACACAGCATATAGAATTGTGTAGTTCATACTATAAGTAGAAAACCAGACAGGATAACAAATTATACACAGTTTATCACAGGTATCATAAGTAAGTCTAAGAACACATCTTAAGTTTGTTTATAAGCAATAGCCAAGTAAATGTGTTTCTTACAACAGCTTTATAAGGTACTGAGAAATTCAGATAAAAATTACCTTAATTTTAATGTATGTTAAAGTTCTGAGGTAAAATACAATCCTTATAAGATGTTTTATAATGCACTTTTTGTCGAAATGAACCTTTTTTTCTCATTCCTCATCAGAAATATGTAATTACTTTAGCATAATATATATTGCACATGCAAACTATTCATAGTAAAATGAAAGCAACCACCTGTAAATAATCTAGTTAAATTGAGGTGAGTTTCTTTTTATTTTAATTCTTTTTGAATTGTAATAATGCCAATCACTCCGATCTCCATATGTGCCACCTAAAAATCTCAGTTTACTAGTGTTTAAAGAATTGTTTTTTGCAATATTTGTAATGTTGGCCAAAGTAATTTACAAGAAGCAGGACTAGAAACAGATTTCTTTCTGTTGCAATCCTTGCAGCTACTTTAAGGGCACTTTGCTCTTCGCATTAGCTGACTACCTTGATTTTCCTTTCGCTAGTTTCTGAAACACTTCTGTATGCATATAGGCTCACAAAATATTCAGTGTGCTAATACCATCAGCCATCTGGCACCCCTGGGCAGGTAAATGGTAACTATTTCTTCCTGTATTCCTTTTTCCCATCCTCCTCAAGGAGCTGCAGGTTGTGCCTGGTGCCAGTGTGAATGCATTGGGCTAGGGGCTGCTCATTTGTGGCATGGCCTTCTTTGTGATGTTGGCCCATGTCCAGTAGCATACTTGAATAATTTCCAAGCATAGTTTGGGGCAATAATACAGTGCATGTATGGAGTGTAATTACTCTTCTTCCTCCTTGAAGCACTATGATGAATTTTTTTCTGGTTATCAGGTATTTTTGTTAACAGAACTTCTATATATTTTTCAGCTACCGGCTGGTACTTTCTTGTGCCCACACAGACACTAAAAAAATTGGGAGAAATGTAACAAATGAGAATGAGTGGTGAAACTTGCTGCTTTAACAAGCTGGAAATGAAAACATAATGTAGTACACAACTCATTAGTTAATTTTATTGCAACTTTATGCCAATTTTTATTATATGCTTTTATTGGATTAGGAATTACTTTTGGAGATTATGTTAAAAATATGATGGTGTTTGCCTTTTCTCACAGTAGATGTAAAATTTAAATGGTCTTATTTTAATATGTATTTCTTCTATAACTTAGCTTTTGCCATTTGGCAAACTCTTTAGAGTCAAACATTTGGCATAAAATCAAGTCTAACTCCTTGCAGTCAGAGATTAATGATCTGTCCATAAATTTTATTTATTGTATGGTTAAATTCCTTCGTATCAAATGCTTCCACTTACTAATGTGACTTTAGCAGTTTGTAAATGACATTAACAAATAACAGTCATTTTATGGTGGTCCTATGGCACAACTAACTCCTGTGATGCTACCTCATCTTCCTTCTTGCAATTAAAATAAATATTTTAAACCAAACAGTTCATCTGTCAGAGAAGTGTCAAAAAGAAAAGGCTAATAGGAATATCTGCTACATATCCTTTCATATCCTTTGAAAGAATCTCATCACATGTATGGATTTAGTGAACACGCACTGCCAGTTGATGCAAGAAGAATTAGCAGTCATGTAAGTGTTTTCATTGATTTAGACAGGCATCAAGAGAAGACTCTGTACCACTACTGTTTTCCTTTTTTTCTTCCAGACACAGAGAGCCTCTGTTCTCAGACGAGGCCTGTGTGTCAATTCATAAAAAGGGAAGCCATCTCTGGTGTCATTGTGTAATGTTCAGTTTTAATAAACATTTAATTGATCCCAGTACTTACTTCATTGTTGAAATGTGCTGTGTTGTATCACATAGGATACTTGATATCTGATACTTAAAATCTTTAGTTATGCAAGGAATACAGCAATAAATAAAGATAAATTAAATGTAATGGTTAAAGTGAAATTTTAACAAAGCCCATTTCTGCTATACAAATAAAAGTTCTGTTGATTTCAAATGATTTCTTTTCTAAAGGAAAAATTGGATTCTTGGGCTCCTTATATAACTTGACCAGTCAAAACTACCATATTCTAGCTGAAACACAACAGAGTTTAATTGTATTCAATTTAAAGCCTCTTCCTAAATGCAATTGGTGAAAATAATCTTTGCTTCCAGTTTTTAGAATCAAATCAAATCGAATAGAATAAAATCAAATCAAATCAGATCAAATCAAATAGAACAGTTTAGCTGGAAGAGACCTTCAAAGATCATCAAGTGCAAACTGCCTTACCTCTTCAGGGCTAACCAAGAGTTAAAGCACGTTACTGAGGGCATTATCCAAATGCTTCTTGAACACTGGTAGGCATAGGGCATCAACCACCCCACTATGAAGCCTGTTCGAGTGTTTGATCACCCTTACAGTAAAGAATTTTTTCCTAATGGTCGGCCTGAACCTCCCCTGGCACAGCTTTGTGTCATTCCTATGCTTCCTGTCACCCATTGGTGACCAGCACATCCCTCCCCACTTCTCCTCAGGAAGCTGCAGAGAGCAATGAGGTCACCTCTCTTCTTCCTGTTCTCCAGAGTAGACAACTTAGGTGTCCTCAACCTCTCCTCACAGGACATGCCTTCCAGCCCTTTTACCAGCTTTGTTGCCCACCTCTGGATGCTTTTAAGGACCTTAACACCCTTTTTATATTGTGGAGCCCAGAATTACACACAGTATTCATGGCAAGTCCACATCAACACTAAATACAGTGCAATAATCACCTATTTTGACCAGCTGGCTATGCTGCGTTTAATGCACCCCAACATGGAGTTTGCTCTCTTGGCTGCCAGGGCACACTGCTGGCTCATGTTGGGCCTACTGCCAACCAACACCCCTAGATGTCTTTCTGCAGAGGTGAAAGGAACCATTATAACACCACAAATTCTTCTATACATTCCTAAATAGTTATGAACCACCTATGATGACTCACAGAAACAGTTCATACTCTGTTCTGCTTAGTTGATGACACTCTGCACCCATCAGGATCATGTCCTTTGTGTGGGTTGGAAGTTAGAATGACTTTTTATAGCACTGCAGGTGTGCACAACTACACAGTCATTGGCAGCGTAAGGTAAATGTCTGTGGTTTTTGATAGAATCTCTTTGCAAAACACAAATGGCAGTGTAATCCCATTATGTTGACAAAGCAGTTTTTTGATGCCTGTATTAACACTATTTCACATTAAAAATAATGCAACATTTGAATTACTTATTTCTTCTTTAACTTCTTATACTTCGTATGTATGCTTTAATATTTTAGAAGTTTATGGCTTGTTTATACAGTAATTATTTTCTAACTGTCCATTTTTCTACATGCATTTAGTTTCACAGTTTTTAACCTGCAGTTAAAGTACTCTGGTCTAATGCATTTTAAAATAGTCTTTTATTTATTTATTTATTTGTTTGTTTATTTTTCAGCATTGGTTCTACAGGTTAACATATAGCTACAACTGTTGTTGAATTCTATTAATTTTTCTATTTTTCTTTTTTTTTTGAATATTTTTTGTTAACTTTTTACTTCTCACTCATGAAACTACATTGTATTTGTAGAAGACAATCTCACTCTCCAGGTATTTATATAGACCTTATTTGTTTGTTTGTTTCTATAACTCTGTGTTCAAAGAAACAAATGCCAATGCCTGGAAGGTTTCCAAATCATACAGCTCCATCAAAGGAGAAAGAAACATGGAGATTCTTGGAAGGTGGAGATTCCTTGAATGAATACAAGTGGACTGCAGAGAATTAACAGAACTATAATGATATACAGAATTCTGCATGCCTGTAGACAGATTGTGCTTATGGCTTCATGGGAGGATTATTTCTACGTTGGTTGTGGGCTTGGGATGTGGCTACGCAAATGGAAATGCCCTGAGACAGAAAACTTAAATGTAAACCTGAAAGTAAGAGTATCGGGGCATTTGTGCAACAACAAACAGCCTTCTCTGAAATAATTTGGTTTGTGCAGGGAAGAAATTACTCTGGTTTGGAACTAGAGAGATAAGGGATTAAAGGGTTAGATGGTCAAAAATCTGTTGGCCTAGGGACACGTAGAGTTTTTCCAGAATAACCTGTTTATAACTCCATTGCCTTAGAAATAAGGAAACTTACTTGGATAACATCTACAAGCTGGTAAAATCCCAACTCTTCAAATTTAACTGTAGAACTCCCATTGGAGTCAATGATACCAATATTTTAACTTAAGGATATACCAGGACAAAAATAACTATTAAAGCATGTCTTCTTAATGTATTTCATTTCAGATTTCATTGGACCTCACACAAACATGACTGATGGAATAGCTTTAATTAGCTGTCAGAAATACATTTCCAACATGTTTTCAAGAAAATGTGCTTTCAAGCAAGCGTACATTTTTTTTTTTTACATTTTTTGTTGCATATGATATTTGTGCAATGGTTTTTGTCTATCAATATCTAAATGGGATTTTATTATTTTTAAGCTACTTCACTGAAGTAATGTTCTGAAGCTTTTAAATAACTTAAAATATTTAAATGGAGGAAATCCTTGACTTCCTGCAGTCAACAGAAATTCTATTACTGATTTCAATAGCGGCAGAATATCACTTTTCTTGCTTGAAGCATTATGCATTCTTTCAAACAAATGCTGAAAGGCTATTCCTATAACTTTCTACTTTTTTGTATTAGCATTTGTATCAAAGAGTATCTGAAAGATCATTAGCAGAAACAGCTCTGATCTCAATATATATTTCCTGTGAGTGTATGTAGTGTAATTTGTGTGCTAAATTTGAAATATTAAGTGCACAGTGTACGTAGGATTTTCAGAAGCACTTCAAACTACTTATAAGGCTTTCCTTTGAAATTACTCGGATTTTTACTTTGACATAATTTGGATCAGGGTTAAAAACAAGGCTGAGTGCTTTTGAAGATTCCAAACTATGACTAAGTTGGCATAGGATACAGCTCCATTCCCTTTGATGTTGATAAAAAAATCTTTTATTTACTTCAATGGAACTTGAACATGGGGTTGAACAGTGGTTATGTCACAAAATTTATAGTGGCTCAAAATTTTATAGGTATTGGAAACTGAAGTTTTAGTGATTTGTAAGAGCTAAACGAAGGACAAAACGTTCTATATTCAGAGAATAACATTTTAAAAGCAATTCTATAGACGTCACTGGAATTCGTTATATCATATAATACTGTTGGATATGAACAAGGTTATTAGAATCCGCTTCAAAGAGAGAAAAGAAAACAACATTTATCTTGTAAAGTGCACAGAAGTACTGACTATACCAGCCAACTGACAGTTTCTACCTGTTAAAAATATATAGTATTACACAGAGAAATGAATGACATAAGTATGAAATTAACATTTGCAAAGTTGTTTTTTTTTTTTTAACCCAGAAACAGTGAGCCAAATAAATATTTAAAATATATAATGATTACTTTGCTCTTCTTAGTGCAGCTGAGAAAAGTTGCACGTACAACTGCAGCAGTTACAGATTACGGCTTGTAAAAATATTATGGAAGGAACACAGTCATTTAACCTCTTTTACTGCTTGTTGTTACATTATGTAAGTTTCGAATAGGCAAGTTTCATGTATGTAAAAATCCATATAAAGTTTCCATTAAACATGTTACACTTATGAAAACATTGTCCTGTTCAAGATAATTATGTTTTTCTTTATATATGAAGTCCATTTTAGCTGCTTACAAATTATTTAATTCAGTAAGTATACTTTTTTTTTGTGCCCATATATGAAATATAGCATTGTCTCTAATGCTCTACTAATGATGCTTTGTTTGCAAAATACTATAGGCTTAACTGACCTTCATTTAGATGACTTTGCATCCTTCACTGCAATTTTCACACCTCCTGTGATGTGTAGGCTAATACCTGCTTTGAGCTGGATTGAAGATTAGCCAATAAATGCCTTAAAAAGAAATATATACATATATTTTAATTCTTACCAACATTTGTACATAGTCATTCAAATGATTCTGGTGAAATAGAGCAGGATTATCTTTACATTGTAAAAGGGGAATTGATAATCATAGAATTATAGAACATCCTGAGTTGGAAGGGGCCCACAAGGATCATGGAGTCCAACTCCTGGATCCACACAGTACCACCCAAAAACCAGACCATGTGTCTGACAGCGGTGTCCAAACACTTCTTGAACTCCATCAGGCTCAGTGCTGTAACCACTGCCCTGGGGAGCCTGTCCCAGTGCCGGACCACTGTCTCGGTGCAGACCCTTTTCCTAACACCCAGCCTGACCCTCTCCTGTCCCAGCTCCATGCCATTGCCTTGGGTCCTGTCGCTGTCCCCAGGGAGCAGAGCTCAGCGCCTGCCCCTCCGCTTCCCTCGTGAGGAAGCTGCAGGCTGCCATGAGGCCTCCCCTCAGCCTGCTCTGCTCTGGGCTGAACAAACCAAGTGACTTCAGCCGCTGCTTATACGTAAGGAAATTACCTGAATTTTGTGGTCAGTTAAATTACCCAGGAGGAAAGACAGACTGTCTACTTCACCACTTTATCACTTCCTGCCCCAGACAGGATGAATACATAATGGAGGTGTCTAAATGTAAGTTGGAGCATCACCAGGACCTTCAGGCACCTACATTTACACAGCCTTGCTAATTTTGAACCCCATGTTCCCCATGTGCCCCATTACCATTTAGCTTTTAGTGATTAAAAGTCAGCCTAGGCTTTGTCCAAATTTCCAGGGAGGTGCAGTCTGCCAGGTCTGCTCAGAACACACAGGACACACTACACATAAATATATGAGTAAGTAAACAGCCATTGCCACCATGAAAGAATTTTTGCTGGATAACACTAGTTACTAGTTACTAGTTTCCCTACTTTCTTTTGCATAATAACTGACTCTCCAACATACTTACCCAGAAAGTAAAACCCCTGCATTCAGTATCATCTTGACCTGTGAAGATTTAAATCAACTGCTCCCTGAACATTGCCCATATAACTCACACCTAAGGATTATGACTATCAAATCCTACGCAAAGCTATTAGCAGCCAATATTTTATCATCTCCTCTGAGATCTTGTCGCCAGTCTTATGTCTTATTTGACAAATAATTACTTCTTATACAAATAAGTATCTTATGATAAAGAACACATGAATAAGAATATTGTGTTGACTGGTTGATAATATTTCCTTTCTGGTGGCTAGTGAGTCCCATACCTTTGGTCAACAGGATAATGATACTAAAGGTACTAAATTGCATTTTGCTGTTTGTTTTGCACTTTTTACACTGAGAAGTTCATTCATCACCCAGGTAACTAGTATGCTAGCAGAGCCAGAATAGCTACAGAAAGCACATCAGTGAGGAGCTGAGTTTAATGAAGGGCATGGATCACCTCATAATGCCTGTATAAGAATTATTGCACTGGCTTTGTCTCCTGTTTTGCAAAACATGGAATCAGGTGCTGTTTTACACAGTTTATTCACTGAATCTTTAATGTTAAGCACATGCCTTATTGCTTTGTTACATGGAAGTGATTGTGTGCAGCCCAGATCCTCTGCAAAAGCACGTATGCTGTGCAGGTCAAACATTTTTGGACAGTCACAGGCAATCTCTTCACCTCCCGCAAAATGTAGGGCTCAAAGTCCCACGTGTTTTAACCACATTAGATCAAAGAACTAGCTAAGATTGGCTGAGCATTCAGATCCCATGCAAATACTCCTTTGGAAGTGAAATTTCATAACAAACCAAGTGAAATTCAATGGATATCATCTTTGAAAAGACCATCTATTTGCAAAATCCAGTTTATTAATGTAATATATGTTCACTCAGTTCTTAAATGCTTGAAAAAATGTTTTAAAACATTTTCTACAGTTTAAATCACATAGCATGTTTCCATTCCCTCCTTTCCTCTTAAAAAAGTGAAAATACATGTGGAGGGAAGAAACCGTAAGCACAAAGGAAAATGCAGTCTCCTATTGGCAACAGTTATCTTGGAGAAAGATTTGTGAATGTGATGGTTTTGTAAGATTTTAACGAAGTCAGAAACTGATAGCACCGGCTAGAGCCAGGCACGATGCAGGCAGGTGCTGAACAAGCTTCCCCAGCTCAGCCTCTGCCAATGCACGTCCCCCCAACCTGCAGCACTGCAGCTGTTCCTCTTCGTGCCAAGTTGTGTGGTGGTGGTTTGGGGATTTGGAAAAACACATTCTCTGCACAAATACATTTCAGGTCTCCAAAGGGCAGTGAATTAACCCACTGTATCACTTCCAGTGTAATGAATTTTTAAATTCCTCTTTCTAAGCACAAAAGCCTCCTTTTATTTTTATTTTTTATTTTTTTTTCCCCTGCAGGGCACAGCAATGAGTATCCTTTTCATTCTTCCTTTAGCTCACTGCTACATTTTGATCTTTGCAGTTCAGCTGCAATACACTACTTTAAAAGATAAGCATACTTTCCTTATAGATAAAAGAAATAGAAAAATTTCTTTGAACTATATTTATTAAATTAACAAGGTGGGAGAGGAAATATTTTAATAATTCAGGGGCAGATTCTTTACTCTTTGAAGCAGTGATGAGCTCTCTGTGGTGTCAGTGATCTAAGTTTGTGCCAAGAGTGGGGGTGCTGGAAAGAAGTATTTGTTTTATTTGACTGTTAAAAGGGTGCTCATCTCATTACCTGGTTTGATATGAGTTATAATAATGCATATGAGTCCTGAACAACCGTATTTTGAAAGAGATCTCAGGTTTTCAGATCTAGGTTGCAGTTTTTAGTCCTCAATAGCAGCCCTGTAGAAGAGATGCAAAACTGCTGGCAGTGATCTGAAAGAATCACAGTTGTGAAGTGGTTGATCAACAAAGGAAGCCATGACAATTTAATGAATTGCCAGAAAGTCATCTCATTTATTTACCATGATTCATATTTATATCCTCTATCATTTTGAAGGAGAGCGACTTAACTTCCTATGTTTCACACCAGAACTGAAGTGCACTTTCTGAGGGTGTGTGGTAGGTGTCCTGGGCTTAGTTGAGATTCAGTAACCAGTTACACCAAAGGTTCATTGTGTTTCCAGATTTAAACCAATGGATCACTCCATTGATGAAGATGATCTTCAGTTCCAAAAATTTCATTTTCCTGCTGTGATAAACAAAAAATGCATTGGTTATCAATACAGTTTTTGCTTACTGCAGTTTCCCAATTTCAGATTTAAAAATAAAACAATGGATAATAATGAAAATTTGAATGTCAACCTTGTTGCAGTTTGCCTTGACCCTTAGATAAAAGTAATCAAAGGGTAGTGGGAAAGGGCTGTTTGTAGGAGTTTTGTTTATTTTCTCAGGTTCAGATCAAGTTGGGTCAAAAAAACAAAACAATCTTCTCCCTCAAAAGAAATCCCACTCCCCACAAACAATTTTGTCCTTTCTCTAGAAAATAAGGATTGATTTTTTTCCTTGATAATTTGTTTCCCCTTTTTTCCCTGTGAATATTCCATTTTTATCATATTGCAAATTTATGTGTCCATTTTATTCTTTTAAAGGAAAATTCTAACTTGTTAAGAAACAATAAATTTAATTAGAAAAGGGGAGAGGGAGTGTCAGGATATTTATCTGTTATACAGTGATAATATTTTCCAGCTGTTCTAGTACACAGGTCCCATCACAGGGATTGTGAGAGGGATCTTAGTAATTCTCAAGAGTTTCTGGTTTCGTTAATATCTTCACTTTCTGCTTATCGATGGGAATTCTTTTCAGAAGTAGACCTATACTCAGTGGTGTCAGAGTGTTTTTGTTGAAAGTCTGAAAGTGAAACTGAGAAAAGCAACAGACATTTTCTGTATGTAGAAACAAATGGAGAAACATTTAACATGGAAGCTATGTGGCTTTTTGTAAAGAAACACTCTTATATGCTAAAAATATACAGCACATGGGGCATTTCCCATTGGAAAATGAAAGGGAAGGTGCTGAGTGATACATCAAAGATCTATGAATTAAGGTGGATAACTCTTTAAGAACATGAATGACCTCAGGAGGAATTTTTGGAAGTGGAAGAAGCTAGATGTTTCACCTTCCCAGGGGTGTGTATGAATTTCAGGTTCGAAGTCTGCAGCACAGATGAGGATATTCCGTGTACTGAACACATAATAAGAGGAACATTTTACACTGAAATGCTTGTGATCTAAGTTGGATGACAATGAATGACAGATGAACCTAGAAGTGGCTTAGTGTATGGTATTCAACACATAAGGATGCCATCCTGTGCCCACTGGTGACCTGAATTACTGTAGCCAGATTACCTATATGCTGGCTGATAACCATGGAGCAACTGTGCTCCCTGGGATGAATCCCTCCAGCCCAGCACCTTTTCTCTGGTGCTGTTGGCTTGTGGTTGTCTGGGTAGAGAAGCTCAACAGCTGTTGGATTCCACCTTGTGCAGCTGCTCATATCTGGGTATTTAAGAGTTTGCTATCATGTGACTTCAGAGGGCAGAGAAACCTTTGGAAGTGCCCCAAAGCTGGCATCTCAACCACAGCTGTGAAAAAGCCGGACAAATCTAACCAGGTAATTAAATATGCAAGAAATTTTCAGAAAAAAAAAAGTCTCTTGTTGTTTTCCTTGTTCTGGGTCTAATTCTGACAAATGCTGAGTCCCTAGGCATTGGTTCTGAGCACATGTAATTAACTAAATTCAATAGGCTTATTTATAATACCACTTTGCATCTAATGTGAGCACCACCTTAGTTACAGAACCTCCAGCTAATGCTACCTTTAAGAGGTTCTGTATATACAAAATACTAAATATTGTTTCAAATTGTGTTAGCTTATGTTTGCTTACTTAGCTTGCTTGAACAAATAGACAAACAGCATTATTTGCTTTATCCACATGAGGAGAACAACCCTTTCAAGAGGCTTGTGCTGAAATTCCTTTGGCACAACCTAGTATAAGTTCCCTGCATGTCATTTATGTGAACTGTGAGAGACTCAGACCTCTTAGGCCCCTAGAGGGTCTTACCTCCAGTATTTACCAATTTGTCTGTTTTAAAACTAAGGATAAGTTGTATTCATTAATCTCAACTCTTATTAGTTTTTACCCACAAATTCTTCAGTGTAAACTCTGAATTTTCTGAAAGCAAAAGCCTTAAAGACATACCCGTGAAGAACAGCATAACAATGTAAGTAGTCACACTCCTGAATTGTGCAAAATCGAAATAGTCAGCTGTGCCTTACATGTTAGTTCAGGAAGATGTAATGGTGCTTTTATTTTATATTTCATTTATAAGCTGTTCAGAGAAAGGATTTTTTTTCCACAGTACCTAATATTGAGGTTCTAATATTGTCTGTCTATGTCTACCACAAACAACCAAGAAAGATTAAAATCAATTTGCTGTATCAGATCACAGTCTCCTTGTTGGATAAAATATCATTGGAAGACAAATTATTCCTAAAGCACTGTCTTACTGCAGCATAGTGGACTGGAGCATTGTCATCAGTATCCCCTATAAAAAGTATTTCCCATAATGGTTCTAATATTTATTTAAATGGAAAATATTTAGAAAATGGTCATCTATTTGTTGCTTCTTCTTTGTTAACTTCAGAAGGAAATAGATATTTTTGTAGGAGGAAGGAGGTTAATTATTTTTTTCTACTTATAAAAGAGAATAAAGATGTATCAAGAACTTGCTGCAGGCAGTAATGTTGAGCACTTTAAATACCCCTGCTTAAAGTGGTGGAGGAATATTTTTAACTTTCTGAAAAATATTGAATCTCATTGTAATATCTTTTGGAGTGATTAGAATAGCTCTGGTCAACTAGAAAGTAAGTATACTTTTTTAATAGTTGCATTACTCTAATGATTCCATGATTGAAAGGAAGCAAATTTGATAATAGCTCCTCTTTGATGACAGATACATTTTAAAAGATAAAATATATCAGAACCTTTTAGAAAGTCAGAAAACTGCTTAGTCAAATTCAGCAACAATAAATTCCATTAAAATCTTTTCAAAGATTAACCAAAACCACAGAACAACTTTCTTTCACTTTAAAACTTGCAAGATGCTTTTAAAATTTTGTTTGACCCTCACTGGGGTAAAAATGGGTTTTACCATTAGTTTCAGTGAAATAAGGAACAGATTAAAATGCTAATCTGTATTACTGAAAGTAAAACGAATACTTGTAGTCTAAATTATAGAGCAGGGGTGGAGGCAATGTTTGCCTGAGAAATCTGAAACAAGTTTTAAACTGAGAAATATTCAGCATTTTTATAGACTAATCTAGATTGCTACCCCAATAAATTTACCATGCAAATTACACCTCTGTGAGGCCATGAAAGGTTATCAATAGTCACACATGGAAGACTTCTGGAAGATAGGTCTTCTGTTAGCACATATCAATTAGAAGAATAGTCATTTTAGAGGCTACTTGGGGTGCTGTCTGGCATAGACCTTCCACAGAGGTCAGTTACAAAAGAAAACTGCAAACACGTGGACTTTAATGCCTTTGAGGAAGTCAATTTGTCCTCTCATTCATTCTCCTGGAAATCAATAATACTGGATGAAATTCATCTAAACTTCAGCAGTCAAAATCTTGGGCAGCTTTTATAAGCTAGTGCTCTAGATTCCTTCTCTTGTCAAACCAAGCAGGAAATGAACTCATCTACATTAACAACTCTTCCCGCTGACTGTAGATTGAATTAGGAAGTCTGACTTAGACTAGAAGAATAACTCTGAAATGGACAAAGAGAGATGAGATGAATCCTTCCCATTTGGATTCTACAAACTGAAAATGCTGGAGCAGTATTCATGAGGATATTTAGCTATTTTCCTCCTAACTATATCTACCGCTCACTGAAATCAATAGGAAAAAATTTATCAGTTGCAATTAGTGCCCATGCTGGCCCTTGGTTTCTGCATTCATATACAATTGTCAATAAAAACCATATTTATTAGCAGGAGATTATCACTGTGTTACAACTTCGCTCATGAGGAAGCGCAGCCATTGACTGCATTACCCAGAAGCACTCTTCTTTTCTCAAGAGGGCAGTAATTGTTTTTTTAGGCAATGCAGTCAGTTGACTGAAACCATGACATGTGCTTTGTGTACACATACCTCATTAACAAGCTAAGGCCTTACCAATACATACTTTTAAACCCTTCTATATGGAGAATTCAGAACAGTGTATTATTACAAATTAAATAAAAACGGCTCCCCAGTACATTATGACCTGACTCATTTTGTGTATTATCACTGTAAAACAAACATTTAATTTAGTGACACTTAACTATAAAACTTAACATGTGAAGCATTAATAGCATATACGTTTCTTTCTGTAAATCTGTACTAATCTTACTGATGGTGAACTGGTGGCTCAGCAGTAAGCAAATAAACACCATCCAAGGACAAACTATGCAAACCTATTGACAATCATGTCCTCTCACTTGATGCAGTTGCACATGTTAAGAAAAGGTATTTTAAAATAAGGATGTCATTTATTGTCAAGCTGGTCACTAGTTTTGCAGTTTGTTGAGTGACAGAAGGTGGTTTGTACATGATGAGAGAGCAGAAACAATGAGAAGAGGAAAATAGCAGGACAGTTTGTGAGATTAAAGACAATAAAGGCCATTCACAAAGAATCAGCATATCATGAGGAAGAATACAGTATAATAGTGTCACTTCCAAAGAAATACTTATCCAGTACACAACAAACACACACATCCCTGACAAAATAAAGACAAGTGTACAAAGAAATAAAAAATGAGGAATTACAACATAAAAATAAACCTTATCTTGTAAGACTTGTAAAATAATTAGCAAATACAATACATAGTCATTAGCAAAGATGAGCACTGTAAAATATCCATGGCTTAGGGTACATAATGTGTACCCTAAGAGATGTTCCCAACTGAGAAGCTGCTAAAATATAACTTTCTAACCTGTTCAAGTAAGTTACTGCCTTTGATTATGTATGATTTCTAGTATGTGTTCTGTAAATCAACAGCTAAAATGAAGTCTATGTTATACAGTCTCTCTCCTTTAAGAGAGACACTATATTTTGAGTAGACCGAAGCAGGTGCTTTTGCAGGATGGAATATAAGATTCAGAAGCTGAAGGAGCCACTTGCAGTGGACAGCATTGCACTGTAGCATTTGCAATGTCATGTCTGTCCTCCCCCCCCCCCCCCCCCGAAATTAAAACAAACAAACAAATAACAACAACAACAAAAAAGCTAGCTTTTTTTAATCAAGTGAAAGCCCCGTAAGGGGGCAGCGAAAGTAATTTATAGAATGTTACAACTCTACTACTACCTTCACCATGGTTCAATTTACATCTGCAAATGTCTCTGTCTGTTTCACTTGGACAATTAGGTTCATTCTGTGTGTAGTGGTTGCTCAGATGGCTCTACATTGGGAGCAGCATGAGTTTTCACATGTCAGGCTAAAGTTGTACAACCCCCAGAGCAAGGACACAATAGTACCAACATGACTGTGTTGCTTCTGTTTCAGTTTCATCCATACACTGGACATTAAGTCATCGTATGTATAAGTGACTGTTTGAAGCAATATGCCTTAAAATTATAGATGTGCCCTCAAATTCTTTGCTTTCAAACCTCCCAGGAATGGATTTCACACTGTATTTTATTTTAACCAGAACAATACATTATTTTCAATTGTTCACAGAAGAGAAATCAGGAACAGAAAAGGAGAATTTAAAAGTTTATTCATCAATAAAATCTTCATTAACCAATCTAAGTGGATTATTTATCTATCAAGTATATTTTAAGTAATGCCTATTTTAGGCTAGTACCTAGAGACTCCTCCGACTGTTGTGTTAAAAGGAGTGAGCACTAGCACCAACCAGACATTCTGCCCCCAGAGGTTACAGTCTTAGACTATATTGTTTTGTCTTTAAATATATATATGTGTGTATATAAATATATACAGGCTACCTGAATGTGGAGAATAATTTGTGTGTTCTTTCAGAAAGTCATTGATAATAATATATGAATAAGGGTGCATGCTCTATTTTCCTTCAAGCAACACTTTAAGAATTTTTTGCAGATATGTGAGTAAAACCTAATCTAATGGAGACTGATGTGTTCTGAAACATACAGGGGACCATAGGCAAAAATAGTTTAATTACCATTGGATATTGTTTGTGGGTAAAGAAAGTGTAGGGCTTCGGTTACTATCTGTAATTAAAAGTCTCATGCAAATCCATTTCATAGCTGGGAAAGAATATGCCTCAAAGGTGGAAAATAGAGCATATTAGACTTTCAAACACAGCTAAGATTACAATAACAGTGGAAATTTAGGGCTATGCATTTCTAAGTAAGGACTCTGCTTCTCTTCGTCTATGATGGACAAATGAATGACCCTAGAGCAGTGGAATTTAAGATATACACCTTTATCTTCAGGGTTTCAACTGGTTATCTTAGGCAGCTCACTGCTTGGTTGCTGGTAAACCCCAGCCTGAGATGCCACAGTCTCCTTATGAGATCGTTAAGGCTCCCCCACAGCCATGCTTAATTCTGGACTGTGGATTTCATAACTTGTGATGGGCATTCACTTATTGCCTTCTATGGGACTGGAGCCGGGATGTTCACTCAGATTTTAGACCATGGGATGACATTGTCCTTCCTGAGGAACTCAGATGATAAACTTTCTGATTGCTAGGGTTATCAGCTTGGTGCCTTTACATAAATAAAGTTTTCCAAAGTCAAAAAATGATTTTGAAAAAGGAAACTTTTTCTGTCCATTAAAAATATAATGAAACACATTGCATTGCACAGATGCTGGGAAGTCAGAAATCTCATTAGAAAGCTCTGTTCTGTGTCACACAAGGAGAAAAGAATGACAGAAAAATCCAGTGAACCCTGATTTCAGAGAGGAAAACCTTTTATTTTCCCCTTAATGATTTAAAATCCTTTGGGGAAAGAACTGTGAGGGTGGAGGAGGAGCAAAGGAGAGGTCAACACCTTTTTGTGATAAGATAACATTTGCACGGGGGGGGCTGGTAGGGGACAAGAGGAGAAGAAAAAAAGACAGTAAACATGATATTTAACTTAAAAGGGAAAGCACAATTGCAGTTTATTAAACTAGTTTATTAAATAAAACAGCGGCAGAGCAGTTTTAAAAAGCCTATTGCATATTCCTTTGGGCAGGTTCAAGATATGGTTAAATTGATACTTGCAGTGGTTCTGATCTAAAGTAATAAAATCAAAGGAAATGCTCCCATTAACTTTAACAAGCTTTGGATCAACCCCCTGATGAATTGTGCTGCTCACTGGCTTATAGCTGAGCTACACTAGCTGTCAAACAACCAAAAAGTCTCTCCCCTGGGTATCTTGGCATATAACCCTTAGGTATGCTTACAAAACGACATGGGGAATGACACATAAAGAAAGGAAAATGGGCATTTCTGATGCCAGACACCATCCGTCTTCAATTAAGTTAGCTTCCGAAATGTTTCAAGTATCCAGGCTCTTTTTGAAAGCCCAATTGACCCAGAAGTCTCTAACAAAGCAATCCTTAAAACCAGCCACATAGTTAGTTTGTTTGCTTGATGGGGGGTTCTTAATGCCATAAACCCCAGTGCAGAAGTTAATAATTTCATACATTATCACTTTGAATATGCAATAGAAAACTCGAGGCAGCTGTTTGAACTTCCCTTTAAAAGAGGACAGATTGCCTTTATTGTGTGCACTACTTCATGGGTTGTTTGAGGCCAGGGCAATTATGGGATGAATGACTTCCCTTTAGCTGTTGATGTGTAGGCTTCTTGTTGTGTGCATATTGTTAGGGGCTTTTTTTTTTTTTTTTTTTTTTTTTAATGAAACATGGGGCCATGTGATAAAGCAACAACAGAGATGACAGGTAATGATCAAAAAAGGAAACAGTCACTGTTGACTTGGATTTTTATTGTCTTGTAAATGAAAGAATTAGAATAAGTTACATTTCTATGGATGTCATTCTTACTGGTTTACCACTCCAAGTGTGGGTGTAATTTTGTGCTGTAAACAACACAGGTAACAAGTAAGCAAACTTTTCAAATTAAGCTCTGTTTTTCCTCTTGGAATGTAGTGGTCTTTGCCACAGGAGAAATTCTTAGCTAATTTAAAGGTTTTTCATTTTTATTCACTTGTGCCACAAATGGTCTCACCAACTGACTTCTTGTAAGTGGACTTTGCCATTATTTATGAGCAAGGTAGTTCATGAAGACACTTCTATTTCCTCCTAAATAACTTATTTTTTCACTTTTATTGGAAGTAGGGTAACCTTCTAATTGGAAGATTATTCTGAAAGTCGAATTATATACATAGGAATAAAAGAATTTCTGTAGGGTCCAACTGGCTACATTGGAAGGACTCTTCGACAAACTGCTTATTATAAGGTTACTATTTTCTGAAGAAACAGAAGTCAGAGGACCAAACCCATAATGAAGCCAACTGACAATTCTTTAAGGGAGTTGTACAATAAGAAGAAAAATATATTTTTGTTCTAGGAAACTCATAGAAGTGGTTATATGATGTAAAATGCATATATACCTAATAATATTTGAGACACACTTGGATACCTGAGATGTTTGAGCTTCACTACCACATATGACATGATACTTACTGGACAACTTCACCTTTCTGGAGTAATTGCTGCAGGTGAGGCTGGATACCTCAATGGCACTAGTACCTATGGAATCGTAGAACAGAATCATAGAATATCCTGAGTTGGAAGGAACCCACAAGGATCATGGAGTCCAACACTTGGATCCAAACAAGACCACAAAAACAAAACAAAACAAAACAAAACAAAACAAAAACCACAGACCATGTATCTGAGAGAATTGTCCAAATGCCTCTTGAACTCCGTCAGTCTTGGTGCCATGACCACTGCCCTGAGGAGCCTGTCCCAGTGCCGGACCACTGTCTTGGTGAAGAACCTTTTCCTAACACCCAGCCTGAACCTCCCCTGTCCCAGCCCCATGCCATTGCCTCAGGTCCTGTTGCTGTCCCCAGGGAGCAGAGCTCAGTGCCTGCCCCTCCGCTTTCCTCGTGAGGAAGCTGCAGGCTGCCATGAGGCCTCCCCTCAGTCTCCTCTTCTCTGGGCTGAACAAACTGAGTGACTTCAGCTGCTCCTCAAACGTAAGGAAGTTACCTGAATTTTGTGGTCAGTTAAATTACCCAGGAGGAAAGACAGACTGTCTACTTCATCACTTCCTGCTCCAGACAGGATGAGTACTTAATGTAGGTGTCTGTTCCAGTGCCCAGCCACCCTCTTGGTGAAGAACCTGTTCCTAATATCCAATCTGAAATTCCACTGATGTGGCTTCATGCCATCCCTTGGGTCCTATCACTGGCCACCAAAAAGAAGAAATCAGCACTTCACCCTGCTCCCCCTTGTGAGGAAGCTGTAGACTGTTTGAAACTATTGAATTTAGGCCTCTATTTATTACATTCCTATGGTTAATGCAGCAGATTTTCTGACACTGCACATTCGTTAGAAACATCTATACTGATTTAAAACTTCTCAGAATAATCTGACAAAATTATTAGGTCAAGCTTTAATTTGCCACAAGTGTGTACAGAAGCAATATTAGTATAAAGGTACATATATGTTTTCAGTTTCTTGGCAAATACATAGAAAATGCAAAGTAAAATAGGGGGGAATTATCAGAAATATTTTTCAGACTATTTTGAGAAAAAGATGAACAGAAATGTTTGAGACCATATAACATACCTTCTGCTCTATTTTTGTAAGTTTTCTTGAACTTTTAAATACAACCAAAATAAATTACATTAGTAACATCAAACAACAAAGGAAAGTATTGCATTCTGAATGTACCGAGAAAGAACACAGATCTATACACATACATGTTTTTTCCTATATCATTTAGTGTTGATTGAACATATTTGCTGAGATTGACAAGATTTCATGAAAGGTTTTGTTTCATTGCTTGCATTTTCTGTTAAGATAGTTTGGTTAAAGCTGTTAACACTTTTGATCTTTATTACTGATATTTCCTAGATAACCATGAAATTTAACCTCTTAAATTTGATTTTATTTAATGCATTCTGTCTGTCTTTGCCTACTGCATAGAGTATAAAATATGTAATCAATGCTATCTTGAGTCAATATTCCAAGAAAATATTTTATTTTCCAGTGATGAATGAAAATGACTTATCTTGTTAGCATGACAACATATATATATGCTGAATTATATTATTATTTTTTTCTTTTAACTCAAAGATAGTAATTCAAAGATGTTCATTAAAAACTGTAAAAAAATCTTGGAAAGAGCTTAAAAAGTCTTTTGAGGTTCATTTACATAATTCCTTTTTTAGAACTTTAATTAACAAGGATCTGTAAGTGTTCTTCCCACTTGTGTTGCAATTTCCCATGCAAATACAAATTAGGAAATACTATTTTTACTGCACCAGAAGGACGGTATATGCTGATAGCACTTAAAACCAATTGTCGTATTGTGAAATTAAATCTTCCGGACATTTCTGTTAATACATTTAGGGCTACATTTCCAGGGCTAAAATCTGTTTTGCTTGTTTGAAAAAAACTCACAGTGATGAGTATAAAATTAACTTTGCCAAAATCAGAAGGAAATTTTTCAGTGGTGATGGAGGGGCTAAGGTTTCGCACTTGGACACCTGCAAACATAGAAGCAGTGGTGGTTCCTCAGGTGAATATACCAGAGTGGAACAATGATCCTGGATACTGGTGCAGAAAATAACCCAGTTCTCCTGGCAATGTCTTCAAGTAAACATACGAAAATTATATTTTGTCCTCTCTTTATGGCATATGCAGAAAAGAGACTGATATAAGAACTATTAGGGAGTTCTGCTCCCTCACTTCTTTTTCCTCCCAAGTGGACTTGCAGGCTTGAACTTTGAGCCGTTGTGAATTGATGTAACACCATTGAAAAGAAACCTGCTGTTCTTAATGCAACGAGTGAATGAAACCTAAAAAGCTGGATTAGATAATTTCAAAATTCCTTTTTTTTGCTTATTATTTTTGTAGCTGTTTACCTATACTTAACTCAACTGTCTGGAATTCATCACTCCTTGTAAAACATTCTACATTTCTTTGATCTTTATGCTTTCACTTTGACTTTCTTCTCTGTGTATTTTTTTTTCCTCCCACTCTTTCTCTGATTTTGCCATAAAGGTATTCTTTACTGTCATAAAACATCTTACATACGTGGGTGGCTTTTTAAAGAAGTGGCATCTATAGGAAACATCTTACATATAAGTGTAGGGTTGTGGGAGTTACTTTATCTGTTGAGCTACAAGATAAGAGGGATATAGTTTGTTAATTTATACTGAAATGTTTTGCAGTAATTTTTACTTGAAAATCTTGAAATAGGAAAAAGATGAAGCAGGTCAAAACAATAGTTTTACTCCATCTTTTGCATGGAAGTTGGATATTTGTTATTCTAGTCTCAGTCCTTAAGAAGTGGCCAAAACTGTCCCTTATAGTTTTAACTTTAATTAAAATTAAATCTTTAGTACTCTCTATAACAAAGGCAAAGATCCTTGCAAAATCCAGATACACATTTTTAAACTTACTGATTTTAATTTATGCCATCTTTTTCCTTTAACTGTCTGCTACTTTTCTGTGCCTGTGCTTAATATCATCTTTATCTACCATAAACCAACACTTTGTTTTCTCTCACTTTAATCTTGGATATCTAAAACAAACAAACAAACGAATTAAACTTGTGCCATGAGCACAGTGCCATAGATTTGTAGTTTTTTTTTTCTTGAATATAACAATTACACCAAAAAATAATATATGTTGAATAATGGCAATGTTTATAAAGTTGTCTTCATTTATTCACCAAACCAACTTTATTCGGTATATTCATTATTTGATATTTGACCTACTCTGGGGTGTGTTCATAGGAATCTTGTTTAAAAAAAGAAGTTGAGACTGAAAAATGAGTAAAGCCACTAGAGCTGTCCTTAGAACATAATCTACGTGGAACCATCCTATAAGTTTTCTTCCAAGATCCTCATGATGATATAAGTAGGAGTTTAAGTAGAGTTATCTGGCAAACTTCTACCTTTCTTAACAAATCATCCTTTTTACTGAAAATGCACAAACTTTCATTAAAAGTCTCTTCTATAAGCTACAAAGTTATGCTAATACCAATTTAAATGCTCTGAAATGGATGAAACAAGCATTTACATGTAGCTAAATCAGAACGTTGTTATTCTGATGAGTTTTAACCTAACATGCAATATAAAACAGACACATTTTTAGTGGAGATAACATTGACAGCTATTAAGAACAAAGAGTTTGATTTACCCACGGTTTGAAGGAATATGAAAAGGTCAAGATTAAATTCCCCCAAAGATCAGCATAATGATACACAGCACACTACAACACTTAGCTTCTTTGTGATGAACTACAAAAATACAGTAAAATGGGAACTCTTATACTGCACAATATTTAATTCATGGAATACTCAAATAAATATGCATATGGAAGGCTCTTTCTATGCTAGATGTCATAAATACACTTCAGCTACATTCAGTGTTCCTTGTCAATACACATAACTTTATGTTTTAGTTAACAAGAACAGCAAAGGTTTTGGATGAAATAGTGTTAAATGAAATTTAATTATGGTAATTAAAAAAAAAAGCGACAACTAAGTTACACTAATTCCTTTGTGCAGTTGTGGAAATCTGTTTCTACTAATATGAAGATGTGACGCACTTAATATGATCCCTTTCCCTCTTGACATCCATATCCTAGAAACAAAGAATGGTTTAGGTTGGAAGGGACCCTAAAAATCAGCTAAATCCAACCCCCCTACCATTGGCAGGGACACCTCCCACTAGACCAGGTTGCTCAAAGCCCCATCATTCTCAAACATTTGTAAACCATCCCTTCTTCATTAAACCAGAGGTCCTAATAAATAACCTAATAACTAAATTTTGGTCTAAGCAACCTTGTTGTTGACTGTGCTTTGAGCAGGAAGTTAGACTAATGACCTCCTAATGTCCTTTCCAACCTAAATTATCTTATACCTTATGAAGTGGATGTTTTCTATGAAGATATTTAAAACTGCACAAAGAAGACAAAACAACCAACTATTAATTGTAAATAAGGGTAATAAATAAACAATGATCAACATTCAGTTACTTAAGTTCAAAATTGATGTTGCTCTTGAAAAACCTAATCAGACATTTTCTGAAATGGACCAAGTATTTTACGGAAGTTCCATGCATGAAACTTATAGCAGTTTCTATACAATGAAAAATGAAACCGTATAGCTGATTTGGAAGTATAACTGGAGCACAGAAATACCATAAAGTTAAGTGCTAAATGACCTATCAGTGTTACAAAACAATTTTTCATATCAGAAAGGCAATCTTGTTTTTTCAGCTCCCACCACTTCAATGATAAAAAACTAACAAATAAATAAGAAAACAAACAAGCAAAAATCAATTTCAATCTAAGAATTACCATAAGATTGTGTTGATATTAATAACAATAAAAATGATGATAAAAGTTCATCTCTCCTTAAGAGTCATCAATAATGACACGGATACTTTGGGAAAAAAAGAATTGTTTGTTTAATTGAAAATATTAATTTGCAGAAATGTACCCAAACTAAGGCACTGGAAAGACAGGTCCAGCCTAAATGTATGGGAGATGTAGTAAATGGTGGAACAGTATTGATAACTACAGTCTAAAACCAGCAGTCATCAATCTGGAATCAACCTCTTCCATTTCTTACATATTTAACACTTAGCATCTATACTACTATAATAATTGTATGAATTATGTGATTCTGTGAATTCCTTTAAAAAAAAAATAAAATAATAATATTGAGTCATAAGTTCATAAATGGTGAAATGAGAAAGGGTCACCAAGTGTCTTCTTCCTATCAGTATTTTGGCAATTTCTGTATGAAGGTGACAACTCTTGGTTGAAGGTGATCCTTCAGAAAATTAAGTCTTTCTGTTATTCTGAATGTAAATTTTTATTTGACCTCCAGTAGCAATTTGCATTCCTAGACTTTTTTTTTTTTTTTTTAATAAAATGAGCAAAATAGGCAGCTTCAAGTTGTAGTTCATCACCTGAAATAGATGGCTAAACTAGGTTAGGTCATCTTATTTTATTTTCTAAGTGGACTTGGTGCCTTGCACAGGTACAGACATCCACCCTGTAGCCATTTAATAAACCAAAAGCTTCCCTTGGTAGGTTGCTCAGTGGTTTCCCCTGGTTGTTTAAAATGTATAGCATTTTTTTTCCTTCTGGCTTTAATGTTCCCTTAGCAGCTTACTGAAGGTATTACACTAACAGAGTAACTCATAGTTAGTCAACATGCCCTTGGGAAATAGGCCTCTTTCCTTCCAACATTTACTGTTTGTGGATTTTAGCAGAGGGAATACACTGTTTTACCTACCTGATAAGAAGTTATAGAAAGGTCATGCCCCATCTATATTTTATAACAACCTGCTGGTTACAACATATTCCCAGAAAATAGGACTCTTAGGATCTTAGTTTTCTTCATTTTCAGGAGTTTTAAACTCATATTTCAGGAGTGTTTCTTTACCAGTATGCTTTTCAAGTATTCTGAACAACAAGGACACAATACCACTAAGGATTCCGGCTTAGCATTTAGAGTTCTCTCTTGAGAGGTGAGTTTTAATCTTTCTAACACAAAAACAAAAAACCTCCAAAAAGCATGTTTCCCTACACTATGCAAGAACTCTACGTACTATACTATTAAAAAACCACGTTTTAAAAAGATATAATAAAAGATAACTACTATTTTCTATAAGTGAGCCATTCCATGAACAGACTGATACATAAATGTAAGACTTTCTGAAGAATATAACCAACAGGCAGTGCTGGCCAACATCCACAGGAGAAAGCAGGAAGAAGTAGATGATGTGCAATCAAATAAAGATAAAAACAATGAACATGCTGGTTAAGAGTTTTGAAAGAGGTAATCTGGCATGCTGAAAAACAGGATGTGAAAGACAAGGGGATTTGAAATGTGCCTAGTCCTAGTTTGGATGCAGTAGAATAATTCTCATTCAATATCAGTGTTGCGATATGGGCATGTAGCAATGCTGGCAATTGATAGAGATAATAAATAAATAAATAATAAAATCTGGTCCTAAACATGCTTCTTCAAGACCCTGTTCTCCCATGCTCAGAAGAAAAGCTAGAGTACACTTTAACATTGATCCATCTGTGTCTAGTCATTCATTCAGTATATGTCTTGCAGCAAAGCTACATGTAATGCAAATGATGAAAGAGGGGATGAAAGACTTTATTCAGTCAAGAATCTTCATAACATCAATGACATCTCTCTTTCCTTCTCTGGAATACTATATATAAAATGGCATCATGCAATGACTGTGAGTTACAGCACAAACTAACCAGATGTATAAAGTTCAGAACATCCAGCTCACTGAGCAATTGGTTTCATATTGGCTTGTAGATGACATAACCAGGGTGGTCAGGGTGAATACTATATAACAGCAACGTCCCTGTGACCTGATTATACTGATTATAACTTTATTACAAATATATTCTTTTCCTAATGAACAGTTAATGGGTACATTGGATTCCAGAACACTTCTGCTGTCACAGATAGTTTTAAATGTTCACTTAGGAACTAACGTAAGGTTTAAGAGAAAAAAAATGCCATTTTCATTTTCTCCATTTTCTAAATTGAAAGACTATATTAAAACATCTCCTTTGATGGCTTTTTTTTTTTCATCTATTGTCCTATGCCTTTATAATGTAAATTATTCATTTGATGAATACATTTTCCAGAGGAGCTCAGCAATATCAGTGGAGTGATTCTCTTATGACCATGAACAGACTGAAAATGCAACCTCCCAAAGGCCTTGGTTCTGATATCTGTGGTCCCTTTGTAATACCAGATACCATTATAAATTTCTCAGTAATCTTGCAGTGAGTTTTTGTTTTGAACCAATCAAGTCTCCTTTGAGTAAAGCTTATGACTCTATGATGATTAATAATCTATGATCTCTTAAGGACATTAAGTTGAAAAACATTATTTCCCATTAGTAACCTTTTACAACTCACCCTTTACCTAAATTATTCCTATAGAGGATTTATTTTAGCTGAAAGAGTGTGCAGCCTCTGCAGCTAATGACAAGGGACCTCCTTCATAATCTGGCATCCCCTGGTACTGCACTGTTGAGCACCGTGAGGGGTGAAATACCAGATTGAGGGATATGAGTAAGATATGCTTAGCTGTCTTTTTAACTTCAGGGTTTGAGACAGTTTGATGCAACAACACCCATTTAAACAACATCACAAAGTGTCACATTTTGGAAAGATCTGCAGGTAAACAGAGCTCCTGTAGACCTTCTCTTTGCCCTGTGGGCAGCTAGACATGAACCTCTGGTGTTGCTCAGTAAAGCATGAGTAGATTGTGATTAACATCTTCAAATATTTGATCCAAATTGATCTCAAGTGTCAACAAAATTCGAGTTACATGATGAATTATTTTGTTCCCTGGTGGGCTTCCACCATTTTTTGTCAGGTGAATGACTCCCACAGTATGGTCCTAAATAAACCAGGAGGTGTGGAAAAATATTGTTCTGAATAAAATTGCCTCTATGGTAGCCTATATTTCTTGCAATTCTCCATAGGCTACAGTTTGAGATTCTGTGTCAAATGTAGAATTAATTTCCTCTTGGGTAATTTTTATACAAGCCTGTAACATAATAAAAAACTTCCAGGAACTGACAGAGCTACCTGTTCCCATTCAGGTTAGGTCAACATTATGGAAAGGCTATGCCCTGGAAGTAGTGTAATTTAATGTCTGCTGATCTGCTCTTTGATTTTACAGCATCCATAACTTGACATGAATTTGTAATATGATCATAAATTATAAATTTACAGTAAAGTTATCCAGCAATTCTATCATGAAAATGATTTTAAATTAACCATCAACATTCATAGAAAGGAATTGCATTTATAGATTGCCTTGTGAAATGATTTACTGATTTAAGCCATTTAAGCCATGAGCTCCCAAGTCTCTGCAGAACCTTTCTTTTTGTTTAAGCAAACTATATTGGGGGATGGAGGCTTGGATTCTCTGGTTTAAATCAATGAAGTTCCCATGATTTTCATGCCTCTAGATGCACCAGCATATAGAAAGGTAAATATATCAATATGATATTGTACTACATAAACTAGACACAGTCTGAGTTTTAGATATCGGCAGTCTCTAGGTACCTACCACTCTATTTCTGTCTAAAATAACTTTTGAGCAGTTTTGTACCTTTTTTGAACTTCACACTTGTAAGAATCACAGCTAAATTAATCCTTTATCTGTCTCAGAGGTTAGTTATTCCTCTATCCAGTCCTGCTATAGTGAGCACCCTGAGGGTGCTTACGATCTTGAGGATGCTTAGGATTCTGATATTGCTCTGAGAGTGTATTGGCTGCACAAAACAGGAGAGGTTCTACCTTTATTCTGTACTTGAAGGTCAGGGCATAGACACTGGATGTAAGAGTACTGTGTTCAGTTCCTTTCTCCATACAAATTAGGTGAGTTTTTTCCTCACTGCCTCTTAAAAAGAGGCTGTCACCTTCAGGCTTCAGGATACTTAGTGGAGTGAAGTTGGACATATTTTGGAAATGCAGTGGGGCATCACAACAGCACTAGCTCATTATTACTGCCACACTTTGCTATAGGGCTTCCCCATTTGCAAGACACTTCACTATTAGAGCTTGGGTACATTAGACATGAGGCATGGTATATGTTTTTCAGGAGAGATATGGACAAACTGAAGAGTCCAGAGGAGAGCAGTGAAGTTGGCAAAAACGTCAACTATGATAAAAATCTGAAAAACATGAAATTATTTAGTCAAAATAAATGAAGACTAAAGAGTTAGCATGCATTAAATGTTGCCAATAGCAGAAAGTGTGCATATTGTTCACTAAATCTATTGTAGGTCATAAATGGGATAAAAAGACTGAAAGGAAGATTTAGCTTTGGAAGATTTTTTCTTTAAGTGAAGATTTTTAAGCACTGAAACAGAATGTGTTAGAAGCTGTGGTAGCTTAAAAAAATGATTAGATAAATATCTGGTGGGAATAATCTTAGCTGTTCCTACATTCATACAGTAGGTTTACCATGCTATGAATATTATATGATCTATGAATGACCCTTCAGACACAACTGTCTGCAGTCTGTGAAATCCTTGGACTTGGAGATGGACTTGGAGTTAGTCTGAATTTAGTCTGTGATGTGATTCAGAAGTCCCCTTTTCAGATCTGTTCTCTGACTTCCCATTTGTAACCTGATGGAGGAAGGAAGAATATGCTAAAGATTATGCAGAATACAAATGCTAGGTGTCTGGTTCATTGGCTTTGGGATCTCTCAGCATAAGACCAAGATGGCTCATGTCAATCACAACCTCCTAATACACCCCTGCAAAGCGTGCAAATACTATAAGGCTATTAACATCCTAAATAAGTACTTAAAACAAATGCGTTGGTACCTCAAACATTGATGAAATTGTTCTGGTGAACCCCATAAGGAATATCTGTATCGCCTCTCTTTCCTAGGTAGTGAACTAAGCACAAAGATGAAATGACTTGTTCAGAGTCACACAGGAAGTGTGTGGCCCAGTGTGGGAGCTGAATATAGCTATGAAGCCACAAGCCTTTCACTTCCTCTCTAAATAATTTCTAACCATCAGTATAAAACAACAATGGTTGTTCCTAGTGGAGAGAGGTGTTTTGTTAGTGAAATATTCTTGTGATGCACAAAGTAGCAGGACTGTCTCAACTGTGGCATTTGGAAAGGAATATTTCTTCTTAGGAATAAAGAGACCTAGATTTACAGGTATTGATTAAAAAGTATTCTCAACACAGAGTGAAAATCAAGCCTGCCGCCAAGAAGCCCACAATAAAGTACATGCTTAATTGAGTGTAATAAGATGAACTCTGAATTATAATTGCAGGTGGAATTCAGAGGTTGGGAGGTGAAATAAACAATTTAGGATTATTGGAACAACCTGTCTTTAGTGAAGACTGGCATGTTTATATGCAGAGCATGCCACCCAATGATTTTAGTAAGCAGCAAACAACTGCCACCATAATTTATATTCATTTGAGGCCCTTCTCTGGAAAAGAGATCGCTCATAATTCAAAGAGGAAATAGTGAGCATTTGCAGGGCAAGAGGAAAAACCATATCCACATGCCTGTACATCTAATGAACAGAAAACATTACCAAAATACAATACAAATTACTTTCTTGTCCATAGTTAATACTTTCCACAGATTCAGAACAATCTCAGACAAGTTTGTTCTAGAATAAATGAACTCTAGAATAAAAGAATGCATTATAGCACAATGTTAACAGGATAGAGACATGATTTCGTACTCAACCAGAATGCAAGATGGAGGTCATCTGAATTTAGTTCACTCGTACTGTGTGTATGGTGAAGATAAAAAGATGCAAAACATTTTCTTACTTAAGCAAGTGGTGAATGTAACACAGAAGCATGGCTTGTTAGTTCCATAGATTAAATAAAAACCTTCTGAAACATTGCCTACCAAATAAATCACAATAACTCACTGTAATTACTGTTTCACACACACATATAACTATTTGTATATTATATATAGTATAAATGTTTTTGTGAATGTTTCTAGATTATTTTGACTTTTATATGGGAAAAATAATAATAATTAATAATTAAAATGCTATTATACATTATTTAACCAACACTAATACACAAATACAATGTCAGACTCCTATTATCTTAGAAATAAGAAGAAAATGTAAAATGAGCATTACTGCAGAAGAAAAAAAAAAAAAGAGACAAAAAACCACAACATTCTCATTTTAAATATCCACTTCAAAGAAACAGCAACTAACACCCACAAAATTTGAAGGGCTGGGTTGCAGAAAGCATAATGGGAAATGTTCTTATGAAAGGATACACGTTTTTGTGAAAGTCAGAATGGCCTGAATTGTCAGTGGAAGACACTTTAACAAAATTGTCCTGTATGGTTCATTTGTCTCATGAAATTTTTAGAAAAGATAACTTGTTCAAAATTACTGATCAAATAAGCTTCATAGATTTGAAAAGAAGATGTTTATGTCATACTCTACAAAAATACTTCTTTGCATACAATCTGTTTATATCCTTTCTAATTATGGAAATTAGTCCAGTCCTCTTCAAATGAAATCATTTTGTACAATCTTATCTGCTTTCCCTAATACCTACCAAACATTTTATAGGCTTTTCAAGATATAAGATTGAAATATGCTTCATTGTGTTAACCACTGTGTTGACCATTGTGTTGTGTTCACTGTGTTGACCATTTCAGCCATCATGAAAAGGTAAGGCATACAGAAAAGATTAAGATGGGTAATAAAAATAAAAATACACTGTAGATAGCAAAGAGTTAGTTATTCAAGATAAAGTTTGTGTCATAACAGATGTAGGATTCTTACTCTGATACAAAATGTTACCTATTAGTTCAATATTTTAAATATTTTTTAGGGGTCCTCCATTGTTTGTGTATGGCTGTTCACATGTAATCAATTTAAGACTCTCCTCCAGAAATTCAGCTGTTAAGACAAATCAGTTGTTGGAAGAAGATCTAAAACACATACAAATTCTTTAGTAGTTGAAAATATAACAGCACTATTTTATGGTTATTTGCCAAAGAAGAATTACATAATGCTTCAATGTTAAATCTTCAAAGAACAGCACATACATGCACTAACTAGTCCATGCACTTCTGCTTTTCTGTACAATAGGTAGATATATTTACATCACCTGCACACTGGATATTTTTCATTCCCTGGCAGTGTTTTGGACCAGTAGTTAGGTCATGACAAAGTAAAGAGAAAAGTAGCAAACATAAAACAAAAAAGGTTCTAAAATAACTTGATTTGGGAATTGGATCAATTTCTAGGTATTGTGTGTGTGAGTTTAGGATCTGAATCAAAATCCCATGGACCTGCAGTTTTGGTGGAGTTTAAGCTTTTTAAGATCAGACTTAGTTCCGTTTTTCCTCAGGAAGTAAATCTAATGGATTAAGGATGCATACCAAAACTGCCATATTGGGACAGTACTAACTACTGTCTTACTACCAGTTTAATATAAAGCCAGGCCAGAGAAATGTAGCTGCAGAATTCTGAAAGATGACACAAGAATTCAGACCAAAGGAAGACAGAAGCTATCATATTTTAGAGAGCTGTCTGTAAAATAAGAAAAATGCTTCTGAAAAATGTCTGTTACTTATTTTTATTGCACTACAGGAAACAAGAATAGGTTATCCAAGACAGTTCAACAACTAAGTAACTTGCCTTAGGGTAGGAGAAGGTGGAGACATAGTTCTACCTTCTGTACAAGCTATCTGCAAAAAAATCTTGAAACCTCTACATTCTAGATTAATTGGTCTGACCACCGAATTGCAGCATCAGGGCACTGTAATGAAAAGTTGTCACTTCTGTAGACAAGACATTCTCTTTAAACAAGCTAACTTGAATATCAGTAGTTGTGTCACCTCAGGGCAATAAGCTCAGGATCTGGGGTAAATGGATGTCATTTTTATACTGCTGTAATTACGGAACTAGCTGCCCCCTTTGTCAATGGACATGCCTCAACATCTGCTTTGCACCAGAATTTCTCCCAAGGCCAGAGGAAGATTTTCCTGTGAAATATTCATTATAATTAACATTTTTTCTATATGCTTGCTAACACCGCAAGCATATGGACTTCTATCTACACAATCACTTTGTAGCCTTTGAGGTCAGACAGTGCTTCAGTTTCCATTGAATTATTGTAGACATGGAGGGAATTAATATCTTTGAAATGGATATTTTATAAAAGCACATTTCATATAAATGTCATAAATAGGTAAACATAATGAATAACAGATGTTTGTCTAAGCCATTTTTCAAAACTTGCAGAATCATCTTCTGCAAAAGTTTTCTAAGAACACGTTAGACAGATGTGCTAATGATGGACCAGATATTGAACCCTGCTGTAATTCAGAATGTTGGGCTAGCACTAGAAAATTTGAACTCTTTTTGATTTGTGGGTTACTAAAGCATTCCATTGGGGATGCAGAAATTTCACACATTTAAGGTGATGTATGATGTACAGGAGCTGGGTCTTAGTTGCTTCTCACAGTTAGCCAACATTCATGTCCAGATGGAAATTAAAAACTGCTGGACTGTGGGTAGGTCTTTTTCAGACCTATATGTCAGTGGTGTCTGCGTGTGTCTTTGCCTTTTCTGGAATTTTTGCTTAACCCACATGGTGGTCCTGGTGACACACTTCCACAACTTTTTTCCAGGGGAGGACATTTTCTTGCAGTTTCTCCTGCCACTAGTTATTTCAATAGTAGCATGTGCACTCCATATGAATTTAATAACAGAGAGAAGCTGTTATTGAGGAAGCTACTGCAAACTTTCTGTCCCCTGGGAAGAGAGATTTTATTAGTTTTGAAGGCAGGCAACTAGGTAATGCTGTCAAAAACTTGTCTTGCTCTCTGCTGCAACTGTGCATTTATTTATGTTGTTTATTTTTATTTTCCCAGTAGTCATTGTAATGTAGTCACTTTAATAATCAGCTGTAAGAAGAAATAAGTTACTGCTACAAGTCATCATACCACATGCATAGTTAAAGCCTATACGAGCAATTTCTCTTCATGCATGTAACAGCTTGTCTATGCCCTGTAACAGTTTGTAACTGATTTTTTAGGCAGGGTTGTTTAGTTTTGTTTTTAATGATGTCTAAAAAGAGAAATAGCCTGTATTACAGACCAAATGACTGAAAAAAATATGTCCATAAAAATAAAACAAATTGTTCCTTACTGGAGCATGAGGAACAGGGATGGAACTACTAAAATAAAATGTTGCTATATTTCATCTGGGAAATGTATGTAAGAGCCCAAATGCTGGGAAATTACAAACCTCAGAAAGTTCAAGACTAAACTTGTAGTCATAATAAGTGTCTGTTAGTTAGTATGCATATTTTTCCAGTGTATGAAGCAAAATGATTAAATTTAGAGATGTTGATTCAATTACAATTTCTATTATTCTGGGTTCTGAAATTTCAATCTTTTCCTTTAATTACCTTTAAAAGTTGTAGTCAGTCATACTGTCCCAAAGCTTACTGTATATTTTACTTTATATTTTACTTACAGACTTTGAGAAACATGGTGAATAGCTGAGCTTTTAAGGAGGAACGTAAATCAATGGTAATAGAGGAGAAGGCAAGCATGGACAGAGAGACTTGCACAACAGGAGAAAAAGATCATGCTCACAGCAACAGAATAAGTTCTAACTTAATCATCTGCAACCACCCCACTCAGCAGTAAGCTATAATACAATGAAGTGGTAGTTCAGTTTCAGGTCATGTACTACAAAATTAAAAATGCCATAATCATAAAATACAAGGAGGCGAACTGTACAAAATAACTTTTTTTTTTTTTTTTTTCCAAAATGAATTTGATAAAAATGTTCTAAGGAGATAGCAGTTTCCAAAGAGAACTGTTGACCAACAGAGAGAGGTTTTCATTTGCCTTCAGACAGCAAGAGCCTATTTTTCTCTGGCATTTGAGATATTCATGGGACCAGGCATTTTACTGGTTTGCCAAGCTATGGGGATGGATAAGAGTGTAGTGAGTTTAGTGGATCCAGCACATGGGATCCTGGCTTGCTGGCATGTCTTGAGATTTGAAGAAGATGCGAAATGTTGCTCTATCTGCTACACTAGAACAACCAGGATAGTTGCAGCACAGTGGAGAGCAATCAGTTCTTATTGATACAGAACCAAGACAGGGTAAGGAAAAGTAGGAACTGAGATGAGCATCCTATCACTGATCCTAACATAGCTGGGGAAGCCTAGGAGACCAGAAAGTGCTATGACTTGTCATGTGTCTCATTGACAGGAAACATGGGAAGGCAATTCTCAAAAACAAATGGCACCATTGAGTCATTCTTTGGCTAACAGCTTCCTAACTGATAACTGGTTAAGCAACAGGGGATGAAGGTTACGATCTTCTGACTAAACATAAATGGTCACACATCTGTATGTATCTTCCATATTCACCTTCCTCACCAAATAAGACATGAACAAAGTAAGTTTCCACTGAAATCTACCAACAACCTAAAGTTTATAGGAGGTACACCTCTGGCTTACTCTTTAGATGTCCTCCAAACTTGAAAGAGTCCTAATATTGGATAGATTAAACACCATTCTCCAATGCACCCATGATGCTTCCATTTCTCCTTGTGTCATCTAGGCACATCCTTTATTACACTTCCATATCCCCAGCATGTAAGAGACAATTGTGCTGTGGCTAGTGTGGAGTCATGTTGGTATGAAGAAAGCACTTGCTGATTGTTATGAATGCAGACTGAGGAGAGCATTGACTTTGCTTGGCACCATTTTCTCAGCATTGAGTTGTACTCATTCAGCAGTTCTCACAAAATAAAAGGCAATAATAAAAGCGAGAACAATATTAACTGTCACTACCCTGACAACTTTTCTATGCTAGAGACAGAAGTTGTCATAGCAGAATAAAGACACATCTAGTATGATAAGATTTTTTTTTGGCCTTATGGAGAAAATGCTTTATTCTGACACAAGCACTTACCTAATGCAAACAGGTAGCCATTAGATTGCTTGCAGTTCTCAGTTCTCTGACATATTGCTCATTCCTTCAGGATAGTAATATTTTGAAAGTAATATAGTTGTAGATGATCTAATTTTTCATGTCTATATCTAATCTTTTTTTTTTTTTCTGCATTTTCTTATATTTTTTCCCCTTATGACATTTTACTGAACAAAAAGTTATTTTAGAAGTCTTGAATGTTTTGCATTGTAATCTATGGAATTAATATTCATTCAAAGAGTGCACTACAGTCCATAGATGTCTAATTATTCTTGATATAATGTTATTTTATCATGTGACTAAGGATGCACGGATGTGGTTTTATGCTACCTACAATCTGCAAGCAGAAAAGTTGAAGACAATTTGTATCACATCCATGGCTTATTTTTATCTGCCAAGTCCATTTATTTAACAATCTTAAACTTATGCCAAGGATGAATTTAGCCCTATATCTTTTACACTGGCTTTTACAAGTATTTCCAGACTTCAGGAGCAGTCTAACAAGATGATGACGTTCATTGCTAAGGATGTTTCTCTTCAGATCATTCAGCTGAGACTCAAATAATTTATGTTAACATTTCCCAGGGCAGTTCCCCAAGGTGTACACAAATGCTAATTTGGAGTGGTATTTTTCTACTTTTTGTTTGTTTGTTTGTTTGTTTTGTTTTGGGACTTTTTTTCATGGAAGTAATTTAATCAATTTGGAAAGATATTGCCTTTAAAACAGGGGAAGTTGTAGGTGCTTTCAAGTTTATATTTTGGGATCACATATGAAAGAGGAAAATAAACACAGTATTATGTTTATGTTTAACACTCATTTAAAAATGGCTCATAATGGCATATGTTAAAGATGATGAATAATTGCAAAAACTGGTCATGTAATTATTAGAAGAAACCGCACATTGTTTCAGAGATTGTAAATCAACAAATTCAAGTCAGCCACAGTCAGGGATACTCCAGGGATTAGCTCTGTTGCTCTGACAAGACCTCTGTTCAGCTGCAGCACTGCAACTACTGTCTGCTTCCAGGGCAGAACACACAGTGAACTGGCTCCTAGGGTTAGTGCTGTCCTACATACTATTTATGAATGTAGCCTGGCATTTTTTGCTAGCCTGCATATTTCCAAGAAAGCCATATCATTTCTGTTTTAAAGGGGCAAAGTGAAATAATACATTGTGAAAGTCATAAAAAAAACCAACCAACCAACCAACCAACCAACAAAAACCATAAGGTCTTTAAAGAGGAGATGTGACAAAATTTATTTCAGACAGTGGTAACATTTTATATAATAAAATATCTTAGGTAGCTCCTCTTTGTTGTTTGAACCGCATATTCCATGTAAATTATCAGGAAGAGGCAAGGTTGTGGATTTGTTGTGAGAAAACATACAGTAAATTTTCTTCTAAACTTGCAGATAGTGAGACAGGAAAAGCAAATAGGCACTGATTGATAGTGTGTATTTTACATATATATCTGGGGTTATATCTTTAATTAAAAAGATAATCCCTGGTAATAAGATCCAAATTTCTCTTCAGTTTGCTTGTCCATAACATATAAAGGTGGTATTTGGCTAGACAGAACAATAAATGAATAGAATATGCATTCAGATGTTCACTGCCATTTAAAGTTTCTTACAAGACTACCCTTTCCCCATGCCATCCATGGTTAGTAGCAGCTTTAACCACTACCATTAAAAGACTTTGTATCACATATTACAGTAATGTTTTGGGAAAATAAATACATAAATCTTCAGTAACTTTGAGAGGAGAAGGATGAGGTGTCAAACTGCTGATGGAGAACTTAATTTTTTTCACAATTAATTTTATTGACATGATGGCTGTAATTTGTTGGCCTGTGTGATTGAAAGATCAGCAATGGGATGCATCTATTGTAGATTTTGAGCTAGCTGAGTTTGTTAAGGGGTGGTGTTATTGAAGGCATATGGCCATGGAATAAGCATGAAAAGTCAATGACTCTTAAGGTTCTTATTATTCTGAATTATGCTTCAGTAGGGCAACAGAATGCATTACAGAATCATAGAACGGTTTGGATTAGAAGGGACCTAAAAGACTACCTAGTTCCAACCCCCCTGCTGTAGGCAGGGACACCTCTCACTAGACCAAGTTGTCTAAAGCCCCATTTTACCTGGCCTTAAACGCTTCCTGGGATGGGGTCATCCACAGCTTCTCTGGGCAACCTGTTCCAATGCCTTACCACCCTCAGAGTAAAGAATTTCTTCCTTATATCTAATCTAAATTTACTCTCTTTCAGTTTAAAGCCAATACTCCCTGTCCTATCACTACAATCCATGACAAAGAGTCCCTCCCCAGCTTTCCTGTAGGCCCTGCTTAGGTGCTGGAAGGACATTATAAGGTCTTTCCAGAGCCTTCTCTTCTCCAGGCTGAGCAACCCCAACTCCCTCAGCCTGTCTTCATAGGAGAGGTACTCCAGACCTCTAATCATCCTCATGGCCCTCCTCTGGACTCATTCTAATACATCTAAGAATGAAGGTTCTATACTTGTTTCTTTTACGTATTGTTTGAAACAATGATTAAGAGTAAAAGCCCAGTCTTCCTTTCCCTGTAAATCTGTGACTGCATGCAGAAATGCTGCTGTTTCAGAATGGAAGTATGTCTAACATTCAGGTCACTCCATGTCTTTGGTAACTCATTTTGTAGACTACAGAACTGAGGCTGAAGATTTGTTGTGTCTTACTGAGCATACTGCCAAATGAAAGTGCTCTTATTCAACATTACTTATCCTGCCTTTGTACCACAGTCAATTAACTGTGGCTGTGCTGACCCCCTTTATGCTTTTTAAAATTCAACTTTGTGGTAATACAAAGTGATGCCAAAGTAGCCACAACTTCTGTGTGTCCCCAGAATAACTGCAGCACTGACAATTTACAGTAATCTCTACTGAAATTGCCCAAGGCATTCTTGTTTCAAACCTTCTAGCTACATCAATATAGCACAGGAATAGTTGAAAGCCAATAAAATGGTTACAAATGCAGAATTTTATCCCTCTGTTTCTTCACTGAAAGGAGTGATGGATACAATTTTCCCCTATTTTCTGCAGGTTTGGAAACATTACTTTAGCAAAAGGATTCACTGATTTGCAGTGTTTCCAGGAAAAGTTAGGCTTCCTCATTCCAAGATTTCTGTAGGAAAATGCTAGGACTGAACTACAGGAAGATGCACTGGTACAGAGTAGGTGACCATGAAGGGATAGAGCTAAGAGTGAATAAGAAACAGATGTGTGAACAAGAGACATTAAGGTGAGGTCTGTCCAGACAGGGAGAAAGGGACTGTCTAGGAAGAGGTCGTATGGGAGGTCCATAGAGACCATGAGATCCAGTAACAGGGGCATGGCACCCTGGAGGTTAGGGAGAAGAGAATTATAGGGTGTCTTGGGGAAAATAGGGGGAAGACTAATGGAGGGCTAGGCAAGAAAAGGAGTACGGGTATCAGTGGCAGAAGAAGATTGGAAGAACACTAGGTGTGAAGTCTCAGGCAAAGAAGAAAGGGAAGAAAAGATTACAGAATTGCAGAGAAACAGATGTAGAAAAACATTCTTCTGGGTAAGAAATACACTTTAAAATTAAAATAAAAAAAGAAAAAGAAATTAAAATTAAATCGTGACTCCAGAACTTAATCATGTTCACAGTAAGGTCTTTTCTTCACAGTAAGGAGGAAAAAAAAATTATTCAATTCCCTTTCATATTCTCGCAACCCAAACAGAACAGAGTCAGGCATCTTCCATCTCAAACTCAAATGTCTTTCCCTTTCTCTTGTAAACATAAATTAAATGTTAGGTTATCTTACACTATTTTTTTCCATCTGTACTCCTGGTGCAAATGCTTTCATGTATTTGTTAATCCCAGCGTGGACTTCTGCACTGACTCACAATTCTTTTTGGAATAAATCCAAGATACATTGTATTATATATGCCACTTTTAGAGAAAAACTCTTTACAGCTGGGGGAAAAAAAAAGAGATCACTTTCAATTTGTGTTTGAATTTTTCCATCTTAATTAGCTTTGTTTTGTGGCTTAAGGAACCAAATTTTACTACAGTTATTAGCAAGCCAGACTGCCTTATCAGCATCATTCTTTTAAGTGTATACTTATGTATTGCTGAGCTCTGCATTTTTATAATCTGCAAGCTTTCATTTATTTTAAAGTTTGTTACAATTATATTATGCAAATTACAAAATGCAAATGTTGTTACATTATCAGTTAAAAGCGCCAAAGTGGAAATAAAAATAAAACAGAATGTGAAAGGGCAAGGAGGAAGAGATAACAGGAAAAAATAAACCAAATTAAATAATGCCCTGAAAACACATATTTATGAATATTAATCCCTTTAGTTAACTTTTTTTTTTACAGAATATTTGTAGAACCATATATGTGTATATGTAAACATATAAAAAAGATCCCTTTGTAGAAGCTTCTAAGAGTATAACTTCTATCAGAGTCAATGGGATCAGACAGTTAGGGCAAGAACTGTAAAGGCATTCAGTAAAATTCACAGCCCTGGGAATTCACAGCCATGAATCTCACACCTAGACTATGCCTATGCAGGAAAATAAAATAACCCAAGCATGGTCGTATGCTAGAGCAACCAACTGGCATGGAATGCATTCACATGGCCAAATAGTCCCTCTAAAACAGGCTGACCACATCCCAACGTTGATTAGCAACATGAGTTGCAAGGCAATATATGTGAACATTTTGAGAGGATGCTATAAGCACTTGGTATGAGGAGCAAGGATCAATAATAATTAAACATTTTCGATAACAGTGGGAGAGGGGCATAGGAGCACGCTATTCAGATGTGGTCCTAGAGTTTCTGTGCAGTGCATGCAAATAAGCACTTCTGACAAGAGACTGTAAAAGACAACATGCTTTATGGGAAACCACCTAAGGCAATCAGGAGAAAATGGTAAGATAACTTCTCATGTTATTTATTTGTTTCTTTCTTTGCTAGTTTGTTGTTTTACTTTCTTTGATACTCTTTGTATTACGTCATCAATTCATTGCTTGGAACCCTACACTCTAAAGAGATAATCACAGATTATCACAAATAGAAAAAAGTCATCATTCTGGTTGATATTCAGCTTGACATAGAAAATTGAGGACAATACTGTTAAGTATCACGTGTTTAAAATTACATATGAATTTGGAAGTCTGGCTTCAGATGAAAAAACAAGGGTCTTCATCATAATCACCATTAATATTAATATCAATTATTAAGTATTAATATTAATATTAATATTAATATAATGAATAGTTCCATTCCATTCCATTCCGTTCCATTCCATTGTGGAATATATTACTATGACTTTACTTGGTCTTAATCTGTTTAAATTGGTTTGGTTTGTCATATAACTGGTGTATGCACTGTATATTACATATAAGTGTTCATGTCATACACAGAATCATCGCCCATCTTTCTAAAACCTAATTTAAATCTATAGCTATGTTAGCAATAGCTAGCTGATTCTGAACCAATGCAAGGTGGAAGAAAGGATGGTAAACTTGGAAAAAGAACAACACAAAAACACACACCACCCTTTTTATAAAATAGGCTAATTCCAAATGCATCACAGATTTCTGCCATTATCAAGAATTTGGGACATCCTTGGATTGAAAATCTACATAGGCAAAGAGTCAATTGTTTTTGAAGTCCTCCCCAGAAGATTGAAAGTGCATGGTCTGGTTACAGTGGCTCAGGGATTCAACCACATGCATTGGGGAAGCTCCAGGTGGCCAAGCAGCTTACAGGTTGTCATGGCCACTGCATTCCAGGTATTTCTCTTTCTACACTGTGATGAAGAAAACCCACACCAAGGTCACTGTTCTATTGAATAAAGACATCCAAAAGCCATAACCTAGGTAACAAGAGACAGCCTTTCCCTCGATGATTTACACCTGCTGTGACACTCGTACACCTTAGAAGTGAAACACCTGCAAAATTGGAAACTCGTGACTATGAGAGACAGTTTTGCAAGAAGCTAATAAAATGCCAATAGTTCTCCTCACACTTAAATCAAAACATAAAATTCTGCCACTATGGCTTGGCTCTCTAGTGAGAAATTATAGTTTACAGAAACTCATAGACAGTATTATGAAAGTTACTGAGGAGGATGAGAGAAGTTTACTTATTACACAGTACTAGTATTATAAAAATACAAATCTTATACCTTTGTAAAACTCCAAACTTCCTTGGGGAAAGTCTAAAAATATTATTGAATTGAGAATTTTTTTTTTAGGAGTTATGGGAAATATCTGTCAAGGAGACCTGATATAAGATGTATTTGTCCTCCATCAGTGTGCATTGGGTGTATTTCTGAAATTCTTTTTAATACTTTTTTTTTTTTTTTTTTTTCTGAGAGATTGTATAATATCAGTTTCTCATACACTGTGACTGGAATAAGCTGGCTCTACAAACCTGAATTTTTGTACAGTTAAGTCTTTTTCCACAAGCAATTCTTACATGTTTCTGGAGTTGAAATTGCCCTCTTTTTACTATGACTCCGGAAAGCTACAAGCTGTATTTTCATCCTGTGATGAGAACTGATACAACCAGCTAAATTCCCTAGTGCTCAGTGGTCTAGCCCAGGCCTTCATGTGGACTCACACTGTTGTACTCTATTGTTGCAATTAGGAATAAATGTTAATCTTTCTGTTGGACACCAGAATCTTTTATGTGGTGTACATACTGATACACATTGGATACACAGATTTTCAAATGGTCATTTACATTTAAATGAGCTAATGGGGTCAAGATAGAGCTCAGTCCCCATTATTCCAAAATTGTGACAATATTTAGAATACTGTTTGGTATAGCCATTTCTCACAACTAGGGCCATGAACCAGTGTTCAAAGGCTACCTCATGTCAGTGACATCAGTCTGTCTGAGAGGACACGTTACATGTGGAGCTACATAATTTTGCGCATCTTCAGGCTAAGGAATGTAATAAACAAGACAGACTAATACTAATGTTTAAACAAGACATGTATCATAGTATAAAATTTCATGGAATTCCCTACAGGGGAGAACAAAAGTTTAACATTATGTCTCAGGATGACAGGCTAATTTTCAGATGCAAAAACTATGATCTACATAAATTCTAAGGGTTTGCAATTCAAGTATCCAGTCTAAGATTTCTCTTTCATTTCTCAGTGTCCTTCCTAAAGCTTCGCAAATAGAAAGAAAAACTATGTTGTAAATGCTCTTTTAATATGCTCCATATTAAATATATTTATATTCATTCTTATTTTCCGAAGTATTTACATTTTTGCCTCCACTGGTTGAATTATTCAATTAATTCAACAGTAAGATCAAACAAGCATATGTTTCACTGGGAGTGTATTTAAATTAGGCTGTTCTCCTGTTTTTAAGGCAGTCACAGGTCTTTTCCATAGAAAGGCCTCACGGCCATTGGGATCTTACAAGGGTAACTACCCTTGTGACACACAACCTGGAATATGCAACACAAGCTGAAACATGGACCAAAAACATTCAGGTAGGTCAAAGAGGGGAAAGACTTGGTCACCAAAATAATCAGAGGCTTTAATGAGGATTACACTAGCTATATGCCTGATCTGTAGGTTTATTAAATCAATTGTTATTAACATAATTTGGAACATATCACTTACAACTATTTGCTGCCACCTGTTTTCTACCTGGACTACAACAAAGATAAACTTTAAGGAGAATTTTGATCGATACAGTAGCTTTATAGATTTTGCCCTCACACAGAGGTGTTTGAGAAAATGGTTTAATAACTCTGGGAAAAGTGGACATTTGGATGATAAAAACTTGTAGTGTCTTTAGAGCAGAGGGGATGGATGACTGATATAAAAGCTGGAAAATCCCAACAGGATACTTTTAACCACCAACAAAAAAAACTATATTGCTGGAGTTTGGAGATATCTTTGATTAAAATCAGTCAGGGCAGATTTCAGTATTCATTCTAACAATGATAATAATGTGTAGGTGGAAAATACATAGACAGATAATATCAACCAGATTTAATTTGAAGGCCAAGGTCTTCCATGTTTCAAGATTTGTTTCCATCTGTAAGAGTGGCTTGACTCACACATTTTATTCATACAAAATGATACGAGACACTTTACTAAACAATTTATTTTGGAAAACTTTGAAAAAAAGTACAGCATATTTCTAAGCGATCTATGTCATAAAAATTAATGAAAAATGCCGTATAGAAAAAGACAATATCATTGCACTATGTTGTTATCTGATTTCAAATCCCTGATGCTTATTTATGAGAAATGACTGTAAATTTCATGAACATAAAGAGACATCCATCTGTGTTAAATAAAAAGCAACAATGCAGTAAATGAGTCAGGTAAATAACTCAGTGTTTGCATAGCCTTCTGAGTTATCAGATAGAGTGTAAGGAGGTGATTTTAGCAAATTTTAATCTTTGTTTGCAACCTTTCAACCAACTCTACTTTGAGGGAAAGAATAACAAGGACTTTTTGTAAAATGAATAAATGTATATACATATATATACACATAAAGTTACTGTCATTCCAAGGACATTTTTTGTTTGTTTAAATAAACATGCATTAACAAACCAGACATGCATAATAGGCAGATGAGATGGACCTTTGAAATATTATCTTCTCAGACATATTCTGAGTAATTGAAGGCTTCTAAATTATTAATGTTATCAATCTCCTTCAACAAAGGAGATTTATTTTGCAAATTCCAGCAACCTTAATCAGCTGAATTTTTAAATACGTAATGTTTCTGTATTCTTTTACTGTTTGTTTTCAAGTGTTGATTTTTTTTTTAATACCACAAAAGAGGAAAACAAATCACATCATATATTAACCCATAACCTTTCACGCTACCGAAACAGACAGGTCATTTTTTATTATTATTATTATTTTTTTAGTGTTGACATTCTGCATGTGTAAGAAAAACTTATGTATGTAGATTCCTCTCACAAGAGCTTCAGGGCATAACCCAGACAGAGAAGCCATCACTTTTCCATTCTGCACTGAGGCTGCTGACAAAAGAATTGTGCAAATGAGCCTTTAAATCCTTAAATAGTCACTACACAATGCATGAAAGAATGCAGCACAGGACAAAGGGCAATATTCACAGTTTATCTCAGGGTGATGGATCTGAATCGACGCATGAACATGGGTTTGTTACGGGATGGAGTAGGCCGCAAACCCCTACTGAGAACCCAGTGGCCACAGTCTGTAATGCAAACAGTCAGGCTAAGTCCTTAACAATTAGGGTAAATTGAACTGGCCATTATCTGAACTTCAACTTGTTCTCATGATTGATATGGGAAATGAAAAGTAGTATATATTGCTACACAGACTGCATGTTTTCTGCTCTTGCCTAATGTTAGGAATTGGTAGACCCATATTTAACATAGAATATTCATATTCTATATTTCCATGTAATCAAATCGCTAGTGCTTACATTCACATTGCAATGAACATCATCCATTTTGCTCTTTTCCCAGAATTTTATATGTATATGAGTCATAAAAATAAGCTCCTGAAAAATTTACCTATACAGACTAATAACAGACCAATACAGACAAACATCTATTCATCCTACATCCTCCACATCACTGATCAATCTGTATAAATATTTATAGGTAACCAGTAGCTAGAGTTAGGTGTCTTGAGACATTCAGTCCTTCAGAAAAATCAGGGTCCTTTAAAGAATATATAAAATGTAAGGCATCCATGAATATAATTAAATTCATTTCCCCTATACTTTCTGTAAGACTTATGGAAATATTTTTACATTAATATTTCAGGTTTCCTAAAATACAGGAAGTGTAAAATTAATCTTGAGACAATGCAGTATAGAGAGACAAATGTTAATTTTTTAGTGCTTGAAGAGGTAGTAGAGGGGCTGAAGGAAGGGAATGATGCACTCTGTTCTCTGTATATTCACACTATTCTCAGCTTGCAGTGGTGAGAAGGGGGAATGTGGCATAGCTACCTGTAAAATATGTGCAAAGGAAGCAGTCAAAGCATCCACAACATGTTCTGATATACTTGTGGAGAGAAGGTAAAATTCTCATTAGCTTTTTAAAAATACCTGATTGAAACAATCATATTTGGCTGAATATTTCACCTGCTAATATTTAAAGCTGTATAAATTCAGGTAACATTCCAGGAAACATGCTTTGTGAAAGTGCCTATGATTTAACATAAAGACCTGCACGGAGGCCACCAGGACAGCCAATGAAACACAGAGACTTCAAGAAACTCTCTTCAAAGCAACCCAATGTATTCAAGTATACACTGCATTCAAGTTGGATGGATTTCCCTTTTGTCTATAGTCATCAGAGGCAAGTGACATCTTGAACGCCTCAAGAAGATTAAATAGCAAAGCTCAGTCGGAAGCTTAAAAAAAAGAGAGAGAAAAGAAAAGGGCCAACTTGGCCATTATGGAGCTGGTCCTTTCTTGTCTGTGAAAGAGCTTTCAAGGAGTACTATTGGAAGAAGAAGGCCCAGATAAAGAATACAATGATGTTAGAAAGGGAGAACTCCGAGTGGAACCAGAGGGTGTGGGTTGTGCTGAATGAAGGATTAGTGCAGCTTCACAGCAAAGAAAAGGGGAATCCTAGTCAAGATGAAAATGAGGAATTACTTTTTTTTTAGACTTCAGTTCACTGAGCAGCAACAATGCATGATGGGAGGTACTTGACATAACACTCTTCCAGGCCATGTTTGCTCTCCATGTGGGACCAAGAAAAAACAACAACAGTGGCACACCAAAACAAAACAGATTTTAACCTAATAAAACTTACTCAGAAATTCTTTTTGACAAACCTTGGGTTTTATTTACTGTTGAGTATCTGCACACAGATCCAATCACACATGGGAAATTAGCACACCAGATTTGCAGACAATGTGTCTTTTAACAAGTCTATATTTTGCAAAAGGTTCAAATCAATGCCTTTTTATTGCATGTTATGGGAAACAAAGATGCTTTAAGAGTTGGATTTTCCACAGTTAACAAAAATAGTTTTCTTCTCAGAGCATCTTAGGATAAATTAGAAGGCAAAATGATATGGAAATAAAAGGCATTTTTGGATTTTTGGCTTAAGATGTGTGCACAGCATTCAGGTTGATTCTGAGTTAGGGAAGGGACAGTGCAGATGCAAAGTACAATTTAATTGCATCAAGAGATGTGTATATATTTTGATTTAGACCTATTAGTATTATTATGTGAATTGCTGACCTATTTGCCCATGTGTGAGTAATCTGCAGTCCAAGAATCTTATTACTAGTTATATGGCCATAGCGGAAAAAAGGGGTCCAACAGTGGGTCTCAGTGATGCCTTATTTGTTAGTATGACACAAATACAAAATTCAGGTTAAGGTGAGGGACAGTAATGGAGCACTTTGGGAACATTGCCACATCTGAACCATGTATGGAAAAGAGTAAGCCAAGACTTCCTTTACCTGCTGGTAAAATCATTATGGTAATGGAGGGCAAAAGAAAAGTGATGGTTTACCTCATCCACTTCCCTAAAGCATCAGAAAAAGCTCAGGCAGCTTAGGATATTGCAAAGTATGAATCTTGTGCAGAGACCTCTGCTGTCCTTATGGGCAAGCAATCCTTTGGCTAAATGCCAGGTCCTGCACTTTGGTCACAACAACCCCATGCAATACTATAGGCTTGGGGCAGAGTGGCTCAAAAGCTGTGCAGAGGAAAAGGATCTGGGGTTGTTGGTTGATGCTTGCCTGAACATGAGGCAGCAGTGTGCCCAGGTGGCCAAGAAGGCCAACAGCATCCTGGCTTGTATCAGTAATAGTGTAGCCAGCAGGACCAAGGAGGTGATTGTCCCCCTGTACTCTGCTCTGGTGAGGCTGCACCTCGAGTACTGTGTTCAGTTTTGGGCCCCTCAGTACGAGAAGGACATCGAGGCCCTGGAACATGTCCAGAGCAGGACTACGAAGCTGGTGAAGGGTCTGGAAAACAAGTCTTATGAAGAGCATCTTAGGAAACTGGGGTTGTTTAGTCTGGAGAAGAGGAGGCTCAGGGGAGACCTTATTGCTCTCTGCAACTACCTGAAAGGAAGGTGTGGGGAGCTGGGTGTCATCCCCTTCTCACAGGTAACTAGTGATAGGACTAGAGGGAATGGCCTCAAGTTGCACCAGGTGAGGTTTAGGTTGGAAATAGGAGACATTTCTTCTCAGAAAGTGTGGTCAGGCGTTGGAACAGGTTGCCCAGGGATGTAGTAGGGTCACCGTCCCTGGGGGGCGTTTAAGTAAAGGTTGGACATGGTGCTTAGGAACATAGTTTTGTGGGTGACATTGGTGGTAGGGGGACAGTTGGACCAGATGATCTTAGAGGTCATTTCCAACCTTAAATGATTACATTGATTCTTTCTAGGGAAGCTTACTTCAGGTCTTGATAAAAGAGCTGAACAAGTGAAAAAATGACCCTGAGATCCTTCAGTTTCCTTGGCTACCTCTCAGTCCAGAAAAACACAGAACTTTATCAGGGACTGGACAGAAGAACCACCTTCCCAGTGCCATACTAGTTCATGAAGCTGGAAATAATGAATTGAGAGACTGCACCTCAGGAGCAGCTGGAACAGAACAGATGTAGTTACAGTAAAAAGAAGCTTTCTTCCTAAAGTATGTGAATGATTTTGCACTTGTGTTGAGGGGTTTTTAAGATAAGCAGTAAAAAGAGAGTATTTGTCATGTAAGCATGAACTGCTTGGCTTGACTGGCTTAGTCAGAGGAAGGTGCAGAGGAGACAATCACTCTCTAAAATGTACACTGGCAAATACTTTGAATGAATTAAAGATAAAGGAAAAACTGGCATGTAGACAAATGAGCTGTGACTGAATACATTTAGGAAATCAGAAGGTCCCTTCCTGGTCTTTTGCCAGTGTATTGTCTTCCAATAAGAACAAGAACTGAAGATATAACTAGTTCAAAGGCTGAGCAGCATATATTTATGATATGGCTGCTGTTGTTGTTAATAGTTGACTAGATGTGATGACTTAAACTGAGGCAATTGAACTCTGGCTTCTGATTACCTATAATTCTTATGATTTCTGGAACTGTCCAGGGTATACAGTGTGACAGAGATTTTGGCATGCAGCCTGCAAGTTTGTTCCTTTTCTAACATATTCCCTATGATTATTTCCTCTTCTTCTTGAATTGCCTGTTCTTTCTGTCTTTCTCTGACTGCTCATTTCTAAGGGATAGACCACAGGAGCTAGATGGTGGCTGCTCTCCATGCAAACTACAGAGATGCCAAAAATGTAATAATCCACATGACTATGCAAGGGCAGTTACTACCTCTTGATCACGTACAACTGAGGGAGTGCTATACATACCTCTGCCATCCAGTGTAAAACCCCGTTTTGTCTTGTTTATCATATCTAGCTTATTTTCTCTACCTCCGTAATAGGAAGAGCCTTATAGTCACCTGGGCCTGCATAACAACAGAGGGATCATCTCAGGATTTCACATGGTGACTGTGTTCTGAACTGAGAGCTTCCTCACATGTAATAGTCATTTTGGAGACAGATTTCATCAGGTACTGTATTAGTGGAAAGAGATTTTTAGCTTTTGGACAACTTAGGAAGACTTTATTATTTCAGGGCATCTGTACATATACACTATTGGATATGTAAAAGTATATATGTCTATTGCTATTGGACATGTTCAGCCAAATTGGCATTTCTGGAAAATATTTTTTCCTTCCTTTCATTATGAAGATTTATCCCTTTATTGCTACCTTCATTGCTACTGCTTTTCAGAATTGGAAAAAATTAGTTCCACAACTTGTTTTTGGAGAAAGAAAATTGGATGCTCAGTTCTCATAAGTCAGCGTGTCCATGCAAACTGTAGTAAACTAAAACTTGTACCTGAATTGTCAGTCTGTCTTATAGTTCCTAGAAGTAAATCCATTTTCTGCTAATATTTTTGTGACAATAGTATGAGTCTGTAAAGCTGCAGGCAAGAGATCTGTGTAGGCATGTAAGTATGCACTTTGAGGATATTTTTATCCTTACACCACTGAAGTTATATTTATTTGTTGATGGCTGGATAATCTGCTGGCTCTAAGGAACCTTTTTATCCAGCGCCTTATTTAATGAAAGAACTGTGAGATTTTGTTTTGAAAGTGATACTCCATATAATTATAGAGGTAAAAAAAATCTTGTTGTATGAAAGCTAATCTGAAGAGACTCTAGAAATAGGTAGTATAAATAAGTACTTTTACCAGTGGAGTTCCAAAAATTGAATGGAGATACTTTGGTTTACACAGAAAGGATCTCACTCTGCACTGCAGAAAAGGAACTGGTCTGTGGCAGTCTGAAATATTCAGAGGAAGCTGAAGTGATAGGGACAGTTCTAGGATTTTGTAACCTGGCTTAAATATTTAAAAGCAAGATAACATTTATTTTACAAATTCAGAGGATTTTTCTGTAAAGGTACTTATTTGACAGTGTTGCCTGATTACAATATTCCCTTGTTGTCACCTGTTAGAAATTTTCTCTGTTTCAGTACCCTTGATAGTTTAAAGCCAAAATTACAATGTTGACTGAGTCACTGTGTTCCCCCATATGCAATTTGGTGCCCAGCTGCTCTGGCCTTCACCGGCTTCTGCTCGAGGACAAAGATGAGTTCAAGAGGCACCTGACTTCCATGCCCTAAAAAAAACATATATTTTTTTCACAAACAGAGCCCAAGATTTCATTCCGTAATGAGAATGCAACAAGGTATATCTTTATTATTTACAGCAAACAGTGTCAAGACAGGAAATGCCTGACTTGATTCCAATTATTGCTATTATAACCCATGAAATGATAATAATGTATTTAGGGAAGTAATTACTCTTTTTTTTTCTTTTAAATCTGTTTTTGTATCATAGCAATCAAGACAATATAAAAGATGGTGACAATGTAGTGAAATATAAATGCACCTGGTAAATAGAATGATTTTCACTCCATCTACACTAACACTTTTCTTGTATTTACTCCAAAATGTTGGGTAGGAAAATTAGGTGCAAGAGAAGTCTTGTACTATTAATCAAGTGTATCGAATGTCAAGTGTTTTCTTTTGTAGTTTGGTGGTTTGGGTGATCCTACATCATTGTAATGAAAGAAATTTCTCTCTAAGTTTGATGAAAGGAAAACCAAGATCTATAAAGGACATAGAGAGTTCCCATACAAGTGTTTCTTGAAGTTCACCTTCTCTTCCAGTGTAAGAAACATCTTGAACAGTAATGTAACAGATCAAGAACTTAAAACTGTGTTACATTCTCTTTAAATATGACAAAATATGACCTGATAAAAAATGCAATATATAGTTCAGTTATGCCAATAATGATGAAATTGAGAGCTTTACTATGTTAGAGTTAACATACAGAAAGCAGAAACAGACTGTAGAACTGGGATTTTTGTGGGCTTTTTGTTTGTTTGTGTGTTTGTTTTGTTTTGTTTTGTTTTGTTTCATTTTTCTGACATTTTTAAAGGTAGGATAATTCAGATTGGAGTGGACCTGAGATCATCGGTCCAAAATCCTCAAAGCAGAATCACATATAAAGTTAGGTAATACCTTCAGTTGCATTTGTCAATTTACCTGAAGGATGAACAACAAAAATTTAAAATATTTTATTGTTTTTTCCACTTTCACCAAGTTGTATTCCTTTTCCTCTACCATTTCTACAGTTAAAAAAAAAAAAAGGAAAAAGAGAGAAATTCCTATATTATATTCACATCTAAACAATTCCTTTAACTTTGGAATAATCAAAATCCTTTGTTAAAATAGCTCAAATTTGTCTACAGAACTGCATGACAGAAGTTAACATGAGTATTCTGACTTCTATTTGTAAGCACAGATAGCAACACAGTTGCCAATTAAAATAGAACATAAGAACGTATTGAAATTGGAATCATTTTATGGTTAATTATGCTGCATGATATAATAAGCCATATGTTGTTATGGATATTACCCTAGAGTTTACAGAGATCCCCTGATAGCCCAAAGAGTTCCCATGGGGATGAGAACTCAAGCCCAGGAAAAATCTTTTTTTTTATCATTTTATAGTAGAATGTTTTAGGGAAACTGATATCAAAGAAAACATTTTCATAAGATTCATCTCTTTAAAAAGCATAGAAAACATCAGACAGTGGGTTTGATCAGTTTCTCTATGCATAGATGATGTCACAGATGATGTGGCAGTGGGAGGGTGTAGTAACTTTTATGATGTCTTTCGTGATGATACAGGTCACGATAGTGGATTTTACCTTATGGATCTGAAGATGAGACCTTGCAGTGCTTACCAAAGTCCCTGGCCACATATCTGCCCTGACCATCTTCACCTCTATGAAGAAATTAGGAGATCTGGTGGTTTGTGCTGCATATATCTCTTCTGTGTTATTTTCTGTTACTTAGGGCATGAAACCTGGCTTCTACTGCTGGCACAGCAGTAGAAATCAGATGCTACAAAGCAGATGCCTTTATTTATGTTTGCTTCAGTTGACGTGGGCAAAAGTAAAGCAGGGCATGATTTCAGATCTTTGAGGTACCCTTATTTTCTCTTGCTTGGAAAGGATCAACAAGACTTCAAAAGGGCTAAGAAACAGTGGATCAGCTGTTATGCTTAGCATGCTGAGTGAACTCAATTTTAAAGATTGGTACCAAATTTCAATTTTTGATCTGAAGTTTTACTTCACTTTGCCTCCAAAATTTCACCATGCTGTTACTACAGCTGTCCTTCCTCTGACAGGCCACAATCAGTAAACGTGTTGTTTCCTCTGTCCACAAAATCATCAACAGTCAGGGGAAACTCTTGCCTGAGGGGAAGAGACTTGCTAAAGCTTAATAAAACTGTTGATGTTCCTTGCATGTACTAGCATGTCTGATCTAAAAATATGTATTTGAAACAGAAGCCCTAAAGTAATTCCCATTTCTCTAAGCCGCAAGCTACCTTTGTGAAAAAGTTTCAGAAAAAGGTACTAAAAGCAACTGAAAGTGCAATTGCTTGTTATTAACTCCATGAGTGTAGCAATTAAACAGAAATGCTTAGTGCGTTTTCGCTAGGCAGTAATATTTTGCAACTTCATTGACTAGTAAGTCTTAGATTCAATGCCTTCAGCATAATCTCTGTATTGTATATTACCTTACATTACATGTAATATAACAGCATGCATGCACTTCTCATCAGTTTAAGCAGCTTTCCCCTCAAACATTATCTGCAGCTGATTTCTACACTTTTTCTACTGGCATTACCCAGCAGAAACTTCTAGTTCAACCCAACCAACCCAAGCAGGACTTCAGAAGCCTGGATATAAGGAATATATTTGGACATAAGGAAGAGATATAAGATATAGATATAAGGCAGATATCTATTATTTAGATATAAGGAAGAAACTTTTAATGATTATGGCATCAAGTTGCATCAAGGGAGGTTCAGGTTGGAAATTAAGAGAAATTTCTTCTCAGAAAGAGTGGTTAGGCATTGGAATGCCCAGGAGGTGGTGGAGTCCCTGGGGGTGTTTAAGGAAAGGTTGGATGTGGTACTTAGGGACTTGGTTTAGTGGGCAATATTGGTGGCATGTGGATGGTTGGACTAGATGATCTCAGAGGTCTTTTCCAACCTTAAGATTCTATGATTCTATGATTCTATGATGTGGGTAGGGAGACACTGAAGCAGGTTGCCCAGAGAAGTTGTGCATGGCCCATCATTGCAAGTGTTCAAAGACAGGTTAGACAGGACTTTGAGCAACCTTATCTAGTGAAGGCAGTCCCTAACCAGGGCAGGGGTAGCGGTGGAACTAGATGATCTTTAAGGGTCCCCTCCAACTCAAACCACTCTATGATTCCATAATTCTGTAAGTCTCCTTACCTTCTGAAGAAGATCCATAGATGGAAGGTCAATTCTGGGGAGAAAGCACGATATTTTCCCCTTTCAAGCCAATAGATCACATTCTTCGTAATAACAGCGACAGTACCATGGCATTTTTACTCTGTATACAGCAGCTCATAGGCCTTTTCAGAGTCATATAGGTACCCATTTTGCAGAGCAAGAGTTGAAGGGCATATCTCTATCACAGCTGACTGACAGACTGCAGAACACATAAAATAAGGACAACATGCTCTGTGACTTCTCCAATTTTCAAATACTTAAATGGCTTACAGAGAACTTGTTTAAGGTGTTTGGTGGTATACCAGGTCCTGGGTATGCCAGTTAAATCCAGAATTCTTCTCCTGTCCATGGCTAGACGTGCATTTGATGCAAAACTTTGATATTCAGAGTGACCTTCAAGAAACTAGCTAATATGGCATGTTTGTTGATGAAATGAATTGAAATTGCTTTTGCCTAAAAAGGTGAATTTTTATGCAGTTTATGACACACTCATCACCTAATTTAATTACCTTCTGGCTCACTTCTTTCATTAAGGTATTCACACATGAAAGTGACTTGTGATGAGAACATATCCAGATGAAAAACATTTGACTAATGGACAAAAAAGTTCATTTTAAGTAATATTACAAGAGGTAAAGATTTGATTTTAAATCATAGTTTTCACAGAAGAAAAGAGATGACAAGCAGATACTGAAAGCATTCAGCCTAAGCAAATCTCTGCATTCAGGACAAAGCTTTAAAGCAGAGTAAAAAATTCAGACTGACAATTAGCTTCCAGTAGCCTGTGTAAAACGACATTCAGGATACAGATGCAATAACTCAACCCCAGCATATGTGGATGGAAAGAAATGGATTAAAATTTGCATTCACTGGAGGCAGTTGAGCTCTTTCTCAGATCACATTGGAGAAAGCAAAGATAAAGTTGGATTTGTGTTTTGAGTTTTCTTGACAGCTTTAGGGACAGTGGAAGAGGTCAGAGTGAGTGAGAATTAATCTTTACTATAATACAAAGAACAAGTCAACCTAGGGAGACAGAAGACATTCTGGATGCCCAAAGGCCATTACAGATACGGCCTTCTGTGAGATTTGTTGTAGCTGTAGTAGTTGTAACAGTTGGCCAGCGTGGCTGAGTTGGGATTTTCTTGAACAATCTAAATATTAGAAATGGAGTCTTCCATTTGAGAAGAATGAGTGCATACACAAAAACACATACATGCATACCCAATCTGGTCTGATAGTGGCACAGAGATGTAATGGAGCAAATCAACTTTTGGTTGACCCAGTACTTGAAATCTACAATGAAAGCAGTGAAATTTCTTATATGAACTTGCTAAATTAAAAAAGATAAAAAAAAAAAAAAAGGAGAGAGTATACAGCTGAGACACTGGGGAACAAAGAGTATTCAGGAAGTTCTCACTTTAGTCCCCAAATGCCTACTTTCTTACTAATAGTCCACCAACTCTGAATGATGTATTTCTATTCAAATGCAGTGTGAGGCAATTTCCTTGCATTAGGAAGCACAGACAGATACTTCTAGATCATTACAGATGGCTGTCCCTTCTGCCTTTCAGCCATTAGCTGTGGATTCAATGGTACTGCTTTGTTCTTGTGATTCCTTCAGTTTACAGGGAAATGATGACATTATCATTCTGTTTTAAAGTTAAAATCGTGAGAGGCTTTGTATCTGAAAAAGCCAGGAACTATACTTGAAAGATGATACTGTACAAAGGGGAGAAATAAAATAACTTTGTACAACTATGCTTTTGTTCATTTTTAAAATTTTTTCCTACAAAAATGTAAGCATTTGACATTAGGGACATTATTGTAGAAATATATAGTTAAATAAATTATTAAAGAAATTGAAAAGGATGACTCAAATTAACTGTTCATGACCAAACATTCTCTTTGGACAATATTTTCATGGCAGAAGGGCTAAAACTATGAAGATTGCTCACTATGCCTGTGGTGTATTTTCTCAAACTGAAAAATCTGTCATAGTTCCTTCAAGTGTTTCAGAATATTTTAGAAGTTCTTTAGTTTTATCTCCTATGAAAGGAAACATAAATTCCTATGAAAACATAAAAAATTATTAGTGGTTCTAATAAGACCAATAGGAACAAATAATGTCCACAGTCTTTTATTTTCTCATAAACACTATCCGTAAGTAGGCTTTTGTAGCTTCACTGTAGATGGATCTTATGTAGTTGAATGGAAATGGCTAGAAGTTTTCAAAATTATTTAATTACTAACTGTATAAATAAATCTTTAGTTAATATCTTCTTAGTCAGCTTTTACTTGAAGCTCTGCAGAATTAAATGCAAGTTATAAAGAAATGCAGATTCAGATAAAGATCTTAGTTTTTCAGACAGACCTTCACATTCACTTGGAATGTAGAGTTCAGCAAGTTATGCATTTCCTCAAGATGGATTCATTCCCTTTGGAGGTATCTTTTAGTGTTAAGGCATGCTAAGTCTTTGGAATATAATAAGTCCTACATATTTTCAAAAATTATCAAAGAAATTTCTTGAATGCCAGAAGTTTGCACCAGCTAATCGAAGGTCAGGCAGACACTACTTCCATTCTGACATACACATTTGCAGGATTGTTAAAAAAAAATATATGTATATCTAGCTGTGAAATATTGCTGCTAACATATAGAAAGACACAGCTAATACTTCATACCAAAGAACCAGGTTTCTCCATGTTTGAAGAAAGGTATGTGCTTCTGAATATTTTCCTACAAATGCATCTCTGGTGGGACACCATTTGCCAGTTCTGAGAATCAATCACTCCAGACTATTTCTCAGGTTCCTGTGCAGAAACGTAGCAGGGACAGATCTTCTACCAAGTCCATGCATATGTCTATTGCTCCAGAATTTGATGCTCTCTGCCACAGTACTTCTGAAGGTAATAGCATAGGTAACAAATGACAAACCAAGCATTTGGTTTTTAATATTCCCCTACTGGCTATTCACTGTTTAATTCCCTTCTGTCCTGAAGCTCCTGGGTATCTCACATGAACAATCTAACTGGTGTCACCTAAAGGGCAAAGAGATAAACCATATGTGAAAAAGAATGAAATAATGTGCTTTTGTCCCTTTCAAATAAAGGAAGTCAGGCTATAACAACCAAATCAAACCAAACCAAAAAAAAAAAAAAAAGAAAAGACTGTGAATTAGAGGTTAGTTTACATTACCTTACACCTTTCTAACAGCAAAATAAACCTTTAAAGTGATAATAATGTAGTAACGTATCCCTCTTTCCTTTTTGCTCTTTGCCTCCAGTCTGCTTTCACTAAAATGCTGTCCTCTTACATGTATGCAAAAGGTCTTTATTCAGTCAATTTAACCCCTGTAAAGAATTTATTACCTAATTTTTTAAAAAATGTGTAATTTTTAAAGCAATTGTTAAATAATGTTCATAGCAAAATGTTAAGCTGACACAAGAAAAAGGTGAATTTACCAGTAAGAAGCAGAACAGGTGGGATATAGCCTAAACTCTAAACGCACTTGTGTTTTTGGAAGCCAGATTTCACCACTAATATTGTATGTATATCACATTTTAAAGATACAAAATAAATAAATAAATAAGTTTTAAAGTATTTCTATGTTGTTTCAGATGTGAAATAAGAAATCAAAAGATGAGAACTTCAAATCATTGCCAACATTTTTGGTATCACTTGGTTTTACAATTTCAAAACAGACTGTCACATGCATAACTAGACTAGACCGTAGCATGTCATATTGATCTCACCTACTTTCTAGCAGCCTGTAATCTTGTCTAACCTTCTGCAAATATATGCATTTAAAGGTCACACACATGATTTGAGATTTGCTTGCCAAATGCACTCTGTGTGCTCATTCTACAATGTAACCTGACAGTTAACTTTAGCCTGCTTGGTGGTAGTTTATGGAGAGTTAGGCAATGCAGCCTGAAGATTTAATGCTAAACACGGAATTTTTCAAGGTATTATAACCATGCAATTTACAGCATTCCTTGGGATAACCACAATGATATAGTGGACTAGGTGAAGGAAGATAAAACAAGTGGTCTGTGTAGCATGTTTAATAGTTCACTGCTGTTTTAAAATTGGAAATGTCTGTCACATCTAAACTACGCTGATTCTTGAAACTACTAAAAATATTACTTTTTAATATAGATCCTGTATCTCTTAATATACTTAGGCCATCACAGTTCCAATAGCACTACCATGTAGTGTACCTCTTGCATTGATGAAGTATACATGTTAGTTTTGGAAGGTTATGGCTTTTATTCAGGCATCCCTTGAACAGCAGAGTTTCAACAATATGATTAACTACAAGAGTTATTGAGGACTTGCAAATTTCTACCACTAAAATGTGTAAACAACAGGAATAAAGGCAGAAAAAAAAAAGATATTAAATAGCCTCAAGCAAAATTCTGCCAACTGGACTCCTTTCTCCTGCAGGCAGCACGAAGACAAAAGCATAGCTGCTCTACCTTGTGGCAGTTAGTGACTGATCCTTCTATGTGCTCTATAAAAAAAATTCCACCCTTAAAACTTATTAGATAATTTTAAGCTGTTTTATCCCTCAATATTATATAAGAGCAATTTTAATTGATTCTTAAGAGTTAAAAAAAGAATGAAAGAAAGAAATGAAGATTTGTGTTTCTTAGGAATGCTAAGCTGTACAAAAGCTCTGGGCTTTGTTTTTGGCCTGTCATTCTAAAGGAGGTGAGGACGGATTATAATTGCACTGTGGGGCCTGAACAGAGGACCCCTGTAGGTAGAGCAGGCCTTTCAATCTTCTGATCAACGGAGCTGAAACAAAAATGCAGGAGGGCTGTGTTCCCACGTTCTTTGACAGTTTCCTGCTGCAGATAGCGTCCTTTTAAACCTCCCTTATGCTTTCATTATTCTGGTGAAATAATGAATAATTTGCCTCCTCCACTCTTTGATATGCATGGTCAGATATTATTGGGTAAGAAGCAAGAGGGACCTTCCTATAACCTTAATCCAGTTCACACTAATAAAATGATTTAGCTGAGCATTCTTGGGAAGCAATTATTTTTCTTGAAGACAATGACTATCAAAAAGTCCCTAATGGGCAGAGGCAGATCAGGTCACCTCAGCTTTCCATTTTCTTCAACACAGGCAATGTTTGGACCCTTAAAGTACAAGCTCCCTTCTGCAGTTTTGTCACAAATATTCAATCATTACTGTTGCTGAGTGTAGGGTTAAAAATGAATTAGGATTAATTTTGATTTATCTGGGTGTGCTGTTATAGACACAGTGAGTGGTTAAATATACTCAGTTCTGCAAGAAAAAATCTTCAAAGGGTGAAATATGCTGGAGAAATGTTAAAAGGCACTTCTGTTTCTTAATAGGAGTGGTGCACAAACATATTTCAGTTCTCATTCTACTTTTTGTCATTAAATTATGCAGCTTGCATTCTTAAACAAAAGGACCCATGATTTTTTTTTCCTTCTTAATTGATACAGTATTAATAAAAAACAGATTTATTAATCTAAAACATTACTCTTTTTGGCAAGATTAAAGCTGGTTTAAGCCAGTTAGTATTCTCTTCTTTTATATCTTAAAAATCAACAAGGATTACAAAATACATTGGCTGTCAAACAATAATGCTCCTATTATATAATCTGGATTGATCCAAGATTCTTTGCAAACATCAGTTGAATTGACCTCAGAGTCCTTTTGTGACAAAGATTATGTGTATATCCTTATTACCTGTGAGTTGTTATATCTGCTTTTATCATTACTACTTAGTATTATTGTTAATGTTATTAACAAAACCATCAGGCTTATTGCACCTTTTAAAGACAAGTGGATGTGCGCTGAGTTTTCTAATGACATCTAGAGGACTTTTGCTCACACCTTCTATTATTGTAATGATATGATTAAAACAAGTAGAAGATACACTTCACACACTTCACAGATGCATTTGTATGTCTAAAGTGTAGCCTGATCCTGAAAGAAGCTAATATTCTGGTCTTAGGTATATAATGCAACCTTACCTTTTTTTTTTTTTTTTAATTTTTTTTTCAATGAGATAACAAAGCTTCTAAATAAACCATTTTCATTTTGGTAATTTACATAATAGAATGTCATGCAAGTAGGACCCTATAGTGTTAGTTACACGGCAAAAGGTGCTTATTAAGTATTTATTAACAGAAGCATTGTAGAAAAATTAAAGTAAACCCTTGAGGTTATATAACCATAGCTCATGCTGCAAGGATTATTAATTGTGTTTTCCTACGATTAGCCTCAACAATGACATACCCCTCCTCAAAAATACATATACATATAGTTGAATATTTTTAGTAACAAGTTTAGTGCAAAATATCAAAGCTGTGCTAGTTCAACTTGTTGATTAAAAAATGAGAGATATTGTAAATGCAAGGGAGGATTGGGATGGTATGCAAAAATATTCCCCCTAAACCCTTGATGAGCTAGAGACTAGAGCTAAAGAAATGAAATAGTAATTCAAAATACAAGGGTGTAGAACCAGATTCGGTTCATTGAATTTCAGACATCCAGTTGAGGCACGGAGATAGGGAACAACCACCTACCTTTCATCTGAATCAGTACCACCATTGTTTATTTAAGGATAATATTATGTCTGTGCTCTTGATTTACATGTCTGCAAACCTGATTTCTGCTGTGATGAATCTGACCTTAAAGACATACAGATTGTACTGTGAGTTGATTGTACTGTGAGTAGCAAGTGATCGTTATGAATCATCGGTGCAATCTTAGTAAAGTTTATTTATTTATTTATTTATTTCAGTAGAGAATTGGAATTATGCCAGTTTAAAAAACAATAGTAAAATATAACCTGGAACATTCCATGTATAAAATATGTACCTTGGGTACTCTATCTTCACAAACAGTTACTATGGCCCAGAGTGAAAACAGAACGTTATAGGTAGGAAAGATACCCCTCAAATAAAGGGAAAAAAAATCCACCACCAACAAACAAACAAACAAACAAATAACAACAACAACAAACAGAAAAAAAAAAAAACAGGAAGAGGGAAAGAGGGAGAATGGAAGTCTATAGTATATCAGACAGGTCATTACTGCTGATCAGACTCCACAATGCAGTAGGAAATTGGCAATGTCAACTAGTTGCAGGTATGACCACTCTTTAGCTACTGTGGTTACTTTAAATAACAACATTGAAGAGTGTAGTGAAATTAATGTGACTTCTGGTTAAAGAAAAGTATGAAGTTTAACATTGGTAAAATTAAGTATACCATGTTATTTAAATGACCCCAAGTGATATAAAAATAACACACGCATATCAGGTTTCTAATTACAAGTTACTGTGGCAAACTTTTACAACCAACTATTTCAGAAATTTGACAAAATTGTAATTGGTCAGTGAACATGGTACAAGAAGAAATAAGTTCCAACAACAGAAATCTGTACCATTTCTTTACCTAGTATTTGATGTATTATTTGTGGAGATCAACAGCAGCACACTGTATAAGTTCAGTAATCCACTGCTTTCCTGCCAAGCCCTACCTTCTGCTTTGGAGAAGCGACCAGGAGAGCAGTACATACTTGGTATTGAGAACTTGTTAACCAAGGTTTTTAGCCTTGTTTGTTCAAGGCTACAAAATGATTTCTAGAAACATCCCTCCCAACAGTGAATGGTAGAGTAACAGTTGTGAGGATTCTCTAGCTTGTTGTAAACACTTAAATTGTCAACTTTCAGGAGCCTAATGATACACTATGACTTTTAAGTTAAAGAAAAATTTAAAGCCTCAAAATAAAGATGATTCATCATCCAAAAAAATAAATGTACATTTCAGATAATCACTTAGAGTAACTAAATCTATAAAACCAGAAAACAATCGTTGCTTATCTTTTGCTTTAGGATGAACTGAGTAGCTAATAAACTACATTTTTCTCATTAAAAAAAAAAAAAATCATTGCTAAGAATCAGTAAAGGTGGTGCTGAACATTAGAAAACTCTATCTCTTTATATTAAGACTTTTTTTCAAGGGATTTTAAGGAAAGTAGTGCCCTTGAAAAATATGTGAGATCTGATCCTGCTTTTATATTGGAAGGTTATTTTTAAAAGATCATTTAGTCCTTTTATTTTATTTTATTTTATTTTATTTTATTTTATTTTATTTTATTTTATTTTTTAATGTCTCTGCCCTGACAAAATAATGTTGATGCCACACACTTTTAAAAATCTGTGAAAACATCCTATTACTGTTTGATCTCACTTCCATCGGAGCACATCAGCTTCAGTAGTACAGTCCTTAGAATATCCATAGCGCACATTTACTCTTATCAGAATCAGGTTAAATTTTATCTGAGCTAAGAGCTAAGGAAAAACTACATTTAATAAATAATAATAATAATAAAAGATATAATAAATATTCTGATCCAGGTAGAGTTTATTTCAGATACTTCTGAAAGGTTCAGAAAAACTAGACATAAAGAGAGAAAATAAGTAAAGCACTCATGTTTTTTTTTTTCCATTTTTCCTCGACATATCCATTCCAAAATTATTAATGATGATCTTATCTTTCCCTAGCTTCAAAAGTCTTTCTTGAACATTTCCCATATGAGAAGCTATTTTGATCCTAACATTCTTCCTAAATATTTTTCTAATATTAGAGAGGACCAGGAATTGATATTCCCAGAGTAAAAACAGATTTTTCTGCAGACTGGCAGTCTCCATTGTCAGGTATTTTATGCATTTTTTCCCTAGTGGCTTGGAAGAAATACTCTATGCAGGCAGGGTACTGAGACTACTCTTTCTGACGTAAGAATCAAAAGTGACTTCCAAAGAAGCACAGAAAAAGTAGGAGTTATCATTCTTCACTCTAGCACCATAGTACCTCTAGCATCAGGAGCCTGTAATTTATTGCAGCTCTGAGCTGCTAGCAGAATACTCCTAGAGGAATTTGTCCTGGACATATCCACAGAGAAAGGGACTGAGACTGAGCCCCTCTCCTACTTTGCTTCCTGTTCCTGGTGAGGACATTAGTTCCACTAAAGCCTTCTTTTCTTTCTCTGAAACCAGACCAGCCTGCATAAGGCTGTAAGTGAAAAATCATTACTTTTCATATCCCCTTGCATGGGCATGGAAACCAAAGCATTCACTCTTTAAAGTGTGGGAATATAGGCAGTTAAATCTGTCAGGAAAATCATTCTGAGTCTTCATGCAAATCTTTTGTGAACATAATATGGCAGACAACAGTCTTCTAACTGCTTGTATGTTATTTATTATCTGGGTGTATAGTTTTAAGGTTTTTTTTTTTTCCACTGTTCAGACATACACAAAGACAGTTACTGCTGCAGTTCAAAATGACTTATCCTTGAAACATTATTTTGAAACATTTTATAGATGAATAAAATATTTTAGAGGTGGTGAATACAAATATTATGAGAAAAGGGTGAAATTCTAATTTCTATATAGTAAGAATATAGTCTATTTCTAGACTGAAATAAAATTCAACTAAGAAAAATTGCTGTTATCTAGGAACAGTGACTCTAGAAAATATTTGTTAAAAGAGTTGTGTGATGCTGTTAGAAACCAAAGGTCATCATCTGTCTGTGGCTCAAGGAGAACTGTTGTATATAGCTTCAACAGAAAAGTAGTAAATAAATACAGCCTATGACACTTGCATCCAGTTTTGCAAACTCTTGACAAGTACTCAATTCTGTCAAATTCATATTATCAGTACAAAAGAATGAGATGATTTAGATGGAATCATGTACCTCAGATATAGCAAGGTTATTATCTACTCTCACTGAATATTTATTATGTCAGTATTCTTGATATTGAGAAAAAAAATAAAAAAGTAAAGCATTTGGAAAGAAAGTATAGTACGTGCACACTAGCCAATGTTATAAATATTAAGTAATATCCCTTGCTTTATATTTGTAAATAAGTTTACATCATTTTGTATTGTGAAGGAAAAATGTCTTTGTGTTGTGGCAGTGGAAGTCTGTGAGTACTAAGATGAAGTTCCTCAAAGGTGACCCAAAGATGCCATGAAATAACTATGTACAAAATCATGGTATGCTTTGCATTTTTCCCTTCGCAGAACTCCTGTGTTTCCTTTGCTTTGCAGACAGGTTGAATGCAACATGCCAATGGACATGTAAGACCACCTACTCATTGGGCCCTGCCATCTCTATGAAAAACCTTATCTTGGAAAATTCCACCTGTAAAGCTCATGGACTGGGTAAGGGACTTATATTATCCATCAGGCAATTAGTATTGAATGATCTTTACAGAAACACAGTAAGTTAAAACAGCCTTACCTGATGATATTGCAAAAGCTTTGTGGCAATTGTTGCCACTGCTTGGGGGGAATAACCCCCATGAATAAAATATTCACCTCTTCCCATTGCTATCTGACTTCAACTCTCATCCCTGCCCACACATACTCCAACACCTCTGCATGTAGCACCCCTTCTCTGTTTTCTTTATATTTGTCAAAAACAACAGATGAAAATTTGAGCTTTTTTGTAGCTTTTATTTCTAAGTATAGATACCTAATCTTTTCCAAATATCATGTGCCCTAGTTTCCTCCACAGGCATGTGACACTGTATCTCTCTCTTTCCTAATACCCCTCAGATTCATCCTGTGTTTGCTTTCGCCCATATTTTTTTCCAGAGTTGACAGCAGAGTGCAATCAACTGTTTCCCACTTGCTCACTGTATTGCAGACTGAGAAAAGACAACCAGAGTGGGATTAGTTTTTCAGTGTGTCACTGCAGTCACCTGGAGCCACACCAGTTCCTGCACTTCACTTGTAACTCACTGCTCCTTTAAAGCAGGTTGGAAGTCACCCTCAAATCAGAATTACAGAACTTTATGTTGTTCAGTTTGACTAACCAAGCTGAATTATAGAGTCACAGAATCACAGAATGGTGTAGGTTGGAAGGGACTTCTGAAGGTCATCTGGTCCTCTGGGGGTCATCCAGTCCAACCACCAACCTGTTATTATGGAGAACTGTGTTTTCAGTCTTGTGTTTATATTACTCTACTTCAATACATTGTAGTGGACTATTTAAGAGATCAAAGTTTTTCTATATGAGAAGATCTAGATTTCAAGTTCTTATTCTGCTTGGATCAGTGGCAAACTTCCTCTGAGTTCAGGCAATCCAGATATGCACCTGGGCTAAACAAAAGGAATTCCACTGATACCAGGAATGGTCTTTTAATTTAGGGATGTGAGGATGTGGGCCCAAGGTCATTTATTAATTGAATATGGAAGACACTGGAGTAGTTTAAGGGTTCTAATGACAATATGATTATCTGCAGTGGAAACATTTGTTGGTGTTTTCTTTTTTGCTCTCTTTTAAGCATGTGTGGGGGAGTGGGTATATTGCATTAGAAAGTATTCCCGATGACAAATACTTTGGAGCAAGGAGATGAAGCAATTACAGTAGATGGGAGCCTGATGGGTGGGAATGGGGGAGGGAGTATTCACTCTGGGTCTACAGTTTCTGTAAGAGTTTAGGACAGTTTTCACATATTTATCCAAGATGGCCTTTGAAGTGTCTTGTGGGAAACAGTTGGAGGCCTTCTGTCACTGAGGGTGTCAAGGGGCCTTGAAGATTTATAACACAGCTTTTCCAGCAGAATGTAATTGCTGTTACAGGAGAGAAGCTGAAACAGTTCTTTAAATGCAGACTAAATTTTGCTTTTTCACTATTGTCCTGAGAACTGAAAATGGCAGTAGTGGCACATTCCTTCCACTGGTTGAGTGGGATGTGTAAGCTACTGTCCACTTTCTTTAACCATAAGTTTCTGGGAGATAAAATACTCTATCATGTCTCTTAGCTTCAATGCTCATCAACTGGCAATGCATTCATGTCAGATATCCACAAGAGACCTAGCTTTATTAACCTTGTTATCTACATTAGCCCCAAGAAAGGACTCAAGACCAGAATTTCCCACGTGTTAATTGTCTACAGCAGCACCCACTGGGCCAGTTCAGAGGTAAGTCTTACACTGGTGTGAATACAGAAGGATGGGCTGAGATACAATGTGGCATTTTCCCATCTACCTTTATAAGTACTTAGCATGCCAGACAGCGCAAAGGCTGATTTTCCGAGCTCGCAGCAGCCATCCTAGAAGGACCGTGATGGTGATTTATCAGGGCGTGTACTGATGCCCCTCCACACAATCAGTCCTGAGTGTGCCCCACCTTCCTCCCAGTAGACATAGAGATGGAGTACAGCCTTATTACATGGCATGGCTCCCCATTAACATCGGTGTGGGATTAAGGGTGTGGGTAAAGCCCAGTGTCCCTGACCCTTCTGTGCTCATTCATGCATGTTTCAGTGCATGGTAAAACTTTTCCAGACTTTTCTAGTGAATAATCTTCTTAAGCAAAATCAAGAAATCTGCTTCCATGGAGCAAGAGAGGGTCAAACAGGCCCAGAATATCAGAGTGAAGGACGAATTCTTCAGTTTGGTGTGAGAGCAGACAGTACATGAAAAAAGGTGACAAGGGGTCAGTAGGGGAACACACAGGATAAAATACTTTCATCTATTGTGCCGGGGTCAATAGGCTCCCATCAGGAAATCTTGAGCCCAAGATTAATTACTTGTTGCAGTAGGTATACCATTGTGCTCTGTAAGACACTGTGGTGACTTTAGGCATCTTGCAGATTTCTGGTTCACACAATGCAATCCCATATAAAAAAACAATAGTAGCTAAGCAAGTAGTAGTGGGTGGTGGTGAGATGCCTTTTAGCTCATTCTAATGAAACTCTTTTCAAAGATACCTTCAGCTTGGCTAGAAATTATGAGAAACTATTTGTTAAATATTATGAAAGAATTTCATCGTAATTCAGAATTACGTGTCATGGCTATTACGCACTTTGCAATTTATATGAAAGAAAATGTACTTAAAAATCCTAAGTCTTTGTAAACTCTATTGGCAATTTATTTCGATTACTTCAATTCCTTACGTCACAAACTTGTGAAACTCCTGTTGTAAAACTAAGTCTCCATCCTTTTTTTTTTTTTTTTAATCAGGTTCCAGATATGTGGTTAATTTTAGAGTAATTTGACACTTAAAAAATATCCTTTCTTTTTGTTAAATAATAAATAAATAAATCCTTGTTTGGAGTGAAATTTCCCTGGAAATTTAAGATTATTAATACTTTAAGTATTAAACAAAAGTAAAGTTCTGATTGAATTAGAATTACAGCATTGGATCTTTATGATGCCTATATGTTTTAATAAGTTCTTTATCAACATTTTAAGTGAAAAGACCATTCTCACTTCCTGTCCTGAACTGCAAAGCTATGTTATATTGTGCTAGATCTTTCACCATAGTTGATAAAATATCAATGAGGCAAAAAGACCAAATCCTTACTTTTGTCTTTGTTATTTTGAGCGATTCATTATAACTGTAAAGAGTTTTGGAAGACAGTTTGTAAGTATGAGCTACTTTGCCATTTATTTTATTATAAAGTTTTCATTGACATATTTAATCTTTAAATATAACTCCTAGTAAGCATATCCTCTAATGGTTAGTCTAGTTGGACTATATAATGAATTAAGTCCACCACAAAAATGTCATTGAATCTCTCATAAATTTTCAGTAATTTACTAAATGTGCTATTTAGAAAACATCAACAAGAAAAAGAACAAGTGGTAAAGGAAAAGAAACAGCAAAAGATCAAAACTGAAGGAACTATACCATTTATACTACAGCTCATCATTTCAACACTTGAAGCTTAGGATGTCTTAAGTAAAACTTAAAATAATTTATGGTTCATGTGACTGTGAAAGCATTTTTGTTGGTATTGAACAAACAAATAACAACAACAACAATGAAAATAGCTGCACAAACGACTTACTCATCCTGGCTGAATGAAGCATGGTCTCCTATGGGATTTGTGTGTTATGGTTCATTTTAAAGACTGATTTAAATTTTCCCAGTGGCTGGACACTTGCAGATGGGTATCTGGTGTCTGCTTAGTTATGAACTTCTGCCGCTACTTCTGCCATCAGGGCACTGAAAGGCATTTATGGGTCTCTTTTTGAGTCTTTTTTTTAATTTTTTATTTTTTAAAAGCTTTTTAAAACTTTTATTTCTCTGTCAGATTGATTAACACTGTTCAGGATATTCAAAAGTTAATGGGAAAAACAAACAAACATACAAAGGTAAATTGTTTTGTATGATTAAGCTTCACTTTTAATGAGAACCTAGCTAAAAATATCACTGAAATATATATATATATACATATACATATATTTTTTCCAGTAAATTTAGCACTTCCTTTCTGTTTAGGATGTAGATTTTCCTGTTTGTTTTGTGTGGAAACCTAATTCTTGCTATTGTGTTTAGCCTAGTGCAGGGATTAAATGAGGATTTAAAATGCTGACCCTGTTTAAGGACAGATGTTGGTATGCTGGACTCTCAGCCAAGTCACTGAATGTGAGACCCATCCTGACCTCTGTTTGCATACAATGGCCCTGCTGGACCATCTAAAGTAGCAGCGATGTGGAATTCTATTACCTGAAATCTGAGTAGCAATAGTGGAGAAAAACAGGAAGGATTTCATGGAGGTCTTTCATTCTGGGCATTCAGATGGTCTGGTAGTAAAATGTCGCTGACTATTTTCTATGGCACAAATGTGCCGTACATTGATCCTGAACATATATTACAAGCATATATTACAAGCATTTCAACATGTGTAAACAATTAATTCTTTCCTATTACTCTGCTTGCTTGTCTCATTAACATTAGCCATGCACCCTTCCTTCAGCTATTCCCCAGCTGTGGGTGGCTATGGATCTACTGGGAAGCCTGCTAGCCAAGTTACAGTTGAGTTGGTTTGTCCTACTTTACTGTACCACTGCTGGGAATTGAGAAGCTATTCTGGACTATATGAGTTCAGTAGAAGGAATCCTATGGCCCTCAATATCTTTGGAATCGTACTTTTAAAAGTTTTTGAAGCAAAGAGATATTATTAGATCAAAATGTTCTGTATTGAGTTAACATTTGCTAGCCTTTGTTTCCTGCATAATCAAAGTTGTGATTGATATATAGCTTAACCCTCCTTCTTTATAATATTTTATCCTCTGTTATGTATTAAATGTGTTCAAAGGAAAAAATCACATGCATTTTTGAACCGCTGACTTTGATAACACTTTTTTTTACTTACAGGCTGTTATTTAGCATCTGTTGTGGGAAGTAACAAACACATCCCTAGATGTTTTTCATGCTCTAAAGATTTTAAGATACAAGAAAGGGTGGCTGTACTTATATTATTATTATTATTATTTTTCCATAATGTAAATCAGGAATGATGTGTGCTGGCTGGAGCTGAACAAATAATCAGTAGAAAATAATGTATTCAGTGAATTCTGCCTCTCTCTGCTTTATATTGTTCATGGCCATATCATGTCTCTTTTCTGAAATAAATGTTATTCTGAATATTTTCCTATAGTCAACATTAGGTAGATTTTTGGCTGCCTTCCTCAAGAGGCATGTTTGCATATGCAGCTGCAGAAGCTGTAAACTATACTGGAAGGCTATGAGCTACAAAGGCTATACCTTAGGACAACTCTGTCACCAACACTTAGAATGAATCACAGAATCATAGAATGGTTTGGGTTGGAAGGGACTTTTAAAAACAATCTAGTTCCACCCCTCTGCCATGGACAGGGATATCTTTCACTAGATCGGGTTGCCGAAAGCCCCTTGAACACTTCCAGGGGCATCCACAACTTCTCTGGACAACTTGTTTCAGTGTCTCACCAGCTGCATAATGAAGGATTTCTTCCTAATGTCTAATCTAAATCTACCATCTTTAAGTTTAAAATCATTGCATCTTGTCCTATCACTACATGTCCTTGTAAAAGGCCTCTCTCCATCTTTCTTATAAGCCCCCTTCAAGTACTAAATTGTTACAATGAAGTCTCCTGAGAGCCTTCTCTTCTCCAGGCTGAACAACCCCAGCTCTCTCATCATTTCTTCATAGCAGAGGTGCTCCAGCTCTCTGATCATCTTTGCGACCTTCCTCTGGACCTGCTGTAGCAGGTCTACATCTTGTGCTGGGGGCCCCAGAGCTGAACGCAGTACTCCAGCTGGGGTCTCACAAAGGCAGAGCAGATGGGAGCAAATCACCTCCCTCTACCTTCTGGTCATTCTGCTTTTGTTGCAGCCCAAGATACAGTTAGCTTTCTGGTCTGCAAGCACTTAATGCTGGCCCATGTCCGATTTTTCATTCACTGGTACCCCTAGGTCCAGGAGGTACCCTTCAGGGCTGCTCTCAGTTCATTCTCCATCTAGTCTGTATTTGTGATTGGGATTGCCCCAGCCCAGGCACAGCACCTTGCACTTGGCCCTGTTGAACTTCATGAGGTTCATGTGGGACCACTTCCCTAGCCTGCCCAAGTCCCTCTGGATAGCAGCATCCCTTAGTTCTATTTAAGTACTACTCAGCTTGATGTTATCTGCAAACTTGCTGAAGGTTCACTTGATCCCACTGTCTATATCATTAATAAAGATATTAAACAGAACCACTCCCCTTATATACCGCTGAGGGACACTACTTGTCACTGATCTCCATCTGGATGTAGAGCCATTGACCGCAACTCTCTGGATGTGGCCATCCAGCCAACTCCTTATCCACCAAATAGTCCACCCTTCAACCTATATCTCTCCAATTTAGAGACAATGATGTCGTGTGGCACCATGTCAAAGGTCTTACAGTAGGCCAGGCAGATGACATCAGTTGCTCAAACACTTGTTTTATAATAGCAACCATGACCTGGTTTAGACACTGCACACAAAGCAGTGCAGAGCCCAAATATTAGATACCCCAAACTGGGACAGAAACCATGGATCCAAGCTAAATGCTTTAAATTTTAAATGCTTTAAAGAGTAGCCCTCATAAAGAGGGGAGAGTAACAGGGTGATACCTAAGCTGGACAGCTTTCTTTTTCCAGAAATTTGAAAGCCCAGTTCTCTGACACATTCCTGCAGCAAATGCCCTGATGAGCTTTAAGACCCTCAATCACAGGACTGTCTCACTATTTTATATTAAATTAGAGACAACGGAAGAAAAAAAATGAGGAGAATAGCAGCACATACCTACTATAAAATGAAGTATCCAAAAAAGGAAGGGCCTTCTTCAACATTCCCTTTTATATGTATGTATAGGAGAAAAGGACAGAGGTTTTATGCAGAAAGTATCAGCTGCTATGTTTTTATGATGAAAGAAAATATCAGATCCTTGAATATAACGTAAAGTTTTAATAAAAAAGATAATATCAAAATTATATTTAAACACTTGCTAGAGACTAAGCTAATGGTTGTAGAATGATTTATACGTTCACAGTTCTATCAAAAAAAACAACAACAAAACACACAAAAAAATAAATAACAACAACAAAAATCCTCCTAGCTGAGGAAAGAACATGGAACTTTACACAGAAATTACTAACAGGTGACACAGAAATTGTCTGACAGCATACGGGAAGGTATAATATTGTATAAGCACGTGGGAGAGGCTAGTGAGGAGAAAAAGAGAAAGTGTAGGAGGAGGCGAATCTGTCATTTTGCATTTGGTATGAAAAGTTTTCTATTTTCTGGTTGCCTGTTTAGTACTGTAATAAGTGTGGGGGCCAGGGAGCATTTATCTCTATCTGAAGGCTGTTCTGAAAAACAAATAGTCCTGTACTAAGCAGGCGCTGATTTCCCTTTCCACTAAGGACCCGTGAACCAAAGACATCTGTGCCAAAATGAAAAACTGTTTCCTCAGACTGACACTCGACCCTTTATATTTATTCAGCTGTCAGAATTTATCCTCATTCTATAAAGAGGGGAAGGACCCTGGGAGCTTCTGAGTTGTTAAAGCTGAGGGTCATGCTCTAAAGTCTTATGAGTTTTATTATAAATGGTATTTTTATATTTTAAAGAGATTGACAAAAATCTTACTGGGTTAAGACATGGTTTGTATAAAGACTGTGAGGTCAACTTCTGGTCTGAGTTATGCCAGTGTAAATCTGGTATAATTTTATTACAATCAGTGGAGTCAATCCAGGAACATAATTTTCCTGTTGTTTTGGGTCATGTGATGCCTATGGAAAACAATGGGAATTATGCACATAAACAATATCCTGACTGGTTTCTGAATAGGTAACTATTACGAGGACTGATATTTAACCTAACATAAAAGACAGAGTTAGATATGTTGCTGTAGAAAAATATGTACATATTTACATATACATAACATGTCAGAAAATCTGACACTCAGCAAAGAGCTATCCAGACACATTTCCAGTCTTTTATTCTTCTGCCTACATCCCTCTCAGTAAATAAAGCAATGAACAATTAAATCAGCAGCCAGGTGTCCAGAAGTCAGCTGAAGTTATCTGATCATGTCTTCAGTGTTAAACAACTTTTGCCACCATAAGTCCATGTTGTGTTTTGGGAATGTTCCTGGCCTGTGATAGTTTCTGAACTGTGCACTGAGAAAGTGATAGCTTGCCTAGGCCAAAACCTTGCTGGGGACCATTCTACAAATGTAAAAATATAAACTAGCAAATTCTGATACCTGGGCCCTGACACCATTTCATTTACTGGTAGAGGTGTATCTGGAGTGTCTGAAAGAAGCTTGCTGTCTCTGATATTCTTACTCGCCTTAGTTCACCTTTCTGACATTCAAAATCAGGAAGAGCTTATGCCTCTGACCTGTCTCGTGAATCTTCGCCTCCTGGTCTTGGGAGATCTTCAGTGTACTTGCTACTCAAGATGTTTCCATGGGCTTATTTTTGGCATCTTTGCTACAAAAGCTATTCTGCTGCCTAAAAAAAACCCAAACACACACACACAAAAAATCACAGAGTAGTCATATACAATTCTTTATCATGCTGTTCATTAATGCAGTTTCTTCTCACAAAAATTCCAACCTTAACTGAGAAGAAAGAGAGAAAGAGAGAAAGAGAGAAAAAGAAAGAGAGAAAGAAAGAGAGAAAGAGAGAGAGAGAGAGAGAAAGAAAGAAAGAAAGAAAGAAAGAAAGAAAGAATCACAACCTGATTCATTATTCAGATCTCAGATATACAGAGTGGATGATCATAAGAATTGTAACAGAAATAAGTAAAAGAAAAAGCAACTTCTAGCAGTGCGAGAATTAAAATTTAATTTATTCCCTAACTCAAGGAAGCTGGCTTGATTTTACTAATCTTTAGAAAGAGATACATGATAAACTATGATTTAACAACATACCAGTAATTTTACGAGGATGATGTTCTTTTTTTGTGTGTGTGTTTGTGGTTTGGGTTGGGCTGGGGAGGGGAGGGTGTTGTTGTTTTGTTTTTAATCTTAAAAGCAACAAAAATTTTCAAATTAAATTCTCTCTCTCTCTCACCCCAAAATATATCCAACAATCCAATTAAGTATTAGTTTGGATTTATGGCTTCATAACCAAGATTAGAATATAGTCCTCATCTCAAAATCATATATGTGGTATTTTAAATACACATCTAAACTATTCCAGAGGGTGCCTTGCAGTCATAGATCTGTTTAAAAATATAGTTAATGTATTAAGGAGAACAACAATTTCTACCTCTAAATTCACAAAACTCCTCAATGAATAAGCTAATACTGTGATAAAATATTGTAAATAGAACTAGGATTTGGAGGTTTCCATACAATGTCCAGGAATTATACACCTGGAAAAGGCACAAGACCTATTCAGTATGCCCCAGGCTTGAATAAGGGCAAAATTCAGACTTTAATCAGGCTTATGCTTGTGAACGCCACTATGATTTTACAATACAAATACCAAAAGCTGTAATTTTCTTGTGGTGCAGCTTCCATAAGACTTGCTGAATTTCTATCATCTGAAACAGATACGGCGAAACAAGCAAACAAAAAACAAACCGAACCAGAACAAAAAAGCAATCAAACAAAGCAACATCTCCAAGTCTTAAACCACAAAACAATTATTATTTGTCAGAATCCTTCATGCAGCATTAGCCTGTGTTGGACTGGAACCAGTCGTACAGTGGTGAAAATTATATACCCCATTTATGCCTATAGTATTGCTTATTGGCATCATATCATAAATGTAAAGAATAATTTCATTTGGAAGGAACCTCTGGAAGTATTTTGGACCAATGCCCTTCTCAAAGTAAGGTCAACCTTGAAGTTGTATTAGGTTGCTCAAGGCCTTGACCTGTAGTTTCCTGCTTGTCAAGGAAACACTTAAGGGAAGTATAAACTGATACTCTTTGTGATGAGATCTCTTACTTGAGGTAAGAATTTATTATAATCAGTGGCATATTGATTCATATTCCTACTGAGTAATTTGCCTGTATTTGTGCTCCGGATTGGTCCATTTTTACTCTGAGGAAAAATAAATACAAAATAATTTCTGCCAGCGCTAAGTGGTGCAGCATTTCTTGTGTGAATTTTATTCTCCCTCTCTCACTTGATTTTGAATCAAAGAATCATAGAATAGTCAGAAGGAACCTATGGAGATCATCAAATCCAATCCCACTTCTCAAAACAGTGACAGGTAGAGCAGGCTGTTCAGACATGTCCAGTTAGGTTTTGAATATCTCCAATAATAGAGACTTTCCAGACTCTCTAAGTGACTTGTTCCAACCTTTGATTCCCCTCACAGTAAAAACAAAAAAACAAAAAAACAAAAAAAAAGGAGTGTTGATAATATTCTAGTTATTTATATGCTTGGAAACTGTCTTCAGAATTATTCACTTCAACAACTTTCTGTAGATTTCCTGAGACTGAAGCTTGTTGATCTCCAAATCCTCCTTTTTGTCTCTCTAGAAAACAGGAAGGACATTTGTATTCTTCCAGTCATCAGGAACTTCTCCCAGTTGACACGACTATTCTATTCGGTCTATTCTCCCACGTGCCTTGTGACAGGACGAGGGGGAATGGGCTAAAGTTGCACCAGGGTAGGTTAAGGTTGGATATTAGGAAGAACTTCTTTACTGAAAGGGTTGTTAGGCATTGGAATGGGCTGCCCAGGGAAGTGGTTGAGTTGCCATCCCTGGAAGTCTTTAAAAGACGTTTAGATGTAGTCCTTAGTGATATGGTTTAGTGGAGGACTTGTTAGTGTTAGGTCAGAGGTTGGACTAGATGGTCTTGGAGGTCTCTTCCAACCTAGACGATTTTGTGATTCTGTGATTCTGTGACTTTTAAAATATTATTTCTCATGTAATTGTAGAATATAGCGTTGCATTTGTTTATTATCTGTTAACAGCTGAAATGTATTTCTGTCTACAAAGATGTTAGAAGAATATTAAAAAAAAAAAAAAAAGTGTCATCATGAAAGTGTCAGAATAATCTGTGAGACAGAGACCACTTCCACAGGGGTATTGCTGGTTTAGAACTAAGTGTGGACTCATTGATTTAAGCAAAAACGTGCCTAAATTGACACATTTATTCCAGCCCCAAAACAGTTAGACTCTTTAGACTCTGGATTCAGATTAGACTGAGTCTTACAGCTTTAAAATACACAGGATAAGCCTGCTTCACAAAGTGTAGTGAGATGCTTAATGAAAGGGAATGGGATGTAGAAGCATCTGAGCTACCAGAGACCCAAGGGTCTACTTTAGTAAACAACAACATCTGTGCACAGGCTCAGATCTTCTAGTCTTAGTAGTTTACACTGCTTGAGTGGTTTTTGTTTGTTTGTTTGTTTTTATTCTGATTTTGACTGATTCAAGCCTGCAAAGGGTTTCAGAAACTTAAAGAAGGATTCTTAAATTAAAATGCAATACGTGTGAACCTGACCCAGGTTTTACTCTTTCTTTATTGCACAGTCATTCTGCATTTTCCTGGTAATATTTGAAATCTCCAAACAATCTCATGCCCTTATATGTGACCCACATGCCCTTATATGGCACCCCAGACAGTACAACATGTATCTTATTTTTCATGACATGAAAACACTGTTTTGTCAGCTGCTGAAGAACTTTTCCATTATTTTGGACATTTTGACCTAGAAAATGAAAGAAAATCATAATTATGTCTTAGTGTAAAAGGAATCACATGAAATCCAGATTCTAAATGTGTAGAAATGGATTCATGACTGTGGCTTTAAGAGAAGTGGTTATGGATTTGAAGGAACTAGTTCTAAGCAGCATAGGCACAAAATAATTAATATCAAAGGGTCTTGATACCAGGGACTGCTACTTACATCTCTTATTTATAGAGCTAGCCAATAAGGTCATGCTTCTCATATCAAGTCATGTCACATCTTGCTGGCTTATTGATTTGGTACTGGGAAAAATACTGGCGAATTAACCCATTGCTTCATTCAAACTTGTAACTCTTGACTCTGTGTCCTTTATATACAAATGTATATATGTGTTTGTGCGTACACATACATTTATATACACACACCAACTTCAGATCACTTTAGCAGAACTATTTGCATGTGTTAAACTGTTGTCTGACTATCACCAGTCCTATACTGGCAAATAAACTTCCATTAATATTTTCATAGAATCTTAGAATGGTTTGGGTTTGAAGCGGCCTTAAAGACCACCTAGTTCCAATCCCCCTGCAATACACAAGGATGCAACCTACTAGATTAGGTCAGACATCGTTTCCTTCTTTACCTAGTGTTTCAGACAATTTATAGAAACCAAAAAACAGAGAACAGAAAGCACTGGAATTATCATGAGATGTGTTCTTAGGAAGGAGGAACAAGTCTTTGTTTCAGATTAATTTGTTTCTCAGTTGTTTGGTAGCTTGTCTGGTTGTTTGTGAGATCTTTGCTCAGTTAAAGTTGATATATCTGGGGGGGTGTGTGGAACTGTTTGAAAAATTTTTGATGAAACAGTTTTATAGAAGTATGCCTGTTCACAGAACCTTAAGTGTTTATGTTAAAATATCTCAGGTTTGAAAGATTTTTCTTGAATGTAAGGAAATGTTCTTGTTACTACAGTGATGGTATAGTGTCCCAAGGTGAGATTTGTATCGGAACAGATTTATGACTGTCAGGAAGATAAATATTAGTAAGAAGTAAGCTGTTATGGTATTTTACTTCACAGATAAGGGTTAGAAAACAGATTCTACTAATAATTATATGGTTGCAACAGCCAATATAGCACTTTTCCAAAGTGTTATCGAGCCCAAAAGGGTTCAATTTTATCTCACCGTTTGTAGCAGTCCATTAGATATAGAAAAACAAAACAAAACAAAACAAAACTTAGGTAAAGCCTTCATGAACTTACTTGATTTAACTTGTGCTAACAGGTAAGCAAAAGTAAGTCAGTAACTAACATTTTTAGTTTTAGAACAGGACACTAAGGAATGAAACATAAATTTTATAGCTTTCTACTCACATTCAGATTGACTGAGAACTCCTTGAAAGTAATGGGAAGAAAGGAAGAGAAATCCTTAAAAATCACATTGAAAATTACCTTGACATTTTTTCTCAAGCGAAAGAAATAACTTCCAAAGAAAAGCTGATTAATCAATGTATGAATGACCACTTCCAAAAATAATATTAGGATTAAGTAAAGAAACCATAAAGAATGACAAACTAGTAAATAAACCAAACCTATGTCTGAGAAATAATTAAAAGCAAGAGATTTGGCTAAACAGAAGATGAGTTAAACCTTGCAGACAGGAAAGCAATGTAGAAATACCTTAGAAAGAACTAAACTTCTGTTGCTCAGTAGGAGATTGTGACAAAGGATAAGAAAAAATTGCTGAAAATAATATGATTTTTTTTGACTCAGGTCTCAAAAATCATGAAGAAGCTGAACATAGCACAAAGGCCCTCATATATTGTTAACAAGATGGAAACAATCACACCTCAGATGTGAGAAAAAATCAAGGATCTCATTGTGTTCAAATAAAGGAACAGAATAAGCACCAAGATAACCTCCAGACTCAGTGTGGTATGTTTGTTGAAAAGGTAAATGACAATGGATGTGTTTGATGGCTTATTTCCAGGTAAAAGAAAAAGAAACAAATAATTTTGCAAGGAATTAAAGAATTTTTAACTGTAGGTGTTTTTTTTTTTTTTAATTTATTTTTTATTTCTTAAAACCTTGCTCAAGAAAGTCTAATTTAAACTGGAACGGACACATAGAAAGCATAAAAAACACACGTCATAGACCAGAAGACTGTTATTGGTATAATTTACTAAAACGAAGACTGAGAGATGATATGATTTTTCTCACCAGTATGCCATGGAGCAAACGGCAGGGAAGGAAAGTGCTTATTTAAGATAAATGGCAAAGTTGGCAGAAGAACAACTAAAGACAGGCTAGTCAAGCATGGCTTTAGACTGAAAGTTGGAATAAGCTTTGTAAGCATCAGAGAAGTGAAGTTATTCGACTCAATCTTTCAGTAAGCATAAAAGAACAAAGATCTATTCATACAGGTAAACATTTGGAAAGGGATTTTGCAATGTCTGTGATTTGTTTGTACTGGAGTGGACTGGTCTTAATAACATAAAAGTGCTTTTCTGATCTTATTATGTTCCTACTTTTCTACTCTAGCTCATCATCATGAAAGTTCTTACTGCAATGTGTCTATTTCATAACAAAATTGCAAGAAAAACACTTGTTTCAGATTCCTGAAAAACCTGTACAGTGCACATAAACAAGGACAAATTTATTTACACAGAAGCGTTCTGATATCTGAGAAAATATGCAGGGATCTGGCTTCTGTACCTGAAAGAAACTGCTCTCCATATTAGTAGCCTCACATACTGGAAAAGTAAAGATGCTTGCTAGCTGTGCATCACTAACCAGTTGTTCTAATTATATAAGAAGCATTCATCCCTTTATATGCCTATAATTTACTGTTATATATCTTAGTAAGTCTCTCTAGGTTCACTTTACAGATGATGGAAAAAAATAGACATCTTCAGGGCTTGATTCATTTGACCTGTTTTACATGACCATATTCTGAAGTCAAAGATGAATTGCACCATAAACATACCTATTTCATTTTCTTTATAAAGAAATCTCAGATAAGCTGTACTCCTCCCAGGCTACATACATGCTCATAAATTAAACACTGCCAAGGAATGTTCCTGAGTGTTAGTACTCAATGATCTAGACTGTGAAGCAGTCAAAATTGTCCCTGGTATGATTTTGACCTCAGCTAGCTAAAGGTCTCCCCAAAAATTCCTGGGCAAGGTTTGGGATTTAATATGGGCAGAACTGTTCCCAAAGGGCAGTTTGGCTGCTAGTGGAATTTACTGCTATGTACACAGACCACTCCGTGCCAGTTGGCCTCTAAAGCCAAGAACAGTCATGAGTACATTTTGTTCAATAGGATGGTGCGGTTGTATTAGATAGACACATATTTGTAGTGTGTGCTCTTTAGGAAATCAGTACAGTGTTGGAAGGCATAAATTTGGGAACCAAGTTCATTTTGCTTATTTAAACAATTGGTATTTCAGTGACTTCCAGAAATCTCTACAAAGCTAACCAACACAAGGCAGGATTCACTGCTCAAAACCAAGAGAGTTTGCAGTTCAGTACAGTGAACTGGTACTGAATTTGAGTTTCTTTGACCTTAAGATTTTTTTTTCTTGTTTCTTGGTGAAAATAACTCTTCCTGCTAATCTGGGTTTTCTGTATCTCTTTATCCTCCAGAACAAACAAGCACAGCTACAAATTATAACATTTTTCCCTTACCTAGTTTTGCCGAGTCAAATATTTAGACCAGACAGTTTTCATATCCTTTTAAAAGAAGAATGGAATTGATGTTCCTGAAGTGCTGTCTTCATACATTTTCAAAATCAAAAGCAGAGAAAAATCTTACTGATGTCACAAACTTAGTCTTCTCATTTCAGACACCTGATGTCATTTTGGCTGTCTATCATGACTCACTCTTCATTATTTGTAATGAAAGGAGCTACAGAGACACTCAAGCTAAAGCATGAATTAAAAAGTGTAACCTAATATTAACCATAAGAAACATTTTCCCACAACTTTGAAGAAAATTATTTATACTACAGTAGTGATTCCTGATGTAGAGGTCACGACTAATGAATTGGATGGATGGTTACACTCAAAGAGCTATGGTCAATGGCTCAATGGCCAAATGGAGATCAGTAACGGATGGTGTTCCTCAGAGGTTGGTATTGGGACCGTCACTGTTCAACATTTTGTTGGTGACATGAATAGTGAGATTGAGTGCACCCTCAGCAAGTTTGCTGATAACACCAAGCTCTATGGTGTGGTCAACACACTGGAGGGAAGGAATGTCATCCAGAGGGACCTTGACAACCCTGAGAGGTGTGCCTGTGTGAACCTCACGAAGTTCAGCAAGGCCAAGTGCAAGGTCCTACACACAGGTCAAGGCAATCCCAAACACAAATACTGAGTGGAGAACTGATTGAGAACAGCCCTGATGAGGAGGACCTGGGAGTGTTGGTTGATGAGAAGCTCAACATGAGCCAGCAGCCCAGAAAGTCAACCGTATCCTGGACTGCATCAAAAGCAGCATGGCCAGCAGGACGAGGGAGGTGATTCTCCCCCTCCACTCTGCTGTTGTGAGACCCCACCTGGAGTACTGTGTTCAGCTCTGGGGCTCCCAAAACAAGAAGCACGTGGACATATTAGAACAAGTCCAGAGGAGGGCCACGAGGATGATATGAGTGCTGAAGCACCTCTCCTATGAAGTCAGGCTGAGGGAGTTGAGGTTGTTCAACGTGGGGAAGAGAAGGTTCCAGGTAGACCTTCCAGTACCTCCAGGAAGGTGGAAGAGGACTCTTTAATAGGGAATGTAGTGATAGTACAAGGGGTAATGTTTTTAAACTAAAAGAGGGTAGATTAGAGTAGCTATTCAGAAGAATTTTTTTACTCAGGGGGTGGTGAGACACTGGAACAGGTTGCCCAGAGAAGCTGTGGATGCCCCATCAATGGAAGTGTTCCAAGGCCAGGTTGGATGGGGCTTTGAGCAACCTGGTCAGGTGGGAGTTGTCCCTGCCCGTTGCAGGGGGTTTGGAACTAGATGATCTTTAAGGGGTCCATCTAACACAAACCATTCTATGGTTCTATGATTCATAGGAGTCTATGAATATCAGTTTTGACATTAATCATTGTCCTGAATGTAAACAATTTCTTTATGCAAGTTTGGTGCATATGCACAGGAGGTAAACAATGTGCGTAGTCCAGGCCAAAAATGAGAGTTAAACTGGAAAAGCTGATTTAAAGTCACCAAGATCCAGACCAATTTATTAGGCACTGAGCAAATGTTTTCTGGGAAACAGTGTCTGCACCAACCTTCCCTCTTCAAAGATAGTTGCAGAGAAAAGACAGAGGGAAATGATATATTTAAGATCACAGATGAATAAAAAAAATGCAAATAAATCCAGCTCTCCTGACTCTCAGGTCAGTAGTGATTCTGTGTGTTTCTATAGATTTCTCAAGAAAACAAAGAAAAGCTACACATTGTATAAAGGCACAGCATTAGGATATGGAGGTGTATAGAGTATGTAATCATGACAGACCATGTAGACATAACTAATTAAGTAAGGTTTTAATGACCTACTTTGAGTAATACTTTCAGTCTAGCTGTAATAACATAGAGCTTCATACAGATGCAAAATTTACTTTAGAAATGAGGTGAAAATTTAACCTGTTAATTCCTACTGAGCTTTGAGTTACTGTTACATCTCTGTGAAAATACCTGCACTAGCCCAGCTACATCTGTGAAAGTTGTGGTATCTGTAGTATAGGCAGACCTACAAAAAATGGACCCTGGTTAAGAGTTTATTATGTAAAAATTCTGAGAATTCCTCAGCACTTCAGTTTATTAATATATATTTTCCTTCCTCCCCTTCTTCCCCATCACAGACTGAAGAATCACTGTCAATAATAGCATTATCTGTAGTGGATTAAGTCGTACACTGTGACACCTTTGTTAGGTTTTCTACAGAACTATTTACAGTCCCTGTAAGTGCATTTCCTTCAGCTGTTGTTCTTCTTCACTCTCAGAGAAGTAACTTATCAACCCAATAAAAGGATGATTACTGGACAGAGGCCAGTTATGGTTTCTCTTGAGAACTTTACAACAGCCAGGATGGAAGAGGAACTCTGTTAGATTCCGCTAGTCCTGCTGCAGTCAGGAAAGCCTAAAGGCATACATCACCTCATGTATAGATTGTTCTGTTTGCTTTTACACTTGGCAAGCCCTTAAGACTCAGGAATGCACATCCTTGAAAAAAAACTATCTATACAGAGTGAGCAATCGTTACATCTGATTAGGAAGCATGAAAAGAAACACACATGTGGTTGACTCTGTTCCTCTGATGTCTGTGGTTTTTGCTGACGGGAAGGAAATCCTTTTTAAAATTTATTTTTTTTAAGAGTTCAAATAGATTTCAAACTATGTGAGCCAAAACTTGCTCTCAGTTATACCCATGTACTCCTATTGACTATCCCATAAGAATGCAGGCATGTCTACAGAGAACAAGATTTGCTTTGCTTTTCTGAAGCATTTTCTAATCGGGGTCGATCTTAAAATAAAATGTCCAAAAGAAATTTCCACCTCCCCAGGTGTTTGTTAAGTGTGAATCTCAGCTGAGTGAGCTGTACAAGAATGTCCACAGATACAAGGCTCAATGGACTGCCATAATATTTTCTGTAGAGTGGAGTCATGTTGGCTACACTTTGGACTAGATCTCAAGGTGTTAAGTATGTCTATATCAGGTAGCAAAGAGCAATACACATGTTTGGGAAAGCATCTCTCTAGCAATATATAACTAGCCTTCTGCCAGGCACAAAAAATTGTCACCTATGCTATTGGGAAAGCTGTGCAATTTCAGGCTCTTTACTTAATAAGCTCTCCCAGTAGAGCAGGTAGAGCACTGCAACACTGCAGCCTGATATTTTCTCACTCCAAAGTTGGCTTATTGTCTTCCATCATGGACACTCATTTGCACTCATAGACATGAGGTAAATGTGTTCGATGTCTTGAAAATGCCTGCTGTGGTGGTTTGCTGGCATGTAAATTCAGAAGCACAGATCAAAAAATATGCCTAAATCACTTAGACTGACAAGGGCACATGCTTTCTAAAAATCAGTTTCCATAGACACTTAGACCTGGATTCATTCCATGAAAATTTAGTCACTTTAGTGAGATGCCTAGGGAAGATCTCCAAGTCAGATTAAAAATATTTTGGCCTTCTGGAAGTGCTGATTTTTCTCCGTTAGCTACAGAGCAAGTGTCTAGTGTTTTCACTCTTAGGTCAGGTGTCTCAATTAAGTGTTTAGATTTAGAACTGAGACCAAAGTAGCATCTACCACCTTTTCCTCTATTTTAAACTCCCTTCAAAATCCAGCTTTGGTGCTGAAAGGCTGTTATGAAAAAATATGACATGACCAGTGATAAATTGCATCCTTTTCTACAGAACTGGAACCTCATCTGTTAAATATTCCCTAACCTGTATTTATGCAGTTGATTATTTCCTCTTAAGTACGTCATCTTGCACTTGTCTCTGTTAGATAGCATCCTGGGTTTTATCCAGGTTAACCTGCTTGGGAGTGTTGGTAATTTTCCACTAAACATTTCCATAGTGTTTTTATTAACATGAACATCTGTCTTGGGTTAGAGCTAGAAATAACAAAATAGATGAGAGACTCTTTATTTGTGCTAGTCTTCTGCCTGTTTAATTTAGGAATTGAAATGACTTTTCTCCATTTATTGTATCAAGGTTTGGCATACATGAATGGAACTAAATTGCCTGTTAATACTTAGGTTCAGTAGCCATAATTACCAAGTCTGGCACTTATGCCAGACCTGTGTTATTATTGTAGCTAGAAGTAGCTTGCTCAAGTCAAGAAAGGAGCACAGATATTGATAAAACATTGCTCTATCTATCCTTTCACTTCATCCAATTGTTACAATTAGTAGATATGTTTGTGATATATCTAAAAATTTGTCTCAACACACACAAATATCTTTTTTTTTCTTTCCAATTTTGCTGTACAAGAATTTAGCAATTATTTAGCCTGAAACAGAAGTAATTAGAACTTAAACAAAACACACTGAATTATACTGCTTACATTACAGATATACACTATTATTATAGTACAAAATATGTGCCAAATACTGGTCGAGTGTAGTGGAAACTACTTCCAGTACAGAAAAATGCAATGAGAACTGCTAACAGATAATTTCACTTTTTGAGAATTTCACACTCAGATCGACATTTTTGCAGGATTACTCATTATGTCAAACATGTTTCATTAAGCACTTTAAGGAAATGTCCATTTTCACACTAAGAACATGTGGAATCCCTGGGTCTTTGTGATTTTCAAGTGGAATCCAATACCTTTTATAAAGTGTTCTATATTCTTTCCTTTGGAAGCAGATTGTGTTTTTCTTCCTAATATTCTTTGAGACTATCTTTGCTTTAAAAGAAACATTCCTAAGTGAAAAATTTCACAAATCAACATCCATTTTGGGGTTCATAGCAAGACCCCAAAAGCTTTGTGAGTCAAGATTTTTTGTATGTTGCTGCAAATATTTTGCACACAACTCACCTCAACTCACAGTAGTGCTGTTACTTGATTTCTATGGAATGAGGAAAATAATGAATGTCATGCAACAGCCTGATCCTCCTATGTGACATTATCCCCCCAAGAGCTTAGTTTGGTCACCATATACCATGACTTAGTCAGTAAGTATTTGTGACAGAACAAACTGGTGATGCATTCCCTACCCTTGCTGCAATTTTACTGGCCTTGATGACTATATAGTCCTCATTATTAATATATCATACCCTATACACTGCTGAGTCTCAAAAAGATGCTAAGCAGCTGGAAGCTTGTGCTGGTTGCCAGAAGGGAAACAGGCTCCCACACACAGAGCTTAATGTAACAACAATCCTTACTTATTGGCAAGGAAGTGTGTGTGTGTGTGCGATGGCAGTTTAAGAATCTATAAATTCTTCTCATCTTGTGTCAAAAATGTCACTCAGGCTGAAGGCAAAGAGGTAGATCCTGTGCCAGTCCCTGACTTCTGGGGACTTGATTTGGCGAAAGGACCACACTCTTTGCATGTCCTTTCTCTCCTTCTTCATGCTGTGCATCATTTCAGCTGACAGATTTACACAGGAAACCTGGCTCAGCAAGGCCTGCCGTAGTTGGTGGCAAACAAGAATATGAGGGAATTAACTTCTGGCCTGCTGACAGTGGCTAAATCTGCCAAAGCAGAGCTGGGTAATTTGGTTTCTTTCTTTTGTTGATTTTGTGCCAGCCCACAAGAGAGGATTAAGCAGCTAAATTCTGCATGGAGAACTCTACCCCTTTCGCTCAAATCCTATTGTCTTGATAGAATGACAGTAGCTAGTTGTGCCAATCTTTAACATCTTGCTGGCATTTCCCCAGAACATATCAGCTTTTGGTCCCTGAAAAGAGGGATTTGTTAAAGAACTAATGTTAAAAAGAAATAAAGAAGGACAGAAGAGGATGAGAAGCCATGGTGTAAAAGTTTTGCCTTGTATTAATTAAAGGAACAAAGTTCTCTAATCCTGGTGGAGAATCCACAATGAAACATGGCTAAGTCCCTAACTCTCCTGTCATTGTAACACATTAAGAGAGCTCGTTCCCTGTTATCCACAGTATTTGTTTAATGTAGGAGCTATTCTCTATTGAGCTCTGAGAAGCTTCTATATTCATTTCACTCATTAACTTTGGGAAGAGAACACCAAAATATAAGGTCTTCATTTTTGCTATTAGGAGCTTATACTTACGTCACAAATAAACTAAGGATGAACCTTTTTTTTTTTTTTTTTTTTTTCCCCCAAAGCATCAAATAACTCCAGGCCTTTTCTGAAACTCAAATAAGCTTGTTTAAATGCTAGGGAAAGTGGGTGTAAGGGGAATGAGGTTTTTGATTTTCCATTTCAAAGCCAACATTCTTTAAAAAGACTTAAGTGTAACGTGCTTTCAGACTGAAACCATTGTGGCTTTTAAGAGGAAGATTGGTCTTCTCATCTAACTTCTTGTATTGAACAGACCAGAGGACTTCATCCAGAGATTCCTGACAAAGTCTTATCAAAGAGTAAAGAAAAGCTTCCAGAAAGATAGGCAGCTTCAGGATATGGTCTTCAATGGACACAGGAATTTTGCGGTCAGGATTAGATATACTTCTGAAGGGCAGGAAGGACTGGATTTACTCCTATAGCTCGCAGTCTGTCAGTTTGAACATTTGAACATGAAGTTTGTAAACATGTTTGAGTACTAATTTTGATGTAAAACTCCAATGAATTTTAGTTTACTTTTTAAAAATACCACAGTGCCTGTGAATGAAAACTCCAAAGTGAGAAGTAAGGAAACACTAGCTCTTTCACTAAATATTGTATTTAAAGTGAGACTATAACCAGAGCTTTATACAGGAAAGAAAAAAATGCCAATCTGACATCTACACAAGAAAATGTTCTTTGATTAAAGCAAACACATAAAGACAATTCAGAAGGGATACTTTTCTCTATTTCATTTGCTATGCTTATTTCAGTGGTGTTAGTTACTTATCAAGTCAAACATTAAAAAATTGACTAAGCCAAAGAAAGCAGATCCTGATATGAAACTTAATTCATTTTCAGCATTTTATAAATGTATGGCTTATTATACAATTTTAGATATATAAATATGTTTATATGTTTGTATTATTCAGAGTTCTAATATTTATGTTTAAGGAGTGCTCTTGCAGGATTTTGAGTTATGCTTTTGCATTTGTAAAACAGTATTTTCATTTTTAATGGAACAGTTCAAGACCTAGTTTTACAAGAAGGAAAGCAGTTGCAGATGGTTGGAGCAGGGTAGTAAGTGAGGTAGATTAATGTATCACTGATAAAATCCCAGTCCACTTAAAGAAAAAAAAATAATATTTTTAAAATAAATAAATATATATATTTATTTAAGATTTGGACAGTGTTTCTCAGCACTTTTAGTTACATTTTTCCTTTCTTTTGTAATGATATTATTTTTCAATATTAACCAATACCAGAACCACAAGGAATGTTGTTCTGCAACAGCAAAAGATCATGACAAACCAAACTAGCGACACTATCATCAAATCTTGGTTTTGAAAATATGAACACTTTTGCCACTTTTTTTTTTTTTTTTTTTGTAAAATATAAGTCCTCATCAGTATATCAGCAGAAAGATATACAACATACTTGTATTGTGATGACAGTCTGGTACATTTTTAAGGTGCCAGTCTGAGTCTGAGTTCTTACTTTTACTGAAACAATAAGTCACAGGTTGAAAAAAGTTCTGCTGAATTAACACTGAGATGTGAAGGATGCTTTTCTCAACAGATTTCAAAAATAATGTAACTGCTAAATAAAGACCTTAAAAACATTTTTTAAGCCTTTCATGTATATTAACTTGAAAGAAACTATATTTTCATTTTACCACCATCAAATTTTTAGTACAATGCAGTTCTCTTTTCTTGAAATGACTCTTAAATTAAGCTTAATATTTCTTCATCTAGGGAAAGTTTATTTTTATTTTTATTTTTTTTAATGTTCATGGACTATTATTACTCTAACATTACTGATGTGACTTAGATTATGACTATTTAAAATAATACATTTAAGTATTTTCAAAGTTATTGCAAAAAAAAACCTTACAATTTTGTGCTGACTGATGGAATGAAGTGAATGTTTTTTTAACTATATTTCAGCTGAAGGTAATTCACACAAAAGCATTCATTATAAGACTAAAAGCTAAAAAACTTGTGTAGAAAGGGGTCCTTTTGCTTCCATGTAGAAAAAGTGAGTTCTGCCATGTCTATTTACAATTATTGTGATGTAACAATACCATTGCTTTTTTATTTATTTTATGTTAAATATTCTGGATATTTTCTGTGATTAGATTTTGTAAACTATGTTCATCTGGTCCCGTATTTGAACATTTCTAAGTGAAGATAATTTTAAAATATAACAGCCTATTGGAATCAGGTTATCCTGACCAACAATAGATGCAGATTCAGCAAGAATGGAAGGACTAGATGGGAAATACAAGAACTTGGCAGAAGATGAGGACATCATCTCTTTTGGTAGTTCCTAATCTCGTAGGTTTAACTTCATGGCATCTGAAGTGGTTGCAATGAACTAGAAGAATCAAGAACGTATTTCACAGGGACAGTATGAACATAAGCAGAATTTGTGAAGTGGCCTAGAAAAGAGCAGTAAAAGGAAGAAGAAGGTTATCCTTTTTCTGAGAGTTCCTGCATGTAGCAAACACCTCAGGATGAGTGCAATAGGATTCACTTACCAAACTCATTAGCAACAAGTTGAACATACATTGTAAGATTAAAGAACTGCTGGTGACTTGATACATCAATCCCCACAATGGATTTATAGTTTTGAGCATTACAGTTCTGAGAGAACTGCAGAAGAAGAGAGGAGAGGAGAGGAGAGGAGAGGAGAGGAGAGGAGAGGAGAGGAGAGGAGAGGAGAGGAGAGGAGAGGAGAGGAGAGGAGAGGAGAGGAGAGGAGAGGAGAGGAGAGGAGAGGAGAGGAGAGGAGGGAAGGGAGGGGAAGGGAAGGGAAGGACAGGAAAGGAAAGAAAAGAGAAAAGGAAAGAAAAGGACAGGAAAGGACAGGAAAGGAAAGGAAAGGAAAGGAAAGGAAAGGAAAGGAAAGGAAAGGAAAGGAAAGGAAAGGAAAGGAAAGGAAAGGAAAGGAAAGGAAAGGAAAGGAAAGGAAAGGAAAGGAAAGGAAAGGAAAGGAAAGGAAAGGAAAGGAAAGGAAAGGAAAGGAAAGGAAAGAAGAAAAGAAAAGAAAAGAAAAGAAAAGAAAAGAAAAGAAAAGAAAAGAAAAGAAAAGAAAAGAAAAGAAAAGAAAAAAGAAAAGAAAAGAAAAGAAAAAAGGAAAGGAAAGGAAAGGAAAGGAAAGGAAAGGAAAGGAAAGGAAAGGAAAGGAAAGGAAAGGAAAGGAAAGGAAAGGAAAGGAAAGGAAAGGAAAGGAAAGGAAAGGAAAGGAAAGGAAAGGAAAGGAAAGGAAAGGAAAGGAAAGGAAAGGAAAAAGAAAAGAAGAAAAGAAAAGAAAAAAGAAAAGAAAAGAAAAAAGAAAAGAAAAGAAAAGAAAAGAAAAGAAAAGAAAAGAAAAAAGGAAAGAAAAGAAAAGAAAAGAAAAAAGAAAAGAAAAGAAAAGAAAAGAAAAGAAAAGAAAAGAAAAGAAAAGAAAAGAGAAAAGAAAAGAGAAAAGCTATTTGTCTCTTGAGGACAGAAATATCAAGACATCTTTTGCTCTTAGCTCAATCCATGTCAGCAAAATTAGGATGTAGAAAAGTCATCTTTTATGTATATATATGTTATATGTATATTTACATACACATATATATATATACAAAAATAAATCTTGAAGCCTTTCTGTGGTATATCATCCTTATCAGGATATGGGTGCTGGAAATTCAATTGCTTTGAAGAATTAAATGGACCATTAAACTATCCGTTCTGGGAGCATGGATGGACTGACACTCTGCAATGGTATTTGAATTACCCACTTTGCCATCTCTGGCAAATGTTTCCAATTTTTTTCCTGACCTACCCTTAGGCTGATAAGAAAAGATAACAGTGAACTTAAGAGCCATGGCAAATTAGTTTATCATCACTACTAACACTACCCTCAAACAGTCCAGGAAGCCTTCCAGCAAGGATTAACAGTATAATAAAGTTGCATCTAACATTTCTTGTGTTCATTTATCTAGAATGTTTGCTGGCAATGTTGAGTGTATTTTATTAAACATATCTACACAATAACCTTGAAGGACTAAAGCTTAAGCCTATTAAATTACTAAACATCCAAGTTCCATGGTGAATTTAAGAGGCTTGGTTCTGTTTGGAGGGATACAGGCATGGATTACCAGCTGCACAGATTATAAAATCACTATTGCTCATTCATGCAAACTCTGGTTTGAATAATCACGCCTAACTTCAAAACCTATCAGAAACTCCCTTTATCTGGAAATGTGAACAAGAGGTCTGTGAGAATGGTATCCAGAGGGCTTCCTGTCACAGCTGAACTGATAAAGTTGTAAGGAAAAGGAGTTTCATCATTCTGTTTCTTTGTGGAATAGTAATATCATACCACAAATTATATCAACCGGACTGTGATAATTTTTGGGCAGTTTTTTCATCCTTGTACCTGTCCAAATCCTCTGTGATTATCATACAACATCTTAGGTGCAATTCACTGGACATGTATACATATTCAGCATCTGTATTTTACGGAAGGGGAATATGAGGCTGTGCTATCAAATGATGATTCCAAGGCATTTCAAGGAAATGCCAAAGACATGAGACTCTTGTTCAAGCTTCATGCTTATTTTCATTTATTTGTTTTAGTTGACCTCATTGTTTATAACATTATAAGGAAAACAAAACACAACAACAACAGAACCACACCAAAATCCACACACAACATTTTCTTGTTCACGTTAAAAAGCTTGCTAAAATACTTATTACCTTATCAGATGTAGACACTCTGGGTTTGATCATGGAATAGTAGAGATTCCCACTAACTGCTAATTTCAGTTCTAGGAATTAAGAAGAATTTGCAAGAAGAAATGCATAGTTAATCTTTTGCCAAATCAAATCACAGCCTTTCTTTCTCCATTTATCCTTTACCGTTAACTGTCATGAAAAATCCAAAGAAAATGTTTTGCTTATTATTCTTTGGGGGGGGGGGGGGAAGCAATTTAAGAAGTATTAATAGCCAAATAGACATAATTTAAAGGAGCATTAGGAGAGGAAGTGTGTGAAAACCAAATGTAAAGACAGTGTTTCCTATAGGAAATACTAAGTCATCCAGAAGAAAGGAAGATTGTTCTTTTCAGTGTCCATATGTTGGGTGCAGAGGAGATGGTTCTTCAGTCATGCTGTTTTCCCTGGGGAAGTATGAGTGGACGCCAGGCAGCCTTTCACTAGTCCCTAACTCCACTTTTCCTCAGGCTTTAGCCACCATTCACTGAAAAGATCTCTCCCTAGATTGACAAGCCTGTTGGCAAAGGTGTTCTTGACCCCTCTTGTCTGATACAGCCCCTCACTCCCTAGCAGTCCTCATTTCTCAAAGAGGATACAGTTCAAGTGTGATAGAGCTCAGGTCATATGGATAAACTATTTATTCAATAATCTGATATTTCAGTGTGTATAGCTCTAGAATTGAATAACATTTTTTAACTATTTGGTTCTCCTCGGGCTTTTAGCCCATAACTACAATCAGAACAGATTGTCTTTACTATTACATAATAAAAGACAATACACATATTTGCTATTACTTTCTGCAGCTGTTAAAACAACTAGCAAACTTTTCATCTAACCATCCTGAATACTATATACTATAAAACAAGCTAATATTTGTGTTACAATTCTGACAAAGATTTATTTATTTATTTATTTATTTATTTTTCTCTAGTGATTCCTGCTGCCCTCAATTTATTCAAATATGAAGAGAGAATAGGATTGGACTCTTCAGCATAGAATCAGGCAATGTTCTACAAGCATTATTCTCCCTGCAGTTTTTCAATATTATGTACCAGATTCTCAAAGTTGATAGATACAAATGCTTGAATTTTGTAATTTATTTAGTTTCCTAAAAAAATGCATCCAGACATCTTCCTAATTATGTACTAGTCTTATAGCTTTGGAGTCACCATGGAGCATCGGCCTTGAGTGCTTTACTCCCTCATGTCGTTAACATATCTTCAATTTGTGAGCCAGGTCACATTAGTAAATGGAGGACCCCTTCATAGGAAATATTCAAAGAACATTTTGAAAGACTGCATTTCGTTTGGAAATGTTGGCATCTGAATGATTTGAAAAGTCTGGTCCATTTAGAATAATCTTTGGGAACTTCCTTTCCTTTTATGAAGGTAAATCAGGAATAATTTAAAAGTAAAGTACCTTTAGAAAATTCAAGTCATATGCTTTCATCTTCACGACCTCATAATTAACTTTCCATTGTGAGATCTCCTCAGGTTATAGCTACTGATTAAGAGGGGAAAGGTTGAGGAGAAAGTGAAGGGCAGGGAATTACATGCTCCCTTTCCTTTTACAGGCACTTCCTTTACAGCAGGTATGATAAATACCAACCTTTATTCATGTTACAGATCTGAATTGGTGCCATATGATGATGAATTCCGATACAAAGACAAGGCAGGACCTGATTAAGAGTTGTAAAAAAATGTATGAACACAGATGGAGAGAGAGGACTTGAAATTGGAAGATGGCAGGGACAGCTGACAGCATTATGTTTCCAATGAAGAGAGAAAAAGGAAAAGTTTTGGGGGGGTGGGGAGAGAGACAGAGAGAGAAAGAGAAACTGTTCTTTTAGCCCTCTGACACCCACACTTCAATGTGGAAAAAAAAATAAAGCTTGTTTTGATCCTCTTCTGTGGTTCTGTGTAATGTAACAGAGATGAATCACATGCAGGAAGCTGTTTTGACTTCCAGCACATCAACATATCCACTTGCCTTTGCAAGGTATATATTCTGAAGGAAACACTGAAGGAAACATGTTCAGCTCTATTTATGTGCATGTATCTCCTTCTCAAAATTTTTTACTCCATCAGAACTCCTATGAACATATATAGGAGCTTTCCTAAGTAAATTATAAGGCTTTGAACTGAAATATCTCCTGCCAACGTTCTGAAACAGCTAACAGACTCTTATTGGCTCAGACACAGCCTGAAGTAAAGGTTACTGTAGTTCTCCTAGCACAAAGGCAATCACAGAATCATCTAGGTTGGAAGAGACCTCCAAGATCACCAAGTCCAACCTCTGACCTAACACTAACAAGTCCTCCACTAAACCATATCACTAAGCCCTATATCTAAATGTCTTTTGAAGACCTCCAGGGATGATGACTCAACCACTTCCCTGGGCAGCCCATTCCAATGCCTAACAACCCTTTCAGTAAAGAAGTTCTTCCTAATATCCAACCTAAACCTCCCCTGGTGCAACTTTAGCCCATTCCCCCTCGTCCTGTCACCAGGCACGTGGGAGAATAGACCAACCCCCACCTCGCTACAGCCTCCTTTAAGGTACCTGTAGAGGGCATAGAATCATGGAATGGTTTGAGTTAGAATGAACCATTAAAGATGAAGATTAAGATTAAGATTAAAAAACCATTAAAGGCAGGGATACGTTTTGCTAGGTCAGGTTGCTCAAAGTCCATCCAACTTGACTATGAACACTTCCAAGGATGGGGAATCCCCACAACTTCATTGTTCCAGTGTCCAGCCACCCTAATAGTAAATAATTTATTCTTTCTATCTAATCTAAATATACTGTCTTTTAGTTTTAAATTGTTACCCCTTGTCCTGTCATTACACACACACCGGCAAAGAGTCTCGCGTCAGATTTCTTGTAGGTCCCTGTTAGGTACTGGAAGGCCATAATAAGGTCTCCCTGAAGATTTCTCTTCTTCAGGCTAAATAACCACAAGTATCTCACACTTTCTTCATAGAAGGGGTGTTCCAGCCCTCTGACAGTTTTTGTGGCCTTCCTCTGAACCCACTATAATAGGTCCGTGTCAAAACTTAGAGACTCATCCTTGCAGTGAAACATCTTCTGGTTTTATTTTTGTCTGTTGTTGGTTTTGTTGTTGTTGTTGTTTAGTTTTTCATTCCTGAGGATAACACTGTAATGTTGATAAAAACATAAAATTAAAATTTATGTCATGTCCTCAGTATTGTCTCCTTACTAAACAGTAAGGGGCTGGAGTTTCCCCCAAACCCTATGTTAAACAAAGGAGTAAATGAAAACATGGGTATTTTTGGTTACAAAGTTACAAAGTAAGGATATTGTCTTTAGAATAAGTAGGGGTTTGTTCAAGCGATATATAGCCATGTGGTTCTAGGCAGATTGGTATTCTACTGAAGCATTTTAGGCATACTAAGTAATTATATTTAAAAATAAAAAAGGAAGTATTGGGGCATCTTAACAGTTCAGTAACAGAAAAAAACAGACCAGAAACTATCCTTCAGTTTTGCTGGTTAACCTCATTCAGTTACTATCTACTCTTTATTTTCAATGGTTGAGAAAAATCTTGACGCAGATGAATTTTCACCAAAATGAAATTAATTTTGTCTTTACTGCAATGTGTTCTGTATAAAACTTTATCAAGGCCTCTAGATACATAATTGAATTGCCTGCAGAGCTTGATGCATCAAATTTCTTCTGAGAGAGCATTTTGGAAAAATTATTCAATTTTAAAGGTTTTCTTTTCAATACTTCTCTGTCATTTCATTCCCTGCTGTTTCATACCGAGGTACTGCAATCAATAGACATGAATAAAAGAGCAACCATAAAGATGATTAAAGCTATTGATTCAGGGATTGAATATGCAGCTGGTGACAAGATTAATAGGAATGCAATGCTGATAGCAAATGGTTATATTTGCTAGCAGGGATATAAGGCCAGTGACAAGACTGTAGCATCCACTATGAGCCATAAACAGAAAATATGCTATACTAACAGTTTTGTTAACATGTGAATTAATACGAGTTTTATTTTATTATTATCCCAGTGTTTGGTATAGGCCCTTCATTTATGTCTTGTTTTTCTTCTAATGCTTCTCTGTCAAAAAGTACGCCACAGAGAATACATCAGATATAGTGGATGGATTGAAGAGTCTATTGTAAAAATGAAATTATTTATAAATTTTGCCTTGCAGTTCTTTGCTCTGGCTTTGAGAAAGTCAGTTGACTTTACCGTAATTACTCTGTTCTTAATTCAAACACCTTTTAATTTATTTGGAAGTAGTCCAATGAATTCACCACCAGTAGTTGGTGAATTAGGCACTTTCTATCAACAGGACTCATTTCAACCTCCTTTGCAATACTGATTCTCTGAATCAACTCAGAGAACAAAATTAGTCTGATTATAGTTTAGCACATGGTGACTGTTCTTCTGTGTCTACAGCTTGCATTTTCTATAAAAGTGGTTCCTAAAAGCCTATTTTCTATTCTAGCCCTGTACATTCATACCCAGTCCATGGACGTTGTCAGGCTGAAGTTCCCGCACTGAGTTTCCATTGCCAGGGATGAGTCTCCTCATCTTTTCTGTTAGTTAACACAGAAGACACCATGTGAAACAAAGATTGTAGCTTAGGGGGCACATTTATCAATTAAGGCAGTAGATGTTCAGGTGCTACAGCTTCTGTTAGCAATTATTTGTGAGCATAAGGTGGAAGAGAAGCTGAAAATAATGTTCTTTTTATTTAATCTACAACTTCACTGTAAGAGCCAACTAAAATAATAATAAAAAATAGTAATATCAGTTTTATAAAAGTAAGCCAAGGGACAACATTAACTCCAAATTATATTACAGATTTGCCATTGCATTGCTTGGGAAAGGAAGAGAGTTTACATATGAGATCACAGAGAGTAATGAATCAAGGTTAGAAAAAAATAGTGTGTGTGTATATTTCTGTAGATAGACAGATAGGTAGATTTCACAGGATCTTGATTGTTATATTCTTTTGTAAAAGTTTGTGTTAGATTTCAATGGAAAATCTCAATTAAACATGCAAACATCTATACACCACGTTACCTGTTTCCTTAGATATATTCTCAATGCATGTTAATAGTCTCATTTAAAACTTCTCTTGTTATATATCTAGAAGAATAAAAGGTTGATGTAACCTCTTAATGAATAAATAAACAAATAAATAAATAAATCTCTACCGGATTCCTGGAGTGGAACTACAATTTTTTGAAGGCTGCAATGTCTAAATAGACCACTCCAGGAATGAAGATTTTTTTGGCATCTACCTAATTAAGTTAAAAGTTAATAAATTCCCTCGGTTGCTCCTTTCTTCAGGAAGCATGTGAAAAACGTACTGAAGCAAGGAAGTTCAAGGCTTCAGTATCTGCTGCCCTTGGTCTTTCCCAGAAATTCTTTATCTGATTACATGCTTCTCCTTTCAACAACATAAGCTTTGTATCCCATGTTTTGTAAAGGATCATTTCCCTAACCAGCCTCTCTAAGGCCACTCGTGGTCAGTTAGAAAACTTAGCATCTGGATGTTTTTCTATCACATACATTTAAAGTGCCCAAGGGAATGAATTTTCCTTTGATTTATTTTAGCAAAAGTAATCTTTATAGACATCCTTATGATCTTACATTTTTTTTTTCTTACATACAAGATTTGAAATTCTTTCAGATTTCAGTGCTTCCTCTGCAATTTTTATTTTATTTTGTGAATTAATCCACTTGTCCCTTTTAGTTAGCAATGACAGTCAATGAATAGTAGATATTTCATGTAACTGAACAGTAGTGACCTATAAACTGTGTTTACTGTGGCATATTTAGAATGCTATACTTCATAATAAGATTCAAGTTCTGAGTTTATCCTTGTGTCAGCTCTACACTGGCGCAAACCCATTAATTTTTGATTAAATTATGCCTTATGCCTAATTTATGTCAGTGTAATTGAGGAGGATTAGGGCTTAATTATAATTATACATAATTATCCATAATTATAATAAATGCCGACATTAAGTCAAAATAGTACGGCTAAACTGTTGGGGATCCAAACTGAGATGATGAGTCGCAGTACTTAGAGATGTCAAGCACCTGCAATACACGTTGAAGTTATAATGGAAACCTGCTCCTAAATGCTGCACTTTGGAATCACAAAATTAGAAGTTCAAAACTGGTACAAACTTTGGACTATGAAAGGACCACAAAACTATTCAAATGCCTAAAAGTTACTCTTGCGACTAAAGGACAGAGTGGTTCATTTCTTTTCACCAATATTTTACCTTTAGTGATCATATTTACATACAACCTTAAGAAGAGTGATTAAAAACAAACCTGAATAAAGGTTTTGCAAGGATGCTACTAACATATGATTTATATAGTAAAATATGATATATAATAGTAAAAAATAAAAGATTAAGAAGGTGAAAACGTATAGACTGAGGATGCAAGACAATTCAATGAAAAGCCTACTATCCTTTATTTAAAATATAAATGCAAATACCTTCTATTTCCTCCAGCCAATAAATAATCTACTTTCTAATATATTTCTAGGGGCTTCATATCCATTTTAAATAAAACCTCTCCTGGGTGAGCAGGGGTTCATTAACAATTTCAGGAAAAGATCTCATCTTTCTTTTTTTACCACTGAAAAAGAATATGGCACATAGGTTTTGCCCCTGGAGGTATTCCTAGAAAAGTCATCTGTCAAATTTAAGAATTCTTATTATCCTTATCAGTATAAAGATCACACATTTTTATAATATTGAAAGTTCAATTTTCACTCTGGGACTTACACTGAGTTTTTCTTGTTCTTCAATTTTTGATGTCATTGCATCAATCGCTTTACCTTTAGAGTTGAATTTGCATAATATGCCATGTAATCACGGTATGATCTGAATTCTCTCGTTTTCACTTCCATCTCCACTTCACTAGAATTTAAATATTTTCATATGCTCTCCTCCTTAATATTCTACATCTTTCTATATATCTATCTATAATATAGTCTCTTTCCAAATTAGGGTACTTCCATGTCTCCCTCCCGTCACTGTAATAGTATCCAAAGAGGCCCATTAATTAGGATATTAAGCCCTGGACTGATTCTTTGTGTCAGGAGGTACCAGGAGGGTTCCCCTAATCACTGAGATGATTAGTGAACTTTTAAGTAAAGGATATTCTTTGTACACCTCCTTCCTTTTCTTAATACAAGAAATTGTAGTTCAGAGTGATTGCAGTTTGTGTTGCCTATGTAAATTAGCCGTAGCCAGGGTAAATGTAATGAATGTGGTCCTTCTGGGGACATTTATACCTTTCCAGTCCCTTACTTAAAATTCAGTCCTGAATTGAAACTAGGGACCGGTTCTGCTAGGAGCAGCTCTTCCTAAGGAGGAGATAGCCATCTATCCTATTACACTGTGATGTTTTCTCTGTGTACGGTCTAGAACAGAAGTACTAAATCCTTGCATGTGCTGTTAGGGTATAATGAAGTCTGAGATCTAGATCATTTTGCAGCTTCCTCAAATTTAGGAAAGCTGAACATGGAGTGAAGTGTCTGGGCCACAAAGACAGCTCGTATTGAAACTAAACAGTCAGCATCAATCTTTCAAATTGTAGAGAAAAGCCCTCAGCTTTGGAATACCTATCGGGATTCTTTCTGTTGATTTATTATTACTATTTTTATTTTTTCTTTTATTCTTACTCTTGGGATATAAAACACAGCTTAAAAGAAACTAATTTATGCACTCCAGAAATGTTTTCAGCAAATTTATGTGTTTGTCTTGATCCAAAACAAAGATAGGAAACACCTCAAAAAAGTTTGTGGATACATACTTTTGATTAATTTATCTTTAAATATTACACTTTATTTTTGATTTTTATGGTAATTTCAACCAGGAAAACGAATCTTTAGATTAAAAAATATTGAAATACAATATTTTGCACAAGTAATGTTTAACGTTCATATAAAAGTTTTTTGTTTGTTAGTTTGTGTGTTTTTGTTTTAAGTCTCCATGTGAAATTTTAATTTAAAGGAAAATGAATTTTTAACTGGAATATATTTCCCAGGGAAATTCCAGGTCAGTCCACCTTAAATATTTTCTTAATTAATATGTGAAAATTGCATTCTCTCCATTGCATTTGAAATTTTTTATCTCCATGAAATATTTTACCTAAGAAGTCTTGATACCTCTTTTCATGTAAACCCATTAGAGGAAAAAATGTAACTATTTTTATTTTTTATTTTTACTTACTGTACAGTGCTGTATAAACAGTAATGTTTAATTTATTAACATGGCCATCTCACAGAAAATTATAGCTAGTTTCTAGCAGTAATGAAAAGGTTAATCTTCTAGTAAATTAGATGTATAACAAGGGAAGCCGATTAGGAAAAAGAGGAGCTCAGTCATTGACCTTACAATGCTTCTTTATCTTTTACATTCATCTTTCAGGCTGGGTCCAACACTGCAAAATAAAGCCAAAGCTATGGTACAAGTATTGTATTCCTAGAGGAACAGCATATTGCTTGTATATGCTTGGGTGCTTTTTTTCTGTGAGCTTCTGAATCATATAAGAACAAGTTTATTCATATATTTATCCCTTATTTAACATGCTTACTGAATGGGCAGGAATCTTCTTAAAGTATAGAAATACTAAGATGTAGCTGGCACAGAATGAGATGAAAATCTTAGCTTCATTTTCCAATGAAATGGGCAAACATATGGTATGTCATCAGAAACAAGTGCAGAACACACATTTTGGTAGCTCTGTGAGTTAATACAGCATTATGCCAAAAACTCATGAAATATAATGTTGTTAAATATTCTGTTTTATAGAAAAATGACTCAGAAAAAAAAAGACTTAATAGTGCATAAGTGGGATATTCTCATTGTTAAAAAATCAAACAAAAAAAATCATGTCTTGATGAGATATTTGTCCTAATTTTTCTCTCATCACCCTCATTTCTTCATATAATTTTTAATGTATTGTCTTGAGACATATCAGTAAAGCCAGCTGGACTTTGATACTGCCATTTTGGGATGGAAAACTAGTTCTTCAGTGACAAAAGCATTTCACCCATCAACTTGTTATACATTTTTTTTTTCCTCTCCCCTAAAAGAACTAAAAGTTTCCTTTGGCAGAAAGAATAAAGGAATTGTTGACATTAGCTCTCTACATTGTTCAGCTATAACCTGCACTTGTTTCCCTCTTTTCAAAAGCTATTGTATAAAATCGTTGTACTTATGATCTGATCCTCTCATCAGCACTGTTTACTGTGTCATTTACATTTTACTAACTGGTAGTTAGTTCCATGGGAAGCTAACAAGCCATCACAGTCATAAGGTGAATGCTGCTTGCATGCAGGTTCAACGGTTGTTGGTATCCTGGACAGTTACTCTTCTTAGAAGGAAACTGAAATAATAATAATAAATAATAATAATAATAATAATAATAATAAAAAGAGCAGAAAAGCATAAAAAGAAGAGAAAATTTTGGAAAAAATTTTGAGGTCAGCTTCTCTTTTATATTCTGTCTTGATGGCCTGGCTCTTTTTTGCTCCCTCGTCTTATTTAATATTAAAGTCCAGAGTTTTACAAAAAACAAAACAAAACAAAAGACACCTTACAGATTTTTTCATTAACATTTTTTCATTAACCTTTTCTTCTCCTTCAATCTTCTATTCATGTATTCTACAATGCATAATTATTATTTAGAAATTTTCTTTAGAACATAAAATGCCCATTACTTTGTATGTATAGGATCTTATGCCTGACTGGGGTCTCTGGGCAATGCTGTAAAATTAATTAACTGCAAAGATAATCCTGATAATTACACTGAGGTTTAGTCAGAATGAATTGCATTTACCCAACATGCCAGGCCATTAATGAGTTGAATTTTCATAATAAAATAATCTCTGTTATATGCCAAGGTTGTGCATAAATGTCCCAAACTATGAAATTACATATGAAAACTAAGGAAAGAAAAAAAATCTTGCTAGAATTACAGTGATTTTTCAGTTCCTCTTAAGTAACCAACATGCTGGGCTTCCTCATATCTGGGTAACATTGGGATGGGGTCATTTCAATTTAACTATATTTGTCAAATATACGTTGAATCCAGATCTCACACATGGTGTTCCCAGAATGCATCTGACATAACTCATGAAGACCTGGGCTAGAAACCAATGCTATCTGTGTACAAAGATCAGCACCGTTATTTTTTTAGAAGATATCTCAATCAGCAGGGGACACCGCTAACTTTTTTTTTTCTTTTTTTTTTTTTCTTTTTTTCCCCACAATGTGCCCTCATTGCTTGTGTGTTTGAATAATCAGACATTTGAGTGATCCTTTCATCTCTTCTAGGGGGTTTGCAGGGACTGGCTGAACTAGGATGACAGGATTTGGAACCTGAGAGTTGGTGCTCTTTGTTTGTTGTTGCCTATCATCAGTCAATTCCAGTGTGTAGGTTAATAAGGCTTAAACTTTAAAGGAACGGTGAGCACCTGATTGACAAGCCTGTGAATAAAAGTGCAGTGGGAAGTTTTGTGTTTGTGAAGTTAACATTCAGAGACACAACTGAAGTCTAAAATGAGTTGCAATCAGTTATATTAACGCAGGAAATCTCATTAGATGATTTCATGTCACTTTCTGGGCAACATTTTATGATTTCATATACAAACCTAAAGTGATTCTCATCTGGATGGTAGTTTGACTTTATTTAACATTAGAGTTTTTCTGTTGGTTGTTGTTGGATTTTTATTTGTTTATTTATTATTAAATATAAGGGTGTAACAGAAATCCAATAGCCACCAAGAACAACATATAATAGCATTGCAAGTCTTACTATCAGGATAAAAATAAATAATTTGTTGATCTACACCTACTTAGAGGGTAAAAACAGTGAATAGCACTTCAAGTTTTCCTTAATATGTACCTCAGACACTTTTTATTTTTAACAAGTAAAAGACAGTGAGTGCATACCGTGCTTGAGAAATTATTCTTCTAAGAATTTCAAAGGAGCCTGTGGGAGTGTGGTGTCCAAATCATAGTAACTTTCAATAGGATCCATATGCTTTTTATTTGTGTTACTGTTTTGAAAGTTACAACCTTAGTTGTCTTTTCCTTTGTGTATAATTCTAGAGCTAGTTGAAAATCTTTGAGCTGACTTCCACCAAGCAATGCAATTCCATGAAAACCAAAACACTGTTAAGAAACTGGCAATGCCAGAAATGCTGATTTTTTTATTACTATTATTTTATTTTTAAACTTAATAAAGTCTTTAATAAAGTGTTTCAACTTTATTATTATATTTTAGCTATATAATAACATCTATTTGGGAAGTTAAAAGTACTTTTGATTTGATAATGTTAATAGTGTATCATAACATTTGATAATGTTAATAGTGTATCACAGGTATAAAACAATCTATTTTATGTAAACATTAAATGTTCAATAATTAATATTTAATATTATACTAATTCAAAATAATTGAAGTAACAACTCCGCCCCCCCCCCCCCACACACACACACCAACACCCCTGAATTTCTGCTCTGCTAAAGACAAGATTTTTTGTTTTGCATCAAAAATATGAGAAAGCATGGAATAGTATAACTCCAGGAACATTTCCTCTTGAAAGGTTATACCTGAGGTAGGTGAAAGTGTCTATATCTTTTTGTAATGCAAAATCCAATATTTCACACTTTAGAGAATATAGAATGAATGTATACATAAGTAAAGGGGACTGGTTGGGGATTTCTTACCAAAATGACTGTCGGAATTTGATTTTCTATAAGAATGTGCCATTTTGACATTTTCAATCAGATAGGTTTCTCAGACACATGTTGGAATTTAGTGCCAAAACCAGGAGGAAAAAATCTCCAGAGTACATATGGAATACCAAGTTCCAGTGCCAAAAAATATGGAATGGGTCTGATTTCAAAGTGTTTCCTTGACTTTTCTTATTATATGGCATGTATATAACTGCAGGACAAATGGGAAGCTACTTCTAAATATTTAGCAAGAATAGTGTTTTGTCTATACATATTGAACACCATTGAGCTCAATGAAACCAACAGAACAACTGAGCTAGGAAACTAGAACATTGCAGCTGTTGTGGATAACATCTTCTTGCATATATTGTCTTCTGGGCAAGGGAAGAAGGACTGGAGAAGAACGGGATGCTTTCTGTTCTTATGTTATTGTCCATCAAATTCAGTATATCTACTTGTAAAAAGCCACTGTTTTCTTCCTGTATTACAGAGGTGGAATCTGAGCACTAAGCACTGATTTACTGAATTTTAGGTTTCTGTACCAAGACATTTCAATAACGATTTGGATCAGGCTCACAGTGTTTTTGCTGTAAAAAGCATACACATCTATTTCTGTCCAGGACAACTTTAACAGAAATATAGTAACATTAATTGAATTCCAAACACAAAACCTCCTCCCCCGCAATGGCTTACTGTCAACAGAAGGCATGAAGGTTGTCCAATCTATAATGTCCCAGAGCTGTGATAAAACATTTTTTATGTAATGCATGAGTTATAGATTCAAACTTCAGAAGGGAATGGGGTTAGGTCCACCACTTCTTGGACAAGTAATCTAACTAGCTTGATGTTATATGAAGGGTTAAGGAAACACTCATTTAGATGTATGATGGCATTGAATTCTGCTAATACAAAATCCTCTATCCTACTGATTGGCATCAATCATTTGAACCAGAGACTGGTTCTGCCGTGGAGTCAGTTGATCAGTTTTCCCATGGAGATCAACCCATGCAGGTCCTGTTAGGAGAGAAAGCCTGTTGTTTCAGTAAGGTAGAGATCAGCTGTTGCAATGAATCATTTAACATTCTGTATATGGTGTACAAACTTATATTAATTAAGCTCCTTGTATTTGTCTGAAGCTATGAAGATATGTTCGTGCTCCTCTTCCAAATCACAAGTGTTATAGAAAAAAATGGGCTGTTGCCCTGCCCTTTAGATGGCTTTTTAACAGAATGAGGACTGTTTGACTACACACCTCTGAACAGAAGAGGGTTTCACATTTTCTTTCTGAGTGAACATAAACACATAATTTTCAGCCTCATTCAGGAACTTCATCACTAGAGATTGAGTGACAGGAGCTCAGATGTGGCCCTGCTTCTAGATGTAATATTAGCTGCCACAAGCTCCACTCTGCATGTAGGATATTTGGGTGAATTTTCATGGGTGCCTTACTCTCTCCATTGCATATGTTTTGCCTTAGCCTAATCTAAGCAGTCTCAATCACCCTGCTAGTGAGTGTCTGGAGCTGACTATTGAAGATGGCACAGAAATATTCAAGAGCCTCATACCAGACAAAATCTGCTTCTGGTCACCTGCCACATGGACATTTCAGCTGTACTTGAACCACTTGCAAAAAGTGATTTGTCATCAACAGTTTCTCCTCCTCTTGTTGCTCCCTTTCTTCCCCCCCCCCCAGCCCCCCACCAATTTGGCAAACAGTTTATAACAAAGCACCCAAGGTAAAATCATCTCTCAGTAGAAAATGTTTCTTGCTTTTTCTTACTGAGGAAATGAAATCACATTATTTCTTCATTTAATAATCGTAAATGAAGAGAAGACTCTTAGGGCTGTGGGATACTTAAAATTGATTATATTGAGTTTCTTTGAATCCCCAGGATTTGAAGTCTGGAGCGTTCCTCTCACTCTAAATTGGCATGGGCTAGGTTAGGTTATCTGACTGAACCCTGGCACTTGTGCTCGAGAGTCAGTGCCTTTGATTCATGAAGCTTTGGCTTGGATACAAGCATCCCTGTTACCTTTTGCACTGAGGATCTGGCACAACCCCTGTTGGTACTTCCATGAGGACATACAATGTTCCAAGCCTCCCCCACTGCGTAGACAATTCCTTAGCGGGACAGGCTTTCCAAACACATTGTTTCAAAGAAATGAATCACTCATTCGTGAAAAATGAAAAAAAAAGAGCACAAATACCATCAAAGCAATTTCAGGGGTTTGCCGCCCACATCACTGACATCATGCTGCCAGCTAGAGAGCACTGAATAGGGCTCCTTACAGAGTCCATCAATGCCACTCTTTAAATGGCAATTGCCTGAAGGGGTTGCTGGTTTGTGATATGAGGTACTTCTTCCTTAGCAGGAGAAAGGCAGCAGAGGCTCGGATTTTAGCGTAAGCCCCCTCAGATGGCAACAAAACACAGTTGCTTGGCTTGCCAGGATGTCTCTTTTTCAAAGGACTCTGCTCTGTTTCTGGAAGGCAATTAATTTATACTGGAATGAAATATATATATATTAAAAAAAAAAAAAAAGGAAAAAATATCTGATCATCAGAAGGAACTTCCTTTATTAAACTGGAGATTAGTTGGACGAGAGAAGAAAAGAGGGTTTCTTATCATTTATGGACCAATTAAAACAAACCCAAGTGAGGTCTGTCTAAGCTAATTCCAGTGCTGGTGTGCTGGGGCGTGTGATACATGGACACACTGAACTGCCTGGACCCCAGCCAGTTCACATCTGATGCACTGTTCCCACATCAGACAGTGCCGTGCCCAAGCTAATAAGCCCTGCCGAGAAAATGCAGTGACAGGTCACTGTGGCACAGTGCTGCCTGACATCTACAGTCTGGACTTCATGGCATGAATTTCCACTAGTTGTGGGATTTCTACATCAAGTCCATTTTATGGCATAGACTAATTTTCAGTAATTCTGTACTTTGAGGTCTTTCACAGCTCTGCATCTGTTTTTACGCACTCCTCTGTCTCATAACATCACCTTTCCACTGCTATGCCTGTCACATTTGCTTCTCAGAGAAATGGCTCTGAAGTTTTCCTGTGGTGGCCCTTGCTCCTGGAACATCCTTCTTACATTTGTCCATAGGAAGCTGCTTCTCCACACACCAGGTCTGCTGCAATGCTTTATTTCAGCCACTAAAAGCAACCTGGTAACAAACATAAGATAGCTGAATTATAATAAAAGAACAAAAAGCATAGCAGCAAAGGCTAAGAAATTGTAGCCTTTATATTATGTATAATGTCATGTTAGCCTCAGTCCCTACTTGCCTCTAATTACATCTGCGCATTAGCTGCTCTGCAGATTTGAAGCAGGGAACATCTACCCTGGTGTGCAGCACAAGGGGACATTGACCTGCCTGGGGATTTTAGGCACTACAGCAATGCCCACAATTAAAAACTAGAAATTAAAACTGTCAGGAATGATCTCTCACTGACCCAAAGTGGATGGATAGAATGATCAATGGCGTCTATCTCTTTTGTAATGTCTGCCAGACAGTCCAAATTTATAACCAGCATAGGAAAACGGCTGCATATCATAACCATATGGCACTGAGAGTAAGCATTATTGTACAGTAGCAGTGCACTAATTTAAGGTCTGTCACCACTTCCATTATGGGCCTGTGTTTCCAGCAATAAGAAACTCTCACACAAGCACTTATCCCAAGCTGAATATGATCTCTGCCAGTACAGGTCTTAGATCTATAGTTGCTTTAAACAATATTTTATTTAAATGGCTTGACAATTTTGTCATTACATAAGTAAAAGAAAGGTTTCATTTTTTCCCTCATGGTTCAAAATTCATTTTATTTAATACAATAAAACACCATGGTTTTGGAAATGGTTAGGCATATTCCATCTGCTATGGACAACATTTCTGATTGGAAGGAGTCATTAAGCACCTGGTGAATTTAAAAGCTACTGTATAACTATATTTATATAGTTATATTTACATTGAAAAACAAAATGTTGTTCCCCCCAGCCCCCCTTTGGAATTGCATACCAAAAAAAGAAGCCATATATATTTCTGTAGGAACTCAAAGTTTTCCTGAAATTACTCTGCATAAGGCTGGTCAGACATGCTCCTATCATTTGAAAGAAAATACTATTTATCCTCCACCAGAATTAAGTCTGTGTCCCCTCTTGCTCATGTCTTAATGCCCCCAGACAGCAGAATTGGCATGTTTCCATCAAATGGGAAGCAGCTTTCTGGCACTCTAAATACAGGGGAAAAATCCGCAGTGGATCTACAAAGGTCCTTCAACCTGTCACAGGCAATATATAAAGGTAGCCCCTGACCAATCTGAACAGCGGTCAAAGACATGCCCAGAAAAAAGAGGGCAAGTCTATGTGACCACCCCCTAACATCCCAGACACCAGCTGTCTTCAGCCCAGTGATTTCCTGAATTAAATGTTATTTCTACATACTCTCAATGAATTTCAGTTCTGTGAACCCCTTAAAGCCATGCAAGATTGGAACAACCAGACTCATTCCCTTTTTTATCGAATACATGTTTTTTGTTAGTATAACTGGGTGCTGGCCTGTGAGTTCAGTCTGCTGCTGCAATGCAAACAACAACGATGATGGCATTACTTGGCAAGAATTTCCCATGTCCCTGAGATGATTTGTTTTGATGGTCAGGGTCATTTTCCTCTGAGTCAAAACCTTATCCCCTGAGGGAGCTGCCTGATTATTAGTGACCTCTCTCCTCCTCCTCCCCTCCCCCCCCCAAAAAAAAACAAAACAAAACAAAACAAAAAAAAAATCAGAGGAGGCGTCAGATTGGAGTATCTTTCTCACCGGAGAACACAGGGGAATTGTCTATATGACCCCAAGCCTATGCAGAAATACCCCTGGGCTATGTCCACATGAGCCAATGAGGTTGATCAATAGGAATGAATCTGTAGGAGAGAAATATTTGGTGCTGAGGCCCCACATCCAGACTTTGCAGTACTTGGGAGAAGAAGGGAGAAGGGTTACATCAGCCTCACTGTGGTCTGATCCTGTGTCCTGATCGCCCCTTGGAGCTGCAGTGCACTCACTGGCTGGGCTGCTGGAGCATGTCTTCCCATTCATTGCCATCCAGGAGGAATCTAGCACCCGCTCTCCAAGACTACCCCAAAATGCAAAACAAGGCACACAAAACTGGGACAATCCAGGTATCTGGTTTGATAGCTCACTCTTGACCCCTAAATTAAGCACCAGTGCAGATACAGCCAAACAAATGAAGGGAACAGCCTGGCAATAGAGTCTAACCAGGCAGAAAAAGCACCCACACTGATTTACCTGAGCTACATCACAGGGACCCAGCCCTGTACTGCTTTCTACTGTGCAGAAATACATGAAGTGACAGCAGTTCTGCTCTCTTTCTCTTCTGCTGTTAAAGAAAGTGATTGCACCACCTCATGTGGCAAAAACTGGTGGAATTTCATCAAAGTCAACAGTGTCCACCTGAGGCTGAATATCTGGTCTCTTCTTATTCAATGAAAACAAAAAGCTGAAAGATTTTTAGCAAAAATGATGTGAAAGGCTACAAGAAGAAATATTTATTCAAGGAAACACAGCAAGATCACTGATAGTTTTTTTTGTTTGTTTTGTTTGTGGTTTTGACTCTCCTGATGAAACAGAAGAATTAAGGAAGCAGGAGAGCTAAATATAGCCAGCAATGAAGAAAGAGAGAGATAACTATGATCTAAGATCTGATTGTACATCACCATAACCAAGAAATTTCACTACGCATAGAACTGAATTCTACATTTCTTTTTACCTCTGTTGAACACCTCCCTGCAGTGAAGTTGAGAAGGTTCAATCTCTCCTTCTGTCTCACTTTTAAAAAGTGAATCAAACAGCATAAGTTATCAAAGATACAAACCTGACCCCCTGCAACTATATTACAATGTAGCACCACCTTCTGGCTATTGAGAAACTGTTAGTGGCTACTTTACCTTTTTCCTTTTTAATGGGCATCTGTTTCTTAATTCCTTTGCTGCAATTTAAAATGAAAATATGGTAATTAGTTTTCATGGCTGCAGCTATTATAGCTATAGATGTTCTTAATAACAGCTGCTATTTTTCAAATAGTGCAGAGATTTCTAACATGGAGCAGTTGGAATTGTGCATCTCTGCCTTTACCGAAGGAGCAATGTTCATTTTTATGATCCGTAATCACATGCTGGTCCTGGGAAACAAGCCACAAGGGCCCACGTATGTAAGTAGTGGCAGCTGAAAGTGCATAATTCATGAGGGAAACATCAGGATTGGAGGAAATGGCATAAATAGCTGATTGACTTCACACATCTTATATTTTTTTCCAAGATTAATTTCCTTTTAAAGATGTGGGTTGCTTTTTAAAACAAGAGATGTGTAGACTGCCAAGTTATAAGGTTCTCTAGGTCACTTACTTGTTTCTCTGAAAGCAAAGGCATTCTTGTGTTTTCATTCTGATTTAATTAGAATGGTGTTTTTTTTTTTCTTTAACATTCTTTTTACAGTATGTGGTCTTTGTTCTTCTTGGTCTCTACTCCTCCACAGTTTTATTCAAACATATTGTGGGTCCACTTTGAAACAGAAAGGGCAGTCGAAACAACTTCATCTCAGAAGGAAATCCTATAAATACTCCAATTGCTGTTGATTTTAATCTGGTTTCTTAACCTTTGATTCAGTTTGGATAGGTCTCTGGGCACAAAAGAAACATATCGTGTGTTTCAGCTAAGGCTTCATTTGGCACAAATCTGGATGAGGGTTAAAGTTAAAAGAAATGCTACGAATGGAGAAACATTAGATGCTGCCCATATTTCTGATGGAATAAAGAAAAAAACAACAACAAAAAAAAAAACTTATAAAGGCAACTTTAGTCACCACCAATCTCCAAGAACATTTTGTAGAAATATCACAAACAACAGTGTTCTCAGGGTATTTCTACTGGAAATAATGTGAGAAAGAATATTCTCACATTATTTCCAGTCAAAATGCCATGAAAATGCACAGTTGATCGCAAGCATTCTCATAGCATGTTAACAGGAAAGACCTCAAGAAAACATTTTCTCATGACATTTCCTCTGGAAGAGGGTGGAGCTGGAGAGCACTGCCCTCCTCCACTCCCACCACCATGGGAATGTCTCAGGGGTGAGCTCTCCAGTGAGATCTGCAGGGGAAGGATCACAGAGGACACAGAGAGGCAGGAAATCTGATGGCTTTCCCTCCATGATGAGAGCAGTTGCAACGGAGGAAAGACTTCTCCATTCAAGAGAAAGCTCTACAAGGATGGTTGTGATAATTCATAGCTCTGCGTAACTCAGAATTATTTATACATCAGTATTTTCAATACTCCCCATCAAAGCATACACATGAGATGGAAAGAAAGAAGAGAAAGACATTTTGATTTGTATTATTTTCAAAAGATTTTATGCACAGACAGTCTGGGTTTTGTTTGTTTGCCTGCTTGTTTGTTTTTATTTTCCTGATGATTTTGGGTGTAGAATCAGGTCTTCTGCACAAGGTCACCCTGACTGAAAAAAAATGAAGTATCAGCTTACTCAGAGAAGAGAAAGGAAGTCCCTACTGGGACAGAGATATGTCACAAGACACCCAAGATAACTTGCCTGCTCTGCTATATCGTTGACTGGGTAAATCCTCAGTTCCCAGAGTCCTGTAGTTCTCTGGGGTTTTACAGAGTCAGTGATCCTCATTTCCAGTGACTCTGAGTTTTTAATAAGTGGCACAGGCAGAAATAATTCCAGCTATTTTTTCCCATCCAGCTGTTGTACAGCTATCTTATTGAAAGGATACGTTTGTTGTTATGCCTGGTGAATTGAATAAATGTCAGGTGAATTTTTCTGAACCATTTTCACCAATTCACGTTTTTGCCAGGATTAAGTGTAACTGTGGAACAACTAAACAGTTCATACATAGTTTCTAATTCCACAAGGTACTTTCAACTATCTAGCCATTGATCCAAATGTTTTCAGTTTACAGCTTCTCTCAGTTTCCAAAATCTGTGATCTGATTGGCATGGTTATTCACCCTGGGTTTGACACACCATTATTTCTCCTACAACAAGACATTTTTTTTTTTCTGCTGTCATTCCTCATATTCTGCACATTTTTCTTGTATTTAGCACTAAACTAACTACTGGATAGACCACACAAGAGAAATAAAAAAGAGACTCTACCCTGTGAATTTTCTGTACAGTTATGTCTTAGGTCACGTGCAAAGAGTCAGCGTATCAAAGGTTCTTTATTTTAACTCCAACTTTTACAGTTTCCCAACATTTTTCTTCTTTCTCATTTCAGTTTTCCTAAACTATTGTTCACCCAGCTAGTAGAGGGCAGCACATGTTGCCTGGATGTAGGATGAGGAGGTGAAAATACTCTGCTCTTAATGAGATAATGCCTCTCTTGAACAGGAATAGATGGAAGATGGAGCCCTACAAGTGTCAGACCCGGTCATTGAGGTGGTGTGGGTCAGCAGGTCATCATATACTTACTCTGCTAAATAGTTTCTACATGTTTTAAGTTAATAGGAAAATACCTTTCCACTTCGGAATTCTCTTAACATAATAAGATCATAGACACATCTCCTCAAGTATTCTAACAGACATTGGCCACAGATACACTAGTCAGATGAAAGTAGTGTCTCCCATAAGTGACAGACTCAGATGACTTACTTGGAATAAAGTCTTATCCTAATACCTACTATTAAAGATCACCTGAGATAAAAGTAGGAAGAACAGGATCTCTATGAACTACATGGACAGCTTTTTTGTATGAAAAGACCTTTGAGATCCTAAGATAGAAAAATGAAAGTTTTATCCATTCTATACATATATTGATGCATATACATATATCAATTGATACTTACACTGAGGTAATATTTTATTATGATTAAATTGAACCATTATTAATATAATAGTGATCTAAAATGTTGGTACACAATGTACACGTATTGTATCAATTTTCAGATTTACATTACCTTACAAGTGATTTGTCCTGTCTGCCAAGAAATGAATATTCAATTTGAAACATGACAGATATATTTAGCATGCAACTTAGCATCTCCTAAAACCTGAAAAATGTGGTATTTAGTGTTATTAATAAAACAGAAATTCTCCATACCTAATTCTGTATATCTATGAATTTAGCCCTAGCCCTTGTACTAGTAAACACATGACTTTCAAAAGTTACTTTTCTGTTAATATTTCAGATGTTCAACTGCTAAAAATTATTGGCCAGTCCAAGTTCTTTTAGAAATAATAGTATTTAACTGATTTGCTGCATAAACAAAATTCAACTAAGAGTAGAAGCCCATCATGTTAATACTCTACTCATGTTAATACTATGTATAGAATGAGGCAGTCCCTGACCACTCAAGTTTACAGTCCATACTGTACATATTGAGTGCCAAATGAAACTCCACTCTCTTAGTTTTACAGCTGGTGGAAAAATAATAATAACAAAAACACAGAGCTGAGATGTTTTACTAAATCTAATGCAGATTCAGAGATCTGGACTTTGTCCTGCAGAATAGTGGGCCAAGAGCAGTCTTCCTTCCCAGTAAACATGTGTGACAATAAAAAAAAATACGTGTGGGAGTATACATGTAGTATTCAATGACCTGAAATGTTCTTTATTTGAAAATATTTGAAGTCTCAGCAAAATTATATAAACAAACAAACTAAATAAAACCTTGCTTCAGTTGTCTCTGATTTAGTTGTTATTTTCGTACTCACATCTTTAAGTATGAACAAACTAAGAGAAATCCTCTCTTCAGTGGCCCTGCACTGCACTGTGACTTTAGGTACTGCTCCACTGAATGGCTGGTAATTTTAAATAATTAAATGGCTGAGATAAAAAAAGATCATTACTAACTGCAACATAATCATATTAATAAGAAATAGAAAGGCATGAAGAAGCTGTTTGGAATTTAACCCAAAGTTCTTGTATGCTATTTCTGCAGTATCTGATGAGCTCTGATTAATAGTATAAAATTATCAAATGGAAAAAACTCCAGCTGGAAATTATGACTGTGGACTCAGCGATGAATCCTGTAAGAATGTATTGGCTTCATCTTTTCAGGCACAACAAATATGTGGACTGTGCAGTCAGTGATCTATTGGGGAATTCTTTACCCATTAATTAATTACCTAGCTCACCTTGCCACACTATGTAATATTTCAGTTGCTGTTCTTCATGCCTTTCATTTGTGGTCACTGAAAAAACATTTTTATATAACATCTTATGTTCCTTTTCCTGTTGGACTCGTTTCTGTAATGGGGATAATTCTTCATGAAATTTTTGACAAGTCTGAATTTTCACTCACTGATTACCTCTCTGACTTCAGAGGGACAGTTCATGGGAACTGTTTCTCAGCAGTGTGCGGGAAGGGTCTGTATCCTGGCAGTGCAGATAGCTTGTCAGGATGTGGCTGCTCTGACATGATTAATACAAGCTCATGTTGCTGAGCAACCTTAATGAAGCTAAGGATAATCAACCCACCACTTGCACAGATCTCTGGACTTGTACTTCTCCATGTGTTTTCTGTCATCCAAATCCTATGCTGTATGAAGGTACCTGAATTAGCCCAGGAATGTGACATAAAGAAGCCAACAGAGAAAGCTGGAGAAACTGATTAAAGGATTTAAGATTTCAAAGGCCATGATCCATTGGGATTGGTTGTTGAAGAGAGTGAGGATGTCCAGAAATGGCAAAAGAAGGATCCCCGACCCTCCTGACCCTTTAGTGAAAAGAAGGGATGAGAAGGCAAATGTTGTGTTCATTTGTTTATTTTTCTTTGTGTGATTTAGACAAGGGGAAGGGAATAAAGCTCTCTGGGTGGTCCTGAAGCTATTTTGTCCATGAAACTGGGAGAAGCTTCCCTTTTAAGTATAGTTGTGAATATGAAAAAAAAAATGGATTAGAGAATAAAGTCTTTCTGTCTCCAAAATAAACATTTGCCTTTACCTTTCTTCCTTGATGATCCATGGTTCTGCTAAAATATCTTCAGATAATTCAGGAATGCTGGAAAAAGGTCACCCTTCCATATATGTCCAGATCAGAGTGACCCAGCACTGAAAGACAACAAAGAACAGTGACTGCTGGCCTTTCACCATTTTTTCCCAGGTATGCTTGTGGTACAGTAACCCAATATCCTCTAAATGCTGCTGAAAATACAGTCAATAAAAAACGCATAAGATTCATTTCCCCTTCCTGGGACTTTTTTGTTCTCTGTCAGTTACTTCAACTCCAGCATGTGTCTGTGCCTCACTCACCAGAGGGGCAGTAGTACCCCACTGTTCCAGTCCTGCCCAATTATCCTTTCCAGGCTCACTTGAGCTCCCCTTTTTCAGCATTTCCCTCATTCCAGGGCTCTCAGGAAGATCAGAAGCTTCTTATAATGGAAGTAGGTCGGCATCTTTCCTTGGCACAAACACTACCAAGAGTGTGGCAGTACATAGGAACAAGGCCAACCCGGTGGACACACTACTCACTGTCATGTACAGGACTATGGTGAATGCCTAGCTCTCACTGATGAAGTCAGTAGCTGCATATGTTGGTGGGAATGGCAAGGACAAACGAGCCATGCTCATCACTGAGATCACTCAGTGGGTGCCCTGTAATATATAAATGCTGCATAGCCTGGCTCAGATCTGGCAGACTTTCAAGGGCAAAGATATTCCCCATTAAACCTGTGGGAAAATAGCCATGTGAATCAAGAGTTTGATTCCCTGGGGTTCTCACTGTAAATATTCAAGCTCTTGGAGGGGGAGATTGTGGTCCAAATGTGGATGTGTGATAGATATAACAGCATGTTTCCTAAGTATACCGAGCACTGCAATCCCAAGACAGCCAAGTGGCCCCATATATTCTACTTCTTCTTGTGCTTGGGCTTCTTGTGCTAGACACTGGGAAAACGAAATATTATGTGCAATTTCAGCTCTCAAAGGTTTTGGTGTGGGAAATCATGATATGTTGTGAATCATTTTTATTTTTTGTGTAGGTGCATGTTATGAACTCTTGAACTCAACGTTCATATCATGACACGGGAACTTTTACAGTGAAATATATTCATTGAGATGTGAACCTTGAAATTTCATGTCTCAGACCTTTTTCTGGGGTCTCCTTCAAAAAGAATTTGGAATTGCATAGACTTCAGAACACACATGAAGTGTCATTGTGGCAGTAATCTGAGGCACATTCATCACTTATTTCATCCCATGTAAATTACTGATTTTAGAAAATATCACTAATTTACAGTTGGAACAATTTTGTTGTTCCACCTGTGCTAAAAGGGTGGCAAAATGGTGAGTAAATAATTTCATGAAGAACCTTTATGCTTGGGAGTGTATAAACACGTGATATCTATCAATCATTGTATGCTATAAAATAAAAATCTTGAGCATATAGATCATTATGGCACTCCGTGAAACAGCATAACCACTGTGGTTGTCTTGGTAGTTGAGTCAATGTTGAGTTGTTCATTCCCTCCTGCTGCTGAATAAAATCTTTTCCCAGGAATATAAATATGGCTATGTGTGAAGATGTTGAAATGCCAAAATTTGAGAGTTAATCTGTTTGCAGGAAGGAAAGAAGATTTTGAAACTCATCTGCAGATCATAAAGGACTTTATCAGTGGTGGTTTTTTTTTTTTTTTTTTTTTTTTTTTTTTTTCTAATAGAATCAAGCAAGTCACTTAATTGGAAATCAAAGGTAAGTATTTCATATTGCTTCCTCTCCAAGTAACAGAAACAAAACATCTTGTTCAAGGTTAGGGAGCACACCAACAGAAGAGCTGAGAACAGAGTGTAGGTATTGTGGTTCCCAGTCACCTCAACAAGGAACAGAGAGGGCAGCTGGTTTCACAATGTTGCCTAAAAACTGAGAACACATCTGTGAGCTCTGTTTAATTGTAACTGAGATGAGTCATTGACACTTAGTTCTCACTTTTCCTAATTCTGGAAGCAAAAATCAATGCTTATTTTAGGCCACTCTTTAAAAGAAGTCTCAAACATAGTAACCATAGCTAATTATAAAATGACTTTTTCATTTATTGACAGTTTGCATAGTCCAGAGAAGGATTACTAATATCACAGACCTTTTAACTAGAAACAATCATGCTCAAGGAAGACAGCTGTTTTCAAAGTGTCAGCTGGGAAAAATGCCCCAACCACTCTTATTTGATGAACAAACACACTTTCTTGATTGTCTATACTCATACCCATCTGTCAGGATGGCATCATGCCCAGGCAGAAGTTGGCCAAAACTTTTGCCTTGGGCACTGACATTGAGTAATAATAGGTTTAGATGGGCACTATGTGTAACACTACATATAAAATGTCTTAACCTTTTATTTTATGCCAAGCATGGCACAGAAGCTTGAAAACAAATATGTCCTTATATATAATTTTGCACTTCTGAGTCCCCCAAAAGTAATATTACCTGAAAAATCCATATTCTGGGGTCACCACTACATCACATACAAGTTGATATCAGGCTCAAAGTGATCACCTTGTTAGAGAAGAATATTGTGGCTGCTGCACACTGTGTGACAAGATGGTCGTAGCCATTACTTGTGAGGACAAATGCTAACTACCCAGCAGGGAAATCTACTTTAGAAGCACTGAACCAGATGCTGTCTCAGGCAAATGGTCTTCATTTCCTGGAAAATGTGCAGTCTACAAAAGGATCAGAAGCTGGTTACTCAGCAGCTGCAGGGATGTGAAAATATGGCGAGACAGTAACCTGAAATTTAGAAAATTGCTACATTTGCATGAGAAATAATTAGAAGACAAAAAGAGAAGAGATCTTGTCTGATTGCATAGGTTATCTTCATAGATAGTTTTATTGGGGATGAATTAAAAGCACTCACACTGTAAGAAGAGCATATGTAGATGTGAGACCAGTATTTTTTATTATGGAACTACAAAGCCTTTTTCTCTTTCAACAAACTAATGTGGGTAGGATTATTAAGTTTTAAATCTAGTTTTAATTAAAAGAATAAAAAATCTAGAACTAGATAGTTTTGAAATAAAGATTTTGACTCACACTGGATAAGGCAGGGTGAGCTCTTCCCTGCAAAAATGCTGTCAGCCCAGTGCCATGTGTGATTTGCTGACATACAGCAGACTCTATAGTGAGGAACCCTAGCAGCCTCCTCCTTGTGATGACATCCTTGCTCAGCTGTCTGCACTTTGTTCTGCTCATCAGTGTCTTAATCTCTTCTCAAACTGCTGGCCCTTTGCAGGTTGTCACTAGCTTTATTCTTACCCTTGTTTACTTTCTGGAAGTTCATTCTGGATTGTGGTACCAAGACCTAGCTTTAATAGTCCGTGAGCACTTCATCTTTTAAAGGAGACATAATCTAAAGACTCTTTACAGAAGCCATAAGAAAAGTTTTCCTCTTTTGCACTGAATCAGTGATCTAGGAGAATTCAGAACATGCTATAAGTAGTAAGCAAACAAAGAAAAGAGTGTGAACATTAACATATTTACTAATTTAGTTAGGTTAGCAAGGCACTCTTCTTTATTCGTGTAGCTGTTTGTCTTTCAGACCAAGAGATGGTAACTGAATCCAGGAAACTACATTTTTGTGCTAACATGAAGTTACACTGAAATCAGTGAGGACTGGATATGTGCAAATGTATTTGGTTGCTAGGTTGGTCTCAACCTGTTTTGTTTGAAGAAATGTTAAGAAAAGATAAGAAAAGAAAAAAAAAAAACTTGTTCACCATACTGATTTGCAAAAAAAAAAAAAACCACCCACAAAACTGTTTCAGTTCAGCTGGATTTCTCATGGACTTCTGGAATCCTGATCTCATATGCTGACAGGCACAACATAATGTTTTAAATACTATTTTGAGAAGTTAATTAAGTATTCTATTTCAGTAAGTAGACTATCTTATATCACACACCGGTTTCTACTGCATCTGAGTACCTTCTGTATGTATTGCAGGAGGTATGTATTACAAAATATATTGTGGTGGATGTCCCATCTCTGGAAGTGTTCAAGGCCAGGTTGATGGGGTTTTGAGCAACCTGGTCTGGTGGAAAGAAGGTGTCCCTGCTTATGGCAGGGGGGTTGGAAATAGTCTTTAAAGTCCCTCCCAACCCAAACCATTCTATGATTCTATGAGATTAGGCTGCATGAAATTCCTTTTATCCTCTGCCAAGCAGGAGTACCACATGTATAATCACTAATTTACTCTGATACCATTTTTATTTAGTTTTATGTATAAATGTCTGTATATCCCTGTGTAGGTATAAGTGCTGTTACTCTGGGGTTTATCGAGAAGAACAGTTCAATGAAGTAAGCTTTGCATGCAAAGGCAGCTGTGAAATTAGCATTGATCTGTAGTTCTGTGACCTGTAGTAGCTCTGTTTGTTTCACAGTTTCAGATTACCCAAAATCTTATTACTCAGTTTCCATGGCAAAATGTTCTGTTAAAAAAATGGCAACCTTGTCTGAGCAGCCTTGCAACAAAAAACACAGTGCAGTAATTTGGTTGCACCTTGGTGTTTCTTATGCAGAGGTCCCATAAGAAATCTCCCATGAGTTCTGACACTTGTGAGGAGTGTGTTGCCCTTGCAAAGCTGTAGCCAGTGAGCTGAGCTCAGAACCTCTTCAGTGGCCTGACCCTGAACTTCAGCAGATACAAAATAGGAGCTGATAGCTGAGCCTGCAGCAACAGATCTGAATCTTTCAGGAGGGTGCTGGCTATGAACAGACTTTTTGAATGCAATTTGTGCACTGGCAGTACTTGGCTTGGTGAAGATTTTGGATGTTGAAAGAAATAAGTTCATCTTTCTCTTTTGAAATATAATTTACAACAACTTGCTTGAGGTTAGAATTGTGAAGCCAAGGACACTGATTCCAAGCAATTGCAGTTTCTTGGATGTTAGGGAACTTAGTTTTCTATCAAAGCTGAAATATGCATTTCTACATACATATTCCTTCCTTACATAAAATTTCTGTCATTCCTGATTTTGCAACTAGTTAACTCATTTTTTACCATTACATAATACAGGTATAGATATAGAATGCAAATCATTTCTGTCTTCATAAAGCCCATTACCCCCCTCATGAGATTCTCTTAAGGACAGGTGGTCTTTAACTTGTTTCAGTATTGTGTATGGTAACCTAATAAATTATTGCAGAGATGACTGACTGTCTTTTTCTTTAGTGTTCTTCTTCACTCTTAGTCTCTTAGTTTGTTTTTGTGTCCCATCCCGTCACACTCTTACCTCCATCCCCCCACCCCCATCCTGATGTTGTTGTCCACTTTATTAACTTTCTGGCCACCTGACAACACTTCCTCTTTATTGTTCTTCACACTCTTGAACTCTGCATTAAGGTTTGCACACACGAACAGTGAGTACAAACAAAGAGCAGTGTTTTTCACCCTTTATACTATGGCCTCCTACCTATCTGATTAAGTCCACCATAACACAATGAGGAAGCAGACCTAGGGAATACTATTAAGATGTAAGTGAAGTGTCTTAAGCACTTCTTATTGGCCTCCTTTGTGGCTAAATGAATTACATGGGCACTCAGATTTGTTTTTTAGGAGATGTACAAAGAAGACATTTTCAGCAGACAGTGGTTAAATTGGAGTGCATCCTTGGAGCACTTTTGGTTCCAGAATAGTTTGCCAAAATGATAAGGAGTAGTGGTCGCTCAGTGTAGAAGACAATAGTCTATTTTTTGTTGGAGAACTATGTATTAATATAGAAATAAGTTTTGTAGCATAGCTGTAGAAACAAACAAATAAAAAATGTGTAATTTTCTGAAATCAGACTACTGACTCCCTGTAAGAACATCAATCCCATTTCAGGGGATATTAAGAAGAACCTTTCAGGAATCTCATTCATTTATTACATTTTTCATCACATACAATCCTTTCACTTTCTTAAAAATGGAATATGTGCACATACATGCCAGCTGTGTCTCTGAATGGTGGATTTGGATCATGTGGATCCTGTAGCCCCACACCAAGACCTTTCCTCTTGCCTCCTCTATGCAGCTCCAGCTAAAGTTCACCTCAAGCAGGTAGCATTCAGATACTCCCTTTCAAGGCTCCTCATTTTCCACATAGTTTTTATCTGAGAGTCAAAATAGCTTTGGAGGGATTTTAAGTCTAGAATTATGCTTATTGATTTAGTTGGATTATTGGAGTAAAAAGCTGAGTCCTGCACTAGGCAAGGACTGCAATCAAGATACTAATTATTATCATGATTAACACAACTGAAAATGAACAAACAACAACAACAACAAAAAGCAAAAACAAACACAAAACACTATATACTTAAAAATTGAAATAACGTAAAGCCAGATAGTGAGAGAACTAAAGTAAAAAACAATTAAACATGGCAGCTGACAACATTATAAAACAAAACAAAACAAACAACAAAAAAAACACAACCGACCAACCAAAAAAAAAACCACAACAACCTTTCTTTATGGATAAATTTGAGTGTGTGTGCCCACACAACGATGATACCATACCTCACACAGGACTGTCATTGTCTATTCATTCATAGGGGTAATTATTTTTAATTTTTGTCCCTACTGACCTGTAGGCAGATGGTTAGCATGAATACCATTTTTATCTGGACACCAGATCTGGCCAGACTGCAATCTGTTGGGTTTGATCACTAAACTGGCAGCTGCTTTACAGACCTGCTCTTTTCTCTTTTTGTCTCGGGGGACAGCAGATTGGATGCACTGAATGTGAACTTCTGCAAAACATGGGCCTTTTTGTCATTTTCACTTTGCTTTCTTTTTATGATCATCCGGTAAATGTCAGTACAGTTAAATGCTGATTGAATCAAACAATCCTAAAAAAAAAAAAAAAAAGAAAAAAAAAGGCAATTTTAGCTACAAAATTATTTTTCACTTACCTAAAAAGCAAAAAAGTAAATAGCACTTTAAAGATCAAATATATATATGTATGACAATAAGAAAATGTAATTTAATGAATTCTATTTTGGAGTCATAAACTTATATATGTATACTATTCTTATTATCTAAAAACTAGAACATTTTGTTGTGGGACGTATTTCTGGAAAGGGACCAAAGGACAAAGACATTTTTTTAATTGTATGATTTGCACATGGAAACTTGTACGATCAGTAATACCAAGGATTTCTGTATGACATAATCACACAATTATATAAAACTAGACAGGTTTTTTTTGTCTCAGCCTTATATCGTTACTCTCACAAAGACTTGAGAATGTGCATAACTTTAAACATGTGACCAACATCCTTATGTCAAACACATTGTATACACTATGCTTACTATGTTTTTCTAAGCATGTGTGTAAATCTCAATTACAACTGAGTTATTTTTATCTTCTATAGCTAGCCCTTAGTTCAGCAAAATTATTTAAAGCATAATGGAAGTTTTGTCTAAGTAAAGACCAAAATGTCCACCTCTTTATCTGCTCTCTACTTAGAAGAAATAAAAGAAAAAAAAAGTCTGTTTTAACCATACGAATTGCTATGTTCCATCTAAAGCTGTCAGAATAGCTTAAATAAAGAGTGACTTAATGTAAAAGGCATCTATTGATCATGGTGAGCAGTTGTCCTCCCTTTGTAAGATGCCAGTGATATCAAATTCATATTTGCTCTACTGTGGCTCTCTGATGGTTGTCAGAGGACAGGGATGCACGTAAATACTTCTCAGAACACAACAAATTTCACTTGTCAACAGCGGAGTGTGCCACAAGTAGGATTCTGAGACAAGTTATACAATCTTTTACTACAACTTCCAGTTTTGTTTATACTTAGGCAACATTTAACTTTATTAAATTATCATTTATCTTACCTTCTTTTAAAACTTAGCTCTGGGGACCAGTGTTATGCACATACAGAGGGAAGCATGAATTAAATACAATTATATGTAGTTAAATGCTGTCTGAAAGAGTAACTTCCTTGATACTTTTTTCTTTCCACCTCGGTTAATATCCATCTGGAGCCCAAAAAACTATTATCATTTCCCTAGTTTGACTTAGGAAAGGAAGCTAGATTCTTGTCTTGTTCAAGAGACTCCTTTATACATCGTTCATTTAATACCATAGATTAAAATGTAAAAACAGCATAAGGAACAGCACCCTACAAAATCTTTTTTGTGTGTTACAGGCATCCATGCTTTCACTTAGTGTTCCCCCTGATGCTTTCCTGGCCACTTGTACAGCTTCAGTAGGAGGAGCAAAGAAGATGCCAAATTCAGATCTTGCACTTCCCAGACAATTACTATACTTCCTAGAGAAAAGATTATTTTTCCTCCTGTTAGACATCTGCCTCAGATGTGGAATCAGTTTGACATAGGCTGGTGAGTAAACCAGCTAACAAGAAACTAACGAGTTCAGGTGCCTACCTCGTGAATTCATGTCCCTTGTTTTGTTCTCCTGACTCTCCTTTCAGTTTGTTATTTTGCCATTTCTGTAAAAGTTAGATGCCAGAGTAACTTCCTTTATTATCAATGGAAAAAGAAAAAAAAAACAACAACAACAAAAAACACAAGGCATTTTTAGAAGCTGTTTTATAACCCTTAACTCTTCACTTCTTCTGCAAGTTCACTTCTCTGCAGCCTTATGCCATAAAAGAGAATTAAAGGTTCAGCAATGAGATTTCCGCATCCTCACTAAAAATCCAGCATAGATTACTGGGTTGCATTGCAAAAGCATGTGTGAATGAAGATGGGAAAAAATAGATGGCACAAAGGAATTTAAAACTTCATTAAGTATCATTGTGGTGATTCCACGGGGGAGTATGTGTGACAATGATTAATCATAATGAAAATATTCTCTCCGTGATGGTAGAAATAGATCCATATGAAAGGTTATTCACAGACCAGTCAAGACAGCACAGACTCATTACATACTGGAAAGCTAAGCTAAGGCTGTGCGTTCAAAGCCATCATCTAGGACAGACCTGTTATGACAGAAGTCTGTCTTTCAAGGGATGGGCTTGTGCACATGGTGTCAGGGCATTGTGACTGGGCTGCCCTAGCCAGATGAAGTGGTGTGCACAGACTTAGCAGAAAATGCACAGATACATGCTGCCAAATGCATTGCAGTCACCCCTATCCTGCTAACATGATTTGGCATTAAGAAACAACAGCCTTTTCCAACATTTCAGCAAACAGAAATATCTACCGACACTGACACGCACCCAGATCACATTGGGTTGCTATGCAAGTACAGATAGGCTAGCTGGTGTGTGGTTTGCACGTTCAAATGCAACCCGGATGTATCAGTCATCACAGCTGAGACAGGATTGCCCCTTGCTTGCACACCAGCCTCATGACCAGGATTCAGGGATGTTCAGTAAGTAGACAGAAAACGTTCAAATGTATTAGTGCTGGCAAGAATACAAATCATGTAGCAGATCACACAGCAGAAGCTTTCAGATTATTTCTGGAGACAAGAATTCTTCTATTCTCCTTTTTTTTTTTTTTTTTTTTTTTTTTTTTTCCCCAGGGGAAGAAATGTCAGTTTACAAAATAGAAAGGTTCATTTTCATCTAACATTGTAAGCCCTTTGACTCTTTTTGATCCCCAAAATATCCCTAACAAAATTAAAGTCAGCCTAAGACACAGCTCTTGTTTGGGGGTTTTCAACCTGAAAAGCAATATTTTCACAAAGTTTGAAATCATTTCAAGTGAGGAGAGAGAAGATAAAACTGTATTCATCCTTAGGTGGATCAACAATGATTGCTTCCCTTGTATTGTGGTAATGAACCTTCAGAAATGGTTTATGAAATAGACTTTTCACCTCTTCTATTCTGTACTCCTTTACTCTTTGCCACCAAATGCCCCAAGGTCACATTTTCAAACACCAGAATTTTGGACTGTAACCTTATTTATTTATTTATTTATTTATTTATTTTCCCTTTCTGTAGCAGCTCTTAGGTGCTTGCATCACCTTCTGCAAGGCAACCTAATGCTCCACTCCCCATTCCCTTCTCCTTAGTTGTCTTGGGACACCTAATATGCAAAAATATCCATGGGAGCTTTCCTCTTAGATAATAACATCATGTTGGTCATGCTATGTGTACCACACACCTCTGTAAACTGACAGGCAGTGACTTCCAGACTGAAATGTGCATAAGGGACCTCATCTCCAGCCCTCATGTGCCCACAGTGCCAGTCATCACCCCTCCTGGCCTGGCCATCTTTTGAATGGCTGGTATTTTACACCAGCTCTCCAGCCAGCCATCACATGAAAGGAAGGGAGCAGATGAGAAAGAGGGCAGTGAGCTGCAATGTGGGGGTATTCAGGAGAAAGAGGAAAAAATGAGGAAGTGCTTTAAATGGAAATCTGGCTGCTGCAAAATCTCTTGGTACACGAAGCCAGCATGGGGTCTGAATCTGTAGTGTGAGAGCTCAACTGTGTTCTCTGTTGCTTCATTACTATTTTATTGATTTCAGAGGGGTATATAAATCCAGGGCAGCCTGCCTGCCTTGGCAAAACACAGTTCTGCCAGAGTTAATGTGCTAAAAGAAGGCAAAATTTGGAAGCCAAGCTGAAAAAAATAAATAAATCTATACTCTATAATGTACTGTAGCTTGTCTAAAAGGAAAAAAAGAGTCCATCTCTAATTTAAATTATGTTACATTTTCATTTTGACATTTTCCAATGGACCTAAGGAAAAGGGGTATGTACAATATAAAACTTCCTTTAAACAGAGAAAGCAGAAACTTGAAACAAAAAGTGTTTGCATAGTTTCCCTAAAAAGCATGTTTTGCTACCTCTAAAATCACTTAGTCCAAGGGAAGCTTATTCTCGCTACTAAAATCAATACCTGTAGAGATCTAGCGGGGAGGTTTCCCAGATCAGATGTTGATATTATGACCTGGACAATTTTAGAAAGCTCATTTCCCAACTCAGGGGCAGCAGCTGAAGAGAGGGTTTCTGCTGTTTTATCACCCTTGTGCTCCTGGGACCACTGAGCTCCCATGTCAAGCTGAGAACCCAATTCCTCTGCTGCTCACTGACTGGTGCATCATACTCGTAGTCTGGTCCAAGATACACCAAATAGACTTGACATCCAGATTGCTACAAGAAAGTGAAGGGGCTCTGGCATTTTGACACAGAGCGCTGATAGTATTGTGAACATGTGGGTGAGTTTTTCTGTGGAAAGGAATGCAGAATTAGAGGAGTCCTGGTGGCTACTGAATTGGAGGTAACTAGAGAATTTTCCATCAGTCGTTAACCTCTGTACCCTCTGCCTTTGCTCCAGATGTTTCCTTTCCTTCCTCAAACTTCTAAGTGAAATAGCAGCATGTGAGAAGCCCTGCAACAAGAGAAACTGGAGAAATCCAATGTACACAAAGCATTGTGTTATGTTGGGGCTAGCACTCACATCTCAGCAAATATGTGTACATGATTTTTCAAGTATTAGCAATTTGAAGTATTAGCAATGGAGCACAGGCATAGTGCCAGCCCCAGGTGGTTACTCCAGTGCACCTTTTTCCATCAGGACTTAAACTGTTGCATCAGAAGACTTAGTAAAGCCTTCTAGCAGGCATACATAAAACGGGAAGGGAAGGGAAGGGAAGGGAAGGGAAGGGAAGGGAAGGGAAGGGAAGGGAAGGGAAGGGAAGGGAAGGGAAGGGAAGGGAAGGGAAGGGAAGGGAAGGGAAGGGAAGGGAAGGGAAGGGAAGGGAAGGGAAGGGAAGGGAAGGGAAGGGAAGGGAAGGGAAGGGAAGGGAAGGGAAGGGAAGGGAAGGGAAGGGAAGGGAAGGGAAGGGAAGGGAAGGGCTCTTCTCTTGAAGAAGCTCTTGAATTGCTCCCTGTCTTTCTCCATCAACTATTTAGGAAATCATAGTGCCATCTTATGAGATTTCTTCCCAATGAATATAGATGAGTAAAGGTTTGTATTGATCTGTGTAAAATGATACCCCAAACCCCGAAATGACAGCAGATAGAAAAACTTTCCAAAAATGCCAGGCTGAATTAATTAGGTCCTGCCCAAACTTATGTACTGATGAACTCCAAATATAAGTAATGAGAAGTGTGTATATAAATTCCCTATTGCATATTTTAAAATATAATTTTAAGACCGTTTAAAACAATAGTAAAAATAAAACACCATGAAAAATAAATACATTATTGAAAGATGATTTTAGATTTTATTCATAAGGAAATGAATTATAAATTACCAGTTGAGGTAAGTGGGAAAGTGGAAATATGTTTTCAAATTTTTATTTGTTTATTTCCTAAATATGCATTTTTCTTTAAAACCTATGGAATTGTGCTCATGAAGTTTTGATCTTTTTTCCTATTCACAAAAACACTGGCATTTATTATTGCAATTGATAACAAAAACTGTGTGAAACCCCTGGAAAGGGTCAGCTGCAAGTATATAAATTATATTTTCCAAGGCTGTATGTCCCAAACAAGGCATATTTCCCAGTAAATTACATGAAAAAATGCACACAATGGCGCTCTCCTGTGTAACTCACACAACATTGCAATTCATCATCACGGACATTGGCCATGCACTTGACACTTTCCAGTATGAGCTGTGATATCTGAGACTTAAAAGAGACAGAGATTGAACATGGAATTAAAACAAACAAAAATGAGCCTTCCCCAAATCTGCACCAAGCTGTGAAAGCAGAGCAGCCTACAATCAAATACTAAACGTCAGTGCACTGAACTGCATATGATCCCAATAAGGAGAAGGACATTCCTTATTTTTTCACATTTCCTATTTCTTTTCCACAGGGAACCATCTCTGCTACTCATACCCTAGACTGAAGCCTACATACCTCTGGCATTTAGTGACCATCTGCACCAGCAGTGCCATTATCGGAGGCTGGAGATTGATTTTCCTTTTCCTTGCATGTTCACTTACTCTAATGCCCCAGAGTCTGCAATGGAGCCAGCAGCATATAAAGCAAAGACAGCTTTCAAGACATCAAAAGCGAAAGCATCAGGAGTGTCATTACATTCTGAATCTTTTGTAGTAGCTTTTTGTCTAATCCTATTGCAACAAAAATACACTAACAGTGCTGAGGCTGCTCCTTTACCAAGCTTAAGTGCAGAGCTCAGAGGAGCTTTTACTTTTCTCAGAGGAAGTTGTATGGGTTTCTCCTATATAAGCAATAGCTCCATTATAGACAAGGACTGCTATTATTTATATCCATTTCAAACATCCAAGTACTATGTACATCTATTTCATATAACTCAACAGGCGGCAGCAGAAGTTCACTCAGATTTGGAGCTGGAAACCAGCAGAAGGTTATCTAAAAGAGTACCAGACCTCAACAAATATTTTTATTGGCATGAATAGTATGTTCGAAATTGAGTCAAGAAGTATTGCTGTTCCTAAGCCTTTGCTAGTCTTTATTGTATTTCCTCTTAGGAAATGTTTCTTTTTTCACCACACTGATGTGTCAAAGGCCCATATGAATACCAGGGAAAATGAACTCATTAATTGACCATATAGAAGGAGAAGTGAAACTGGTCAGGCACAAAGACCAGGTTCTGAAAAGGGCTTGGCATTCAGTAGCCGTCATTGTTCCCAGTAAACTAGTCTTACTGGAACCCTCTGGATGCCAAGAGCTTTAAGAATCTGGCCACTTATTTAGGTGCCAAAATAGGAGCTGAATCCTGCAAATCTACCTTTTTGTATCTGGTCAGTTTAACTATTTAACATTTCCTCTTCCCCACCCCCCACAGGATAACCCCAGAAAACAAAATAATATGAATAGTGTTTGGCTTTTCAAAATCTTAGACAATGTTTCCCTAAAAGGTCTGGTAAGAAAACAACAACAACAACAACAACAACAACAACAATAACAAAAACTCCCTCCTGACAGTGTCAGAACAGGATGAGAGACCACCTTCTTCAAACCTACAGGCTTGAGACTCTAAAATTGTTTTTGTTCTCACCTCTTCTGAGGCTATAAAGACAACTGTATCTCTATAAAAACTATACATGTAAACATACACAAGTTCTATGCAATATGTCATAATATATATTCAGTATATTCAAAATACATTATTCATTCATGGTCTACTGCTCTGTGAGGGATTTATCCATGGGAAATATGAATTACTGTACCTCCATACTTCATGTATGATGTAGGTGTATAGTTATATTTCCACTTACTGATGGAAATCATGTTAGTGGAAAAGCAATGAACATTCTGGATTTAGTGTTGTTCAACATTTAGAGTCTAAATAAGAGTTATGAATGTTAATGTATTCCTCAGTCTGAACTTTCGTCCACAAAATTATGTAGGAACTCAACATGTTTTAATATTGTTTTCTACATTTGCATCCAAAATATAGACTTTCAAAACACACCCTCTGAGGCTGTCCAACCAGTACAATACTAAAAGACTGAAGGAAATCTTTTTGCTGAAGTTCCCAGGATGTCTCAAAATCTGTTTGCATATTATTCCATTTCAGTGCTGACCAGCTGATGCCCTGATTCTAAAAGATTTTTGGTTTCCAAGTTCTGGTTGAAATTATGGCTGTTGCTGTAGTGTCTTTTAGGATCCTGCAAGGCAGCTCATGCCTGTAACTGACTGAGTTTCATAATTAGATTTTCCTTCAGTTTTCTCTTCACAACATGACCCAGTGATGTTCTCAAAGTGCTGTAAACCTAAACACAATTAATTTCCCCACCTCTAAGGTTAGAAAGTGCTTTTCCTGTCACCTTCCAAATTTAACCATGGGTTCCCAAGGAGACTGCTGTGTGCCCATTAAGTTCATATTAGGTCAGAGAGAAAAGGAGTGATCATAGTGTTCAGAACACTCGGGAAGATAATGTGATCCATTTTTTTTGATCCAGTGAATGGCTAAATCTTCCTGAATTGGGAACAAAGATGTAAATCAAATCCAGACCTACTGCTAGTGCCAATGCCAGAAAACTCTTCTCTTTGTGTTCTTCCCTACAACATAAGAACTGATAGGGAATGGTTTAAAATTAAAAGACAACAAAATTTTGTTTGATAAAAAGAAATATTTAATTTCATGATCTGGCAAGATCATGGAACAATATCTCCTGGAGGCAATGTTAAGGCTCATGCTGGATGAGGAGGTGATCTGGGACAACCAGCATAGCTTCACCAGGGGCAAATCATGCCTGATCAATCTGGTGGCCTTCTATGATGCAGTGACTGACAAGGGAAGACTGATTGATGTCATCTACTTGAACTTCTGTAAGGCTTTTGACACAGTCCCACATGATATCCTAATCTCTAAATTGGAAAGATATGGAGTTGAAGGGTGGACCATCTGGTGGATAAGGAACTGGCTTGATGGCTGCACACAGACAGTAGTGGTCAATGGTTCAATGTCCAGGTGGAGGTCGGTGATGAGCGGTGTCCCTCAAGGGTCTCTCTTGGGACCGGTATTTTTCAATATCTTCATCATCTTCATTCAGTGACATAGATGATGGGACTGGGCACACCCTCAACAAGTTTGCTGATGACATCAGGCTGAGTGATGCAGTTGATACAACAGAAGGAAGAGATGCCATTCAAAGGGACCTAGACAGGCTGGAGTAGTGGCCCCATGTGAACCACATGAGGTTCAACAAGCCCAAGCGTAATGTGCTGCACATGGGCTGGGGCAATCCCAGACATGAGTACAGACTGGGAGAAGAACTCATTGAGAGTAGCACTGCAGAGAGACACTAGGGGGTTCTGGTGGATGAAAGGCATGAGCCAGCAGTGTGTGCTTGCAGCCCAGAAAGCCAACTGCACCCTGGGCTGCATCAAAAGGGGTGTGAACAGCAGGTCAAGGGAGGTGATTGTTCTCTACTCTGCCCTTGTGAGGCCCCACCTGGAGTTCTGCATCCAGGTTTGGGACCCTCTGCACAAGAAGGATGGGGACCTGTTAGAGTGAGTCCAGAGGAGGGCCACGAAGATGATCAGAAGACTGGAACACCTCTCTTATGAAGAAATGCTGAGAGAGCTGGGGATATTATGCCGGGAGAAGAGAAGGCTCTGGGGAGACTTCACTGTAGCCTTTCAATACTTAAAGGGGTCTTATAAAAAGAATGGGGAAGCACTCTTTACTTGGGTAGATAATGATAGAAGAAGGGGGAATGGTCTTAAATTAAAACATGATAGATTTAGACTAGACATTGGGAGGAAATTCTTCACTGTAAGGGTAGGGAGGCACTGGCACAGGTTGCCCAGAGAAGTGGATGCCCCATCCCTGGTGGTGTTTAAGGCCTGGCTGGATGGGGCTTTGGCCAACCTGGTCTAGTGGGTGGCATCACTGCCTATGGCAGAGGGGTTGGAGTTAGATGATCTTTAAGGTCCCTTACAACCCAAGCCATTCTATTTTATGATTTTTAGGAACTATGAATTACCTGTGGAACTCATTGACACAAGATGTTAAGATTGGGAACATAAGAGGATTCTTAAGGAGACTAAACATCTGAATGGTGACTAGGAATATCACAGATGAATCAAACAGGATAAACAACACACAAGTGATGTAAAAACTCAAGCTACATGTATGCTAACCGCTAACTAATAAGAATTAAAGAAAATGAATTAGAGGGATGACATAATTGATCATTGATATTCTCGTTTCTTTGTCTAAAGCATTAAGCATTGGCCACTGTCAGGGAAGAGATACCAAGCTAAGAATACCTCATTCAGTATGATAATTACTTCGAATTTTGGAAATAAAATACAAGTAGAGCAAAGCAGCTTTTCCATTTTAAATAGATACTTCCATTATAGAGAAAAACAGTAGCTACACAACGCCCAAGTCAAAACAAATGAAACTCTATAGGCTTGTGAAATAAAATATTTTGATTTTGCGATGAAAACTTTCTGGCAAGCAAAGGTAGGAAATAGTTCTCATTTATTGAGTTTTCAATTTTTTCCTGTTTTTTAAATGAGAGAAAGCCAAGAACTTTCAAGGATGACGAGATTATTTAATTATTAGATTTGAAACAGCTATTTAAACCTAGATACCCACTGTCCTGTCTGAGTGCTATAAGTAGTATCTCTATTTCTTATGTTAGAGATCTTATTCTTCCGTAAATATTTTAATGTTAGCATACACAAGTGAAACATATATGATAAATTTCAGTTAAGAACTTTATTTGATTTGATTAAATAATGAATGGTCATCTTTTTTATGTATATGTAAATACATATATTTAGTGCCAATTATCTACTGATTATCAGCGAGTCTTTATTATTTCTGTTTTGAATCAAATTCAATGTTTTCTCTATTTTCTCACTTTTCATTTTTGTTGAAACCATTATTATTTTTCAACATAACATTTACTACCAAAATATTATATTCCTTAGGAAAATGCCTAACAAATTGTATTGTTACTATCACACACCTTTGTATATAGAATTCTTATATAGAATTTAGATATAAATGAGAAACAGGAACCTTTTATTTTCTCTGCTCAATGTTGATATCATGTCAATATCATACATTAATTTATTTTATGAACATGAGACAACCAAATGATCTAGTAAAATAATATTTTCTAATTATTAATGTAGAGACCAGTAACTTGTATCTGAATAAAGCATATCTTTTGGTGAGGTTTACAGTCATTATTTGAAGAACTCAGGGAACACAGAATCCAAAAGTAGTTTGCTCCAATGGTTAACCTGCCTGTCAGAAATGCTCTTCCCTTCCCAAGTGAAAAGTATTAACACATGCAGGAATACTGTGATAGCTTACCATTTTTCTAGCTCTGTGAAAAAAAAAAATATCTATATTCTGTCTTCTTAAAATGTAGGATATATGAGAACAAGTGGTGTAGTAATAATTATTCATTTAAAAAAAAAAAAAGAAGAAGAAAAACTGATGGGAAAACAATTAATACTCCAATAGTTACAGGAAAGATGTTAATACAATTGTTCAGCTCTTGTTCTCATTTACACCTAGTAATGAAGAGGAACATCAATGTGAGCGAAGTTAGCTATATTCACACTCAGATCTCTCCTCCTTGACAGACCACAGTAAAGTTGCTGTAGTGTAAATGTCAATTGTGTGGCTTGTTTTCATAACCTGTTGCCCACAGACAACCACATCAAAATAAATATGCATGCTATGGAGAATAGCATTTTGCCTTTTGTGAATTCCACAAATGTTGCTTGGCTAGTTCCCCAGCCCTGTGGCTGTGTACTTTTTTTTTTTTTTTTTTTTTTTTCAGAGTGGAAAGGATATGTTCCTGAGCCTCTCAGCCTCTCATGGCTTCACCTTATGTTGAACAGGCTGGGAACACCTTGTCTCAATGATGCACTTAGATCATAGGGATCTTACAGAAAATTGGCAAGCTGACCTTCATCCCAGCATGTTACAGTCTATACAGCTCTCACATTTCACAGCACTCCTGATTCTTCATTGTGAATGTCTTTACTATACCAGCCTTGATTTATAAAGTGCTATGTAAGCAGCTATCCGTTTATACATATATAGGCTAAAATTGATCCAGAACAATTTCCTGTGTGCCTTGTGGCTTTGGTCTCCAAACTGTTGCCCAGGGAAAGATTATTCTCTGTTGGGATGGCAAATACCTGGAGCAGTTAGAGGACGGGAAGCATCCTGGCTGACAAAATGTCCCTCACTACAATGCACCACATTCACAGGTTCAACATTTTATAGAATCGTAGAATCATTTAGGTTGGAAAAATTTAATGTGGATCATAGGCATTTAAGTAATTGTCTGTCTGGTAGTGGAGCAAAAGGAAAGACTAACAGTAGAATAAAGGAGGAGCAACCTGAGTTAGGACTTCTGCACTGCCTTCTGATTACATATTTTTAATTGGGACACAGATTGAGCCAGGACTTGTTCCAATTGCACTGTGAATGGAGGGGCTGTGCAGGCTTGTTGCTGCAGCTGCATCATGTAACTTGGGAGTGTGTGCTTTGCAAATCATGCCCTAATGGACAAATGCATGAGTCTGGCACCCTCATATCTATAGCCAAGTCAACACTAACCATAAAAACACTGTAGAAAGAATAAAGATGCCTACAATTAACTATTCACCTTAGACGATTTAAATTTTATCTCTAGTTTATTGTACAGTGGCTTCCCATGGGCTATGGACTTGCTTGGCACAGTCTTACAGTGTAGATATTCCTTAAACATCCAGCTAAAAAACAGAGATCTGCTGAAGACAAGACTGAAAATCTGACTTTTAGACAGAATGTATGTGAACATAAAGAGAAGAAAGATCGCTTTTCCTTTTAAGACCATGTGTTTCTATAGCTTCTCCGAGGAACACACAGCTGTTTGGCTATGTTACTGCTTTGCCTGATGAGAATTCAATTGCCTGGCAGATCCTGTGGCCCAGGCCAAACTCTGCTGCTTACACTGGTGTTTACTGTATCCTTTCTAAACTCCTCTTATGAACTATTTTACTGTGTATTCAATAATGCTCTGCTTTGCTTGAGAGACTCCAGGAGTCTCTCTTTCTTTTGCCTTCCCCTCCTCCTAACACAAGAAATGCTCATAGTAAAGGACCCGCAGACTTTCCCCTTTAGTCTTTGGATAAATAAAATGTAGGAAGAAACAGAAGAGCTAAGAAACCAAGGAAACAGAAAGAGGAAGATGCAAAGGAGAAAAAGGTAAAAAATGACAAGAAAGAAATACAGAAAGGAGAGAAAGAAAGCAAAAGAAAATATATGAAAAAAAAATACAGATGCTTTTCTGTTTAAATTCTATAAGTGCTCCACAGCCTCAAAATAGGATTAATAGGTTTCAAAGGACTAATAATCACTAGTAAGACTGAATGCCTTTTAAATGGCTCTGCTTAGTCAACCTAGGAGGACTTTCTGCTCCCCTGATTGCTATACACGAGCCCTTTCTTTGTGAGCTCTAACCTTTCATGGGTCATTTTTCTTTATGCCTTTTTCTTTGCTCTTCCTTCTCTGTACACTAAGACTCTTCTTTCTCTCCATGCTCTGAAGTCTCTCTCCCTCACTTTCTGCTCCAATTCCCCTTTCTCTCTGATAGAGAGACATAAATGTGCTGCTGGAGCGCTTTGCTAGAGTACCTCTGAGAACATCCCTGAGGTGATGGCAGTATACACCAGCACAAAAAATAAACTCTGCAAGTGCCAAAACCAGATATTGCAATTTTCTCCACTGTTGCCTAACTTTCTTCACTGAGGTACTGTTCTTTCATGCTACTGTTAGTCATTTGCCTTTGGCACAAACTTTAATTAGCTGGATGAGGCAGAGGAATTCCACTGTTACTCAAATCCTGCTGCCTTGCAATCAAATATGAGAACTCATTAAATTCCCCTTACAACACTGGGTTTGGTAGCTTCCTTATCTCTAGTAACCAGGCATTTCTTATGTTTGTTATTAACTTCACTTACAACTGTTGGTAAGAAATCCTGAAGTCAAATTGCTTACTTTATATACTAGAAATTGCGTACTGTGTTCAGTTCTATCTGTGGGAAAAGGTTATGTTCCTAAGCAAGCTGTACTGACTGCACATAGCTTCATTTTTCTTGCATTCATTGCTTTTCAGAAATCCTGAGAAGCCATGACTGAATGTTTGAAGACCAAGCTGAACAAGCATGAAAATAACAGGTGCATTGTACAACTTCAGAAGCATATTTAAAACATTATTTTAAAACAGTATTTTAACATGACAATAAACAAATATACTCCACTATTTAGTGCACCAGATCAAGTATTAGAATCTTTTTTTTTTTTTTTTCCTTTGCCATTGCATCAATTTTGCAAAATGATATCTTAATTTTGTAGATTTGGGGCTTGCTTTTCCTAATAACAAGTAATACAATTCAGCTTAAAGTCTTCCAATGTTTGTCCTCTTGTTTTCAATTTTTTGTTGTTTAATTTTTCATATTCTTCCCAGTCTATGAACTGATTAGCCATATTTTTTTTTGCTAGTCTTAAGAACAAAGCTATTATGTTCATTGAGACTCCCCAAAGAATTAGGTAACAGGTAGATGGCAGGTTCACATAGCGGCTGTTCACACACTTGTACTTCACATAATGTGCAATTAAACACAGGATACTGGAAGTTAACAATTCACAGGGGCTCAGAAACTGAGTTGGACGGTTATTCATGTGAGAAATGAGCTGTTATACCCATACATACAGTTCAGGAAGCTTGTGAAACTCAGGTAGTGCAGGCTGGAAGCATATGTAGATGACAAATTACCCTGTGCTGCTTGGTCCTTTATAACCTTCCTGCTATAGTAGGCAGAGTACTGAGTTAAACGGACCTTTGACCTGAACCATTACAAACTGTTTTATATTCTTTTGAAGCTTTGTGCTGCTCAGGACTCCTCTACACACTGGGATTCTCTACCTGTCTTTCAACCAGTTTCCAGCTACTCTGCATGGATAAGGATGTTCAGAGAGCCTGTAAAGCATCTGAATTAGCTTCCTACAGTTGATCCTACCTATAAATCTATGTATAGATCTTAAGTGGAGTTTCTAAAAATATTCTTTAATAAGCACATTTGTTCATTGACTGAAATGTCATGAGACTGTCCTAGTAAACCTAATAAATTGGTATATGTCTAAGCAATTTTAAAAATAGAAATAGATGTTTTTGAGAAAAATTCTTAAAGTTCTTTACACTTTTTTTTTTCCTATTAGATATAAAATACTAATATAGACTGCCATATCTGATGGCCTGACAACATCAGTTCCTCAGTATGTGGTTCCTTTCTTTACCCTTTATAATAGAGTAGTACTTTCCCTATTTTATACATAAAGAATTGGCAAATTCATGAGTGGGCTTAAACTAGAACAATTTACAAGCTAATAGATAATTATTTTCCTAACTGAGAAAACTGAGCTTGAGGGAGAAATAAAATAAAACAAAACATTACAAAACAAAACAAAACAGAAAAAGAAAGTCCTTTGTGTTATTTTTAAGGACAGAGGTATCACCGTGCTGTTCTGTTCGTCATTCCCATCCCAAGTCCAAACCCAACAGGGCACACTTATAGAAATGCACAGACATCACTACAAAGTCAAGCTTCTTGATGCATAGAGAAATGATAAATTCTCTCCTAGAAGCAGTCAAAAGGCTCAAAGATCAGTGATAAAAATGAAAGCATTAAAGGCAGTGCATCCTTGCTGTATACCAAGATTTTCCCTGCTGGGTGACCTACCTCAACTAACCGTCAAAAAGAATTAGTCTCAAGGGGGTGTTTTGCTTATAGATTTATAAATGTTGACAATAATCCTAAATGGATGCTAGGGGAATTGACAAATCTCAGCATTTTTCTTGATGTATGTGTGCCTGGGGGAACTTCGGAGGCCCTAGCATTCATTAAAAAGAAGAAAGCCATTGACAGCTGACAGAGAAAGACAGGTAGCATAGCTAGAAAAGTAGAAGCTATATGTTGACACAAATTGTGGAGTAAAACCTAATAATCTAGTGTTTTCTTCCACTGTTGTTTCTAAGCTTACTTAGGTTTACAGGCCATGCAGTACAGTGTGCTTATTGCAACAATGAAACTGCTTACTTTATAAATGACTTTATTGTAAAAGTTTGAATGCTCAGGAAAATATTGTAAGACTGATTAAAAGCTGGAATTAGTGCTTTAGTATGGATTTGAACTATTGTTTTGTGTGTATGCATTTATTTATTGATTTATTTATTTTTATATTTTTTTCCCTGGAGGTCAACTGCACATATTAAAACAGCATCCTTTGGGGGAAAAAGACTTCTGAGTTTAGCTCTGTCTTACCTTGCCATAAGTGAAAGAAGGGGAAAAACAACAAATGAGGAAGTGAAAAAGTTTGATTCTAATTCTGTTTGATTGTAGGCTAAATCCTTGCCAGACAATTCCAGCTAGAAATCTGTAAGAGGTCCACTGGCAAGGAAGCTTGAAGGATTTGGCCAGGAGTCTGAAAAGGAGCTTTGAAAAAATTTCCTTGCTAGTATATTAATTACAAGGAAGGTTTTCTTCCTAGCAACCTTCAATTTAAATATTATTTGATAGTAAGTGAAAAACAGAAAAAATATTACAATCTGAGTTTAGCACTCTCTCATCCAGATTACTGTGAGTGTATGTGTATGCATGTGTTTAAGTGAGTGAAAGACTCACAAAGTTATACATAACATCCCAAGGATGGATGGATGACTCCTCTATAATTTCCTGGTGCCAGAGGACTCTTAACAGCAAATTTGATGGTATTTTTTTGAGTTCAGTTTTAAACAAAGCTAGCAACAAGTGCTCCAGCATCCCTTGGGATCAAAAGAACACATTTAATTCCTCTGTTCTGTATTTCCCCACATCTTAGAGAAAGTGATTATGTAGCATGGGAAGTTATAGCACTAATACAGACTGCTTCTCATGATAGGAAGACTTGTACATAGAGATTGACCATGCTCTGAAGAGCCTGAAATCTTTATAGGCAAACTAAAAGATAACAACATAGCCATTTAGAAGGAGGAAGCTGTGAAACAGATAAACTTTGTGATTCTGGTCAATATCATACAGAAAATCTATTGAAATCTCAGAAATAAGCTCAGAGATCCCTGGAATACTTTTGTGCTGTGTTCCACATTGTATTTCTGACAAATATTAATAGACTTTCTACATCAGTTCCCCTATGCCAGTGCTGACACTCTACTCAGGCTCACCAGGGATTTTGCAACTGTTTTTTGGTACATATATCATTAATGCGTAGCTGAAGAAAGTTACATATTGTCTTTCATTTTTTCTCATTTTCATTTTTTTATCATATTAATTTTTACGTTTTTTCCCCTGCTTGTATGTGTCAACTATGTGTCAATAAATAAAAAACAATATTTCAGAAGAAGTTTTACCAAAGCTTGGCCTTTTTTTTTTTTTTTTTTTTTTTTTATGAGCCAAAAGTATCATTCTGAAAGGAGCCCCCAGACTGCTGTCTTTTTAGGATATATTGTAAACTTATGTTTAATTTCCTGTCTACTACCAGCCTTAGCCCTTCAGTATTGCCCTTACTTTCACAGACTTCCATATACCATAGAATATCTGTATTTTCGGTTGTTTTCCCCAAGAAATAATAACTTCCATTTTACAAGCTGACACCCAACATAGTGCAACAGATATTTGTAACTTTGTAGTTCTTTCAGTGTTATTTTTCCCATTTCAGAAATGCTGTTTTTGATTTGTTATGAATGTGTATAAGAAGACTGGTTGTAAAGAAGCAGACATATGAGTAAAATCCCAAAGTCCTGGTAAGTGGGTGCAGTACTTTCCTTCTGGCACCACTGAACTAGAATGCTGTCCATCCCTGTTTGCTGTTTTCTAAGGCAGAGTTCAGGGGGATACAGACACAATCTGGCTCAGCTGCTCAACCATTTTGATGGAACTTACTGAGTTCTCAACCTGATGCATTTTAATGAAACTCATGACTTTCCAAAACAAATGTAATTTTTAATGAAAAAAAATGTACTGGAAAGGTTTAGTATGTGTGTATATATACTGGACAAAAAATCATGATGGGGCTTCATGCTTCAGATGTCATGTTATTTTGGTAAGTTCTCATTGACCTGTGTTTTCTGTTTGTTGCATGATATATGACTCATTTCATTCATGAGCATTTACTATGTCTCTTTCACAAGCTAGGATTCATCTCAACCCTCAAAGCTAGGCCTCTAATTTTAGCTAGTCATGTAGGCTTACTTTATAATTAGAAGAGAAATATTTGAGGGTGCCTTTAGAATTTGTAACGTGAACTGTTGCATGTGCCTGACATCCCTGCATTGATTGTAGGGGGAGTTTGAACATTTCTTTTTGCATCAGAAGTGCAACTTAAAACAGGTATGAGATGCCTCCTACTAAGTGGAGAGTTTGCGCTTGTTCTTAAGCAAAACATTTTTTATTTTTTCACCACATTCGTTTTGCTTTGATGTTATTTTGGTATGTCACTGGTAGCTGAGTCACTGCCAGTCAGACACTGGAGCCCAATACTAACTAGTGACAAAACAACTTTCTTGCTCCCACACAATTCATTTCAGATGCCGTGTTGCTAAATGACATAAGAAAACCATCTTTGTTATGGGTGAAACTCACTATAAGAGGACCTCTGCATCCTTGCAGTCTCACACAGGACAATATGACAGGACCTCACCTGTGGTGAACATATGTCTGAATACCCTTGTCGTAGCAAGACTGTATCCATGTAATAGTTAGGTATGAAACAGCGAACCCACAGCAGCCCTCAAACCACACATATCTGGGGGAAGCCCTTTGCCTCTGCTTTCACTGCAAGAAGAGCTTGATCACTCAGGCATGGAGTCCCATATTTTATATTAAAAAAAAAACATAATAATAACAAAGTGACACAAAGAGTATTTTAGAAGGCATCACATTACAGAGCACAACCATTTGCAGCAATCTGATCCAGTGTTTATCATTCCTTTATCTTATTTCATACTCATGATTTTTGGGCAACTCTTTCTGCTCCAGTACTTGTGTTTTTTTCCTTCCCACACTACTTCTAAAGCCTCTCGCATATGATAGGAAATGAGCAGCAACTGTGTCCAGCCTGATTCTGCAGGGCAGCTCTCTCCGTGTCCCAGGAGCCAGCCAGGGCCCAGGCCCCAGGGCCCTGTGAGTGAGGAATGCATCTGAGATTTCCTGTTGATTACAAAAGGTGAGTGATGGAGATGAGGGAACATTAGAAATGATTGCAGGAAACAGATACCATTATCTTTCCCAGTTTCTCACAACAACAACAGTTACCTGGGGCACACCAGGCATTTTACTTCATGTAGCAGCTAATTAGCGGAGACCACTGTTACAAATTTCGGTGCTCCTGATACTGACAGCATCTGCAGTTTATGCAGAGATCAGCCCTGGCTTGTGTTCTTTCCACCCACTAGCTCTCCTCCAGACTTGGTTTGTAATTCAGGTTATATCACTTCAAAGAGTTTGACCTTCCCCTGTGTCATCCAGCTGCAACACACCAAAACAAAGGCAATGGATTTACATTGAGATGGAAGAGAAATCAGTTCAGAGATTTCAATGTTCAAAGGAAATAATTTTTCCTCCTTAGAAAATCATTCCCTATCTAGTGCTGAGGGAAGCTGCCTGGGAGCACAGATGATTCATTCTTTTACATACATAAAAGCAGGGTTTATAAAACACACAAGAGACGGGTTTCACATGTTCAATGGAATGATTCTCATGTGAACATATTAGGTACCTATTGCTACTGAAAATAGCTGTGTTAGTGTTTCGAATTTTAACTGATTCAAGCACTGCACTAGCAGAAGCAGTGCTACAAATTCCCCATTTCTTCCCCATGCCTAGGAATCACATGGTGAACAATCTGCATGAAAGTTTGAAGAGGCAACACAATCTGCAGACAGAAGGGCAAGGGAGACATCACAAAAACACCCACTGAGAGAGCAGTGAGGACAAATGCTGTAATATCACTATGTCATTCCCAATGAAGAATTTAATTTTGAAGACTTTTATTTTATTTTACCATTGCTTTTCTCATAATATAGACCTGCAGTCTTTAGTGTGTAATTCCCGCATGCAGAAATAGGAGTAATGATGTGCATCTAATGCAGAGGCTCTCTGACTGCTGCTTGGGAGCCTGTAGCAATCCATGGTCTTAAGACCCGCATCACATACATGGTGTTTCAGCTGAATGCTGAAAGTGCACAATGATTCACGCTGATGACCAACAGTGGTTCAGAGTCCTAACAATTTGGGAGTAACTGTGTGAGATCTGCCACTGATCAGCTGTGAGCAAGATGCTTCACCTCTATGTGCCTTTGTTTCCCTTCCAGCACCATCTGTTTTGCTTAATTACAGCAAAAGCTCTTCCCTATAAAGACCTTCCCTTCACAGGCATTTGTGAAATGCTTTTCCCAGTGCACCTCTGAATTCAGTCAGGATGCAGAGCTGCCAAGCCAACATTGATTGCTACTATTAACAAAAACTGTTTTAACTTGTCAGTGCTATCACAAACAATGTAGGAAACCAAAATCCTAAGAAGCAAAACCAAAGCAAAATCTAAACTGAAAACCAAAAAAGACTCCGTGTGCTGTGTGGGGTACTTCCAATTGAATATGAAAAGAAAGGTGGGGCTCTTCCAATTGAATATGAAAAGAATCATTGCATCCAAAAAATCTGTACTAAAACTATTATGATCTTCTCCAGATTGCTATGGAATATAGCAGCCTCTGGGTGTGTAGGACACTTTGCTTCTCAAAGCTTCATTTTTCACACAGTCATTTTCATGCAGTTTTGCAGCTTTGTTTTTCATGGATTTTTCAAAATGTTAATTTTTGCATACTCTGCTATAATCTACTTAGAGTTTGGGTGAGATCTTACACAAGGGGTGCAAGAGATATACAAGGGATAATATCAGCAAGAAATCAAAGGCAAAGGCTGTTGCCTACGTTTAGCTGCAGAAATAAAGCTGTGTTTCAACCGGAACACTAATTACAGTTTTGCGGTGCTTTGTCGAGCCCTGCTGATAAGTTTCCCTGGTAAACAGCTCTTTTATTGTTCTTTCACATTCAGTCACCATGGCAACGAGCATTTTAGGGTTTGATCCTGAGAGATGCCAAGCACCTGTTTCTGCGGCAGTATCTGTGGGAGAGGAGGATGTGAGACATCTTCTAAGATCAGTCCTTTCAATGACAACAGATTTGTTAAAGAATAGAAGCCTTTTGATGTTCTTATTTTGAAGGAATTGTGAAAAAAAATAAATAAATAAAAGCACAGGTAAAATCTGGCCACAGTCATATCTTACAGACTACACAGCACCTGAAGCTGCCTGGTGATGTGTGTAGTGCAATACAGAGAAAAAACCCAAAGAGCCTAAGGGCTCCAAAAGAAACGCAAGTTAGAGAGCCACAAGAGTGTCACTAACAAAATGCTGGGAAGACGAATTCCCTTTCATTCACTGCCAAATCCTTCATTTCTTTCTTATTGGAGAAAAAAAAAAATATGTTTAGGAGGTCAAATCCAGGTGATAAACAGCTGAGTAAATTTTCTATTTTAGCTTCTGAGTAATCCCTGAGGGACTCTCTTTTGTCTTTCCTGCTTAAGTTGACCTCAAACTGCTGGTCAGAGCCTAAAGGAATCACTCAATTTAGCAAAGACAAGCTTTTTTTTTGCCTTTTTTTTTTCTGTAAAGCTCCATTTCCTCTGAATTTATCTTGGTGTCTTTGTAGGAAGATACGAGGCTTGTGTCAGCAGTTAGCAGATAACTTGAATTTAAGCAGGTGTGAACATACCGATTGCTTCCTTATCTGATGTTGTCTGAACATGTTGGACCTGAGCAGAGGATTATTTTTGTACCCTCTAGGAAATCACCAGCTGTGTAATCATGCTGCTTTTTTTGACAAACCCCTTTACCTGCCAAGTCTGCAGAAGTCAGCAACAGCATGATCCACCTAGCCCAATTCTGCTCTCACATGGGACACAGATAACCAGAGTAATGTCACCAGCTTGTGGGGGTTGATTTTATTTTCTCTGCTTCAAAACACTGCTCTGAATATATTCTGTGTAACAGCAGGCACCCAGCTGAGGGGCACTGTCACTTTCATCTCCCTTACTATGGTGGGATCAAGCCAGCACTTCTGAAGAGCAGCTGGCATCTTATCTGGGGGAAATCACCTTCTACGGGTTTTCATTCTTGTTGTTAAATGTGGAGAAAGAAAGCATGCTATGACTATATTTACAGGTCAGGCATCTCCAGCCAATTAGAAGGAAGCTGGCTCCTGAAGCCCATGCAAGTCATCTATATTCATGCCTGCACAACATTGCAAATTTGGGTATTTCTTCTCAGACCCTCAGACCAAAAAGAAGTTATTTAGATGGCTGTGTAGAAAGAGGAAGCTGAATATAAGAATACGTCTTGTTCATCTTTGCACATATGCATGAGAGAAGAAATGAAGGCTTCAAAAAAATTTGAGACAACTTATCTTTACTCTGTGAATTGCTAGGAATAGCTATGTTATGGTCAAGCTCACGTTCTTTATTACTTGAACTTTGAAAGTTTTATCTTGTGATAGTAGAGGGACTTTTGTTATTATTATTATTTCTTCTTGTTTCCTTAGCCAAGGTACAACAGCAATTGAAAGGAAAATAAAGATTTGGTAATAGCAGACTTGAAATAAAGCAGTATGGCCCAAATTCATTCTGGTCTGTGTCTACAGACAATGAACATTAGAAAATGTGTCACACTTAGAATGAGTATTTGCAGATAAAAGAACTGCCTATTAGGGCTGCAGACATTTATGCAGAAACAGAATCCCCACATTTACAGTTCAGATACAGATAACTTGTAGTATTAAAAAGAACCATATTGAAAAGACTAATAGTGCATACATGATGGAATATCTACAATCATCCCAGGTATCCATTAAAGGACTGAATTAAAGTTGTTTGAAATCTACAGGAAAACTGTTTTCATGTCCTTCAGATCAGGAAGATGACCTCAACTTTTATAGGAAACCCAGATGGAAAAGAATCAAATGATCTGGAGTGGATTCCTTTTTTTGTCACCTGCCTGACAGAAAAGCAGTATCTGCATAAACAGCATTTACAAAAACGCAGCCCTGAAAGAAATGAAATCCAGTGTTAAAGATGATGATGGCAGTTTAGGTCACAAAAGTTAGGGTGTAAATAAAAAACCTGTGCTATTTTACATGTCACTAGCTTCCAGGTGAGCTACTTTCAGTCAGGTTCTTCCCTCTGCATTAAGCTCATTACAGAATGAAGTATTTCTGTGTAGTGGTGTGTCAGTTCAAAGACTGGAAAAGCTAGCTCTATCATGCATGCAGAGCAAAATTACACATTAGACTGTTGATATTAAACACAAAATGAAATATGATTCACTATGACTTTTAGCTCATCATCAGTTAAAGAAATCCATCTCACTACAAAGACGTCTTCATCCTCCATAGAGTAGGATCACCTACATTATTAATAGTAGCACATATCTGTTAGAGAGTGTGCCACCAGAGACATTAATTCAGGTGCGGCACTGTTTTAGGAACAGAGGGCCAGGGATTCATCCATCTACATACAAGGCAGCCACCTTAGGCTCGCTCTCTATCAGTGAAGACAACTTAGCACTTTTGGGGTGCAATCCATCTTATCCTTAAGTAGGCATCTGAAAAAGGTCTGAGAAATGCCCGTAAATGCCCATTCGAGTCAAAAGGAAGTATAGGAGATGCAGAAATTTATGCTGTAAAGTGAGGTGAAATTATTTTTACTCTGAATGTCCAGTAAAGACTATCTACAATTTGGAATTTGAATTTCCCTTCTATTCTGTGTTAGTACAATACCCAGTAGATCTTGGCTCAAGGCTTAACACAGGACTGGTACTTCAGATCACCCCATCATAATAATACCCTGATTTCAATGTGGTTGCTTTCCCAGTAGCTTCAGATGGACTTTTGTCTCAAGGTAAAGTGACAATGGGACTATTTGGTAGATAGGCATAGGCAGCCAATGCCTTCAAATTCCCTGCTAAACTCCTTTCCAAACACAATTGTTGCTTTTTGCCTTCATGTCTGTTATTGGTCTGCAAGCATTCTTTCCAGGAGGTTACAGAAGCAATCTGCATATTTATTTCTGTTTAAGGTACTCCTTTTGCTCTGTACAGGCCTCAAACACACCTGAAAGAAACCTGCAGGATGATACCCAAAAGACAAAGACAAATAGGTGTAATACAATGGCTTTTAAAAGATCATCTAAATGTACAAAGGTCAGCCTAAACTTTCCTGGTTGAAAGAGTTGCTCAAATTATTGTGAAGTTACACCTTTATTTGCATACATTTCTCACTTGCAGCTGTCTATATTCTTAGATAACAAAAAATCATGTCGTCAGTGTATACATATGCATGTGTGCTCATGTCTCTTTTTCTCCATCTTTCTCTCTAAATATACATTCATCTATATGGCTAACTATATGTTTATATGTGCATATACATATATATGCCCAGTGTGTGTGTAGAGGCCAATTTGTTAGTTATAAAAGGTAAAACAGCTAACATTTGTGCTAATAGGCTAATATGGGGCTGTGTATTGAATCTTCTGGCAACTTGCATGATCAAACTGTGGCAGTAGTTAGAAGTGTAGTTCTGAGAAGTACCTCTTCTTTACTTTGTGTAAATTAATCACCAGCTGGATGTGTGAGATACTGAGTGACATTCCCCTCTTCAGGAATATTACCTGGCACTTGGAGAAGAAAAGAAAGATAAAAAGGAAAGGAGACAGAACTGTCATGCTGCTCTGTACATGGGGGGAACCTCACACAGCAGGTTGCAATCTGAACTGTCCCATTTCATTAAGCCATGGAGGCAAACCCCTGCAGTGCATTAAGGTTTTAAAATCATTTAGGAAATATGAAGATATATTGTTATTAAATCATTTCATTATACTTCAAAAACAATATTCCCATGTCCATTTTTTTGCATAATAAATATTGTTTTTCACCAGTGGGGACTGGCAAAATAATATAGACTGAGTTTCTGGAATAATATGATTAGTATGGAAATGGACTGTAAATAACACTCAGGATGATCTCTTGCTCAGCCACATCAAGGAATCAAACAAAGGCTTGCTATGACTGACTTGCACGGTGTACTGAAAACAGGCAAAAGTATTTCCATAGAGAATTTTGTCATGTGCATGATCATCTAAAATTATTGCTATAGGAGATTTATTGACAGTATACTTTAAATTTATCTGGTTAATTTACGTTAAATTAGAGTGCAAACCTTGTAGACACACTCATCATATGCAAATTAACTGATATCAGACAAACATTGTCTGATTATGCTATTTTCAGTCAATCTTGCAGAAAAAGTGTGACAAAATCAATGAGTCATATCTATGTTCATACAACACTGCAAAAGCTCATGAAGATCTTTATACAGAAGCAAAGTTCTTTACAAAAATCTACCTACCCATGGAAACTCTTTTTGTTTCAAAAAGCAAAACTGAAAAATAAAAAAAAAGGTTTTATTATTTTGTCTTCAAACCATTATTTATTATCTTACAGTTAAAAATAAACAATTAGTCCAGTAATGGATGGCTTATGAGAAAATATTTAAAGCATTATTACTTTTATAGCAAAAAGAATATAATGTTGAAGTTAATTAGATTCAATTCTCTGCAATGTATAGATTTTCCTTAAGCTTAAAGGAGTTTTATTAACGCTTTCTTTCACTGAGTGCACTTCATTCATTTCCATTTCTTTTTTATGAATTAGATATAACTGAAAATGTCTCTAGATGTGAAGAATAAGTCAGAAGACTCAATGTATGTTATTTAAAGACTGATGAGAACCAAGAAAGTGTCACTGAAACATCATTTGGTTTTGCACTAAGAAACTTTGAAGAAATGTTTGTGGAAAGATGAAACTGTCTAAGGACTTTCATGTTCTCCCATCACTTCATACTTTCTAAATGCTATGCAATATAGAAAGTATATATTTAGACCACCTATATTTAGACCACAAGATATTTATATTTTTAATTTCAAACAGCTGAAATGATGTTAATATTTTCTTCCGTTAAAAATGATTTAGAAGAACCTAGAATCTGGGCCTGTGTAGAGGAGCCACACGTTTGTCATGAATTCTTATGGATTACATACAGTTTTTTTTTTTTATTTAGTCGCAAATAAACTAATTTTCAAAACCTTAAATTTCAGTAAGAATACAGAAGTCAGAATTTTTCTAAAACAAACTAACTAACTAACTAAACAACTAACCAAAACAAAAACAAAACCACAAAATAACATGAAGCTGAGTTCATTTACCCATCCTCTATTGTATATATTGGATATTATTTTCAACGTTCAACCAAACTGAGGATTTTCTTGAGTATGGCCTGACGTATCTCTGAAACAATCTGTGATGCAACCTTCTAGAAACTAAATTTTGAGGTCATTATGGATGAGTCATGCATTTCCAGTAGCCCTTTCAAGTCTGAAGTCTTCATATTGGAGGACTATTCTTTGCGATAGCATAGAAAACTTATTAATTTGAGTGGTTTTAACCACTATCCTAAACTGTAAATTAAATATATATATATATTTCTTTCATGTTTTTCAGATAAAGATATAAAGAAGAAACAAAGAAAACTAAATGTTGGGAAAGGGAAAAGAGAATAGGAACAAAGAAAAAGAAATATGAAAGAAGCAAAATGAACAGAGGAAAATAAGAACTGAAAAAAAAGAATTTTTAAAGGATCTGTGGTTTTTTTTTTTTGTCTTCGATGAATGAGAAAGTCTAGAAACATTTAATTATTTCTACTGAGCAAAAAGTTTTGTAAAACTTACTATTTTTCAGTTAGCTACAGTAATTAGGGGATGATATTATTGGGGTTAAAACAAGACAGATATCTTTTTATCATTAACATTATTTCAGTTAGAAACTGATTTCCAAACAAAACAAAAATTAATCAAAATAGTATTATTTTTCCAAAACTTTCATGGCTACAGCTCCAGCTGCATTGCACTGAAAGTGCCTCAGACTGATGCTGATTTTTCTTCCTCCCGTATGGGTTATGCATAGTTTAAATAATCTAATAACTTAAATAATCTCATTACATTTGATTTGCTTTTGCTATTAGAGGGTTACATTCTGTATCAGTTTACCTAGCTCTTTTTTTTTGTTTTTGTTTTTTTTTTGTTTGTTTGTTTGTTTTTCCCCTACATGGTGAAGATTTGGAGTACATGGAGAAAAAAATAAAAGCAACCACTAAACTAAAACTAACCCCAAACAGGGAGATTTACCTTGGAATTCAGATGGGGAATTAAAAATACTTAATTTTGATGGGATTGTTTTCTGCAATCTGTAAGGATGCATGGGTATGGATACTGTGATTTGGAAACTGATATCTGGATAAAACAGGGAATTTCTCTTGGAGAATATTAAGCTTCTGCATGAATCCAGATATTCTTCTAGATATTTGCAGATTATTGAGATAGGGACCTTATACCATAAAAACTCTTCTCAAGATGTTACTTAGAAGATCTTCATATCTGAGGAGGGTCTTATGTCTCCCTGTCCTTCAATTTTATCTCTGCAGTGGCCTTCATCTTTGTTATACCTTAGCTATTTCACATGGACATTAACTGCTCTTCAGTTGTTGATGTCTCTCCTTTGACCACAGAGGACCCAAACCAAGGTGAAGTGAATCCAGTCCCTCGTGATTAAGCAGAACATTTCCTTCATCTATTTTTTTTTTTTCTCATTGCAGCAAACAAGTGCTATATTAAAATTCTGTAGCTGTCCAGTGTAAAATAGGTATTAAGATAAATGTACTTTGTGAGCTCCTACAGAAAAAAATGTTGTTTCTGAATGATGGAGAGTTCCAGTTCTGAGAGTAAGAACTATTAAAAAATAAGAGGTAAATCTAACTGTTGCACATGGGAAAAATAACCTGCATCTAAAAAGCAGCTTTTTGACAAAAAGAAGGAATAAATATTCTCTATGCTTATCTCAAAGGGATTTTAATATTTTTTACTTTGCTGATCAGGTAAATAAGAGTAGAACAGTTTATGGTATATTTTTAGGCTCTGTCAGAGATTCTAGCTTAGCAAGTCAAATAGCATCATACATCAAACACAGGCTTGATTTCACACTGCAGACAGCCTCTGAGTCCTGGAGATTTGTTACCAATCAATACCTGTACAACAGGCAGAATTTCCCTGGAGGATGCTGCCACCGCACCCCTACTGCCAGCCAAAAACGAATGGTGGCAAAGGCATTGTTTGTTTCAGCACACTGAAATGGCAACATGGAAGATTCATAGTGTACTAAAACTCTCATATTCTTTGCTTTTAACTACACACAAGAGCACTCCAAAAGGAAGTCAGCCACATGACAGGGTGTAATAGAGTTTTCAGCTTTGCCTGATTGCATTACAAACTCCACACATATTGAAACACTCTGGCAGCTTCCTAGTGCTCACAGTGAGGAACCTGAACCTTTTGACCTCAAACATCTTATTAAAGCCTATGCCGGACTGTGTCTCCACAAGGGAAAAAACAAGAAACTACTGGACTTATTCTCCTCTATAATTCATTCAAGTAAGCCCTTGCTGAGTGGAGGACCTTGGCTTTGATGTTAAAGTCTCCTAATTGGAAGGAAGTGAAGTGTTAGCCTGTCAGGCTATTAGTCTCTCATCAGATACTTTAAGAGGTATCAGAACACTGAAGTTCTCACACTGGTGCAAAGAGAACCCAGAGAGGCCTGGTTTTTGTTAAAATGTTTAAACTTTGCATCTAACAACCAAAAATATTCCTTGATATTCCTTTCCTTTTATCTCCACCTTTTCCCTTTCAGAGCCTCCCATTGCCTACAGCACATCAGCCCCTATTAGTAGGAATGTGGGGGATAACTGGTGTAAATTATAAAGTCTCAGGCTTCGTATTCCAGCCCTGATTCAAAGTCAGCTATTGCACACATAATGTGACCTACCTCTCTGCTGTTTGACTGCAGAACACCTACTTCTGTGGTGCTTTTCCTTCCAGGAAAGTGACCTATCAAAAGCATGTCCATACAAAAAGTAACATTAAAACCCATCTGTTTCTTGAGGAAGGATTAGTTCTAAAGCCTCAGCTCAGGTCCAGACTTTGTTACATGCTTAATTTACAGGTTATACTTTCATTACATTAACTTAAACCTAAACGTGTTGCTGCTCCCTTAACTACTGGTGCTTTCCTACACTACTGAATAGGTACCCAAAGAGAAGGATTAGGTGTTTCTTTACTGAGTGTGCCAAATAGGCCAGGGTGAGATTTGAATGGATTCAAAGTCTCAACAGGGATATGACTAGACTCCTTCCAGGATCATGCAAAGTTGAACTCTGTGTAATTTCTATTTTTCAATTTGTCAATAGCACCCTAAATGTCATAATTAAGAAAAGCTGTGAAACAGTATAAAATGACTACCTGGAAGGAAATTTCTAAATTGCTAATGCACGTCCTTTAGTGTTAATGAAAACGGTTGTACAGTTACATCCGTTTGGTTTCTTAGTTTATATGAGCCTAAAGAAACGCTGTGCTACCAGTGTGAAAGATTCTGTTTTACAAAGATTCTCCACTTTGCTTTGCCTTGTGGCAGGTTTATTCAAATGAATTACCTGTGGCATTTCATGCATATCTTCCATAATGCTTCGCATTCCTTTTGTTTTGTAAAATCATGTCCATATGAAAACAGACCTAATGCATCCACACCATTAGTAGGCATGTCTCTTTGCTGGCTAAATATGACCCTGTTCATGCATAATTATCTCTTTTTAATGCAAGTATTTGATTGCTAGTCAGATCTCTCACTTTATGGTGTGCTTGGTTCTGGCAACACTTCACTCGGCTTTTGAATGGGTTTTGTCTATTGCAACAACTTCTTTAAAATTCCCTCCCCTATTTCTTTGCAGTGATCTCATTAACATAAGGTCCTGTTGTAAGCCATTCCCCTTTCTGTACATTCAGTTTTTTATCATTAAGTATAGGTTTTCCAACTTCATAATTATTTTTTTGACCCTGCTTCTAATTTTTTTTTTCTTTGATAACTTAAGCAATTCGGTCCATTCTTTCAGTTTAGTAGTTTAGTGAACTTGCTCACTATTTAGATGACCAAGGTCCAAAGATATCCACTGTATTTCTTCCAATGTATGTGCTTCCTGCATGAAGGTCATTTACCTTTTTTAGGTCATAAGGAATTTCCATTGAACAACCATCTTCCACCCAGTCCAGCTGTCCACAAGTCTGGGTTCAAGAACCCATGACAGCACACTTTTTGCATTATTCTGAATGAAAACCATAGTTTAATTTGTTTTATTGTCATTAATTTTGTTCTTTTTTTGACATTTTATTCTTGACATTTTTTGGACTTACTGTATAGGAGCTTAGCAACAAAAACATCATTTTATTTGTAAGGCTACATTTTCAAAAACATTCCATCTGTTTGAGAAAGCAACAAGAAACATTTACAAGTCACTGCCTGTGGTATTTCAGAAATGGAGAGCATATACCAAGTACACATTTGTACTCAAATACTGCTCATAACCATACATAGCTCCCAGGTTTGTGTTATTAGCAAATGTCCCTGGAGTGACAGGTCACTATGGAATGTATTAACTTAAACTAGATTTCGGAGTGATCTACAGAGATCTTCACAAATAAACTTTATCTGTTAATTGCATCCCTTTCAGCATACCGTTCTCACAAACTTTTTGGTTAATTCCTTCTGCACTTGTGTACCTTATGCACCATCTTCTCCAGTCCAGTTAAAAATTATTACGTTTTTTCAATACTGAATGACTTAGTAAATTATAGGCATCCCAAACCTACACATTCCTTTTACCTCAAAGTACTTATACTTTGTTTTTCTTATAAGAAAAACAAAATATATTAGTGATGTGGCTGCAGAAAATCAAGGTGAAATTTTATTCTATTTTACATTTATATCCATTTATTTTTCTCTCTTTCAAAACTAACTGTTGGGCTAAAATCTTAGCTAGTGCACACCACTATAATTCTGTAATGTATCTTCTTATTAGTGATTATTAATGTCTAAATAATAGGAAAAAAAATACACAATAATTTCCCTGCACTATCTTGAATTGCTTATTACCGCTCTCCAGCTTGGGTTTCCTTGCCTTTGATTTTCCCCAGCCTGCCACACTGCCAAGTAACCTCTATGACTGCGTATATCATTTATAGAAACTATGGCTTTATAATCCCTGGAGTGTATAACCCTTAGCACAAGCTACTTCATCTGGGTATGTGCTGACTTAGACCAGCTGAGAACCTCTCCCTTGTATTCAGATTTATTGCCCATCTGGAAAACACTGAAGCAAGAGTTTATATAGGACCAGATCTTAACTTCAGCCACATTAAAGAAAAAAATCAGAACAGACACATACAGAATTTCTTTCAAGCTATAATTGTTATTAAACTGCAAACAGCTCTGATTTCTGAAGTGAAGGTAGACCTCAAATATGAAGCCACCTATGAGAAGGTTGATAAGTAGGCTGAGAATTACATTGGTGCTTTGTCACTGGGGACATGTCCTCCTTGCAACCAGAAAGTATGAGTGCTGTGGCATGGTGATGCATGGTTAGCATACCTTTGCTGGCTTAATCTCAGCTATTTAGATAACAATCACTTTATGAGAGCCTGAACTCAGCAGGATTTCAACACAAGTTTTGCAGGCTCACAGGGCCCAGTGTGACTACATGCTGGAGGCAATGTGCTCAAGGCCCCATAGCTGTGGTTTGGCCTCTGCATTACTGACCTGAGGTTGAAAACCAGCTGTGATCCCACCTCTACTGGGGCTGCATCTGGCAGGGGTAAAGCCTGGTCAGCACTGAGAGTTGTGGGAAGCCTGAGAGCACGCAGCGAGGATGGAGTCTTCTCAGAAGCATGTTCTTCCTGAGAAGGAAAAGCTAGTACAAAGCCTTTTACCTTGGCTTCATTCATGTTTATTTTTGTGGGAGAGTAGTAAACACAGCTTGTCACATTGCCAAACCTCCATCCAGAAAAAAAGTGCCACACAGCTTTTTAAAGAAAATGTTACCAGAAAGCGATAAAGAGAAGACAATTTTGTTTGAAATTTCCCAGAAATAGCCAGCCTGAGGAGGAAACTCAGCATGAAGCATTAAACAAAGTATTAGTTTGGAAAGTATGTAAGGTCTGATAATAGCTTCTTGTAGCATGAAGAGCAGGACAAATATAATAAAGGCAGTGCCATCCATTCTGCCTATAATTTACTGCCAACAAAAAGAAAAAGCAAGACTTTAAATCAGATTAGCTGCTCAGTGTATCAAACAAATACATTCCATAATGATAACTTTTTATGACAGGTTTTATGCTACTGACAAATTCTGCTGTTCTCTAAGCATGCCTTATCCTGCTGTTGCTCTTGCTGCAGTCCTACTAGCAAAATCTGAGTGTGGAACATGGCTAATATTTGCATAAATCTTGAAGTTTTGGTAGTATATGGAAAACTGCTAATATGTTAGTCTAGAAACCTTTGCCCTGAAGATCACCAGTCTTTTTCACTGGTTATTCAGCTTCCTAAAATGATCTTGTCAAGAAACTTCCATGTTATTTCTACTTTCATCCACTGTCCCTTCCATTTTCCTGCCATTTAAATTTTGTAAAGAGTGTTTAGGTAGTGGCTTGATAATTGTCCTGATAAATAGATTTCACCCATTTAACAGAATCAGTTTCTCTGGATCCAGAGTGAAAGTTTCCAGCAGAGCTTCCCATCACACTATCCATCTACTTGAAAGCAGGAAAATGCTGTGAGATGTCTTTTCTTATATGCTGTCTTCAAGGAGAGCCATGACTGGCTTACCAAGCAATAATTTTTTGTTTAGTTAATGAATAAATCTTACTCTGGATAGATGGTAATTGCATTATCAGGTTATCTGTATTTTATGCAACAGAATAATTGACCATTTATTCAATGTATCACCAGAAAATGTTTGACCATATCAAGAATTGGAGCAAACACAAAAGAATTTTAAATGCTACCTTCTAAAAAAAATACATTACTTCATCAGACAGATGATTTCCAGCCCCAGATTATACAGGCCATGCTTATGTGAATGCTTTCTTATCATTTTCGGCAGTGTTTCACATTTAAGTGTTGTGCAGACTTTCACTAGTCAATCAGTTTTCTTATGATAATATTTTATCCTAATCAGTGGTGCCAGGTTTGCTATATTATGAACTACTAGAAATGTCAATCTGCAGATGAGGACTGTCCTTGATGCTTAAGGCAGTTTGTTGTGCTTAAATAATGACCTGATTGAATGCTTCTGAAGCTACAGTTATACTACTATCATCATGTTTTCAGAAACACTGGATTTTTATTAGAAATAGTGATAACACTATGGGATAACACTGGTGATAACAGCATTCTATGGTACAGCAATGGATGAAAAAGTAAAGACTGATGCTTGTGTAAAGTAAGCTGTAAGAAATCAGTCATTTACAGCACAAGCATATCTGCCTTTGCAGTATTTCACATAAATAAAATAAAATAGAAAATGCTGCAAATACCTCTCCCAATTTAACCTCTGTGGTAGTAAGTGCCTGCCTACAACTTTGCTTCTCATTGATGTCCACAATTCTGCTCACACAGGCATTGGTTAAAGACACAAATATTCAACTAAACTCAGAATTTGGCCTTGCATATTTTTTCTTAGTGCTTCATAAACAAAATGCTACATTTTAACCTCAGATATATAACTTATCTCTTCAGCTAGCATCAATGAGTATAACTTTACCAGTTTCCATGAAATTATGATGTACCCTCACTGAGAAATAAAATCATTGGGAATGACTGTATTCAAGGACAGATTTTAATGACTGTTTCCTAAGTGCTGACAGACAAATGGATGTCTTTTGTTCAAGTCATCTAAGGGATGAGCAGACCAAAATGCTTTCCTTTCAGCTCAGTTTAAAAAGTAAAAAGAGAGCAGCTTGATGTTTTAAAGACAGTGAGAGTCTTGGCTAGTGGTTTTGATTCCAGCTTCTCCTCTAAATCTGCCAGACTCAATGTGTGGGTTACATGCATGTAGATCATGCAGGAGAAAAAAAATACTCTGAGAATTCTCCCTCTATGACTATTAATCACTTATAAGTTTCATGTTGTGATTTATTTGAGATGGGATAATGGAGATATTTGTGTGGATCATAAAGACTAAAAAGTATGGAATCCCTTAAGTTAGGTGCAAGAGATGTGATTTCCCTTGAAAAGCAACGAGTAAGCTTTTGCTGAGAAAGTTAACATGCGAAAGAAAGCTGTTAGCATAGTGACATAAACATTGTCAGAAGAGCTCTGATAAAAAGTAAAAGAAACTGAACAGAACAATGAAAATAAAGAGAAAAAACATACTTCACTTTCATTCACTAGCCTTCCCCCACTGCCATTGAAGGACATTACTCTAAATTACTTCAGTTTTTGAATAAATCAGCTTAGCTACACACCGTACCAAATTCTTGAGACTATTTATCTTGCTTTGGTAATATGTTATAATAGTTTTAATCTTCCTGTATTCTGTTTTTCATTTACTTACTTGTTAATGATACATTATACTCCAGATATTAGAAATGCAACAAGCTAACAAAAGTTTCTAATAAGCATTGCTTTCTGTGCTGTTCCTTTCAGTAGTTCTGAGCATGGTATAAAGAATTGCAAATAGCTTCACAGTTATGACAAACCTTAGGTAACTAGTTAACTAGATATGTAAATCTGAAGTTCAGTTAGGGTCCAGGCCCCTAGCTGGTTTGAATGGAGATAGTACAGGAACAATTCTGACTCAAATCCATGAAAGAATCTGTCACTAGGCATGAGGATTGTTGTCAGGACAAAATTTCTCTCAGCAAAGTTATTGTCCAGTGATCTCAAAATGAAGAGACAGGATTTTAAAAATATTTTTTTTTCATATATTTCTCAAAATTTCCTGAGCAAAGGAATGTTTGGCAGCCATTTCAAGAGCTGCTGTAAAAGTAAGTTTCAAAAATAATAAAAAGAAGAAAATGGTAATGTTCATTCATACTCGACATTTTTAAGGAACTGCATTTCTTTAAGTTTTAAATATTTTCTTTATAGATTAATGGTATGATGACGTAGCATACATTAGGAGAGTATGTATACTTATATTGTTATACAGTATTCTGAAAAATTAAGGAAGTTTTCAATATATATATTTTTGTTGTTGTTTGTTTGTTTGTTTTCTGTGTACAGATCCTGCAAGGAAAGTATGGTGCCAACTTCAAAAGTGCTTGTGTTGGATCTGATTGGAGTTGTTCCCAGAGGGTGCTTCACTTTGGAAATCTGACAGGATTTGGGCTGTAATAGCTGCTCAGTAATTCTCCACCTACCCATTCCCCTGTTCCACATGCAACTCAGTGAAGTTATGTTCAGAAAGTACCCAGACCATGAAGTCAACCTCACAGTGCCCAGTCACCTACTTTAATTGACAGAAAGGTTGAGCTGATTTTAGAAGGTGGGGGCAATGATTGGGCACAATACATGACCCTGTATCACCCATTGGATTGGTAAAACACACAAGTAAATGTAAATAAATTCAGTGAATTTACACTAGTAGATAATACCTTTCAGAACAGAAAGAAGATTTGACTACAGATATATCTGTAGAGACAGGTATGTCTTTTATATGGTTTTATAATTCTTCTGCTTTTTCTGTTGTTCCTGCCAGGTATATCCTTGGCATCTGGCTCCAGTTTTATAAAAGCAATCCACTGTTTTTTCCTTCCTATTCTGTGTGTCTCTAACTATGTGACCCCGTTTCACTGAGGTGAAAGAAATGTAGATTGGTTCATAGGCTATAGCAGAATTGGTATTTCTCATCCATAGTTCTCTTGCGATTTAACATATAAACATCCTCTCAAGATAGTTTCCCAGGAGAAGGGAAAAAAAAAAAAAAAAAGAAGCATGTAAAGTGCTTACTGCCTCTGAGAGAAACACATCTGGTGAGGCTGTAGAGTGCATTAGCTCACCAAGGTGATGATGTGAAGTTTGAAATGACATTTAAGTGCCATGAGGGACAGCCCCAGAGCAGAGCTACTGACTAGGTGTGGCTTTTTCTTTCAACACTGTGAAAAGCTTTTGTTATTCTGCTACCCCAATGGGAGAAGTTTTATTAATATCTAAGGGGAAAAAAAGAGGTGGATCCTCTACTTTAATGTTTTTCAGTGTAGCAACATGATACTAATGTGCTCAAGCCTTCAAGACAGTGCTGGGTTTGCCTGCTGGAAACATGTCACCACCACAACCCCAGTGCCTTGCTGGAAGAAAATCAAGCCATTGATTCTGCCCAGCTTACAGAAATACTGAACTTTAATCATATGAATAGTCCATTGTCATCAAAAGAAGAACTTCAGCAGTCCTACTCTCTCTGGTTTGATTTATTTTCCTTTCATAAATATTTTTATGTGTTTTATAAAATAAGACAAAAAATAAAAAGAAGAAATAATAAGATAAATAAATATTTTATTTACACAAGAAGTAATACTTGTCCCATTTGAAAAGTATGTTGAGATAGAAGGGAAAAAAAAAAAAGCTACACAATATTCACATTTACTATTTAAAGGACAAGTAAGAATCATAGTAAGCATTTCTGTAAGTCTGGCAAAATCAAGAATTGAGATGCTTCCCCTGACTCACGACCCCCCACTGACAGTTGATAAGAGAAGGAGAGAAACTAGGTTAATTCCTTCAATCCTCTCTTTGTTAGTCCATGACTATATGACAGCGTAGATTAGCCTAATATGTGGTCCCATTAGACCATACAATTTGCTATATTATTAAATTCAGTGAAGAAATATTTTGCATGAATCATATACGAACATTTCTGTCTGCAAAGCTGACGACATCACAAATTCAACAATCTGAACTCAAAGAGTTCAGCACAGCATGCTACATTTTTAAATAATTTACATTTTTAAATAATTTACACTTTAGAGCATTTGTTGCTGATGCACAAAATAGGCACAGAAACTTGCTAAGGGCCTTTTTTCCCCTTTTATAGTATATTTTGAAATACTGAATAATTTGCTAAGAGCTAGTATATTATCACTTTAGAAAGGTTATTACTTTAGGAAATTCACACTGACCAAAATTTTAGTCTCTAAGACAAAGGTCAAAATTTTACAAATTTTCCAAGACCAGAATTTGGTTATGGTTTTATATGAGTAATGACATATTATCGTAGTAAAAACATGTTAGATGTTCTATATAGAATTTCAACTGGTCTTTTACAAACTTTAGAAGTATTTTTAATGAATACTGCAAAGATACCTTCACTATGCTTGTGTTTTCCAACAATATTTTGGTTAAGATTCTGGCTTGCCTAAACTGTGCAAATAAAACTTTACAGCAAACATTAAAGATACAGCCAGTGTACTGAGTTCTAATGGCAGAATATACTAAAAAGAATTGTAGCAAAATAAAGTATGAGTAGTGGGATTGGAATGAACATCAGAAACCAATTTTATACAAATCCTCACAGTACTGGATATGTATACTTCTTTTCTAGAACAGACTTCCAAGCATCTTTAAAAATTCCAGAGTGAGAGTTTTCTTAGGAGTAATGTTCCCACATGTAACAGTGAATTTAAAAATGGAGATGGAATTCCTACAAATTTTACCTTCTTCAGGTCCAACCTAACATTATGTTATGGAGTTCTGCCATTACCATGCAAACAAATCGCTAATAAGGGCTTTGTTACTTGGAGCTTTATAATTTATTTAATGTCCTTGCTCTCAATAAGGCTGTGAAGATATTTGTTTAGGAGTAAGTCAGGTGGAAATAGAATCTTTTCAATTTCCCTGAAAAAAAAAAGGGCTACTTTTTGTTTTTAAGATGCATTTGCCATTAGAAAATTTGACACTCACTTTGAACAAAAGAATCTATCAAATACCATTTAGTTGGACTTACCCAGACAGTGTCGGGAAGTATTAGATTCAAAAGTAAGAATGAATCTGTAAAAGTCTTGGACTATTTTCATTGTGGTAAAACACAGTTCCAACTTAACAGCAATTTATAAGATAGTTATATGCTACTGCTGTTTCCAGCAGGACCATGTAGGTAGAAAATCTACCAGTTAGTTAGGTGGAAAAGCTGGTGACTGAAACAGTTTAGAACTACTAAGAGAAGGGAATAATATTGCATGTTTATGACAATAGTTGTTGAGGTAGCTCTGATAACTAACCTAGCTTTACATAAAGAAAGCCCAAAGTGCAATGTGACAATGAAGTGATGCATATTTGTATATCTATATATTTTGGAGGCCATAGGTGAATTTAAGGATTTAGACAAAGGCTGATACATAAAAATGAATTCTAATATTATAGTTAAATGAAAACATACCAGTTGCTGAACAGACAATCGGGAGAGGATCACGAGGGATCATGAAGGTTGGAAGGAACCTCCAGAGGTCTCTAGTCCAACCTTCTGCTTCAGGGACAGCTGTGGGGTCAGATCAGGCTCTGCAGGACTTGAAAACCTCCAAGGATGGAAACTGCATCTCAGTTAGCTCCACTGTGTGACTGTTCTGAGGAAATTTCACTCTTGCTAAAAATGTGGCTGAAAATGAGGTAGCAATCACCACTTCCACAGGTGAATATCAGATCTGTGAGTATAGAAATGAAGTTGAAGAAATTGTCAGGTAATACCAGAGCAAAGACAATTTAATATTATTAATATTATTAATAATTAACATTATTAATATAATATTGTCCTGGTTTCAGTTAGGACAGAGTTAATTTTCCTCCTAGTAGCTGGCAGGGTGTTATGTTTTGGATTAGAATGAGAAGAGCGCTGATAACATGCTGATGTTTTAATTGTTGGAGAGCAGTGCTTACACCAAGCCAAGGACTTTTCAGCTTCTCGCTCTGTCCTGCTAGCGAGCAGGCTAGGGATGCAGCAGGAGCTGGGAGGGGACAGACCCAGGACAGCTGACCCAAACTGGCCAAAGGGGTATTCCATACCATCTGACGTCATGCTGAACAATATATAGGGGTGGCTAGCCGGGGTGGAGGGGGGGCCGGCTGCTCGGGGATAGGCTGGGCATCGGTCAACGGGTGGTGAGCAATTGCATTGTGCATCACTTATTTCGTACACATTATTACTATTAATACTATTATTATTATTATTATTTTTTTTTTTTTCCTGTCTTAATAAACTGTCTTTATCTCAACTCACAGACTTCACTTTCCCGTTTCTCTCCCCCATCCCGGAGAGGGAGGGGGGAGGGTGATCGAACGGCTGTGTGGTGTTTGGCTGCCAGCCGGGCTAAACCACAACAGTCCATTTGGCGCCCAACGTGGGGCACAAAGGGTTGAGATATCGACAGATTTGACCCGAGTGTGTTAAACTAAAATTGGTATAAGTATTCGACCTGCTTAATAGTTGCTAGTCACAATGCTGATTGCCTTAATCTCAAGTCTGCTGTGCCTGTTTCCCAAATTGAGTTTTATAGCAAGTTACTTTCTGTATGTGCTCCCTGTCGTGCTGTTTATCCTTTCCGGGCCCTGGTTTAAGATTGTTATGGTACTGTGTGGTGTAACGATGGCTTATGAAATGATGAGATTTCTGGTCATGACTCTAACCTGGTATTTGTACTCAGCACTGTCGTCGACTATACTTCGGAAACCATATCTCAGAAACTATTAGCAATTACACCTATTGCCTTTTTTCATCAGGGAGTCAATCTCTGGAGGGGACAGGGGAAGATATTTTTTCCTACCTGTTCACTCTCCCTTCCTCCTTCACCACCCTCTTATCCCCCGAGCTAGTTACGGTAGCTCTCCAAGATGTTGAATATCCTTGGGATACTCAGACCAGCATGTTCTTGTTGTTATGTCTCCTGAATGCGCTTCAGGTTTTGTTTAAGGTTAAACAACTACTTAGGAATCTCATCCGGAGATCTGTCTTGAGGCGGGATATTTGCGAGTGGCAGGGAGTGTGGGAGGATATGGGCAGGTTTCTAGAGCAGTGGGCACCTCCAGTGTTTTGGACATTCACCCCTGAACAACTGCAAAATCCTAAAAAACTGGTAGAATGCTTGAAAAAAAGGTGTCATGACTCTGTCAGTTCCAAAGTGACACAAATCACTGTGGCGTGCTGGGGTCTGGCTTGTGCCTATCGAGCTGCAATTGATGCTACTATCAACCTAGTGACAGACCCTGCGGCCGTTCCAGTCCCGGCTCCTGCAGCCGTTCCAGCTCCAGCTCCCGCAGCTGTTCCAGCTCCAGCTCCCGCAGCCATTCCAGCCCCTGCAGCTGCTCCAGCTCCTGCAGCCGCTCCCACTCCTGTGGCTGGGTCAGAGAAACGAACTGTAGCAGTGCAAGTTGCCCCTGTAGAAAAGGTGAAAAAATGGTATAGAAACTCAGGTCGTTTAGAACGCAGACAGTCTTCTGCTAAGTCTGGGTATGGAGAAGACGGGGCTGGGCCATCAAGTGTGCAGGAGGATGAAGATGAGGATGAGGATGTCAGACAATCAACAGTAACTACCCGAACCCTATATCAGCGTGAGCTACGAGATGTGCGAAAAGATTTTGGTCGCTGTATAGGTGAACAGCTTGTCACCTGGCTGCTCCGGTGCTGGGACACTGGAGCCAATGGTGTGGAATTAGAGGGCAGGGAAGCCAGGCGGTTGGGATCCCTTGCTAGAGATGCAAGCATTGACAAAGCAATTGGAGATGGAGCACGATCTCACAGCCTCTGGAGGCGTCTCCTGTTAGCTGTGAAGGAAAGGTATCCCTTCAAGGAAGAACTTGTATGTCTACCAGTCAAGTGGACCACCATGGAGAAGGGAATTCAGTACCTGAGGGAATTAGCCGTACAGGAAGTAATTTATAAGGACCTAGACGACGCACAAACATCCACAGATCCAGATGAAGTCCAGTGTACTCAACCCATGTGGCGGAAGTTTGTACGGAATGCACCATCAACATGGGGCAGCTCATTGACAATAATAACCTGGAAAGACGGTGAAGACCCCACAGTGGGTGAAATGGCTAAACAACTCCGGCAGTACGAAGGAAATCTCTCCTCTTCCCTACAGGCCTGCGTCTCGGCTGTGGAGAAACTCTCTGAAGAGTTCCACCAACTTAAAGAGAATTTATCTTCCCCCCCACCTGAACAAACCAGTGGCCACCAACTAAAAGAGAATACTTTGGAGAAACTTTTTGAAGAGGTCCACCAACTTAAAGAGAGTGTATTTTCTTCCCCGCCTGTACGAACCAGCGTCTCGGCTATTAGGGGTAAACGTGCATCCGTGCAAAGAAGACAGTATGGTGGGTACACACCCTGCGCCACCCTGTGGTTTTACCTACGTGACCATGGAGAGGACATGAGAAAATGGGATGGAAAATCTACTGAGACCCTAGAGGCACGGGTACGTGAGTTGCAAAAGAAAACAATCGGGAGAAAGGGGTTCTCTGAAAAGTTTGCTGCTCCAACTTCCAGCAGGCAGTCTTTTAAACACAGAAACGAAGATTCTGACCAGGACTAGAGGGGCCCTGCCTCCAGCCAGGGGGAGGAAAGGGACAACCGAGTTTATTGGACTGTGTGGATTCGATGGCCTGGCACGTCTGACGCACAGAAGTATAAGGCTTTAGTAGACACCGGTGCACAATGTACTCTAATGCCATCAAGCTGTAAAGGGCCAGAGCCCATCTGTATTTATGGCGTGACAGGGGGATCCCAGCAGTTAACTGTATTGGAGGCTGAAGTGAGTCTAACCGGAAATGAGTGGCAAAAGCACCGTATTGTGACTGGCCCAGATGCTCCGTGCATCCTTGGCATAGACTATCTTAGAAGAGGATATTTCAAGGGCCCAAAAGGGTTCCGCTGGGCTTTTGGCATAGCTGCCTTAGAGACAGAGGACATTAAACAGTTGTCTACCTTGCCCGGTCTCTCAGAGGACCCTTCTGTTGTGGGGTTGCTGAGGGTTGAAGAACAGCAAGTGCCAATCGCTACCACAACTGTGCACCGGCGGCAATATCGCACCAACCGAGACTCCCTGATTCCCATCCACGAGCTAATTCGTCAACCGGAGAGCCAAGGAGTGATCAGCAAGACCCATTCACCTTTTAACAGTCCCATATGGCCAGTGCGAAAGTCTAATGGTGAGTGGAGACTAACAGTGGACTATCGTGGCCTGAACGAAGTCACGCCACCACTGAGTGCTGCAGTGCCGGACATGCTAGAACTCCAGTACGAACTGGAATCAAAGGCAGCCAAGTGGTATGCCACAATTGATATTGCTAATGCATTTTTCTCCATCCCTCTAGCAGCAGAGTGCAGGCCACAGTTTGCTTTCACTTGGAGGGGAGTCCAATATACTTGGAATCGGCTGCCCCAGGGGTGGAAACATAGCCCTACCATTTGCCATGGACTGATCCAGTCTGCGCTGGAGCAGGGGGAGGCTCCTGAACACCTGCAGTACATCGATGACATCATTGTGTGGGGTGACACGGCAGAGGAAGTTTTCGAGAAAGGGAAGAAAATAGTCCAAATCCTTCTGAAGGCCGGTTTTGCCAGAAAACAAAATAAAGGACCTGCACGAGAGATCCAGTTTTTAGGAATAAAATGGCAAGATGGACGTCGTCAAATCCCAATGGATGTGATCAACAAAATAACAGCTATGTCTCCACCAACTAGCAAAAAGGAAACACAAACTTTCCTAGGTGTCGTGGGGTTTTGGAGAATGCATATTCCAAATTACAGTCTGATTGTAAACCCGCTCTACCAAGTAACCCGTAAGAAGAATGCTTTTGAATGGGGCCCTGAGCAACGACAAGCCTTTGAACAAATTAAGCAGGAAATAGTTCATGCAGTAGCCCTTGGGCCAGTCCGAACAGGACCAGATGTAAAGAATGTGCTCTACACCGCAGCTGGGGAGAATGGTCCCACCTGGAGCCTCTGGCAGAAAGAACCTGGGAAAACTCGAGGTCGACCCCTGGGGTTTTGGAGTCGGGGATACAGAGGATCTGAGGCCCGCTATACTCCAACCGAAAAGGAGATATTGGCAGCATATGAGGGAGTTCGATCTGCTTCGGAAGTGGTCGGTACTGAAGCGCAGCTCCTTCTGGCACCCCGACTGCCGGTACTGGGTTGGATGTTCAAAGGAAGGGTCCCCTCTACACATCATGCAACTGATGCTACATGGAGCAAGTGGGTTGCACTGATTACTCAGTGGGCTCGAATAGGAAACCCCAGTCGCCCAGGAATCTTGGAAGTGATTATGGACTGGCCAGAAGGCAAGTACTTTGGGATATCATCAGAGGAGGAGGTGGTCCGTGCTGAAGAAGCCCCACTGTACAACAAGCTACCAGAAAATGAGAAGAAATACGCCCTGTTCACTGATGGGTCCTGTCGTATGGTGGGAAAGCATCGGAGATGGAAAGCTGCTGTATGGAGTCCTACACGACGAGTTGCAGAAGCTGCTGAGGTAGAAGGTGAATCGAGTCAGTTTGCAGAAGTGAAAGCCATTCAGCTGGCCTTAGATATTGCTGAACGAGAAAAGTGGCCAGTTCTCTATCTCTATACTGATTCATGGATGGTAGCAAATGCCCTGTGGGGGTGGTTACAGCAATGGAAGCAGAACAACTGGGAACGCCGGGGCAAACCCATCTGGGCTGCTGCATTGTGGCAAGATATTGCTGCCCGAGTAGAGAACCTGGTTGTAAAGGTACGCCATGTAGATGCTCATGTGCCCAAGAATCGGGCTACTGAAGAACATCAAAACAACCAGCAGGTGGATCAGGCTGCTAAGATTGAAGTGGCTCAGGTGGACCTGGACTGGCAACATAAAGGTGAATTATTTATAGCCCGATGGGCCCATGACACCTCAGGCCATCAAGGTAGAGATGCAACATACAGATGGGCTCGTGACCGAGGGGTGGACCTGACCATGGACACTATAGCACCGGTTATTCATGATTGTGAAACATGTGCTGCAATTAAACAAGCAATTAAACAGTCAAAGCCTCTCTGGTATGGAGGATGATGGCTGAAATACAAATACGGAGAGGCCTGGCAGATTGATTACATCACACTCCCCCAAACCCGCAACGGCAAGCGCCACGTACTTACAATGGTGGAAGCAACCACCAGATGGCTGGAAACATATCCTGTGCCCCATGCCACCGCCCGGAACACTATCCTGGGCCTTGAAAAGCAAGTCCTATGGCGACATGGCACCCCAGAAAGAATTGAGTCAGACAATGGGACTCATTTCCAAAACAACCTTATAGACACTTGGGCCAAAGAACATGGTATTGAGTGGGTGTATCACATCCCCTACCATGCACCAGCCTCCGGGAAAGTTGAACGATACAATGGACTGTTAAAGACTACACTGAAAGCGATGGGTGCTGGGACATTCAAAAATTGGGAAACACATTTGGCAAAGGCCACCTGGTTAGTCAATACTAGAGGATCTGCCAACCGAGCTGGACCTGCCCAATCAAACCTGTTACGCACTGTAGAAGGGGATAAAGTTCCTGTAGTGCACGTAAGAAACATGCTGGGTAAGACAGTCTGGGCTACTCCTGCCTCAGGAAAAGGCAAGCCCATTCGTGGGATTGCTTTTGCCCAGGGACCTGGATGCGCTTGGTGGGTAATGCAAAAGAATGGGGAGGTTCGGTGTGTACCTCAAGGGGACCTAATACTGGGTGAGAATAGCCCATGAGTTGAATTGTAGTATGTTAATTATCATATAACACTGTATGTCATCACTACCATGATTGCTATATACCATAGATGAAAATGGTGATTAATTAGAAGGTATTGGAAAGAGTGTAACCCGAGCATGACATAAATGGTATGGAATAAGGGGTGGATACCTGTCAGTTTGGGTCAGCTGTTTGGGTCTGTCCCCTCCCAGCTCTTGCTGCATCCCTAGCCTGCTCGCTAGCAGGACAGAGCGAGAAGCTGAAAAGTCCTTGGCTTGGTGTAAGCACTGCTCTACAACAATTAAAACATCAGCATGTTATCAGCGCTCTTCTCATTCTAATCCAAAACATAGCACCCTGCCAGCTACTAGGAGGAAAATTAACTCTGTCCTAACTGAAACCAGGACAATATTATATTAATAATGTTAATTATTAATTAGTGCAGAAACACTTTACTATTAAAAGTGCAGAAACACTTTGATTTTTTTTTTTTGGAGGGGGGGCATGGATAGAGGGAAGAAGGACATTATAAATCTACTGGCGAAATGAGCTGATAAATCTAAACTGAAATGGAATGGTAGTAACCATTTAACAAGCTTCAATTCTTTTGAGGAAGCTTGGCCTAATTTCAGGCAGAATGATCCCTTAGAAATCCTCAGAGATATGAAGTGACAAGCAAACCACTTCAGGAAGATATTTAAGCAGGGCCCTCTGCCAGTGACTCAGTAAGCCACAGGTTTCTCTCAAAACGTTAGGTCACAGAAGAAATGCAGAAAACTTTAGCAAAGCTCAAAGGAACTAGAAATATCTTCATTTACAGCTGAGAGAGGATATTCATATGGGGAGATCTTACGCTTTTCTACAAAATTTAACACTTTGATTTTGTCACAAGAAAGTTGAAGCAAAAATTCAAATGATATCAGATTTTTTTATTTTTATTTTTTTTTACATAGCAAAATATAAAGACCTTCATTTCCAAGTTCGTCTTTGCCCTTTTCACCTTTGTGGCACTCTCTGAGAGATATGATGCCTGACAGAGCCCTGCCTCACCTGCATTCACCCAGGTGATCAGTTCAAGGCCTCAGAAGTCAGATAGGCAGCAGCAAAAATTAAGGGGATACAGGTTTAACCGTGTATCTACTCTTGTTGCTTGCAGGCGTTGCTGAGAAGGTTAGACCTATGTGAGGTAGAAACAGCCAGTGATCATTTGGCAGATGAAGGCTCATGATACTCTGTATCATGAGACACAAACAAAAACACTCAGAGGAGACAGAAGTGCTGCAAAACCTGTTCATGTCTGTCCAACTAACTTGTTTACTCCCCTGTAGATTCGATTTTAATTATGGGTTTCATTTTGTCACATTTGTACTGTAAAGAAGGAGATATTTCTGGAATCCAACATAAAAATAGAATAAAATAGAATAGTTCAGTTGGAAGGGACCTTCAAAGACCATCCTGTCCAACTGCTTGACTAGTTCAGGGCTTACTAACAGTAAAAGCATATCATCGAGGGCATTATCCAAATGCCTCTTGACTACTGACAGGCATGGGCTATCAACAATACTTAAGGTGATGCCACACCAACACTAAATATAATGCAAAAATCCGTTCTTTTGACTGGCTGACTACACTGTGTTTAATGTACCTCACTATGTGGTTTGCCCTCTTTGCTGCCAGGGCACGCTGCTGACTCACATCGGGCCTACTGTTGAACTGCACCCACAGATTCCCTTCTGCAGAGCTGCTCCCTAGCCATGTCTTCTGTGGAAGCCATTAGAGGTCTGTCATAGTAAGCAATGATAAGACCACAAGCAAATGTCTAAGAAAGTGAGCTGGTTATGTCTTTGCCAGCAAATGCCACAGACATCACATGCCTGTGAGGTCCAAGGTTTTTTGGGTGAGGAGTACAGAAGATCAGATTGCACTGTCAGTAAGACCTGGAGATTTGCCCACGTCTGACCTGCTGAGGGGGCTGCTAGAAGAATGTGATCCGCAGTCAAGCAGATCTTCCGAATAAATAAATAAATAAATAAATAAATATTCTGTGAAAAATCTCTGACAAGCACAAATATCTCTTGGGTTATTTAGGCCTACAGTACCAGTAACTTCTGCCTTGAATTCTACATGATAAGGGAAATAGTTACAGAACAAAACAATGTGAGTAATGACTGATATTCAAGCAACTCGTAATCACAACACATAGCTACTGGTAGAGAAAAAAATTAAGAAGTGCCATAATTGGGTCCTTCCTGACATCTACAAACATTGTCCTGTATTTCTTTAAAGTTTATTGTGATGCTGAATATTTTACTTATCCCAGTTTTAACACAGAGTGTAAGGCTATGAGTGAGAATAAATATTAACTTTACTATTGTGGAAAGGATAAGAAGTCAGAATTGACGGTTTTGCTTTGAAATAGGGAATTTCAGAATTCAAGAAACAACTATAAGTTCCTGAGTGAAAAGTAGTCCTACTTTTTCCATTCCAGAGCTCTACAGGTACTCCTGCAGACTGTTCGTAACACATCATAGCTGTCAGTTGTCAGTATTAGACAAAACTGTGTGAGCTTGATTGTATTTGGACTAAAGCATAAGGAATCAAAATAATTGTATGAATATGATGTCACATAAGAGTGTGTTCCCACCCAAGTTTCCAGCTCTAATCAATTTGGTTAAAAATTAAATAATAACTTCTAGCTGCATGCTGGTGGCCCACAAAACTGGAGGGCAGGGAAATGATCCAAAATTCTTTCTACCTTGCGTAGGCAGTGTCGCAATCAGCCGATAACACTAACTCAAACTAAGAAAAAGGTCAGGTCTTCTAGGAAAAAGTGGTTGAGTTTTCACCTCAGAAATAATTTGGCTTCTTCTGTTCCTTATGCAGTTCTGCTTTGCACTGACTTTTACCCAAGCTGCATTACAAGATGTGAATTGTTTTCAAACGCAGTCATATAAGCCAATCAGGGATAAGAAGGGCAAGTGGAAAAATATAAACGATATGGAAAAATATACTTGATATTAGTTATTCTTCACAGGGAATGCTATTAACCTGGGAGAAAGGGGATTTTGTTTTAATTATAATTTGTAATAATTAAATAGAAGAAAGTCCAAACCAGTGTTATATACACTTGATAGTTTCAAAGGGACAGTTTCAAAAAGCTGAAAACAATTATGAACCAGATCAGGCAGGAGGCAGAATTTAATTAAAAACATATGAATAATAAGCAGTAATTGTTTAAAAAAACTTTAATAGGTATTCAGAAATCCACACTCACATCTGTGAAAGGCCACAGTGGTCAAACCCACAAAACTATCTTTGCTAGGAAGTGAAAACAGCTCCACATGTATATTTAGAACCATAGAATGGTTTGAGTTGGAAGGGACCTTAAAGATCATCTAGTTCCAAGCCCCTGCCATGGTGAAGGACACCTCCCACTAGATAAGGTTGCCCAAAGCCCCATCCAGCCTGATCTTGAACACCTCCAGGGATGGGGCATCCACAACTTCTCTGGGCAACCTGTTCCAGTGCCTCACCACCTTCTGAGTAAAGAATTTCCTCCAAACCTCTAATCTAAATCTCCCTCTTTTAGATTAAAACCATTCCCCCTTATTCTGTCACTATCTGCCCATGTAGAAGGTCACTTTCCATATGCCCCTTTTAAGTACCGAAAGGCTGCAATGAGGTCTCCCCAGAGACCTGTCTTCTCTATGTTGAACATCCCCAGATCTCTCAGCCTTTCTTCACAGGAGAGGTGCTCCATTGCTCTGATCGTCTTCGTAGCCCTCCTTTGGACTCACTTTACCAGAACCAAATCCTTCTTGTGTTGCGGGCCCCAGACCTGGATGCAGTGCTCCAAGTGGGGCCTCACTTGGAGTGAGGAGATATCTCACTTGGAGATATGCATAAGTTCACTTACACATGCACATGAACAAATGAGAAAAATGCGCTTATATGGAATGTAAAAAAGATATGATTAATAACAGTAATTAATTTGATATTTGTGTCCTAGAATTTTAGAACTGATAAGAGAGGCACAAGTAGAATTCTTTACCATAAACCTTTGGAGATTAAGGTCTTCTGAAAGTTTGCACATTTATTTTGCATGACATTTCTCTTTTGTGTTGCTGTGCAGAAGCAATAGGAAGGAGATGGAAAGTCAGTTAGATATTCACACATATTCCAGCTGGAAATTTCAGAAGATGGTAAATAGTAGCTATTCATGTTAGACATTTTTATGTCAGTGAGTACCAGTGATTTCAGAAATACTGAAGAACTGGAAAATGAAAGCAAACTAAAATTTTGTTAACAATAAAAGTCATTTCAACGAACTTGCATAAGTAGCAAGGGGTCCATTATCCTGATATCAACACTGGGGCAGAATAGAGTGTCTTCTGATTATTTAATATAGAATTAGAATAAATTGAATAAATAGAATAAATTGAAGAGAATTGAATAATAATCATAAAAAGGCTCTAATCCTATCTGAGGAACTAAAATAACCAACCCAAGTTTGAATGCTTAGTTGTTTACAAGCAAGTCTGCTGATACAACGAACTTCTAGAAAGTATTGAATTGGGAACTAACTATTCAGTACTTCAATTAAGAAACTACAGTGATAGTGAATTCACAAGTTTGTCTTCAAATGTGTGGGTTAAAAATTGTTTAGTTTAGACACAGGTAGGCACAGAAGGCAAATATATTTTAATGCATCATACAGGGTTCAGATTTGCTTTTGTACTAACACACAGAATCATAGAATCATAGAATCATAGAATATCCTGAGTTGGAAGGGACCCATAAGGATCATCAAGTCCAACTCCTGGCACAGCACAGGTCTGCCCAAAAGTTTAGACCATGTGACTAAGTGCACAGTCCAATCGCTTCTTAAATTCAGACAGGCTTGGTGCAGTGACTACTTCACTGGGGAGCCTGTTCCAGTGTGCGACCACCCTCTCGGTGAAGAACCTCTTCCTGATGTCCAGCCTAAACTTCCCCTGCCTCAGCTTCACACCGTTCCCACGGATCCTGTCACTGGTGATAACAGAGAACAGGTCACCTGCCTCTCCACTCCCCCTCGCGAGGAAGTTGTATACTGCGATGAGGTCCCCCCTCAGCCTCCTCTTCTCCAGGCTGAACAGGCCCAGTGACCTCAGCCGCTCCTCATACGTCTTACCCTCTAGGCCCTTCACCGTCTTCGTCACCCTCCTCTGGACACTCTCCAACAGTTTAATGTCCTTTTTGTACTGTGGTGCCCAGAACTGCACACAGTACTCGAGGTGAGGCCACACCAGCGCAGAGTAGAGCGGGACAATCACTTCCCTCGACCGACTAGCAATGCCGTGCTTGATGCATCCCAGGATACGGTTGGCCCTCCTGGCTGCCAGGGCACACTGCTGGCTCATATTCAACTTGCTGTCAACCACAACGCCCAGATCCCTCTCTGCGGGGCTGCTCTCCAGCGTCTCATCACCCAGTCTGTATGTATAGCCAGGGTTGCCCTGTCCCAGGTGCATGACCCGGCACTTGCTTTTGTTAAACTTCATGTGGTTGGTGATCGCCCAGCTCTCCAATCTGTCCAGATCTCTCTGCAAGACCTTTCCACCCTCATCTGAGTCCACAACTCCTCCAAGTTTAGTGTTGTCAGCAAATTTGCTCAGAACACCTTCTAGTCCTACATCCAAATCATTTATAAAAACACTGAAGAGGACTGGCCCTAAAATGGAGCCTTGAGGGACCCCACTAGTGACCATCCGCCAGCCAGATGTGGCCCCATTTACCACAACCCTTTGAGCCCTGCCCGTCAGCCAATTGCTCACCCATCGTATGATGGTTTTGTTTAGCTGTATGCTGGACACTTTGTCCAGTAGGATCCTATGGGAAACCATGTCAAAAGCTTTGCTGAAGTCCAAAAAGATCACATCAGCTGGTTTCCCTTGATCGACTGGATGGGTGATCTTATCGTAAAAGGAAATCAAATTTGTTAGGCAGGACCTACCCCTCATGAACCCCTGTTAGCTGGGACCAATGACTGCATTGTCCCCCAGGTGTGCTTCAATAACTTCAAGGATCATCCTCTCCATAATTTTACCAGGCACTGACGTGAGACTGACAGGCCTGTAATTGCTAGGGTCTTCTTTCTTACCCTTCTTGAAAATTGGCACAACATTTGCCAGCTTTCAGGCCAATGGGACCTCACCAGATTCCCAAGATCGTTGAAAAATAATTGAGAGAGGTCCCGTGATGACGTCTGCCAGCTCTTTAAGCACCCTGGGATGAATCCCATCCAGACCCATGGACTTGTATGGATCCAGGTGGAGCAGAAAATCCCGCACACGTTCAGGGTCGGTTGGGAGTTTGTCCTTCCCACCGTCATGGTCCTCCAGCTCAGAGTACCCTGGGTCCTGAAGCCCATCATCAGTGTTGAAGACAGAGGCGAAGAAGGCATTAAACGTCTCTGCTTTGCCTATGTCATTGTCTGTGAGGAGACCCTCTCCATCTAGTAGTGGACCTATGTTTTCTTTGGTTCTCCTTTTTCTGTTCACATATCTAAAAAAACCTTTTTTATTGTCTCCCACAGACATGGCCAACTTCAACTCTAGTTGGGCTTTGGCCACACGAATTTTCTCCCTATAAACACGAACAGCATCCCTATATTCCTTCATCGTCGCCTGACCCTCCTTCCAACACCTTTGTCAGTGATCTGAAAGAAAGCACAAAAGTCTTTACTAGGAAAGTTTGTAGATGATTTTTGTCAAATATTGATGGACTGACAACTTATATGGAAGATATCACAGCAAGATATCACAGTTTTTTTCCCATAAAGGGGTGTAAATGAATCCATTAGCCATATTGGTTAGTTTCTTAAGCATGAGCCCCTACCTCAGTCAGAAGTTCTCAGATGATTTGTTTTGGGGTTTGAATCTCTGTTCAAGAAAAGGCAGCATAAGAGTAAGTGGATGAATGGACATCTTTGATAAAGAAACAAAGATCATCATCCATAAATGTGGCTCCTGTCTGCTTATCAGGCTTGTCATCATCACAAAACTGGAACAGCTCCAGTGATCCCATATTTACTGTGTGAACTGGTTTAGATCAACCACTGAGGAATTCTGTATCCTCCTCTGAAAGGTGCTGTTCTTAAAAATATGACATGCTTTAAGAATTTCACTAGTGATTGAGAGGAAAGTTACATTTAACTTTATGCAAAGTGACCTGATATTCACATCAATATTAATATACAAGACAGCAAGCATCTTAAATATGTTTTATAGGACCTACCACTGCAGATAGATAGATATAGTTAGACCAAGAATCATTATCATAGTATCATGTTTTATTCTAGGTGGTTTAGTTAAAAATCCCACACAGGCCACAGGCCTATGAGCAACCCTCTGTAAATTCACAAAAAGAAAAAAAAAACAAAAAAACACTACTCACTGGTAAGATAAAAACTGGCAGCAAATTAGGGATGGTTCTCATTTCTGTACACCTCTGAAAGTAGCAGGAAGGTCATGATCAGTAGAAGTATGTCAGGAATTCATGAAGATCAAAAGACAACCATACCTCTGTCAAATATTTTTTCAGTGTTTCATCTGATTTTAAAATAGATGCATGCAGTGAGCTAAGGTGGAATATCAGCAGACTTTTAGCTTGTAATAACTCCTGTGTGCACACATATTCCTTCTTCAGAAGTACTTAAAAAATAAACAAACAAACAAAAAAAAAAACACCACTGAGGTAAATTAAGAGCTTGGAGATGTTTTGTGTCAGCTGCATGCCATTTTATCTTGCAACAAGGGACTGGGTGAGCCACTTAAGCTGTTTCTCATCCTTCCACAATTCTGCTTGTAATGTCTCCAGATAATTTTGTACTAGGAAAATGTCACATCAGACACAGATACACAGGACATACATTTTGACAGTGTTCTAACCCTATGGGGACTGACTGTGTAACTACTTATATGGTACTGATCACCAGACTATCAAGCACCTCAGCTATTTAATGTTGTTAATTACCACAGCCTGCCTATAAGGTAGGGATGATTTATTAACTTGTGCTCAGTCAGAGCATTGTGCTATTTGGAAAACAAACAAACAAAAAACTCACTCAAGGTGACACAGAAATTCTACAAGAAAGCCACAGATTTACTCCAGACACTAATTACACAAATATCCTTTTAGGGAGTATCATCTAGAACTACTGTTTAGGAAAGTTCACAATGTTAGGTAGAAATTCTGTTTTTCTTACTTAAGTCCGAAAGACACAACATGAAACCGAGCATAGATTAGGTATCACAATTCCTACAAAACCCAGTACAAATATATGCCAAATTCATTACAGGTTTATACAAATTTAATCCAGACATTTTCTTAGCAGCATCTTCAAATCATGCCTTACAGTTTCATCTTACCAAAATGGCTTCAAAGGGATGGGATAAATAAGCTGTAGCTGTTCCTAAGCTGTTACAAGCTTCTGTAACTCCTTCAAGTCTCAAGTTGTCTCAAGGCTTCCTCACATGTCCTTGCTGCCTGGCTACTCGTGGCTTTTTCTGTTCCGTCTCTATGCAAGGTAGAATGGGCAAGAAGGAGAGAAAACACAAGGATTTCCGGGCTGACTAAGCCTCAGACAATGGAGTTTTCTAAAAAGTAGTTTATCTGCCATTGTACTAACTGATGCAGTTTGGTTTGAAGCTCCTCTTTCTGTTTCTACTGTGTGACACAAGGTGGGTGTATTTGCCTGTTGACTTTTCTCTCAGGGTAGACATATTTTTAATTTGTTTAACCATATCTTAGTCATATTTAGATAGCTCATGTAAATTGGCTGTAGAAAGGCTAAGTGAGAATTTTGTAGACTTTCTAACATAACCTTTCAGTGGCCATTTCTGTGATCGTTTCTGAATTTCTTCTGAGTTAGTGACATTTCCTGGTTTGCTCTTTCTCCCTATGTATTTCAAAAAGACTGCCTCAGCTTGTAAGGCAATAATGAATGGAGTAACTTAGTTTGCAATAAGTGTTAAGAGCCTTTGTTTTTGTCCCCATAATTCGTGCTAAAATGTATAAAGTTATTAGAGTGGTATTGTCTGTAAAAAAATAAGTGTAACAGTAGTTCAAGAGTAACTCAAACTTAGATAATTAGTACAAAAAAAATTTTTTTTTCAGACACAGGCCGGGACCAGAGAAACAGTATCTTACACAAGTGATAGCTCAGGATACCACTTATTTGCTTCAGCTATATTTGAACCTATTAGTCTGATGGTTTATATGATATTGTGTTTACATTTAACTTGTCCAAACATGCTCCAATTTACTAGTTTTTTGCAGTAGTCTATTTTTTATTGTTTGTCTCCATATAATTATTTGCTGCTGCATACTCCAATGTGACTCCAGGAAATTACATGGAGTTGAGGCTATCTTAATTTATATAATATGTAAAGCTCAATCAAATTATTAAACAAAAAATAAAAAAACATAAATCACCTATACAATTTCTGACAGCTCAGCTTCTAGCTCTAATTAAAGTTAAGTAAGAAGTCTTAATTCATGGTTTTATCTAACCAGTCTTAGTTCACAATGTTCTGGCTTTTTATTTATATTTTTTTTATAGGAAAATTGAAACTCATCAGTTATAAGAGTATGATAATACTAATAAATTACAATGTTCCTATTGCAAATAAATTATAGGCAGAGGTGAGAAGAAAGAGCCTTTGTGTACAGATATCTGGAACTTTAAAATTAAAGGTCATGTAAAAATATGTGGTTTAGTTCAAAACTAATAGTTTTTCTTTTCTATTTTTATAGCTCATTTCTAAGGCATTTTGATATTGTCAACCATCTATTGCTCTGCAACTTAGTTAAGAGTGTCTGTAGTTTTCCTACAATGAAATACTGTTTGTTAAATATATTGTGCTGCTTAAATCCTGAGAGACTTCCTGGATTTTGGTGTACTGACATATGCCAGTTTTGTAACTCTTCAAATAAAATGAATTGTAAATAACAGAAGTTTTTGAAAGTTCTATAATTTATGATCACCTGGCTACATTTTCAGTGTCAAAACTACCTCCAGAATATCTTATTTTCTAGGAAAATTACAATGTGAAATTTCATGCCGAGTTTCTTCTTAAAACTAAGCTCATTTGCATTTTCTACCACAGGGAGTTACTTGTAAACCTCTGCACAGCAAGGTGCAAACAGACTAGTGATAATAAACCATGAATTATACAAAGTTGTAATTCAATTCATAAAATAACCCCAAAGCCAAAGTGCTTATTAAATACTGCTATTTGCACAAAAATTCTTTGATTATTAAAAGAAAAAAAAAAAGAGAAAAAAAAAAAGATTATCCAAATTTATCCAATTCATTTGTTTCATCAACAGCTTAACTTAAAAAGTGGTTTGGAACAGCATGAAAAGTAGTTCTTTGCCTTGCTGCAAAGGTGTGGTAAAAAACAGGGCTAGGAGCTATCCATATTCGGACAAACTTCAAAGAAGGCTCCACTCTGAATTTGATTCACAGGGCTAGGAGATATTTTTCTAAAATCGAGTTCAGTTAGCTCGCTCTACTTCACCTAGCTTTTATCTATTCGATGTTTACCAACTTGTTTTTGTAAAATCTGAATATTTTCCAGTGGGAAAAAAAATACAAGAAATGAGTTGTTCTTGTAGCACCTTTGGCAGATCATCAGAAACATATGAAAAAAAATCACAAACTCCAAAGTAAAATAAAATCAGATCCTAGATTCCTGATCTTGCCCCACTGAGTTACTAATATGAACATAGAATAAATAGTTTCAGTTGGAGAGGTGCTCAGAAGATCACATAGTCCAACCTCCTTCTTAAAGCTAAGCCAGCTTCAAAGATAGAAGAGGTTGCTCGGGGCTCTAGTCAGTCATGTTTTAAAAACCCTTAAAATGGGGATCTATATCCTCTCTGTAACCTGTTCCTGCACTTAACCAAGATCCCTCAGAATGACAGTCCTACCCACCAGGACAGCGAACATTGAGTTTGATGTCATCTACAAATTCTATGACAGTCCATTATCAAAGTTTTGATGAAAATACGGAAGAGCATTGACTTCAGTACCAGCTTATAGGGAACAGCTGGCCATCTGTTAGGCTTTGAACTTAAATACTGCTCTTCAAGCTAATGATCCAGACAGTTCTTCCACCCAACTTGAGGTGCCCTCCTAGCATATATTGCAGAAGTTAAAGTCTCCCATGACTAGGTGGTCTGCAGCAGACACTCATCTAGTTGTGGATGTCCAGTGTGCCCCTCTTTTTGGAAACTCCTTTGATTTTGACAGGCCTATTGACTGGTCTACAGATTCCTTTGCATAGAGGCATTGCATAAACTCTCCCACCCTGTTCCCATATCTAAGGAGCTTTTATTTATACAGCAACATTCCACTGTGATGTGATTGGGAGGAAAAAAACAAGAAAATTATTTTGTAGGTTTAGATTTGTTAATTTCTTGAATAATCCATTATTTTAATAGTGGATATTGACTTAAATCATTAAGTAATTTTTAACATAAAGTGATTGTTATAGTGGTAGAATTCTTTCAGAGTATAGAACATGAAGTAATGGGAAGTTAGGTGGTCAAAGTATAAACATAAAATACTGATGTGCCCATCTTTGTTTTCTTATCAGACTTAAGATTTACTCTGTTAGGTCATATTTGAAGTAATCGAAACTGCTTTTAGAAGTGATGTGTGAGTAACGAGGAATAGAAGCCTCCATATAAACTACAGATACATTGTTTGCTTCTGAAGGAAACCAGAGTCAACACCAAAACAAAGCAAAACAACAAGACAGTAACAACAACAAAAAAGAGACAGTTCTAAACATTCAGTTAACATCATACAAAATGGGTTTCAACAGCAGACACCTTATTTAGCTTGCTCCATGTATCATTGTTTTTTAGGGGTAACCATTAGAATTCATAAATTCTTCACTCACAGGGAATCCTCAAATCTCTCTTCAGATTTTAATAATATATCATTTGAAAATACTTTTTTTTTCACTTTTTTTTTTTCTTCTTTCTTCATTATGTAGCCACTAACCTGATGCTTGGAAAACGTTTGAAATGTCTTCCCAGAAATCTTTCTCTGAGAGAAAATTTTGGCTTTATTCTGTGGTTAATGATCAAATGCCACCTCTCACTGATAGATGAGCAGGTCTTACAAAAATCTTACAGGAATGATTCCATGAAGGGTACATAGTTATTGAAGAAAATTGATTTATTCCATTAAATAAAATGAAGGAAGAGAAAGGGTAATATAACTGTTGATTCAACAGAATGATAAATGCTGAAAGTAGGGAAAGAAATGAAACTATTTAAATTACTATTTAAATTAAAGGGCAATGCTGTCACAAGAAAAAATGAATATGAGCTGGCCAAGAGGCAAGAAATACTTTAAAACCATGAAAGCAGACTGGTTCTTCTATTAGGTATAGCAGGGACAAAAAATCCTGAGTTTTAAGAATGGAATTTGACTCTTTTAAGAGATTAAAGGGCAGAGTTACCTGTTGTGACCTAGGAAATTTCAGTCATTTCTGCTGAAAGTTGCAGGAGGCAATCTATCTTTACCATGAAATACAAAATATTTTCTACACACTATAGTATTTTTAATCACTAATAAACTTGAACACAATATAGACAGTAAAAAGATTAATGAAGACAAGCTTGTCAAATTGCTAATTTTTATTAAACCTAGTGTAAGGTTTTATTATTTGTGGAATCTGGTTTGAGGACAACATGAGGCCCTTAATCTGGTTCTTCTACTCCATCTCAGGGTCTCTGATAAACATATGTCGACTTTTGGTTGAAAATCAGAGTTCAAACACCACTTAAGGAACTACTCAAAAATACTGTATGGAATACTTGCTCATTGTTTCCATTTGTTTGTTCATATCAAATTCTCTAATGAGACAAAAATATTCTTACAAGATTTCTGTTTTACTTTTCTCTGGTGGAAAATAGTATTAGTAATGATACAAAGGATGAATGGTGACACACTGCTGGCCATTGAATCGTTCTGAGAATGTACAAATATTTTAATACATACAGAGAAGTTAGAACACCATCCCAAATTATTTTCTTCCGTAAATTTAGGATTAGCTTATGAATGTGTCCATATTTTATAAGGGTACTAAATGTATGAAATAGGAGTAAAAGTCAGGCTCACCAGTGGCTCATTGCTACCAACATTTTAGAAAGCCTATGACTCTGACAATTTCCTTCTCATCACAGTCCCGACAAGCTCCATTCCCACTCATTCTTGCTGTAATTGAAATGCAGTACATTTCCATAAGTGAGAGGAGATGACTATCCATTATCATAACTTTCTTCAGATGGAGGGCAGTTTACTACAGTTTAAAGTAAAATTAACCAAGTAATAGAATTCTTGCATTTTCTTGCATGTTGAGCTTTCTGAAGTTCACAAAAATCTTAGAAGATGTTTCTAGTACTAGTAAAAATTTCATTTAATTGCTAAGGGCTATGAACTTATGAGACAATACGAGGTTTTAAGATGTGGCTGCTTATGAGTAAAGTTAACTGCATGTATTTTACATGGTAACATGATTCTAATGAGCTAGAAGCTTGCTGCTGGAAACAAAATATGATCAAGAGTTACAAGAAACTCCAACTATAGGGAAGTATTATAACCTATTACACACATTCTGTGTGCTTCCCATATTGTTTCTGCTGGTAATCAATGACTTTGAGACAAAGGTGTTGTTAAGTAGGTGTATCCAGTATATCCACCACAGGCTTTGGGTCATTATTTTCTTTTACTTCTGTACTTCCACTATCACAAAGCTGTTACTGAAACTGTCTTGAGGCACTAACAAAGTGCAGAAGAAAGGTTGAGCTTTCTCTAAACTCAAAAGTAACTTGTGGCCAAAAGCTCTATAGTCTTTAAAATAATACAACTTGCTGACAGAAAGAAATATGTCAGTTTTGTATAGCATGCAGAAATTTAGATGTATCTTGCTGATCACTGATATCTTTTTCATTACAAGTTGTGATCTGCGTACTCGATCCATGGAAAATACCAATCTGTTATGGAACGTGCTTTCTAGCTGAAAATAATAGATTTAATTCATCCAGCTTTTAGGGTCCCTTGAGCGAACTAAGCAGGCATCCAACACATTTAAGAAAAAAAAATAATTAAAGCATAGACATTAATAATTAATACAGACAGTGAGGAAAGATTAACAGTTGGAAATTGAAAACCTATTTCCTTCTAAATAAATATAAGGGGTAACCATTGTGATGCTAATGAACAGTTTTAAATACATGGACTAATATCTACCCATTTACTTAACTACACAAATTACCTTAAGGTATTTATGATGTTATTTTAGTAACACCTCCTAAATTCACAGTAACAGAAAACTGAAAGGGACTTCATGGAAACCCATGCCCTGTTACCTGAGGCAACTACAGTTGTTAATCTTTCTATGAAGTGATCACAGTCTCCTTAAAAACTAATTTCATTGTTGTTATTTGGCTTTTGGGGGGTTACTGTATCTAGACAGCTGTTCCAGAACCTCACTCCTCTGAAAAAATAACACATTTTTCAGCATATCCTTTTCTAGCCAGTTTATATACATCTGTTCCTGTGCTGACAGGAAATCCCTCTTTCCTTCTGGTACTCATTTTATCTATGTGTTTAGAAGAGCAACAGTCTTATACCTTTTTTTTTTTTTTTTTTTTTTTTCCAGATCAGCCAAAGAAAGTAGTTCTAATGGTTTACCTTTGTAACTTTTTTTTTTTTTCCCTTTCAAATATATCTGTTTTGCACTTGAGGAACTAGAACTGTTCCCCATGCTCTAGACACTACTGCCTTGAACAATGGCGTTTCATGAAATCCTCTTACTGGATCACAAATCTTAGTAGGACTTCTTATTCCAAAATGAGAGGTGAAGAATGTGCTTCATTTTGGGACGCGAAGACAGCATCTTTTTCTACAACTTCATTTCATAAACCTTTCTTACACTGTACACAGTACTGTATACAAAATACAGAAGGTACACAGAGAGGCCCAACTTCAATTTTAGGGTCAGGAGAAAGCTTTTGTTCAGGGTACAGCGTAGCCAGCTGTTGGCAGTACTCACCTGGTGAGAAGTTCAAACCCACTCAAGCTGAAGAGGACACGGATGTCATAGAATCATACAATGGCTTGGGTTGGAACAGAACTCAAAGATCATCTAGTTCCACCCCATCCTGCCATAGACAGGGATGCCACCCACTACTAGATCAGGTTGCCCAGGGCCTCATCCAACCTGGTCTTGAACACCTCCAGGGATGGGGCATCCACAACCTCTCTGGGCAACCGGTTCCAGTGCCTCACCACCATCTGAGTGAAGAATTTCCTCCTAACCTCTAATCGGAATCTCCCCTCTTTTAGTTTAAAACCATTCCCCCTCATCCTGTCAATATCTGATTGAGCAAAAAGTTTCTCTCCATCTTTTTTATGTCCCCTTCAAGTACTGAAAGTTTGCAATGAGGTCACCCCTGAGCCTTCTTTTCTGTAGGCTGAACAGCCCCTGCTCTCTCAGACTTTCTTCACCACAGAGGTACTGCAGCCCCTTGATCATCTTTGTGGCCCTCCTCTGAACCTGCTCTAACAGATCAACATCCTTCCTGTGCTGGGGGCTCTGGACCTGGATGCAGAACTCCAGTTGGGGCCTCACAAGAGCAGAGTAGAGACAATCATTTCCCTTGACCTGCTTGGCCACTCCATTTTTAATGTAGCCCAGGATGCAGTTGGCCTTCTGGGCTACAACCACACACTGGTGGCTCATGTCAAGCCTTTCATCCACCAGAACACTCAAGTGTCTCTCCGCAACACTGCTGTCAACGAGTTCTTCTCCCAGTCTGTACTCCTGTCCTGGATTGCCCCTATCCAGGTGCAGCACCTTGCATTTGGATTTCTTGAACTTCATTAGATTCACGTGGCCCACTTCTCAAGCTTGTCCCACTTTTGTAGCACAGACATTGACCTTTAGACTATTCTGCAAAAGGCCTCATTCCATTGTTTCTTCAGATCAATATGTTCTAAGAGTGTTACAGTTTCCAAATCTTAGGTTTAGAAAAATCCTCAGAGTCAAGGAAGGGGTGTGGGTACCTCTAGGAGGTGGAATTCAGATATACCCTGGTGTATATACCCTCTTTTGCAATTTCTGTTCGCTGGCTGATATATTCTAGCAGCCAACAGACAGGCTGTTGTGAGTCCCAGTGTGGAGCTTTACACTCATTTAGCTTATATATATGTATCTAATGTGACTATATTAACCTTGGAGTTCAGAGCTGGGCACATACCTCATAGGCATCATAATCCACCACAAGCCACTATGTTGAATGACTAATGCAAAAAATGTTAGAATATAACTGCTCAGAATAAGATGCAAAGCCTCTTGCTACTAACTTTCAGAAACATTTCCTTATTTTTTCTCATTTTTGTGTGGCAAACAAGATTTATGAAACCTGCCTATTCTGCAGCATGTTGTGTTCTTACTGATAATAGCAGATATACAGCAAATGTACGTCAGGCTGCCTCACTCATTCTCTGTTTGCTCTCACAAATACCATACTTTGTAAGTAATTTCCAGCTGACTCAATATGAAACAATGTGGAAATAGTAAAATTTTCAGTTTTAATGTTATTTATATAACAAAACTTTGATTCAAGTTTTGATTTTATTAATAAAATATTCAATGAGTTCTTCTTAGATGATACGCTGGCAGCAGACCTGATATACATCGGAATTTGTTTCAGCACAGTCAGAAATAATAATCGTCAAAAGAAGAAAATATTTCATGACCTTCTTGCCCACTTGTTCACTTACTTTGTTTTCACACTTTATGCTAAAATATAATTCTTCTGAAGTGTCTGTTCACATGTTGTTGACCTCAGCTAAAGAACAGAATTTTGTTTTAAAACACAAAAACACTAACTGCCACATTTTAATAAAAGCTATCCTGACTGCTGTGAGAATCCCAGCACGACTACCTTGTGCTGCATATTCTAAAGCATGGAAGCTTGCCATAAATTACAAGTGAGCCATATCCTCAGTTGGTGTAACCTGCCACTGGTAGGGAAAATATAACTTACACCAACTGAGGATCTGGTGTTTGATAGTTATATGGTAAGAGCAGTGCCTATTTGATATGCGAGTATGAGCTATCAGATTTGTCCTAAGGGAGGTTCATTCACTTCCTTTGTTTTCTACTGCCAAATTCTTTTGACATTCTAATTTGGGTCCCTGAGATAATTTATAACATAAGTACTGCTGAAGATAAGGGGCTTTTGATTCCATTTTATATGTATAGTTACTTCTTGGAGATAATTTAATTTCTAACACAGTAATAATAGCATCTCCAATAATGATGTGTTCAGGGAATATGGCCCATGATAAACTGTCACCAAATGAGGATGACATTAGATCATCCTTCCAGATTATTCATTGTTCATTTAAAACAAGAGGAAAATGAGATGTGTGGAAATGAAGCTATGCTCTGCAATATTCAATTTATATATCTAAAGAAGCACGTCCAAAATATATATTCAGAGGAAAACAAGTTTTTCCAGAATCTAAACCATTTTCCCTAAACCTGATAATCAAAATTATAAAGTTTTATTCATATTTATGTTTAAATTCTATTTTTATATCTTTATATGCTGTAGAAAGAAATTCTCTGCTGTAACAGAAATTCAACAGCACAAAGTAAAACAAACTGTGTCATGAAGAGATTACTGTTTAAATGGCTGGGGAAGAAAAAGAGACCTTTGCTATGGAAAAAAAGCATAGGAGGATTAAATGACTTGCTTCAGGTCATTCCTAAATGCTTTAAGAATGAATGCTTTAAGAAATGTTCAATGCTTTAAGAATGAGGTCATTCTTTTGTTACATTTTGGGTCAGGTATTTGTAAAATGACGAAATTAAAGCATATATATATTTTTTTCTTTGAAATAATATACACAAAACCAGAAAAGCAGAATAGTTTCAGAAACACCTGTGTTAGGTGTTCCAAAACACGTCAGACTTTGAAGGACTTGATTTGGGAAAAAATAAAATAAAATGTTAAAGTGGCTTTCAAGTTCTTTTCAACCAGCATCTCCTCATGAAGAATAACCCCTTTGTTTAGCTCTTTCCCAAACCCATAGGCAGATAAATGCTAATTTCCAAGCTACAAAAATCTGACTTCCTTGGAATTACACTTCATATATACTTAGGAATGCTTCAATCACATCAGGTTTAAGTATCTGACTCAGGGCTTGCACCTGTGTCTTTTCAGAGGCTAGAAATAAAATATTGTTAGGCTTAAGTTCTCTGAAATACAGAGACATTCTCAGAGCATACAGAACAGTATATTGGCTCACCTAGAAAAAGCAGCAATAGCCAACTCTATCATTTCCACTGGCAAAAGAAGTATCAAATTTTCATTCCAGGAATCCTTACAGGTTTACAGGTAATCCTTACAGGTGTTACAGGTAAATGCCTTTTTTTTTTTTCTTTTTTCCCAGGAAATTCCTGAATTTCCACCCATGGGAAACCTTTACCTTGGTCTCCTGGACAACCTGCTCTAGGTGGTCCTAACTGAGCAGAGAGGTTGGACCAGATGACCTCCAGAGGTCCCTACCAACCTCAACCATTGTGTGATATTGTGGTGGTTATGTTACTCTGGTAGTGGGAGAATAAAGGATTGAATTCCTCTGTCTAAAGAGGGGATAGAAAACAGGGTTCCTTGGTGGGTGGTGATGGCCCAGTCTCTAAAATATTATACTGTGCATGGCCAGTTTGCTCTGTTTTGAAAGGGAAAGCACTACCCACTTACATGAAATAATTTTTTTTACTGTATCTATTGGAGTAATTTTCTATACATTTTGGCTCCAAGTGGATACGTGCATCTAATCTCAGGGTAAAGAGGAAGCCTGTATCTTTAGCTAGTCTGAAATGGTAATGCGAAAACTTTGTGCAGCTCTTTTTTAAATCTGTATGATTTTGATGGCAATTTTTTAGGTTTCTTGCCATGCAGAGAGATTAATTTTGTAAAAACAATTGTCCTAAATGCATTTTGGTAGCTGACACCCCAAAGAAGAGCAGCAGTCTTATACTGAACTGCATCCCAAGGACATTTTTTTTTCTGCTAACTTCTTAAACACAGGTCAGGTTTCATGCAAGGAGACCTGTGGTGGCCAGCTGAGCCATTTTCTGTTTGGTTCAAATGAATGAATATTTTCTCTCTCTCTCTTTTTTATTTTTTATTTTTTTAAAAAAGAAAAAACACAGTTGTGAAGTCTCTAAAGCACTGGAGGAACAGCTGGTAAAACACATGGGTCAAGTGCATATATTATGGTAGGTTTCCTCTAAGGAAAATGGCCAGTCAGCACTACTTGTACTTGCTTGCTCTCTCCAGAAATATGCTGGTAAGCTCCAGCAACGTCTGCAGCAAGTAAGAGCACAGCTACACATCATCCTGCACTAAAGGGTTTCCTGCCAAATTGCAGAGGAGACAGGCAACCTTTTGTGTTAGCACGAAAAACCAGGCAAGGCACTTTCTCACTCACTATAGCAACTGTCACTGTGAGAGTGATGACAGTGGGAACTGAACTGCCACAAGTGAAACTGAATCAGCTTCTCTGGAAGGAGAGCAGCATTCCTAGCATACTTCCAGGGCCTCAGGCCAGCAAGGAAAAAAATCTTTTATCTCAATCTTTCTCCCTTTGGCTACAGAACTAGCTGCACTGGTAAGCTAAGTCCTCTCCTTGTCCACACATTGTTTTGATGGCTTGATACTCTCTACTCCATCTTCTTCCCCTCCACCAACTGTTTTAGGAAATCTTACTGGTTTTAAGGTTTCCTGGGAATAAATAAGTTATAAATAAATATTTTAAGATTCATGATAATCCTTTCCTGTCTTAGTGCAGAGACCATACAGAAAGGTGGCTTTTTGCTAGTTGCCTTTTACATGCTTGAAGGATACACTCCTTTCTGAATATGATTTAGTTGTTGTTGATGTGTGGCAATAGTGGAAAGAGAAGGTTTAGCTTCCTTCCATCCTTCTGCACTTCTTCCCTCCCATCAGTCTTGGTCCAAGCTCTACGGTCCAAATCACTAACATTTCTTACATAACTGAAGATGATTGGAAAATAAGGGTAGTGAGACAATGGCACAGGTTGCCCAGAGAAGCTGTGGATACCCCGTCCCTGGAAGAGTTCAAGTCCGGGTTGAATGGGGCTTTGAGCAACCTGGTCTGGTGGGAGGTGTCCTTGTGCATGGCAAGGAGAGTGGAATTAGATGATCTTTAAGGTCTCTTCCAACCCAAACCATTCTATAATTCTATGATTCTATAAAAAATAATTCAGTGCCTGCTTCATCTCAAAGTATGTTTTTAAAATATTCTAAGTGTAATAGCAGTCACTTAAATAAAAAGCTCTTTAAAATGTACAACTGCTCACAGACTACCCTTGTAGAGAAATTACTTGGAATGTTGGGTTTTCAAAACTAGTTTCACAGTTTAGTCTTTGAGCTTCCTTTTGACATGCAATACAATCCCTGTGCAGTACCCTGAAATTATAAGGGCATCTGAAGGGAGAATCTCAGCTAGGCTGAAACCCATATGAAATTATCTTTATTGTGTTCTTGTGCACAGAAACCTAGTATGGGCATGACTGATCTCCAGCTTGAGCCCAGTGACAAGGAGCAAAGAAGAAAACTTATTTTTTAACTCATATTTTATTGACTTGGGGGGGGGCAGAGGAGGAAAAAAAGTTGGTTAAGCTTAATGTCTCTCTCATTCTCTATTATAAACAGCGATAAAACTCTTTTTCAGCAGGTAAAAAAGTATGGTGTGTCTATTTAAGAAAATGATTTATAGAGCTAGAGGTCTGAAGACTCTGAAGGCATAACTCTGAAGGCATATTTAAGAAAACAGGCCAGGCATGCGCATGGAGAATTGTTCCTGAATAACTAGGGCTGCCCACTCTGCCCACTGTACACTAGGGCTTTAAGGGTGTGCTGGATGGGCATCAGAAAAATCTCTTTGTGAACACTTTTGAGATTTCTTAACTACACAAGTAGACTTGATCTTCCCATATTTTATGTTAGTTAGTTAGTTTGTTTGTTTCTGTTCTTTCTTTTCAGTCTAGCTCTTTCCAATATACTCAAGTGTGCTTCAATACAGGGAAGGACCACTTAGGAAAAAAAATGAAAAGGCATTATTTTGTTGATTTCTCATAATGGGGTATGAGTATTCTTGAGCCAGGATTGTAAAACTAAACATTGTGTTTGCTGCTGCCAGTACCAACTAGCAGAAAGATTACACCTCTTGGTTTCAGTTTTGCATAGACAGGAAAAAGATGTCAGTTGATACTGGCACATTGTGATGTGAAGGCTGTTCATTCAGTTTCCCTAAATATGTGCCCTTTTCTCTTTGTCTCTCTCTGAAGCATCAGTAATAAAATCTCATGTATACATCCTTAAGGAGCAGCAATATGCATATATCTAGGATCTAAATAATAACCACAGCAAAGATTAAGTGGTAATCATGTTTCAAATCTCTATTCCTTACTTCTTCTGACATTACCTCATCTCTGGCCTCTATTTTTCACCCATGGTAAACTTTACTGAGCGTAATTGTCCTTGACTGATTAACATTGTATCCAAACACTTCCAATAACACAGTGATCTCTATTTCTACCTCTCTCTGTCTCCTTAAAATCATCACAATATCAGATAATTGAATGTAAAAGACTGAGATCTTCCACCTATCTCATGAAAAGATTTTCCACTACATACCCCTTGTAATACTTGCCAGGGCTGATGTTGGTTAAAAAGGCAGTGAATTACACTTGGCTGAAAGATAATAAGAGATTTAATTATATTGGAACAGTTCTGTAAATAACTTTATTATTGTAGCAAAAAAGTAAAGAGACACTCAGAAGAACAGAATAAATTATCACATTAGCAATAACTTTTGCATCATTGATAATTACCTTTGCATGTTTTCAGCCTTTTCAGTTATCAAGCTGGTGGTAAAACATTTTTGTAAAGGTTTAACTTAACTCCAGCTTTCAACTTTAATGTCTGGCGAATAGAGTTTAGAGACTTCACTTTTAGTTCAATATATGAAGATCTTGCAGATAAGGTATGGTAAGATAAACTATCTTATAACCTTGCAATTCATTTGTTATTCTGTGATAAATGACTTCCTGCAAAGTGTTCCCCTACAATCAATGCAAAGAATCATAGAATCATTAAGGCTGGAAAACTCCAAGATCACCTGGTCCAGCTGTCCACCTACCACCAATATCACCCACTAAACCTTGTCATTAAGTACCATATCTAACCTTTCCTTAAACACCCCCAGGGACAGTGACTCCACCACCTCCCTGGGCAACCTGATCCAATGCCTAAACACTCTTTCTGAAGATTTTTTTTTCCTAAAAAAAAAAAATAAAAAAAATCCAAAGAAACTTACTTCTTGATGAAAGTACCATAAGCTTCATCCTTACATCCTTACTACTGTCCATTTGCAGTCCTTACAGTAAGACTGCAAATGGACAGCTAATATAAAGAAAAAAATATGTCCTGGAAATCCACCCTTGTGGACTTGTTTGCCACTATACATTTGCTGCTATTTCTTTGTGGATCTAGCTCTTTCTGTTGACCTCCCAGGGTTTGGAGCAAACTTTTAACCTGCCCCTTCTTATTGTGAGATGGGGCAGGTTAAGAGAGAAGGAAATAAAGAAAGTGAAAATATGGAGAAAATAAGCTCAAATGTTTTTTAGTAAATCACCAGAAATTTTTCCTGCAGGTGGAAATCTTGGGTCGACCCAAGAGAAGTACCAGCACTTTCAGTACCATCTTGTCAGAACTGTCCCTTCCCTTCCACACCAACACAAGAACAAGATCCCACAAATTACAGAGAAATGATGCACTAGTTGAGCATATTATATTAAAATTTTTCAACACTTGAACAAGATTTTTTCTTTTTTACAAAGTAACCTGAATTTGAAGACTTTATGTGACTGAAATTTAAAGGGTAAAAGAGTAACAGAAATAAATGTTTGTGTGGTCAGTTAGTAGGATTCATTTGAAAAGAATTATCTGAAGATGTCAGAATTCAAAATGTATATTTTTTCCAGTTATTATTTTAAAACAATCATGAAGGATTTTAGATATTAATAGATTTCTCCTACTCTAAAATGTCATATTTGGAAAAGATGTTCATGGTGCTTTAGGCTTCTTGCACTTTGTTTCTGCTCAGGAGAACCTAAAGAAAAAAAAAAAGTATTGTGTTTTTATTATGCTGATCTATATTGTACTTTCTCTTGTCTGAAATTTACAAATCAAAACTCTTAAGGATTTTTCAGTTTACTTGCTGTTTCAGTTTGGAGAAGATATTTCTGGAAAATATAACTTCCCCCTCCCTTTTTAATTAAATTTAAATATGTATGTTTATTTTACACTGGAACAAAAGAGCAATGAACTGGCAGCAACCTTTTCTACAAGAACAATATCTGTTCTCTTATTGCCTGACCCTTGTGCCTGAGAGAAGAGTGGACGTTTAGCAAGTTCCTTCACATGAAGCAGCAGTTGAGTAGGGAGGCAGTTAAGAAAATGACCACCCAACTAGACAGATGATAATGCACAAATTCAAAGAACTACAACAACAACAAGAACAACAACAAAAAATTAATACTCAGAAAGGCTTCTAATCTCTTGGTGGTCTAGATTTTTATCTCAGTCAGTTACACCAAGGAATGAATTAACTCCAATTAATCCATCCCTGACATGGTAATATGGATCGGAATTTGTGCCACAATATGTTAATTATTCTTAATGAGCTGTGGTAATTAATGAGTTACAGTAATTCATTATGTTGCTGTTAAAACAATGGCATAATCATCATTATTACTTTAGCTATTGAGTTGTAGGTAGAAACAGGTTATCTTGTAGGAGAAAATGATCATAAATTAGATACATAATGCTATAATCAAGATATGCTTTAATAGTTATCACCTTATGAAAAAAAAAAAGCAAGAAAGATTAATCATTTTTCCTATGGAGTCCAACAGCATTGTATGTTTGTCTAGGGTAGGAAAGGCAAATGTAGCTTAAAATATACATGTTCAAAAGACTGTGAGAAAAGTCAGTGGAAAGAGTCCAAATGACTTTTCTGATATTTGGATCAGGGACTAAATGAACTCTCAAGTTTCCCCAGTGTATTATATCTGTATCCTCTCTTTTCTAGATTGCCTTTTCTTTTCCTTTACAGTGCTGAAGGTATCTCCATGATGCAACAAGTAATAACATAATGGTGTTGGTGTTCTGCTTTCATGAGTTAGTTAAAAGATGGCAAAGAAAAAGTTACTGGAAACTTGCTTTTTTGCTGGCTTTGGTCTGTGGAGGATTTTATTTGTCACAGAGGTTTTTGCTTACATCAGTGTTACAAAACTGTGTCTGTAAACTTGTGTGTATGGCACTGCACAAAGCATATAAGTCAGTAGAGCAGTGGTTGTTCAGTGCTGCTCTTTGTAAACCATGCAGGGGGCTTTCCTGGCAGTTTTCAAGGGAATACTCAAAGCCTTGTACAGCTGTTCCACACAGTTATTGCATGTGTTAAGATCTAGGAAAAGGAGAGAAAGAGATGTAATTCTTTACTGTTGTTCTGAGAATGTGATATATTGGCTACATGCTGCACTTTGACTATATTTCATCATGGGTTGCTTGATACAATATCATGAGGCATTTATTTCCTTAGTGGAAAAGTGAATTACAAAACTGGGCAACAGAATCCCAGAATGGGGTTGCTTTGTCTTAAGTATAATGTAAACAAACGAAAGCTGATCTTGCCCCAGCAAGCTTGCAGTCCAAAAAATAAAGGAACTGAAAAAAAAAAAAAAGACTAAAAAGGACTGTCTAAGGAAGATATGTGGCAGAACTGTTTACTGACCACTGCCACATAACATTAAATTTGTTGGTTTTTTTTTTTTCACCTTCATTTCAGATTTAAAAACAAAATACTCACCTTGCAAATTTCTCAAAAGGATGAAGGAATTCTGTGCAATTTATCTTGAAGAATGGAAAATTAAAGGAAAATATCTCATTTAACACTGTCAAAATATCTGATTCTGAACTACAGTCTGTAAAATCACACTTGAAGTTAAGTGTTATAACACTTGAAGTTAAGTGTTATACATTTTTAATACAAATTGGTTATTCAGATTAAAATTGGTTCATCCTTTAAAGCTAAGCCACAAAGATACTTCAGGTTGGGCAAGATGTGAATAAATTCAAAACACTGTCCATTCGAAAGCTTGAAAATATTATGTAAAATATGAACAATATATAATACATAATAGGATGACAGAAAATGGAATATAAAGGAATTCTAAAGGATCAGGTAACAGAACTTTCTTTGCTTAAATCAGGAATAATGGTACCTGTATTTCACTTTGCCCGATGGGTTCTCTAAACTTCCAATAATCTATGTTCTGTGGGTTCCCTATACCGTATAATACTTAATTAGCCTTACCTTTAAAAAATATTTTTCCTTATATCCAGCTAAATTTCCTTGATGGAAATCAAAGTTCATTACTTCTGGCTTTAGCTATTTAAACATTAAAAAAAAAAAAAGGAGTTTTTCTCTTCTCTGCAACAGATTTCTGTGTAATCAAATACTATTAAAAGAAAAAAGAACATTTGTCTTATTTATTTATTTATTTTTGTAATGGATAGACTTTATTTCATTATTTTTTTCTTAAGAACAAAGGATGGTTGCTTCATTCTATCAATTTTTGAAGATATCAGCAAGTATTAAGCTTGATGACTAACTCCAGATCTCACTGAAGAAATGAGTGTGTAATAAAGCAGGTCTTTTAAAGAAATACAAAACTTAACCAAAAACAACAACAAAAAAAAACAACAATCCAAAACCAAAACCAAAACACACAAAACAAACAAACAAACAAAAAAAAACACAGCAGCAACAACAAAATGTTCTTTGCTTTTATCCTAGAAATGTATGAAAATGTACCTAGAAAAAGTATGTACCTGAAATAAACATCCTGGAGGCAGTTTCCTATTTAAAAATTCACAACTGAAAATGTGACATTATCTTCAGATTCTGTTTTGACATCTAGAAAACATGTAAACAACGTGTAAGAAAGGACAATGTAGAAAATTTCATTAATGCAATTCTGCAATTAATTTCATTCAATAGTTTTGTTGTTGTTGTTGTTGTTGTTGTTTTTTTCTAAAAGGAGATATTAAAATTTGAGCGTGTGCTGCATGTAGGACTCTGGGAAAGTGAACTGAACTGTCTCCTGTAAAGACCAGCACTCTCAAGGTGGAGACATAAATGATGATCTTTAAAAATATTCATCCAAATTCATAGTTTAGAAGTCTGAAATTTTTAGAGTCTGCTAGAGAACTTTAATGGAGCTTCCAACCATGAACTGAAGCTGGAATAAGAAATACACTGCTTGTGAGCTTGGGACAAAGAGAAAATGTCTAAGGGTATTAACATAGAAAATTCCTCTCTAAAATGCTGATGGAAATTCCCTCAAACCCTACACAAAAATAGGGATTGAAGACTGAAGAATACAGCTAGAGTGAGACAAACAACTGTAAACTGAAAATGTATTGTGAATATTCAGTCCCCCATCAAGACTTGTGAATGTTTGCATTTTGACCTATCGCTGCTGAATTCAACTTAATTTCCCCAAACTAACTCTGTATATACTAGCATAAAAAATGTATTTTTTTAAAAAAAGTTTTATCTGGACTGCCATTAAAATGAGGAAAAGCTAGACTGAAACAAATATCCATAAAGCTGTGCTTACAGACTGCAGATAACACATACAATTTTATTATTATTATTGTTATTTTTCTTCTTCTTCTTATTATTATTTACAGATTATTTTATTCTATGTTCACTGCAAGCTAAGGATGGGATATACCTGCATATATCTAGATATACCTGGATAACATAGTGGCTCAGCAAATGACATAACAGGAGAACTAAATGTAACAATACATTTACTTGTTCAAGTTGCTAATAGCAACATTTAGGAAACAAGTCAAAATCTTCATTAAAAGACTTTCCATTTTCTAGTTTAAATGAGAAAATTATTTCATATAGGTCCAAAAAGGTAATAGCAATTGTCCGTAAGACTTAATATACTTTTTACAGAAGGGATTTCCAGTAGTATTAACATGGAAGTAAAGCAAATTAGCAAATTATTTTTAAAAATTCTTACATGGGGTCTAAGAAAAAAAAAAAAAGAAAAAAAATACCTTTGAAAGTTCTCATAATTAAAAATATGAAGATACAAAAACAAGATGGCTGCCAGAAAATTTAAAGCATACTGTAATATTATCTAAATAGATCACTTGTTCAATAAATCAGTAAATTAACTAATGCATGTATAAAGATTCAGCCATACCTAAAATGATACATTTTTCATATGACAGACATAGTAGTTTTGTGCACTGTCAACAGTGTATTAGCTTTTCTTCCAAATGAGAATGCCACAAAAAAAAAAAAAAGGTGTTTTTTTGTTTGTGTTTCTCTGCAGCATCTGGTGCCTAAAACCATAAAACCATAAAAACACTAAAACATTTCTGATAACTTTTTAGTGCTATATTGCAGTAGGGGAAAAAATACAACACTGCTTGGCTACTTCCCAGAAAGCTCTGCTTTTTTTGAAATTGCATCAGGATTGTATTAGACAGGAAAGTAAACTATAATCAAATGATCTGAATTAGTAACTGTGTCATCTTTTTCTCTGGCATCAGTAACACTGAATAATGCCAATGCTCTGCCTTTTCCTGCTCAAGATACTTGATTTCCACAGCTAAGGGTGGCATGAACCCTGCAGTTCTGCCAGCCCCAACCTGAGCAAAGCTGGCATGGGTGACTGGCTAAAGTGAAAAGCTGTGCTTCGACAGGGTCTCTCAAAATGCAATAGAGATAAACTCTGGATTTCACTGTTCTACGACAACCATGCCAGCTGTTTTCCTGGATGTCTCAAATAATATCTTTGGGGATGTAAAGTGTTCTGGAGGGGAACAATTCCTTGGAATGGAGAGAGCCATTTGTTCATGATCCTGGCAGACCTGGGATCCCTGTGAGAATCCACATGCTGCACTTGCCCTGCAGTCACAAGATCTAGACAAGTAGTGCTGTTGAGTGAAGTATTTGTCATCATGTGCGTTAGTGTGACTCTCCAACAATGGGAAGCTTTTAAAATGGAAAACAAAACAAAGCAAAACAAAACTGACATTTATTTGTACAGGATGTTACTGGTGCCACAGGGATGCATATTTTGAGACGGAAATATATATATATATATATATATGTTTAATAGAATCAGAATATAACCAAGTATTGCATGATAAGAAATGATAAGCTTCAAACGGCTCTACTAATATATGATTAAGCAGTGGTAATACTGCAATGGATTCTCTTCCAGACAGGCAGTGGGAATCATGATGAAAGATCTTGGTTCCAGAAATAAACTTAGTTTTTATTTTTATTTTCCTAGCAATAAAACAGCCCTGGGCTTAATGTTTATCTTGATAACAAGGAGGAGAGGAGAGGAGAGGAGAGGAGAGGAGAGGAGAGGAGAGAGGAGAGGAGAGGAGAGGAGAGGAGAGGAGAGGAGAGGAGAGGAGAGGAGAGGAGAGGAGAGGAGAGGAGAGGAGAGGAGAGGAGAGATTTACACTTCTACCTTCTAACTGATATCATTACTAGTATTAATAACTATGACTCCATATCAACTGCCGTCACCAGCTCTGTATGACAGTAGTTAAAAATAAAGTTCAAACCCCACATTTCTCACTCAGAACATTTTTTTTCCCTATGGGATAACAGTTTGTTAGATTTGATATTTTAAAGTAATTCTGCTGAGATTGTTTTCCTTGCTTCATATTTTTCAATTTCAAAATTTCAAAGGTCTTTCATCTTAGTTTCATTTCATTCACAAAAATATATATATATATCTTTTTTGATCTAAAGACTACCAACATCTCATATTTAAGCTTCTCCCTCAGCTACTGTACCAGCAACCCCTAACACATACACTTTTTGGGTTTCCACAGTTGTTTCACACCTTTCTTCTTTTCCTTTGCCCCCAACTCAGAAATATCAATAGAAGTTCAGGAGAGCAGCGAGCATCCATGCACATCAGCACATTGCTTTTCCACTGATTTGCTGAGCCAGCTCAAATAAGTATTTCTTAATTGAGACCAAAACAGAATGTGTGAAACTTCTAGTGAAATTCTTCACATTGGGATTCAAACCACAATTGAGTACCATATGCTCCAAGAGCATGCTTATTTTTGCTGTTGCTCTTTGAATTTAAAGGAAAACCATACAAATAGGTTAACAAGAAAAATCTAAAAGCAACACCCAAATTATGCTCATAATAACCCCCAAAGGCACCCAAGAAAGGACCCATTTCCCAGAACTGATATTTAAATCAATAGGTTCTCATCAATTTGAACTAGAGTTAAACCTCAACCAATTATATTTAAATATAATGAAAAATAAATACAGCTGAGCTATTAAGATAGCTGGAATAGCTAAAGGTCTGTCAGCACTTCCATTATAAATGAAGTTTGTTCAGGGGATTATAAGTACTGTAAAAATGTGGTCCAGGCTGAAACTTGGCAGACAAAGGTTGTAGTTTTAGAGGCTGGGATTTTTTTATTATTATTATTATTATTTTTTGGAGAAGTTAAAAAAAAAAAAAAAAAAAAAAAAGATTTGCCCACTTCTAAGGTACAGGATTGGTAGGCTCCGGAATTTTTCAACGTTATTTTCGGTGCTCCTATAATTCAAAAGAGGACTGACTTTAAAAATAAAATGATGTAAGCTATTATTAGTCCACGATGTGAACTAACCATATGCTGCTTTGGGGATTTGTACAGGGGTTTATTTTTAAAAGGCAAGTGGGTTCAAATGGAGGTCACTAGACTAATATTGTTTTTTTGACTTGTAGGGTGGGATTTTTCAAGCGCCCTCGGCATTGGCCTACCTCTACTCCCAAGAGCTGACATGAATGATGTCAAAAGCTGAGGACTTAGTATACCCTCACTCATCAGCTGAGATGATGAAAATAAACTAGGATACCTGTTTATTCTTCTTTTAGTCATCTCTCATGCCTTGTATTTGTGATAGACTGGAGTTTCAGCAAAAATTCCCAGCATGAGATAACACAGATTTATTGATATTACTATCATACATATTGATATATGATAATGATTCTACCCTGCCTCCTTTACCCTAGTGGCTTATAGATGTGGGAAACCAACTAAGCATCACAGGCCTTTGCCTCCCAGCAACCATCTCCTCAATCTGCTTCTTCAAGGAGTACAGGATTAGCTGGTGTGCAGCACACACTGCTGGCCTTTAACAAGGAAGTCAGTGAGCTCTGGTCATCCACTTCACCCTAGAGACCACTGCATAGCAGCAACACTGCACAAAGCATGGATGCAAAGCTAGAAAAGAAATGTGCTTTAAGTCCAAAGTGTTTGGGACAGTTGTCTAGTAACATGACTGTTCAGAGGGAAGCAAGAATACTTCTTTGTAAGAACAAGCATCTAAGTCTGAACAAGCATCACTGGAAAAGTATTTGTGAAATCAGGGAGCATTAACTTTCACTTTTTATCTTTTTTCTGTCCATGGAGGAAAGTGGATTTGCATGCCTAGGCTGAGAGGGTAATGGATGTCACTGGCATCATCACAAATGAGAGTCAGGGTCTTCAAAGGGTTGAAGACCTTTGTTCTGACACTTAGAAATCTCAAGCATTATAGGGTTCTTCCAACACTTCCCCAAGCTCAGCAGTAGTTTCAGAGCTATTCCACTTTTGTTGATGTTGAAAACACTATTTTTTATAACCCTGCTTCAAAAAATGTTTCTATTTCTCTTCTCCTAGAAGAAACAGCAAGGCAGTGTTTTCAAACAGTACTGTGATACTGGAAGTCATCATTTACACTTGGGTCTGAATTGAGCAGGTCAAGGATTTGAGCCAAAAGTTTTATAACAGTAACCAAACTCGGAAGCTATCGATTATTTCAGAATATTCTTTCTCACAGTCTTTAGTATGTTTGTTGGTATGCAGAAAGATTTCTGTGCCAAGTTTCTGAGGGATCACAAACACTTTTGTTCCTTCACAATGTGAAACAAAAAATGGATGCTGAAATCTGAAAATGTATCATAAAATTTAATGAAATAATTGCTTTCTGACTAGCACTAGCTAATTTCTATGACGTGAAATCATATCCTTATTTCTCTATTTATTTACATAATGGAGTATGCCAACAACACAACAAATCCATCTTTTTTTTTCTTTTTTTTTTTCTTTTCTACTAGCTCCTTTATAAATCACTTTTTCTTTCAATCAATGTTAATGTTATTAGAGACGTGGGTTTTAAAAATACATTTGCACAGCACAATTCATAGCATTTGGGGTGAGAAACCATATTTATTTGTATTTCATTTTGGTAATAACTTAACAGCTCTAAAATACTAATCTACTCCTTTTCATACTCACAAACTATGTAGGTTTCCAGGATCAGACTTGGAGAAGTTACTCTGTTTTGGAAGAAACAGGAAATATTGGCAGCAGGTCTGTGTGAGTGCTCCTAGTTCACTTCATAACTGAAAGAAAACAGAAGACTGGAAAGAAAATAAATGATAAAATATCAAAATAAAATTAAACATATCAGAATAAAATCTTGTCAGCTAGGTAATATTTTATTACTTCTCCTGTTGTCACTTAAAAGTGTATGCTACATATAGGATTTCTTCTGAAATGTTGAGTTACTGAATGCTGAGTAACATGATAGACTTTTTATTTTTTCCCTGCTGGGAAAGACGGAGTTGTGGATCAGATCAACCTGGTATTACCTAGTGCCTGTGTGAAAGACCACCAGAGATTTTAGTTCAAAAGACTCCAGCGCAGACCACCAGAGGGACACAGGTTCACTGGAGTAAGATTTGCCTTGCTTGTCATGCTGAGCTTCCTCCAAGGGCAAGAATTTTGCATTTTTTAGGACAACACAAAGGAGAGCACTTCTGCAACCAGACTGAGGTTTGCTTTGCCTAGAACTCCCTGAAACCTACTTGGAAGCTATATTCCCATTCCCCACTCAGCTTCCCTGTCTCCAGCCTGGCTTGATGGACTGTGCTTCCAAAAGGTATAGATGGGAACTCTGTTACCCAGTCTTCTAAGGGATTGTGAAAGGAAGGAAGATCTTTTTGATCATCTAGGATATAATCCAGCAAGTCTCATATAGTAGCCTGAGGTGTTATCAAGTCTACAGTCTTTGTTACAAACTGTAATCCCTTTTCTGTGGAGTGCATCCTAGTGGAGGAGAGGGATCATCTAAACCTGAACTCCTGGAAGCTGTAAATGAAAGAATGCCAAGAATTTCAATGTGAAAAATAAGTCTTTAAAAGTGCAGTTTTGTCCTTCAGCTTGAAATCAAAGATGTTTCAGAAAACAAAATCAAGTTCTCACACAGTGGCCTTATGACTCTAGTCATCAAAAATCACCTGAAAAACAAATATTTTAAAAGTGACTACACTTTTTTTTGTTGTTGTTATCTCTATGTTTTTAAAAGCTGTAGCAGGAAGAGATATCTACAGGGAGGATACTGTAATTGAAGTACAGTGAAGGACTGGAGAGAAAAATATCTCAGCTGCATTGCATCAGTGAAACCAACAAGTTACAGATAATTACCAAAATGGTGATTTCCTATCATTCTTTACAAAATCTAGAAAATTAAAATAAAACAAAACAAACAAAACAAAGCAAAAGCAATGTGAAGATACACTTACTGCCCTAACTTTGCTTCAGATTTAAACTTAAGCGTGAAACTTTGCATGGATCTTCCTAGGCTTGGAAGAGCACTAAGCTCTTCGCCCAGGGCCTGGAAGAGAACCCTTCCTTTGCACAGACAGGTGAGCAGCAGTGTGCGTGAACCCCTCCAGCATTTTAAAATTGCAGAGTAGAAGTACTTCAAATCTTCATAATGTCTTCATTTTTCATTTGCCCTTGAAGTTGATTGGGATGTTTTGACTCCTTCCATTAAGGCCTTTAATTTGTTTTCATTATGTTTTATTAAATGGTGACAATGGTAATGAAGAAAATTGATTTCATGTTGTTCTCTGCCAAGCAATGGTGTAGGGGGAAGAAGGAGCCATCATTTCCCTCTGACTGCTGGCTCAGCATTGGTAGACAAGACACACTCTTTCCAATTGCAGGGGACTTGGCAGGGATCTGGTAACTGGGAGAGAGAAGAAAGGACAGGCAGGTTTTTCCCTCCCTGCAAGTGGAAAGAATCTGTGCACTAGGTTTCAAATGCTATTGGAGCAGCTCTGCTCAGAGTCCTGGATCTCAAGCTCCCTTCCTGGCTTGTCCAGGAAACCCTTGTCCTTTGCAAGGACCACAGGTGGTGTCCAAGTAGTGCAGTGTGTGTGTGTGTATGTGTGTGTGTGTGTGTACAAGCAAATTGGAAGAGGAAGAGTTAAATTAAATCATTACCTTCTGTGCATTGGAATTCTTTCCCAGGGCTCCCAATTCTACTGAAGAGAAGTTAAAGGCTGTTGAATATCCAAGCCTCAGCCAGAGGATCGAACATAATTTTAAATCTTACTTCACACTTCTGTTTCCGTTTCAGCAGGTCCGTTTAGTTAAACTCCAAAGGCCAGATGATGAGCATGACTAAGGGAAGGAAGCTCTGAGAGTCAACAGTGGATCACAATTTCCTCTTCAAATGTCAAAACATACCCATACCCTCTGCCTTTAAACTCCTGGTTTCTCTTGTGACTCTTAATTACATATACCATTCTCTTTTGAGGAAAACTAGGTCAATTTGGATCCTTTCTCAATGTGGTTATAAAAGGGGAAATTCCTTAAACTACTCAGAGCATATTCTTTTAATGTTTTGCTTTTGTTGTGTAAAAGAAAGCTGAAAATTTTTCGATATCAGAACACCCCACTCCTGGACTGCATCACTTCAAAACCAAATGTTCAGCTGTTTGCAGCTCCATCATTAGATTGCTTTGTTATGTGATTCGCTCCCTGACTGCATGCTCTGTGACACTGGGAATCATAAAACCCCAATTTTGGAAATGAACTCTGGTATGTACATAACAGGGTTTGGTGGCACTCAGAGCACTGCCTGTGTTATGAGGTGTTAGTGAAAGTTTTGGTCTCTTCAGCCTCTTTTATTGGTTCTGCAGTGGATTCCTTTCTTACAGATGTTTTTAAAACCAGCAGTTCCAAGGAGAGTCTACTTATTGCCAAAAGTTTACAGCTGAATTTCTTGGCATTTGCAAGCAATGATTTCATCAGAACATGAAATAAGTCAGAGCTGCTGTTGAAAGACACTGTTTTATAATCCAGCAATGTAAATTTAAGACTTTTATTTGCTGCAGAGTTTGGTTTCCATTTGTTCAACTCTCTGATAGGTGTATTGCTTGGGAACAGATATAGAATTTTACAGGGCCTTTGTGCAATTTAAAACCCCCATATAGAATACCATAGTACAGCACCCATTCACATCATTAAAGACTTTTACAAGAGTATCATGTTCACACTTACATGTACTTCACTCTAGTGACCCTCCCTGTGTCATGTTTGAATTATTATAAACGGACCCATGCAGAATGTGTCACAATAGCTGGAGTAGGGAGGCTTTGTTTAAAATTCAAATAATAGTGGAATGGTGTCTGTTTGTTCCTGATCAACATTCTGCATTAAAAAAAAAAAAAATTGCACTTTTTTAACTTTTTTTTTTTTTTTTTTTTTTAAGGCAGCAAATGTGGACAAATATTAGCTTTTAGAACTAAAGGGGAAGTTATTCATTCACTCAGCAGTGCTTTGCAAGCTATCAATCTTTCAGGTGTTTCTATTAGCTTTAATCATTGAGGTTGTTTGTTTGGAGCAATTTCTAAGAGAATGAAGGTACCTTTGGCTCTTATCTCCTGTCATCAAAGCATCCATTAGGAAATCCAAGCCCTGTAGGCAAGCTCAAGGGATTACTCAAAGACGTTTTCTTGAAACAAGCAGGAATTCGGTGCCCTCTCTTCAGTGCACAGGAGTTCAGTTGGAAACCATAATCTGAAAGAGAGGTTTATCTGGGGTTTAATACAATTTGAACAGGATTTTGTTCAAGGCAAACCTACAGATAAAAGCACCTTAAGTATGTTGAAACAAAGATGAGTCCACATTCCTTGTGGTGCTGTTTCTAAGTCCAATGGTCTGTCAACAGTGTAGGTGGAAAAGCTCTAAAAGTCTTACAACTAAAACAATAGTCAGTAGATTTGGCCACTGAGAATCTAATTAATAGCTTTTTAATAAAGGATTGTTGATTAGGTGTGAAGCAGTCAAAAGCTGATTCAGTGGTAGAGGACAGAGGGTTTGCCAAGTAAACAGGAAGCTTGAGGATGGAAAAAATGTAAAGATTGGCAACTTGTTAAATAAACAACACAAAACAAAACAAAACAAAACAAAACAAAACAAAACATAAAATAAAATAAAATAAAATAAAATAAAATAAAATAAAAATCTCTAAGATACAGGATGAGCTTAAAATGAAAAACTTTTGAAATGCATGTAAACCTGAATTTCCACTGAATTTGAACATTTTCATTCTTCAGATACATGAATCTGATTAAGTTCACTGCTAATACAAAAATAAAACAAGAGATGTGGTCAAAATGATAATGTATTTACATTCAGGAAGCCTGGGCTTAGGAGAAAGTGTAGTGCAGTACAGTGGGTGACCTGGGTTCAACTCCTGCTTCTTCTATTTGAGTGCCTTGCCCTCTTTGGTTTTGATTCCCTGGGAAGGGAAATGATGAATACCTTGGGATCAGCTGATGAAAAGCTTAACATGAATTTTATATATTGTCATACTACTACTGTTCCCAGGAGTCCCAGCTGTGACTTGGAACTTTGTCTTTGGTTCTGTTGGAACCAAGCACAAAGCCTGGCTCTGCTTTGAAGAACTTACTATGATGAAATGGGCCTGACTGAGTCACAAATGAGCAAGTAGAAAATTTTTAAAAAGATTTGTTTCAGGTTCTTGAGGTAACAGATATATTTATGCTTTTATTTAGTCTGGAAGTTTTTCAGGGCATTCATCAGGGAATGAACATGTCTCCTAGGGCATCAGTCTATAAAGGTAGTGCAATGGACAATATATATTTGAAATTTCAAAATGGCTTTGACAAAAACTGATCGAGAAATTCAGAGCGGATTGGAAACCTCATCTGCTGTGAAGGTAGAGTTCTTTTCAGGACTGAAACTGAATTAATGGACAGGAAGGAAAGAATAAGGCTTAAAAGATACTTTTTAGAATGGAGAAGAGTCAAAAGTATGATCTTTAGGAGATCAGTTCTAGAACCTATTTTATTCAACATCTTCATTGATGGCCTGAAACTGGGAGCAAACAGTGAAATGTCCAAGTCTGGATTTAATAATAAGACCTTTCTGATAGTTAAATATCTTAGCAATGACAAGAAACACCAGGAAGCTCTTACAAATTTGCATGGATGCAGAAAGAAAAGAAAGTCAACAAGATGTCAAATATCATTGGAAGGATACTGTATAGATGACATCATTTTGTCTCTATACAAAATCTTTGGTGCACCTACCTTCTGACTACTGTGTGTGAGTTTGTCATCTCAAGAAGGACATAATGAAACCAGAAAGATTACAGATAAGAGTAAGTTGGTATGGAAGAGCTGTCTTACAAGAAAACATCACAAACATTGGAACTCTTTTTTTTTTCAAGAGGAAAACGCTGGAAGGAATATAAAATTCTGCAAAATCCTGATGGTATATAGAACTGTTGTTCAGAAAATATTTCTTTAAGCAATAGCTAATTAAGCTTCTGAAAGTTATGGTCATAAGAGGTTGTGGGGGAAGACAGTTTTAGCAGGTTCAAAAGGAGACTATATAAATTCATGGACAACAGATTCATAAAGCAATACTAACAAGTCCAAGCAAGATGTGCTTTCTCCATCTCTAATAAAATCATTTTGATGGTAAATGAAATGTAGAGTGTGACCAGGCTTATGTGCTCTCCCAGAACAACATTTCTTATTGCCACTATCACAAGCAGAATACTGAGTTAAGAGGACTACTTGTCTGAGCCAATACTGCAATTTTTTTTGGATTCTGACTTCTTCTGCAATATTGGACACATTGTAATTAAACTAAGGGAGACTAAATAAGCCATATCATAGAAGTGCAGAACATTTTGGGTTGGAGGGGACCTTAAAGGTAATCTAATTCCAATCCCCCTGCAGAGACAAGTCAGGGACATCTTCCACCAGACCAGGTTGCTCAAAGCCCCATCCAGCCTTGCCTTAAACACTTGCACAGTCAGGGCAACACAGCTTCTATAGGTAACCTGTTCCATTGCCTCATATCGCTCATAATGAAGAATGTCTTTGGTATATGTAATCTGAATCTACCCTTTTTTAGTTTAAAATCATTCCCTCTTGTCTTATCACTACACTTCCTGACAGAGTCCCTCCCCAGCTTTCCTGTAGGTCCCCTTTAGGTATTGGAAGACTGCTATATGCCTTTTGTATATTACCTAGGTATTGGAAGGTCTTGCCAGAGCCTTCTCTGCAGGTTGAACATCCCAGCTCCTTCAGACTGTCTTCATAGGAGAGGTGCTCCTGTCCCTTGACCATCCTCGTGGCCCTCCTCTGGACTAACTCCAATATGCCATGTCCTTCTTGTGCTGGGAGAGAGCTGAATGCAGTACTCCAGGTGGGGTCTCACAAGAGTAGAGGGGCAGACTCACCTCCCTCAACCTGCTGGCCATGCTTCTTTTGATGCAGCCAAGGATATGTTTGGCTTTCTGGGCGGCAAGCACACGTTGTACAATGTAAACAATTTTACCTCCCCAGAAATGGACACTGACCTGTAATGTAATACTCCTTCATTTCCAAGAGCAGCTGAACAGTGCATAAATGGCAATTACAGGCATGTGTTGAACCAACATCAGGTTAGAAAGAAGGTGAATTTCTCAGGCAAGAAAATAATCATAATATTAATTTTCATATAAGCTTGATAATTTGTCAGGTTGTAATTCAGAATATAGACTCAATAAAAACTCTGGACATGATTCCAAAATCCTTCCCTTACTTTAACAAATTTACATGTCTGTAGAATTGTCAAATGTAATTAGATTTCATTGACTCAGAGTCCATTGGTTGTCAGGGATATTTTCACATGATCCCATAAAAGAAACCTATTATAAGTTATGTAGTCCATCTATAGAACAGAGTGTGGATGAGTTAGAGAGAAGCTTTCCATTTTCAGACAGTTCATCCTTATTATGTCTAGGCTTCATCCCAATTTTCAACTGACTCACAGTATCTCCATCTGACATGAAACATCAGTCTGCACTGAGTACATCATCCTAGTCTAAAAGTCTTGCAGAAGACAACACATCATCTTTCAACCCAAGCCTGGTTGCCATCAGCAAATTTTACCCACATCTTTTGATGCACAGTATGCAAAAATATAAAATGATTTAGGAGAGAATATCTTTTAATATTTATCAGAGAAAGATCTGATCCTGCAGATATTCACAGACTGACAGAAAGCTAAGCATATAATATACAGCAGTATGTGATAGTCCTCAGGAAAGGTAGGAATTTTGAGATTGTTATCAAGAGCAGATGACTGAAAAGAGACTTTTAATGTATTTTCTGTACTCAGGGTAAACTATACTTTCTCACAAGGGCTGGCTCTGTGTAGAGGTAAAACTGGCAAGTCCTTTAAAGAAGTAGGTTGCTGACAGTGGCAAAACACCCATAGTCCCATTTTGAGCCTTTCTGGTACCAGAACCTGAAAATCAAAAAGCCGCTACTGTCCCAAAGGGACAAGTCAGAGCAATATTTACTTCCATGAGGGCCGTGAATCTTCTTGGCAACAATATTCACCACCTCTACATCTCCCATCCTTTAGAGACAGAAAACTCATCTTTCCAGTCTCCTTCAGCTCATATAATAATGAAAAGACTGGAGTCTTCTTGTCCCAGGACATCTTAAATGCTCTGAGAATACAGCCAAGGGCAGAGCAATTCTACTTTTTCTTGCTATTCAGGTTTGTCTTTTCTCCACAGAACTGGTTTTATTTGTGTTTCTGTTGCTTAATATTTCAGGTTTAATTCAGGTTTATTTCACCATCACCTGTCCTAGCTACTGACCCTAAATATTTTAAAAGATGACTACTCTGGCTTATTCATAGATAATTTATGCTACAATATAGAGAAGGGGAGGAGGAGAAGGCCGATGTACTCAACAACTTCTTTGCCTCCGTCTTCACTGCTGGTCAGTCTTCCCACGTCTCTTGTTTCCCTGAACCTGAAGATGAGGGCTGGGGCAGCAAAGTCCCTCTCACTGTAAGCAGAAAGCAGGTTTGGGAACACCTGATGAAAGTGAAAAAGAAGTCTATGGGGCCTGATGACATGCATCCCAGTGTCCTCAAGGAATTGGCTGACGGAGTTGCCAAGCCTCTTTCCATCATATTTAGAAAGTCAGGGCAGTCAGGTGAAGTCCCTGGTGACTGGAAAAAGGAAAACATCACTCCCATTCTTAAAAAGGGTAGAAAGGAGGACCTGGGGAACTACAGACTGGTAAGTCTCGTCTCTGTGCCTGGCAAGATCAGGGAAAAGATCCTCCTGGAAGCAATGTCAAGGCACATGCAGGACAAGGAGCTGGCTTGAGACAGCCAACATGGCTTCACCAAAGGCTCATCATGCCTGACCAATCTGGTGGCCTTCTATGATGGAGTGACTGCATCAGTTTATAAGGGAAGACAGACTGATGTCATCTGCTTGGACTTCTGTAAGGCCTTTGACATGGTCACACATGATATCCTGATCTCCAAATTGGTGAGAGATGAACTTGAAGGGGGGACTATCCAGTGGATAAAGAATTGGCTTAAAGGTTGCATCCAGATAGTGGTGGTCAATGGTTCTATTTCCAGGTGTAGGCCAGGTACGAGTGGTATCCCTCAGGACCAGTACTGTTTAATAACTTTATCAATGACATAGACAGTGGGATCAAGTGAACACTCAGCACTTTTACAGATGACACCAAGATGAGTGGTGCAGTTGATACAACAGAAGGAAGATAAACCATCCAAAGGGACCTAAACAAGCTTGAGAAGTGGGCTCACATGAACCTCCCAAGGTTCAACAAATCTAAGTGCAAGGTGCTGCACCTGGGTCGGGGTAATCACAGACGTGAGTACTGACAGGGAGGAGAACTCATTGAGAGCAGCCCTGAAGAGAAAGATTTGGGGGTTCTGGTGGATGAAAGGCTTGACATGAGCCAGCAGTATGCACTTGCAGCCCAGAAGGTCAACTGCATCCTGGGCTGCATCAACAGAGGTGTGGCCAGCAGGACGAGGTAGGCTCTGCCCCTGTGAGGTCCCACTCGGAACACTGTGTCAAGGTTTGAGACCTCCAGCACAAGAAGGATGTTGATTTGTTAGAGCAGGTCCAGAGGAGGGCTACAGAGTTGATCAGAGGGCTGGAGCACCTCTCCTATGAAGAAAGGCTGAGAGAGTTAGGGCTGTTCAGCCTAAAGAAGAGAAGGCTCTGGGGTGACCTTATTGTAGCTTTTCAATACTTAAAGGGGGTTTATAAAAAAGACAGAGAACAACTTTTTTTTTGCTCAGGCAGACAGTGACAGAACAAGTGGGAATGATTTTAAACTAAAAGAGGGGAGATTCCGATTAGAAGTTAGGAGGAAATTCTTCACACAGAGGGTGGTGAGGCACTGGAACAGGTTGCCCAGAGAGGTTGTGGATGCCCCATCCCTGGAGGTGTTCAAGACCAGGTTGGACAAGGCCCTGGGCAAGCTGATCTAGTGGGTAGCATCTCTGCCAATGGCAGGGCTGTTGGAATTTTGTTGGTCTTTAAGGTCCTTTCCAACCCACGCCATTCTATGATTCTATGAATATCTTTGAAGTCAAAGTAGCTACCATGAAGATGCGCTCTCTAGACTATTGTACCCGAAGTTAAATACTTGGAATTTAAATAATGTTTTTGGATTTGTTCACTAATTCTATTTCAGTGCCTTCTGTTAAAAACATCAGACTTTTCACTGTGGTGACATGGATATGATTAACCCAAGAAGCAAATCTCCACTAAGACTTGAAGCTTCCTAACATGAAAATTAGCAACAAATCTTCACAAAATTGGCTGTTGTTACTAGTTATTTGTGGCAGAATTGTGCAAGCAAATGTTTAGTATATCTCATAATTATTGAGATTTCAGAAATTTTCCAATTTTGTATCTGGATGGCATTTTAGTTTTTGATTAAAAACTTGAAATGGATCATTTTGCTCTGAGGTTGTCTCAGATTCAACCCAGGTTCAGTTCACTGATTTATTTGATATGTTTTTATTTATGAGAGAGTTCTTGTTAACTGTCTTAGGTTCCTTGCTTATATAAATTGGGAATGCAGGCATGGAATTATGCCACCTTAACCTTAGGTACAGAACAGAAAAAAATTAAATTCCAAAGTAAGATATCTGCCTATATAAGCCTTGCATTTCCTGTCAGAAACAGCCTCTCCCCATTGATGTTAGGGGAAATGTGAAATGACTCATATATTGATTTTGGTGTTTCAAAGTGCAGGACTTCCACATCTTGCCCTTTAAACTTTCTACTCACTTGGAAGAGATACCACCTTGAGGAAACAATTCAGAACCTCCAGCTTAGATTTCTCTTCTGAATAATATTCAGACAGAATGTGTATGACTTTTAAAGAGATTAATTTCCTTGCTTAAGCACCTAAATAACAATGTTTAATGCAGGAACTCCCTTCTCTGTGTGCCAAACTCACTTGTGCATACATAGGTATCTTAGTCTCATTTTAGATGTCTAGTGTGTTTCATCTGGTTTCCAGTTACTCTCCCAGTTCGACAGAAGTTCTCATAAGTCCCATATTGCATCTGTTGCCTGCACCACCAGGCCATCTCACACACTGGGGCATCTCAGATATCAGTATGTACCTAAGAATGGAGAAATTAATTGAATATTTCTCTCCCATCAATGAGATGTTGTCAATCTTATTTCAACTAGATATCCTGGCATGGAACTGAAAACCTTTCACAGCAGAAAACTTTTCTGTTTTTAATAACAAGCATCTTCTGATAAAGAAAACATGGTTTGTTTGTTTGTTTTAAATGTCTCACCAGTGCTACAGTTATTATTTCAAACAACAATTTCTAAAATATTTTGCAATGATAAAAAAATAAAATAAAATCAGTATTTCATAAAGCTAGTGCTTGGGATTCTGGGCATTTTTTTTTTTCTTTATCTTAATCAGTTTTCTCATCTGTGTGCCTGTTTGATTGAAATTTGCCTTGGTGTCTAAGAAAGAAAGAACACTGGGGCCTCCTACAGTTACCTTTTTGATTGTAGTTTGTGTTCTAGTATCACACAGAAACTACAGACTTGAGAAAGAGGCACATCAGTGAAGATACTTTACTAACACACATAAAGAGATAGTCTTCTTCTCAAAAGTACGATTTATGTGTCCAAATTTAGATATATACAATCTGAATATCAACTTGTCAACTGATCCCCTTTATAACCAGTGGAAGGAAAAAGGTTCTTTTAGAATGCAATTTAACCTAGTCTAATCTAAACATCTAAAACTGTCCAGATGAATGGTATCCTAAAAGTGTTTATTTTTTTTATTTTTATTTTTTTTTTCCGTTGACTATAAAGGGAGTCCAGACAGCTTTTTCATACACAAAAGTCTATGTTGCAAATGTCTGAAATTAAGTGAAAGGAATCCAGAGAATTTACCATTGAAAAAAATAATAAAAAAAAATCACATGGGGAAGGTGTGAATTGCATAAATATTAAAGAACATGTCTAATGTCAGAGATGACACCTGAGTAGTCATGACAAGAATGGAATAGGTATTTCTTGAATTCCTGGTCAATAATATAACTACAGACCATCTTCTCTATGAAGTGTTATGAGTAGGTATACAAAAATTCTTTACAACTTAAAATAACATTTCCAGATTATACAGAAAGATTCTAGCTAACCTCCCAGCCATATCTTCTATTCCCACCTATCTACAATATCCCCACCTTAGAATTCAAAGGAATATTTATATTTTTACTCATTTAGAGAAACTACTAAAAAATCAAATTTCTATAGTAGAGTTTATTCAGGGGAAACAGAATGACATAAGATACAAGAACTCTACTTCCTTAGAAAACACTGCAATTTTATAGGAGAAGAAAAAAAAGAGTGCATGGAAAGAGAGAATTACATCCCTTCCTCTTCACATTTTTTTAACTAAAGCCATAATCCCAGGAAAAATATCTGAACAGATGTTTTCCCTTGAAAACATTCCAGAAAATGAAAGCACACATGGCATACTGATCTGCTACTTCCTTCAACACATTCTCATTCAGAGATAACAAATGTACCATGTGATGTTGCCATAGTAGCTACTTGTATTTTACCATGTACTGAAGCAGAGGAAACAGTATATCTACCCATTCCCTGGGCACTGGACTTGCTGTAGTGGCAGATTATGCCTCCAGCATTTGATGTAATTTTTCTTCTCTAACACTGCTCTGTGTGCAGCATTTCAGAGCATGTCTGTTGAAGTACAGTACGCAACAAGAAACCATTTAGATCACATATCTTGTATGTCTAGTTTATCTGATCTACTATACTTGCCAAGCACCATGAAGGAAGAACAGCACAGCAAGAAACAGCATGTTCATGCCAATGAGACAGCTAATGGATAAGTTCAGGATGGTCATCTGGCATGGAGAATATTGTTCTCCTCCTTGCAGCAAATCCTTCCCCAAGCAGCTCCACCAAGACTTTCAAAATGGGAGGAAAGGACTGCATTCAATACATCTCAAGGCTTTTATATAGCTGCCTATATTTGAGCAGCTTTAGGTGTTCCGGGCTTGTCAGACTTTAAATTAGGAGCTGTAACTTTCTATAATCTCCCTGTCATATATTCTGTCTGCATGCTTTTCAAACTAATGATTTTATATATATATATATATATATATAATATATATATATTATAACACTACATATAAAACACTATTAATAATGCTGGAAAAGTACTAAACGTACTCATTATGAAAAGAGCTGATACCTCATCTTCCTGAGAAACTTGTATGAACAGTAGGTAATAATAGAAATACTTGTAGAATCCAGTGGAGAAACTTGAAATACTGAGTAAGAACTGTCGGAAAATATTATAGGGCAAGAAATGTCTTTCTTGCCCTATAATATTTTCCGACAGTTCTTACTGTTAAATAGGAAGCATGATTGAAACAGAGGCATTTAAGGTCAAATGTTGCTCAGGAAAGCTATAACTAAAGCAAGATTTGGTATGTCAACACATTCACTTTCTTACATTGACTTTAAAGTAGCCTAATAAAACATGAATATGACTATGTACACTGAGAAGACAATCAAGCCTGACTGTGTCAGTATCATTCCTGGAGAGAATTGTATAGCACAGGCTCTGGGCCTCTAGACTTAATGATGAATAACTTTTTTTTTTTTTTTCCCAAGTAAAAAAGAAAAATGACACTAATTATGGTAGAACTGAACTGTTCCCGAGTCCTCTCCTTCACAGGAAAAACAAGCGAACAAACAAGCAAACAAAAACCCACCAACAAATATGTACAAAAATAATTATAAGTTTATTTTAGCCTTACTTTTTGAATGTCATGATCTTCAGAGACGTTCTCAGATAATTATTAGATTCAGATAAACTAGATGTAAAGATATTCATGGGTATGGTTATAATTAAGGTTCTCAATTTCAAAAGAACAAATTAAGTTACCTAATTAACAAAGTCAGTTGGTCTGAAGTACTTATGGACTGCACAGTAGTATAGGCTTGGGAAATTTCTCTATTAAAGGTACAAAATCTACAAAAAGATCCTATCCCAAGTATGGAGGACACTTCTAATTTTTTAAGCTTACAAAATCACAAAAGAACATAGAATCATGGAGAGTTTGTGTTGGAAGGGTCTTAAAGACCCTTATCTAGTTCCAACTCCATCCCACTGGACCAGGTTGCTCAAAGCCCCATCCATCCTGGCCTTGAACATTTCCAGGGACTGGGCATCCACAGCTTCTCTGGGCAACCTGTTCCAGTGCCTCATCACCCTATGAGTAAACAATTTCTTCCTAATGTCTGATCTTAATCTAGTTTAAAATCATTACCACTTGTCCTACTGCAACACTCCCTGATAATGAGTCTCTCCCCATCTTCCCTATAGGAAAGGTACTGGGAAGTAGGTTATGTACTGGAAGGCTGTTATGAGGTCCCCTTGGAGCACTCTCTTCTCCAGGCTAAACAATTCCCACTCTCTCAGCCTGTAGGATATTTAAGAAAAAATAGAGGTTCTACAAGAAATGAAAACGGGATCGAGTGCACCCTCAGTAAGTTTGCAGATGACACCAAGTTAGGTGTGTGTGTCGATCTGCTCATGGGTAGGAAGGCTCTGCAGGAGGATCTAGATAGGCTGGACCGATGGGCTGAGGTCAACTGTATGAAGTTCAACAAGGCCAAGTGCCGGGTCCTGCACCTGGGGTGCAACAACCCCAAGCAGCGCTACGGGCTGGGAGATGAGTGGTTGGAAAGCTGCCTGGCAGAGAAGGACCTGGGAGTATTGGTTGATAGTCGGCTGAATATGAGCCAGCAATGTGCTCAGGTGGCCAAGAAGGCCAACAGCATCCTGGCTTTTATAAGAAGCAGTGTGGCCAGCAGGTCTAGGGAAGTGATTGTCCCCCTGTACTCGGCCCTGGTGAGGCCGCACCTCGAGTACTGTGTTCAGTTTTGGGCCCCTCGCTACAAGAAGGACATGGAGGTGCTCGAGCGAGTCCAGAGAAGGGCAATGAAGCTGGTGAGGGGTCTGGAGAACAAGTCTTATGAGGAGTGGCTGAGGGAACTGGGATTGTTCAGCCTGGAGAAGAGGAGGCTCAGGGGCGACCTTATCGTACTCTATAGGTACCTTAAAGGAGGCTGCAGTGAGGTGGGTGTTGGTCTATTCTCCCACGCGCCTGGTGATAGGACGAGGGGGAATGGGCTAAAGTTGCGCCAGGGGAGGTTTAGGTTGGATATTAGGAAGAACTTTGCTGAAAGGGTTGTTAGGCACTGGAATAGGCTGCCCAGGGAAGTGGTTCAGTCACCATCCCTGGAGGTCTTTAAAAGACGTTTAGATCTGGAGTTTAGTGATATGGTTTAGTGGAGGACTTGTTAGTGTTAGGTCAGAGGTTGGACTAGGTGATCTTGGAGGTCTCTTCCAACCTAGATGATTCTGTGTGATTCTGTGATTCTGTGAAAAGCATAATGATAACTGTCAGGAACCAAATCCAATGAAAACCTGATGTTAAAAAGAAAGGATTAGAAATAAGAGAACAAAATAGAAACATGCATTTGTTATGCACTGAGTATGGGTTAAAGGTTAGAAATACTTCCAAGTGTGGCTGAAATTCTAAATCAATGTTTCCTCTGAATTTTTTACACATACAGTTCTGCTGAAAATGGAAGCAGAGTTCTGATGGCTTAATGTGAATAAGTTTATAAAAATTTCCTTGGGAACAGAAATTACTCTATTGACTTAAAATCAGAAACCAAAGGGCTTAATACAATGTGTGGAAAGCTTACAGAATTCTGAAATTGTTGATCTGTTAGCAAGTATGTTTAACAATTTTGTTAAGTCTTTGAGAGTAATACTGGATGACTGGAGAACAGCAAGTTAACACTTAAGTAGAGGAAAGTTGTACATACAATTACAATATCAACCTGAGCAAGGTTAGGATAGGCTTGAATGTAAAGATAAATGGGAAAATCATATCAAGTGTAATATTGATTTGCTAAGGTTTGCCTAAGCCATACTATTTAGATAGCTTTCTAAGATGAAAAAATGGATTAATTTTTTCTCTACTCTGCTGAGACTTCTGAAAGCAATTTTTAAAGTATCACATAGGAGATTAAAGTAGAGAATCAGATGATGAGGGATTATAAAAGAGGGCATGAATTGTTTAAAAGAGAGATAACAATGTGTGATGTTGCAAGGAGAAGCATCAAGGAGTTCAGTGCCTGAAAAGGAGGTGAGTTAATGATGAGTACTAGGGAGGATGAATAGCAGAATGGTGTCAAGGACCAGAGTAATAGACTAAATTCAATAGTCTAGGCTGCAACTGATCTAAGGGGCTAATAATAATAATAATAATAATAATAATAAATCTGTTATAGGTGAGATACTCATCGACTGAAAATGACTGAGGAAAAAGACTCAGACAAATGCTTATTAATAAAAGGATTACATTACCAACAAGGAGTCATTGTGGAAAAAAAAAAAAAAAAAAGAGATCCTAAGTGAAATCAGCTAAGATAAGCAAGCATGTGATGTTTTGCAAAATGATACAGTAAATTCTCTCTCATCTGGAGGTGTTTCTGTATAATTCTGTCAAACTGATGGCCAAAAGGCTATGAGAAGATAAAAAAAATTGTTAATACATCAAGCAATTTAATATTAGTTTGGGAAGAACAGTGCAACATGAGAACAACTAGGTATAAAAGATTAAAAATTAATTCACCCAGAAATAAGTGACATTTTAGAGCATTTTTCTAATGGCAATAATGGGAATAAAAAGCTGAACTGCACATAAAATTATACTGAATTGGTTTAGGAAAAAGGTTATTTCTATGATGCTTGCCTGCAGTAGCATGGAAATAAGCTCAGTGTTTCCTAAATTCCCCTTGTGTATTTCAATGATTCCGATCTTGTAAAGAACATTTTTTTTTTAATTTGATTTTTTTTTCCAAATCTTAAAATGCTCATGTGCCTTCACAGAAATATATCTGTCTCATTGGGATGATTTCTTTGAAGCCAGTGACATCACCCATAAATCCACAGGGAGAAAATCAGACCTAAAGTGAACTCTCATAAATGCAGAATTCTAGGGACTGTGCAATTATAACAAATGTAAAAACACATATTTTGCAAAACATCACTAATCTTTTCTGACTAGCTTTATTCTTCCCAAGCAATTATGACTTCAATGTACCTTAGTGTTATTGAAATAAAATCTAAGTATATAAACAGTTTTAATGTTTTGACACAAATTAATTAAGCTACTTACTGTAAGAAGCACATAAGGGAAAAAAAAAAACAAAAACATGGTTCCTTGATTTCGAGAGAAGTGATTTAAAAAGACCATATCTTTTCTCTATACTACTGAAACATGAGACAAACTAAAAATGGTATTAACAACAACAACAACAAAATCACATTTCCATACAGGAACAAGCCTAGGCAAAGCAAAGCACATTACACTGAACCATCATACACATAGTTGCCAAAAGAAATATCCTTTTCCCTAAGAGGTGGGCATTCCACCAGAACATGCAGTATTCACTGAGTTGGAGCAGGCTGTGTCAGGCTCAACTGAACACTAAAGCAGAGTTTGAGGGAGAGGAGGGAAGGGAGAAGGAGCATGCTGTCTCAATGTAGGTTCAGCTCTATTAGTGTTTTACCTTGGATCAGGAACATGCTTTTGAAGTGAGCCTCCTCATCCTCATCATAATAGCTTGCATCACAGCGCAGTCTCAAAGTGGACAAACTGTACTCCTTTTGGATGAAACTAAACTGGAAGATGCACTGCCGAAGCCCACCTAATGCATTCCAAAAGCAAATGATTATTTAAACTGCACAGTCAGGCTAGATCTAGCCCAAAGTAAAGGCCCTGAAATACATTTACAGTGGGCATGAGGTATCCTCTGTAGTGTTTTGTTCTACAGATACACATTTATTTGGTTAGGTCATACCGCTTGCTCAATGTAGACATATCCTGTACCTCTAGCAAAGCTCACTTTTTCTTTTTCCTCCTGGGGAAACACAATGACCGTATAGCATAAAATGGCCTAAATTATGTTCAAAAAGAAACTACAGTCCACATACAAATGCCTTCAAAAAGGGAAAAATAAAAAGATGCAATACTGTGGGCTAGGTTAGAGGGAGAAGATGTAACAAGATGGAAGACAGTTCAGACATCAGGGAAGGAAAGCCTGAAAAAAATAAATAAAATAAAATAAAATAAAATAAAAATAAATAAAATAAAATAAAATAAAATAAAATAAATAAAATAAAATAAAATAAATAAAACAAGGTAAGGAGCAGTAAAGCAAATGACATAGCTAGGAAACAGAATAGGTAAAAGAACTGTAGGTGTAAATATTATCAGTGTATTCTCCTTTCCCATGTAATTAAAAGGATCTGAGGACTATGTAGTAACTCGTTCCATTTCTTGTTCTTCTAAGAAAACAAACAAACAAACAAATAAGCAAACAAAAACAACAACAAAACAAAAACCACTCCACCACCACCAAAATATTTTCAAGTGTGGTAGATACCAGGAAATCCTGGGTGTCCTCTTTCTCCTTCACATAAAGTGGGGCTTGGAAAGCCTGGACTGAATCTAGTGAGAGCTAGCCGTTCTTCCAGTCTCCCCACATGAACATGTAGGCTTGTAAAGAAACACTTCTTCATGTTCCTGTTCATAGAGCAGGCTCCTAACGGAGAGTTTTTCCTTTGTTAACACACAAGTTCAGAATAGATGATCAAAGAGTTATCCCACCTCTGGGTAACCAGTTGTTAACTGCTGCAAATAACAGATGTGGACAACATCAAGGTGCAAGTTGTATGCTAGTAGCTTTTAAAATGGTAGGTAGTGGCTTAATAAGGGAAGAAATCAATACAAGTATGTTGGAAAAAACTGGCAGAAAGATGTGGACCTCAGCACTGGCACAGGTTGCCCAGAGACATTGTGGAGTCTCGTCCCCTGAAGATCTTCAAAAGCTACCTGGATGTAGTCCTTGTCAAGCTGCTCTAGGTTTCCCTGCTTGAGCAGGGGGGTTGGACTAGATGATCTCCAGAGGTCTCCCAACCTCACACATCCTGTAATACTCTGATTCTGTGACCCGTAAATTTAATAGATGGTTTAGTAGAGCCTCAGTTTCTAAATCCAGGAGAAAAAGAGTTAAGATATTTCACCCTCTTGAAGTCGTATATACTACCCCACGACAGACACAATATATGTATATTTTACTGTCTTTGATCTACTGCAAAATGTGTACAGCTTCCCTCCAGTCAAAAGCTTTGCTTACTTAACAGAAGCTCTATGTGTTCAAGAAGTTCAAGAAAGGCCTCTATTAGGCATGTAATTAACTTCATGAACTAGTCCTTAATCCCACAGGCTTAAACAACTCCAACTTACCTGCTGACAGCTGCCACAGCAATAAGTTCCCAGCAATCTGCCAGAGACCCTACATTGTGGCTCAGTGATGTGCTCTGAAACTTTTAAGTGACTTTTGCCTCCTCTTTAACCACAGCCTACCTGCACAGCAGCCAAGCCATGGGTATCGCCTTACCCCACCTTCTTCCCTTCCAATACTCATAGCTTGTATCTCAACCACAGCTAACCTTTCCATGTTTGGTGGCCTTGCAAGGAGAGCTGCCACCTGGTAACTTCCAGCAGCTCTTGCCAGCTGAAGGAAGGAAAAGATTTAATAAAAGTTGCATGGCTGCTGTGAAAAAGAGAACTTAAAGTCTTCCAGTAAGTGACATACAAGAAGCTGTTGGCATATTTTCAGTAATCAGTTCTCAGGCTTGTTCATGTCTCAGTTTTTTAGAGTTTTAGTGAACAAGTCATTCTGGAAGAGCAACCTGTACTATAAATGACTTTGTAACTGCCTTAGAATGAGGAAAAAGAAACATAATTTGCTTTTTAGTTCATTTCACAGGTTGCTGAGAATTGCTAGTTGCAGTACGCGTCATAGCTCTTTAAAGTGAAACGAGTCAGTATTTTAAATGGACACATGAAAACAAATTAAACTATTGACAGACAGTACTAATGGTTCCTCCTGTCTGTCCCAACTCCTCTCTGTTTAGTTACTTTCTACTTCTGATAAAAGACAAAATATATCTACTAGACGTGAAATATTCTTAGTGAAATAAAAGGACTTATCCATGGTGCCAGTATTGGTATTCTGTAAAATAACTACATTCACATAAATGTTAAATAATTCTGTAATGTGCCAAGCAATGTTTATAACTGCACAAAAATAATAATCCAGATGAGAGCTTTTACATTACAATATGATTACGTTTTTTTACATACATTATAATTAAACAGACCCTTCTTCTTTCAGTTTAATAGCCAGGAATAGTATCTCATTAGAAGTACTTTCAATTTAACCCTTGTAAGTTGGAAAATATTGTCCTATAATTAGCTCAGGGTATTTAAACCCTCCCAGCAAAGCAGTAAATGCATATGGATGCCTAAATGTTAAATGAATTATAGTAATGCACAATGTAAGCCTTTTGTTGTATTTTTCTTCTTCCTTTTTTTTTTTTTTTTTTTTTAATCAACCAAGGTTACTATGAGAGAAATAAATAACTTTTATAATTTCACTGCCTATAGAATCTACTATTTCATGTACTCTTTCTTGAAATGGATTATTCAGCTCATTTCCAAGGACTTTTGAGGGCAGCCAGCTGAACTCTAGGAGTAAAGCTTGCCCTTATTTCTCTGTACTGTACTACTACGTAGTAGAGAAAAGTGATTTGTGAAAATGTGCCAAGAGCTGCATTGATGTTATTCATTGGAAAAAAAGTTTAATTCTCCTCCCAGTGTGAATCCCTCAACTCTTGTTAAAGTTAGTCAGAGGTATAAAATGACAAATGCTCACACGTAAAGGATAGCAATAAAATATATTAGTTCACCTAAGTTAATGCTAAAGAGTTACATGCAGTCCATATTAATAGCCCACCTGAGGCAGACAAGGCCTCAATACACGAATGAGGCTAAAGGTTGTGGATAGGGCATTCCCAGTAAAGAAGGGATGGGCTTTCAGTTCTCCTCAGATCTTGTTCTCTAATCACAGGGTTATAAAAGTGGCTCCCACCACAGGGTCTTCTGTCCCACTACACAAATTGGACCAGATGCAGGAAGAGAAGTGTCAGATACAGCTCTCTCTCACCTCAGTCCTTACCCATCACCTGCTGGGTAGGGAAGCAGGAGCTGCAGTTCTGACTGCTTCAGGCTGAGGTAAATGTTTTAACCATTAGATTAGTTTGGAAAGAGTAGCATAAACTAACTACCTATTTTGAAAAAAGCAAACCAGACATTTCTATGGAAATGCGTTAAACCAGTGCCTGGAATTGAGAAACAGTGTTTGGCTCTGAATCCTTGTTTCACATAGGCACTTACCACAGAGATGCTAGTGGGCAAGGTGGGGAGAGAAGGTAAATAAACATACCTCTTTGCTCTCAGGCATTTTCTATTTGCTAGCTGAGACACAACTCTCCTCTGCGTGCTAGGTATGGTAAATCCTATTTTTAGGCACTCAGGTCTCCCTCTTCAATATACGGGGGACTAAGATGTTTCATACAGTAATTTCAGTGCCATTGGAGTAGAGTTTGCCAGGTTTTCAACAACACAGTGCTGTGTATCACAATGGCTAAGTCCAGGCCTGAATTATTCATCAATAGACGAGGGCTACTAAGATGATTAGAGGACTGGAGAACCTGTCGTACAAGGACAGGCTGAGAGAGCTGGGCCTGTTTAGCCTGGAAAAGAGGAGACTGAGCGGAGACCTCATCAATGTATATAAATATCTGGGGGGAGGGTGTTGAGAGGATGGAGCCAGTCTCTTTTCAGTTGTGCCCAGCAACAGGATGAGAGGCAATGGGCACAAATTGAAGCATAGGAGATTCCGGCTCAATATGAGGGGGCACTTCTTTACTGTGAGGGTGAGAAAGCACTGGAACAGTTTGCCCAGAGAGGTTGTGGAGTCTTCTTCTCTGGAGATATTCAAAACCCGCCTAGATGTCATACTGTGCAACCTGCTGTAGGTGATCCTTCTTGTCGTGAGGTTAGACTAGATGATCTTCAGAGGTCCCTTCCAAGCCCACCCATTCTGTGATTCTGTGATTATTTATTGCTCAGAAAGCCACAGTTCTGTACATCTGCAAAAGGTTATGCAATACATACTGGCACGTCACTGAGTATTTAAGTCATACCAAAACCAACATTGTCCAACATTGCAGTGACACTGGTTTGCAAGAACTGTGTTGTATCTTTCTACTGGTCTCCTTTGCACTCGTGTGCAGTACTGAACAGATCTCTTATGTGTCTGATTTGGTTTTTGCACCTCTCCTTCTGGGAACCAAAGCGTAGTCTACTTTCTGAAGAGACTCTGAGTGGTGTTATCTTACCACAAGATGCCCAAGGCCAACAAAGGGTCTTTCCAGGTGAGATGTGAGCTATGATATGTTCTTGCCCCAGTAAGGGACAACAGCATACATGTTGCCCCTTACATGGGGACATGGAGGGACGCTGGGGTTCCAGGATATAGTATCTATTTTAAGCATATTGTAGCCAGATGGCCAGTGCTTTGAATCTCTTGATTTGCAGAAGTCTTCACTCTTCAAAAATCCCAGTGGCATGAATGGGAGAGGTTGTAAAGTGAGGCTCTGTTCCATATCAGCCTGGAACAAACTGCTCTTACCTAATTATCAGTAAAATCATGTGGCCCTTGCTCACCATTTATTCAGAAAGAAGCTTTGCTAAAAAAGGACTTCAAAAGCTGTAAAGTGAAGCTGTCTGAAATTGATATATTCTTAAAACCGTGATCTGTACCTATTACTCTCTCTGTTTATTCTACTCCTCTTTCCTCTGGGTACTACAGATGCTTTCTGGAATTTCCAAACTACAAATCAAATCCATCTGTGCAAAACTATAAATAAAAATTTTGCAAAACAGCTTTATTTAAATCAAATGCCAGCAGCACCAATTAGCTCTTGCTATGCTATCTACTGTATAAGGCCTAAAGATCTGAACACAGTCTTTCATCTGTTAGCATTCAGGAGACTGATAAAAATTTACTCTGCCTTTAAACAAGCTGTACGTGACTGAAATTTACCTCATCCTGGGGTGTGCTATAAATAATGTCAATCTGAAGGGGCTGTGAATTCTTTCACAGTTTTGTTTAAGAGCTATTTATAACCGTGGTTATCAATGACTGTACCACAAAATTTCTGTCAGCTTAGAATTTCAGTTGCAGCCAGGAAGTTTGATGGATGCTTGCCCACTCTTCCCTAGTGAAATATAATTATCAAGGCATAAAAATCACTTAATCACAATGCTGGAATGTTTAAGCATAACAGTAATTAGTTCTTCTGTAATGCTTTCCATCCACAGATGTAAGTATTTTACAACAGAAATTATCACTTCCATTTTATAGTTGAAGTAAACTGAGGCAGAGAAGGAGCAGAACAGGATCATTTTTACAGTTGGCTAGAAAGAAAGCCTTGAAGAGAAAAAAAGTCTTCTCATTGCCAATCCAGAGTACCCCTTGCTCCTGCTGTTTAGCACAGGGTCAGGCAGAGAAACAGCAAGAAAACATTATGTCCCAGATTGTTCTTTCTGCTGGAACAACCTCTACTGAAAATACTACTACTACTATAATAATAATTCTATAAAAGCCCAACCTTTTCGAGTGTACTCACTGTGAAGTTTGATACAATTTTTTGAAAAAAAAATAAAAATTGCAGTGTGCTAAGCTGGCCGTCTAACACTGTACTCCAGCCAGAAATGATGGAATAGGGCTCAAGCTCTCTTTTGTTGTTTTTCTTTGAATCAGAGCTATGATTATGAGCAATGGCTGGGGGCACTCACATTGTGCCACTTGAACTGAAATTATTGGACCAGTGGAATTATTGAACCAGAGTGAAAATGTGGACTCTCTCAGCCAACTCAATATCCAGCAGTGTTACTCTCATCACCCACAAGGCAGCTCAGAGGACTCCCAAGTCTTTGAATTCTGTGGGAAGGATGGTTCATGGGCACCACCAGGAATAGAAACTGTAGATAAATTTGGTTCAACATAATAAACCTTGCCTATTAGACATGGACAGGACTGAAGGAATCTTTTATTGATTTTGTTTTTGGGTAGTGGTACATGGTCATTCTTAGCTGACAGAGCAAAATTAGTCTAGGTAATTTTCCTATTGCTTTTGACACCAGAAGAGAGGTGATCTGTAGATTTAGTCCTCAATAGAGCGTGTGAAGATAGCCACAAGGAGGAAAAGACAATTCAATATTACATATGTAGTAGACATGTTGACTGAAGACCAGCACTAGTACACACTGGTTAAATAGTAAATATTTACTCTAATATTATGAGTTCTTCATTTTCATATACTAATAATCTCATAACTTATATGCTGAGAGCTCTCAAATGCAGCTTTTCAGCACTTACACTTGTGCAGTTTTGCAATGGTTCTTATCTCCCAGGGTTATGCCACCATTTCTTTATCATATACGTCATAAAAATTACCCTATTAATCTTTCTTGCCAAAATCATTCTTTTTCCCTTGAACAGCTGATAAAAGTATTTCCTGCACCTAACTACCAAATGACATCATGGTCTATTTTTTCCAACCTCATGTTCAAACAATGGACAGAATTATTTCTATTACCTCAGTAGCATTACTCTAGCCTGGTCTTATCATTCCAAGAAGAAAAGGAAATAAGAAGACATTTTGAAAGTATGAGATGTTGTTCTCCCACATAAAGCAGTCTGAGAAATGGTACAAAGAGCTCTCTCTCATGATGGAAGGATGGAAAACCTATGAATCATTTTCTGTCTTCTGTCGCTGGTGAATTCAAAATTCCTTCATATGATGTAGCAGTCAGCATGAAGGTCATAAGATGTTTAAGATCAGCATTATCTTGTTTTAAAATAGCCATGAGAATTGTTTTGACAGAAAGAGACCATTAAAACAGCTTTACAGTCTTCAGCCACCATAAACTGTGCTGGCATCTTTTATTTACTACCTTATGGGGTCTGAGCCACAATTCCCATATATTTAAGTGGTAGTAGCTATGCAAAACTCAAGATATATATATATATATATATATATATTAATATATAATATATATAAATAAATAGCAACGTCCTTTCAGGTTATGAGTAAACAAAAGATAAGTGGTTTGAAAGCTAGGGTAATACTTTCTCTACATGAATCTATAACTGAGTACCTACCTAGAAGCATATAATGCCTACTATTCTCAGCAAGAATTGTGTGTGTTATTTTGAACATGTCAAAGTGCATACAGTCATTCATCCTATGGGCAATAGCTGGTGGTAGCTGAATAAGTATAGACTTTATACTACACTTTATAGTGGCACTTTTCAAAGCAAAATTGTACACGTAGATACCATTACACAAGGAAAGTCCAGATTAAGGTTAGTGTTTATGATAAGGAGTGGATGGTTAGGCAGTGTTTTAGGAGCTAGTGCCCAGCCACAATAACCAGTTTAATCGGAGGTTAATTGGGGAAAAAAAAATAAATATTAAGCATCTGAACAGTTTGAGGTCACATTTTAAAGAAAGACTATTTGGGGAAAATATCTGATAATTATATCAAGGATTTGATTGTTTTAATGGAATCATTTCAAAAAACTTTTGAATATTTAAAAGAAAAAAAAAATCACTAAAATCTTAACTACGAAAACATTTCACTGTTGCTTTCCATTAGATCCTGATCTTCAAACAATATCATTTGCCTCTGTCTTTACTCTAGTGACTGCAGAATCAGTTTAACTTAAAATATTTTAACTCTGGAGTAATTACTTACATTTTCTTCTTTTAAGCTTGTATTTGGAATTTATTTAGTTCAATTGCTAGGGAAACATTTCATGGATTTCTTCCTAAAGATGTAGACACACCAAGATTTTGAAATGTTAAAAAACAGACATTTAAAGTGCATTGATGTGAAAGGTAATTAAAAAGTGAGAGAAACAGTAAAGTTATGAGCCTACCTCTTTGTTCTAAGAAGTTGTCTTGCCAAATAGAACATAATATTGTTTGTTGAACTGCAAAAAAGTTGTTTTCCAGCTTACTCTGGCTGTTTGTAAAAGCTCAGAAATGAGATCAGTTCTAGACTTTCAGTCACCTTACCAGACAAAAATCCATGTTTTAATTATAAATGCTTAAATGATTCATGTCATACTACATAATCCTACTTATGGTAAACATTAGAAGGAATGAATGGGGAAGAACACGTTATCTGGAAAATATTATCCTTTACTTCCGAGTGAAACTATTTACCTGAGGTCAGATTGATGCTTCTGTAAAAGACCAGCAAGGACTTAACAGCCCTGATGTAACACAGATACCAAAAGTAAGAGAATAAGAGCTCAGTAGAGCTACGAATGATTTGTTATTTGGCCCATAACTGACCCGGTGTCAGTCCACTACTGTAGAGACCCTGCCTGACTCTTGTCCTGTTCTGTCTACAGGACTGGGGCAATGGCAAAAAAAATAAAAAATAAAAAATGGGGGGGAGAAGGAGGGATATACATCCTATCTACCAACACAACAGAAAGAGGGCAAAGTGGAAGGTTTCTTCTTTAGTAAATGCGAGTATGTGACATGGAGATTGAGACGTGCAGGGTGAGTAAAGAACCTTTGAGGGAAATTAAGGCCCAGAAGAGAATTCATTCATGAAGAGAATTCAGCATTTTAATGAAAAACCCTTTGGTCTCAACACTGCATTTAAATAAAGTCCAGAATTAAGAACACGGATTTTCAAACAAACAAACAGACTGCTACAAAAAAGAACGACAAAAATATTGCAAAGCCTAAAAGAAACACAGAGCAATCTGCACACTTGGGAATACAAACTTGGCCCTTTGCATCCGTTAGTGGTGAAACAAATTCTTCATCTCCAAACATTGTGAACGGTCAAAAGTTCACTTTACATATTGGTTAGTGTGTTTCTTTAATAAGAGGGCTGCGTATCCGAGATAACAAAAGTGCCATGTGTTGCAGCAGATACTACAGTAAGGACTATTCTTACAGAACAGCAGAGAAGATAATCACATAGACCTTATGTAAATAAGCAGAACACACATTACAGCTACAGTAAATCTAAGCAGCTTTCAATTTGCTCTTTCCCTTGCTGCCTAATTTTTCAAGTCTTTTGCTTAACCATGCATTTTTTTTCCTTCTTTTGCCTGACTACTTCCTGCCTTCTTTGGTTTAACTCTCCTGTTCTTAATGCATAGGAAACAGGTCTTGCACAGAATCTATATAAGAATCTTTATGGTATAAAATCTAATTTAGGAAATAGTTGTGTAGTACTTCACAAATTATAATCAAATCTATCAAGTTGATAAGGCAGGCACAATATATGCTCATTTAAAAAGCTTCCCTATGGCATGTTTATTTATATCTGCCATAAGTGATATATAAGTATGCATATCTGTGTGAGAGAGGAAGTGTGTTTATATGCTCATGACTACATGTTTGTGTGTGCTAAAATATATAGCTGCATCTATTTCACATATGCACATTATTATCTGCTGATACCCAGGGATAATCACATTTAGAAATGTCATTTACTTAGCACTGCTGATGAATACTAGAAAATACCCTGAACAGTTTGCATGTACATATCCTAAAGTGGATCACATTCACTAACTTCAGGCCAAGTTACAGCAGCTGAAAATTATCTGTTGACTAAGAGACAATGTGATTTAAGATACCAGATTAAAGAGAGAAGGCCTGAGTCCCATCCTTTGGTCTTCTGTTGACCTCAGTGTTATTAGCAAAAAACTTCACTGGCTCTTCACTTCTATAAAATATCTTCCCTTACAAACCATGCTTTGAAATCTGCATGTGAATAATGACTTCAAAGCAGAATATTTATTATAATTATCCAGGTGACCAGATGTGGACCTATGTGGACTGCTAATCAGGCAGTATCTGAAAATTAGTCCTAAAGCAAGCATTTCTCCTGATAAAGATTATCCTCATGAAACGTTTATTAATTCCCATCACTCTGTGAGAACGGCATAGTGTATCTGTGCTTTGAGAATCAGATCCTGATTCTACCCAAGTTGAAAAGACAAAAAAATGCTGTTGAGGGAACAGAAAAACGTTTCCAATAAACAAGCATTGATTTCAGATGGTTTTGGCTGATTTCAGCATCACCTCCTACACTGTGTAAGCAAAGGGGTTATTTGTGATGTTGACATTTGTTTATTGGGTGCCATCATGTTCCATTGGGAGCTAGATAAGGACAAGTGACTCCCTTTATACAGATCACGGAACAAACATTTTCAATATTCAAATTTTAAAGCTGTAATTTTCATTTGATTTTAAGTAATTATTTACCATAGTTACTGTTACTCTTCAGTGTATTCAGGAGACGACAATTAGACCACAGGGATCTGTAATCCTATTTATGACATAGGGCTCATTAAATCAACAGCAAGGGTGATGTCAAAATCAGGACATCAAAAGCAAAACTTCTCACTACTGCAAATTGGCACAGAGCCAGCTGATATACACCTGCTGAGGCACTGGTTCTCCTACTTCATAGGAAGCATACATTACTGGAGCAAGGCAAAAAATGCTTGTTTTCTTCCTGATGTTCATAAATAAAACTATTTATTTATTTTTATTTCCCTTTTTCTCCTATCCTACTTAGGCAGGAGAACACTCCTGTGACTTCAGCCAAGGAATGTTCCATTGTGTGGAGTGTTAAATAGGTCATTTTTTAAAAACAGTCAAAGAGAAACTGAGGTCATAGATATGAGCAGTAGTACTGCTAAAGGAGACATATTTCAGTGCTGCCTATGAAGTTTAAGCAGACCAATACATCTCTGAAATAAACTTGTTCTTTCTTGCTTCAGTGAAAGCTGCATTTGTATGTGTTTATGGAAAATGCAGCTTTTGTGACAACAGTGAATATGTATGATGTATATACACAAATGAATATAGAATATAGGAAAAAAATCTAAAATCTTTTCTGTGCCAGTAAGAGTTTCATATGTCATTGTAAATCCTGGGAACCATCAGAAACAGACTAAGGCATCAGCTTAAATATTGCAAATACAAAGAACCCTTCAAAATGTGATGGTTATTCAAGTATCTTCGCAAGAAATTACTTTTCTCTCTTCGTTTGACTCTCCAGTCTTTCATAGTTACTTACTGATGAGTATCTTGTTTCCATGTGTCTGTGTGGGAGAATGAGTGAAATGAAATGCAGTGTTTCAGCCCAGGAAAAAAAAAAAAAAAAAAAAAAAGAGGGTTTTTAACTGCCATGCTGAGAATGTCATCAAAGATGTGTTTAGCACAGCTGGGTTGGACAACTCTGTACCAAAATGGAGATATCAACAACCAGCAGGAATATGCATATGCAAAAGATGCATAAGGACACAGAAAAACAACAGCTCTGGTGTTTGTTTGCCAGCCACGGACACAGACTAGATCTCTTGGTGTCTCTGCTAAAGCTCGGGTCAGGATTTGTGCAAAGTTTGCTGTTGACTACTACATTCCTCTTCTGTACCTTCTAGTAGGAGCAACAAGCCCAGTCTGTCCGTCCATTCATCCGTCCATGCTTCCTTCCTTCCTTCCTTCTCCATCCTAGTACCATCCCTTTTCCTACTCCCTGCCATGACAGCCCAAGCCCTGGCTTGACCCAGTAGGGATGGTAATATTCAATTTTGAGTTTATTGCTTTCAACTGTTTCTGAGGAGACTGAATTCCACTTTTTCTTGTTACGTTTTTGTTTCTTCAAGCCACAAAAGCAGAAATCACTTTGTGTGGGTATTCTTTCAGGCACACATAGGAACTAGACCAAGTCTGAAGAGCCCCATAGTGAGTTAACTCTTATTGTAGAATGAAGGAAGGGGACATAAGTTTGTGTGCAGTTTGCAGGTTTCATGGATGATAAACACTCCAGGCTGGCACAGCTTCTTAATCCAGGGTGCTCAGCATCCTACACCAGGCTTCTCTGGCTTTTCTTTCAGTTAGTGGAAAAAAGAGTGGTGGAAAGGTTCCTTGTTTCCTTCTTATGTTCTCAGTAGGCAAAATCAGTACTAAGCATCTCTGCTGTTTCAGCACAAAGTTTGCAGTTGCAGCAAAACTTTGGAAAGGCTGTGCACCAGACTAGAGAGTTCCCATACATAATTTTCTTCAAACCCCCATCAGCACGTATTACTGGTACTGGATGACCCAAACAAGCACATAGACATTGACACATTTCCATGCAAAGGAACATGTTTTATATGCACAAATATCTCTTCAAATTTCACTCTTGTATGATGATGATGAGGGAATCTTTAAAATATTATCCTATTAACTTCAACTAACCTTTGGAACCTGATTATTCCAAATCAAACACAATACCATTTGACCACACAAGGGGCACCCAAGGAGAGGTGACAAATACTACAAAAAAAAAAAAAAAAAGATAAAAGATAATTTAACAAGAAGCAAGTTGTAAAGGGTGACAAAGTGTTATTTCCATAATAAGCTTATCTGAGCCTGGGTAAGTTCCTGAACAGGGTGTGGATTTGGCAGTAGTTAGGAAACAGGCCACACAAAGAATGTCTGTTGAGCTAATGAATGCCACTGAAGTGGTTGACTTTCATTTCTCTGGTTTGGATCCTTGCCACCTTTACTCTAATGTCAGATTTTGTTTAATTGGCAAATACACCTTCAAAGGATTGCAGAGCCCTCCATGCTGCTCCATGGGCTGTTAATATTTAATTGTGATTTGTTAAAGGCATACTAGCAGTTGATAAAACCATGTGTCTGGGTGCTTTATTGCAGTGCAAATCAGCGGCTGGTCTTTCTACGTTTCTTTTTTTTTTTTTTTTTTTTTTTTTTTGAAAGAAGGATATTGTTTCAGAGACAGGGAGAGAAGAACATGCATTTGTTATAGTTTTCCATCAGAAAGTTTTTTGCAAAGAACCACAGACATTGCAAATAGACTTTGCAGGTATGAAATTCATAGAAGTGATTTCCTTATCTACATTTATTTCACTACAAAGGAAAACAATTAAGTCAATTGGAAATTACCGGCATCTTAAAAAGACAGAATTAGCTTTTGCCTTTTGCCCTTTGAAATGCCTTAACAAATTATGGACTTTGAGGAAAGGGAAATTATTTAAATTTGGCCTTTTTGATGATCAGTTTGAGAATACAACAGCAGGAATCCTCTTGGAATTTGTCCAGATGTATTACATTTCACTGAAGTTCCATTTCCATTGAACTTTTAGGAAGCAAAATATCTAGGACACGATTCAAATCAGTAAGTCTGAAGCACTAAGTTGTATGAAGAGCTTTACATCACACTGAAGTCCCTACACTATTTCTAAATATCACCATTTGTGTTAATTACATGGCCAAAAAAAACACCCAGCCATACAAAAAAACATAGTCTTTATTCAAACAAATGAATATTCAAGCACATGATACAAATAGCAATATAAAATGGAAAGTAAAGAAAGAATCCCTTGTAAAATATTTTCAGTCTTAGCCCAAGCGCATTCAACAAAATCACACAACCACACCCATTTCTTTGCTGTCTAAAAATCCTTAGTTCTTTTTAATTAACTTCTCCATTACAGTAACTTTTTATCTTCCTCAGAAATGGGAGTCAGACAATAAAAAAAAAAAAAAGCATCAAAGAAGTTATTTAACCCTGTAAGCAATAATTTACACTGATGCCAACACTTTGAAAGTGAGGGCACATTACCTTTTTGACACATGTGAGTAATTTCCCTTGAGTTCATTTCTGTTGTTGCCATGCTAGAAAATAAAGTTTATTCAAAGAGCAAAAATACACCAAAGTCTTTTTTTTAGAAACTGTTTTAAAACACATCTAGTCAAAAGTGGGACAATATTTCTGCATCTTAGTTGATGTTTCCCTTTCTACAACATCTGAAACATAGATAACCTTGATAATTTTAAAATGTTCTTTAATCAATAAAAACCAAGCCATAATCCAATATTAGTTATACCACTGAAAAACTCAGTAAAGACAATTGTCTTGATTCATTTAACTGTTTTCTTGTTTTTTTTTTTTTTTTTCTTCTTGAATATTTCTAAGGATGAGGGTAGCTAATCATCCCAATTTTATCTCTAGTTCAGCTGGTGACCTGATGGTTAGTTTTGAACCGTTTGAATATTTCTTTCCAAGAAAACAGGGAGCAGACTTCCCATTCAGGAATTGTATGCTGTTACAATCACCTGTGCACCTGCTGTCTTATTCAGCTGGTCAGAACATCTAGGGTGGAAACATTCTTGTTAAGCAGTCCAGCACAGAACCAGTAGCTACCATTACAATTTACAAGGAAATAACTAGGATCTAGAGCCTGAGGCTCAGACGGTTGGTTTATCCTAAACCAGTCAAACTGTAAACCAGTTTGGATCTATGCTACTATTTCTGTACATTGGAGGGAAAATGCTAATTTTGCCTTTTTTTATTATTATTATTTATTATTTTTTAATTATTGTAAGGACTTTGAAGCAGAAGAAATGTCATACCAGTTCAGATTTTCATTATTCATTACTTTATTTTTTTACTTTTCATTACTTTTCATTACATTATCCATTATTATTATTTTTTTTACTTTACTTTTCATTACTTCTCAAACTACTCCTTTTTCCAAATCTTAAACATTACATTAAATAGTTCTTTCAAACTACGATCATAATTCACTATGTTCGTCTCATTATTTATCTGCGTGTCAAATCACTTACAAATGCCTCAGTCACTGTGATATTCTATGGCAGTTATTTCCACAGAATCATCTCACATTCTGCAGAAAGCATTTTTTCTGTTTCAGATGGATATTTAACACTCTTTATCACATAGATGTCCTCTTGCCGTTCAACAGGGACAATGTGACGGGAATGAGCTAAATTTTGAGACAGGTAAATCCATATTGAACATGATATATTGTATGTAATACAAATATGCCATACAACAAAACAAAAAATCAAAAGCAAGTATTATTAAATATCAAGAAACACTGATTTTACATCAAATATATTTTTTCTTTGTCTGCTTTCTCTTTAAACACACTTAGAGGCACACCTCTGGACAAACACAGAAGTTACTTGCTCAAGATTCTTTGCATTATAGTTTGCTCAAGGCTGCTGTAAAACATGCAAGACACCCATCTCTCTGAAGTCAATAGTAGTGCTTGAGGTATGGAGTACTATGATTAAAGGTAGCAGAATTTAACCCTAAGTTCAATGTTACTTTTGAATGAATCAGATTAATTCATCTCCTCTTGTCCGTTATGGAAGTGTTATATTGTGATATGATGCACATTTTCTACTTCACTGTGTTTAGCATTATGTCTGTTTGAGCCTGAGCCAGAAAAAAAAATAATAATAAAATTATGAAGCTGAGAAGGAGGAGGAGAAATGGCAATGGGACTAATGAGAGGGAAAATAAAATAAATAAATAAATAAATAAATAAATATAGTTTTCAGGTTTCTATTCCTTTTGGAAATGTCTTAGATAAAATGAAAAGAGTTACATATTCCAATTGGTTTTATTTTATTTTATTTTATTTTTTTTGACATTGCTTTGCGTGACATTCTCTTAAGCCAGAGAAGGAAATAATATCTTGAACAAATCACTCAATGACAAAAGCACAAAAAAAACATACTCAAAGAGAAGCTGTCAACATTTTTCTCACAAATTAGCAACATATTTCTGTGGCACCCTCTTCTATTCCATCCTTTCATTAAACATATGAATGACAGCACAGAGTCTACCCACCCTGTTTGTAAGTCACATAGAAAATGGGAAGCTCACTGGAGACCATGACTGCCACTCAAACTGGTCCCTACAAATTGGAGATGTGGTCCAAAAGCAGCACAGCAACAACGACAAAAAATCTGAGAGATTGAACATGCAAACAGAAAATCAAGAACAACATGACAAGCAGCAAAAAAAAGGATTGATGAAAGGAAGTTAGAGTGGATCACAAACTAAATCCAGGTGAAAAATGTGATGCTATTGACAATTAACAGGTTGTGACAAGTAACACAGAGGAGATAATTTCTCTTTATCCTGCAAATATGAGATCTCAGCTGGAGTCCAGTTTTGACTACCCTGCTATAAAAACAAGGTAAATCAGTTCAATAGAGTCAAAACCAGTCATTTCCAGCCATCATTGCATACTGCTATAGTTCTAGAAGGATCACAAAACATACTCCGTATCTGGAGCCACCAGAGCTACACCACTCTGAACTCGATGTAGCTACATATAGAGAAAGGTCATGGGAGGAATATTAATGATTCTGCATTCTCATTGTGAAGTAGAGAGATGCCAACATAAACTGAATTTCACTTTGGCTTTTACCCATGCCCATTAGCCATAAAAACAAACAAATCCCAAAGAGCAAAGGGAGATTGTGTGTGGATAACAAGGGAGTTGGGGGTTAAACAGGCATAGGACTGATATGATGGCATGGTCCTAAAACCAAGCAGCCACTAGCCTAAGAACTGCTGGCAGCTTTGATCATTATTTTGAACCCCTCCTGGATTAACATTAGATTTTATTATTATTATTTTATATATATACACTCAGTCTTCCACTCTTATTTGCTGGAAGTAAGAACTTCTTTCATTCTTCCCCATGCCAGGATACTTCCCCATGCCAGAATTACCCCATGGTAATTCTTCCTGTCTCCACATGAGATTGGTATTTCTGGCAAACCCTCCATAATTCCTATATGTTGATGTAATTGTCTGCTCTGTACTTTGTTATTTGTTCCTCCTATTCTGAGATTTAATTTATAAAGGCAGTCACCTGAATTAACCCAGTAATTTATCTGAAATTTAGGAGTGCAAAGGAGATCACAGTGAATATAAGATTTAAGATTCACCAGGTGATAATACTTCAAGTAGCAAAAAAAGGCTTTTTGGAAAACATTCATTTTTTTTCTGGTATAATGTATATATATATATATGATACTGAATATTTAAATCTTATTTTTCTAACTACTGCTTGACCTTATATCTTGCTAATAAAAAGTTTTCTTAACTCAATTCACTATTGAAGTTTAACATTGTCCTCAGGTAAACATGAAGAGCATGCTCACACTGAACAATATACACAATTTGATACCAGCATTTTCATTTTAATTTGTAAGTTTGTTTGTTGTTTTTGTTGCTGTTGTTCAGGAAAAAATAAATAAATAAAAGCTTCCAGAATGCTTCTGTCAGCATAAAATATTAGTCTGTGAAAAAATGTTTTCATACAGGAACCTCAGCATGTCTAGCATTTCAGCAAAAACATTTATGCCAAAAATTTGGAGATATATTTACCAAGATATATATATATATATATATAACTTTAAAAATATATCTAAAAAGAACCCAAATATTTGAAAATATAAATTTATCAAATTATTTCCTATTGTGAGGATATTAGATACCATCTCTTTTTCAGTCAAGCAATGGCTCTTGGAGGGAAGGAATAGATGAATTCTCCTACTCATTTTTGTCTTGAAAATGTGAAAAAAGGGATAAAAGCAGAAGAGAAATGGGAGAAAACTCAGTGGTGGACAGCTGTAGAACCACACAAGATGGTGAATAGCTGTTGTTACTTGGAGGTCATGTGACACCAACTGCTAGTCAGGTTCCATCTTGTTGGCCAACTAAAGCAGGAGACACTGGTTAGGAAAGACAAAAATCCTCAAAATTTAGTTGGAATTCCTGGAAAACTTTGTTCTTTATTGTAGAAGAAATATGCTTCTGTCTCCACTTGTGGTCTGAAAGATATCTCTTTCCTACAAAATGCTTGACTCCCACCTGGCAAATATAGCACTGTATGGACAGTGCAATTGACAGGGACAACCTAGTGCCCCATATGTTCTGAAGAGTTTTGAAAAGGCACACAGTGAACGAGGGCATGGGAATAGTCTGTCTTAGCTAAAGAAAGCCTCATCTGCCTTGCAGGAATAGTCTTCTTCTCAGTAGATATTCAAAACCCTCCTGGATGTGATCTTGTGCAATGTGCTGTAGGTGACCCTGCTTGGCAGAGGGGTTGGACTCTCCAGAGGTCCTTTCCAACCTCAGCTGTTCTGTGATTCTGTAAAATGTGTTGGTGGATTTGGGCACTAAGACCTGTAGCAGGTATGTGCCTATTCAAATTGGAGAATATCCACTCTGCTTGGAGACAGGCATCAGACGTGCATAAAAGTGAGTGGTTTCTCACTGGAGGTTTTATGAAGGTGTTTTAATGACAGTCCTCAAGACAGTACTAGTGCTAAACAACATGGACAGATGAGCCTCATGGACTTTACTGTGGGCATTGTAACCAGTTAGAGAAGATCACAGACCCAAAGCCTCAACCCTATCTGCCCCTTCCTGCCTGAGAATGTTTGAGAACCACTTAGTGTGTAGGAAAGAGGGGAATCCTTTAAATAAGAACTAAATCTGTTGAAACAAGTGAAGTAACAGCATTGTAAAAATCCATATGGGAGCAAAATGACTTTGACAGTCTCTTACACAGCTCCAGTGTAACTCATTAAACTTGTGTTTCAATGTAGTATTTGTTTGACTATAATTTTTCTCAGATGCAGACCTTCTTATACTTATATTGTAAGAGCATAGGCACTCACTATTTGGGAGGTTATTGAACTAATTCTCCAATAGTCAAAACAAGGAACAACTGTGACTTAGAGTTAAGGGACTCAAAAACCTCTTCTTTCTGCAAAATCAGCAGCCTGTCAGCTGTAAAGAATTACGAGCATTTTCAAGGATTTCTGCAGAAAAGAAAATATTAATAAAACGATTAACAGATTTTCCCTCCCTCTTAATATGTTTAACACTCAGCACCTTTGCTTACCTTTTAGCTTAATGTCACTAGTTCAGTTATTTTTATAAATACTGCTGTAGGATATCTTGATATATAAATAGTTTATAGTAAGGCTTGTTTGGGAAGATCTTAGTATACTGAGTATCTGACTGATATGGAAGTTAGTTACAAGGAAAATAGTATATCTTACCTGTTCGAAAAACCAAGCTTTGACCCTACTGCAGATCCTGTTGGAAGTTGTCAAAAACCTAAGTTCTGCATTTAATTTGCATCCAGCTGACGAGTTTGCACCTCCGGTGTAGCTGCTGGAGAAGTGCACTGAGGCTGGGATGACCTGTTCTTGGCAGTACTCCTCCATTCTGATTCAAGGGGCCAGATATCCTGCCAAGACCAGAATACTGTGTTCTGCTCAGATGTTAACCGAGATCAAAACAGAATGTCAAACACTTCTGAAGCAAGGTTTTCTTCTTCACAGTTTCCATCTTCAGGTTCCACTGTACTACAACCCAGCTTTCTTCTTTTAGCTGATCTGGGAGACTGATGCACGTGTAAAACCTGCAGTTTATGATATACTGTAGTTTTATGCTTTCATCAATGACATCATGTAAATTGCAGATGGAGGACAACAAAATCATTTGAAAATACAGATACTTTCTGAACTTTTTACGGCCACCTACACTTCTAAGGATTTGAGAGGTGAGTGATAGATGTGTTTAGCTGTTTAACTATTAAACAGCTCAAAAGATCTTTACTACTTTGATAACTGATATTACTATTCAGGCTCATCTCTTTTTTTTATGAGGCATTGAAAAAAAAAGTTAGCATGTCTCTAATTGTATTTTCAGTCCTTGCTGCAAGATGGAAACAGCTGTACTATTCAATTAATGCAGTAGCCAAAACACTGAAATATATTTTATTAGATTTTACTGCTATTATGAAGCACTGGAAAGAATAAAAGCCTTACTAATTTACCAGCATATGCTTTAAAAATGCCAAAATCTTAAAAATTTAAGAGAGCTTTCTGAAAACATTAATTCCAGTGTACAGAGAAATTACTACCTAAAGGTAAAGTGATGTAACAGAGTTATTACAAGAAAAAACATATGTGGCATATTACTCACATAGGCTTAGATTCAGCAAAGCGCTGAAGTATATCTTTAATATATGAATATCTCACTGACTTCAATAGGACTATTCATATGCTTAAAATTAGGCCATTGCTTAAGTATGTTGCTGATTTGAAGCCACTGAAATCAAATCAGACTTAAGACCATGACATCATAACTTAAAGGTTACTTCTTAAAATAATTCAGAATGGCATTCACTTTAATAAATGTAAGCATTTACACTGTAAGCATTTATGTTCTTGGGGTGTATAGAAGAATAACTTCTCCTACTACAGATATCCAAAGTTACTTAAAGATGAACTTTATTTTTTCCTCTCTTCTTGTTTTCAGCGTTATCCTGATTTCTTTACAACCTGATATAAACTAAACTCTTGTTTCATTTAATCTAAAAAACAACAAACAGTGAAACTCCTGCCTGTCTGAGGTTAGATCAAAATGTCTTCCTATAAAGCAAGAGTCTTAATACTATGCTAATAAGGGTCTACAGAAAACCATGTGTTTGTTTTTAGGGTGTTAATGATCTTCAATTGGCAGGAAGCACCTGATTTCCCAGGAGCTGGATGATACAAACCAGTAGGAAAAGAGTTGTAGAAATAAGACTGCAACATTAAGAATATAGTTCTGTCTTGCTTCATCTTGGTTTCTCTAGCCTTTATTTGTTATGAAAGTATGTTCTTCCCTTTGCTTATGAATTAAACTTTTAATTATGCAGATTATATCTAGGTCCAACTTGAGACCTGATTTCATGCTGTGAACTGACTTTGGTGGAATTTAAAGCGAGCTTTTGTGGTTTGGCTGTTGAGTGTTTCCACAGAAAAATCCAATGCTTACCATAATTCCTCAAATAATTTAGAAAATCATGATTTCGTAGTAAACGGCTCAGTCCACATGATGAAAGCCTTATCTTATAATCTTTCAGGATAATTTCTTAGTTTCTATATTAGCAAATCCTGCCATTGCCTGTCTAGAGACACCAAAAACTACTCCCAACACAAAATTAACTACTATTTAAATCCAGTGGACTTTATGCATGAATTCCTGAATGCAGCATCCTTCAGCTAATAGATCAAAAATCACCTATGAAACTGAAGTTATGCATCCAAACGAGCTCACAAAGCCAGTCAGTGAAGGAATATGGAGTAAAATCTTTTCAAAATAATTATTCTTTCTTCATTTCCTTAATGCTTAAAATATCCACAGAAGATGACTTAAGGCATTGAAGTTCATAACATCTTTAAAAATTGACTGAGGAGAGTTATTCCACAATGTATATACATTGTATATATACACAATGTGTATATACATTATATACACATATATGTGTGTGTGTGTATATACACAATGTATATATATACACAATGCATGTAAACATTTGTTTGTTCCTGTAGCTCACAGAACTGATGTTTTTTATCACCTTCTTTCTGTTAATATTCCTCTCTGCCCTTTTCAGATAATAACTGCCCTTTTCTCTCCAACTAGCTAATTAATTACCACAGTTCAGTTTAAGATAGTTGATCTCGGCAAGTATTTAATTTGTTTCTATTTGAACCCTAAAAAGGATATTGCTCAAAGCCCTTATTTTTTCCCCTTCTGTAGCACTGTTTGATTGACTTTCTCTGCAAACCTTTATTTTTCTTTTACACCCTAACAGCACCATGGATACAGTATAATTTTTACACTTGACCCAGCCAGTGGACTGTCTATATAGGATGCGTTCTGCCAAACAAGAACATTCAGGGAAAAATAAAGGATTACAATATTTTCAGTTGATTAATGAAGCTGCAAGTATGACTTCTTGCTCTCTCATCCACATGGATGTACATCTTTTCAAATTTTGATTTATAGTCATGAATGAACAGAACAGAAAATAAAATTTGGCTCAAGCTACAGATTTTTGTCTGACTTCAAGTAAAAGGCTAGTAACATTTTTTTTCTTGAATTTTATACCAATTCAAAGAACAATACTAAAGGTTGAATATAAGGGATAAATTCATCAAAATTATAATGAAATATCAAAATTTAATAATGATGGTGTGTGTGCTTCCAGTCCTTTCAGAATACTTGTCTCTCATCCAGATGATGACTGTGAAGTACAATGTAAGTAAACAACAATAAAGTTGAAGACTATTAATACTACTAGTATTACTAAAAAGGTTAGCTTTATTTCACAGTTTCAAAAATTTCTACAGCTTATGATTGCATTGCTAAAATATTGATTCATATTTAAAACATCCCTAATTTGAGAATTTTTAATTCATTTGGTAACATAATCCATTCCTCCAAGACCCTCTGGATTTTTTCTTTCCACATCTTGACATAAATGAAACATAAGATCCTTTGGAGCTTGGTTTTAGTTTGGGTTAATTTTAGTAAACATATTTTCCTCACTCACCTATGTTCACCTTTCTTGTATTACAAATTTCACAGTGTAACCAAAGTAATAAACTATTTCCCAGGTAAACAAAATGGCATAAATGGTCGTAGAAACAGTTTATTGTAGGAAGATTTAAACTAACATGCTGTTATAGTTTAAAGATATAAATAGTTAATAATTTCAGATTAATTATTAATAATTAATGTTGATGATGATTTGACTCATGAGGTTACCTCACTCTCTTTTTATGAAAAAACAGAGAGAAAGTTACTGTTCTGCCCCACTTGGTGCAGGGAATTACTTCTTAAACTTGTATAATTCAGGTGTGTCCCATCACCAGCCTGTTAAGTAGCACCTGTATTTTTCTCCTGTTGGGAGCTGATAAAGCTTGTAAAAATAGCGTTGTTTTGGCAAGAATATATAACCCTCTCACTAGGATATTCACCAGCAATATAACAGATCTCTGTTCATGTTTCTTGTCATATATGTTTTGTACTGGAAGCCTGTTTTCCTATGCCTCAAGACTATGGGACATCAGCCAGGCTCTTGATCTGTTAAGTTTTTGTCTAATTCAAATAAAACCTGAAACCTCTTTTGATACTGTGAAGTATTTCAAGGGGTTTTCGTTCCAAACTTTCTCTTTCCTATAAAAAGTTAGTGTTTGCATATTGACATTTTCAAGTGAGTATCCATGTATCCAGAAATTCCGGATCACTTCTACTGCAGTTAAGTTTTTTTTTCCCATCTAATTCTCATAAAACACGCTTCCTAGAGAATTATAAAATATAGCTAGCCAGCTTTTAATCTAATCTGTCTTGGCTTTCAGTATCTAAATAATACAAAGTTTGCCATTGTGTGTTTTTGAAAGAATTATGAACTGTGGCTTTCCCTAACTAAGTGAAAAGATGTCTTCCTTAATTTAGACTTCCCTGGCATGTCCAGCAAACAATGATTCATGAAAACCCTATTTTAAATTCTTCTTTACAAAAAGCCTTTTCTTTGCTCTGTACACAGGGAGAAAATTGACCACAAGCTTGTCTCCTGCAAATGTGGTTTCCTCATCACATAACTCTTCCAGCAGAGGACAATGCCGTTTTCATCCTAGTCAGAGCTAGGTTAACCAGAGAGGAAAGTGTGTCCAAAACTGATTAAAAAAAAAAGGGGAGGAGGGGGAGGGAGGGGGGGGGAGGGGGGAGAAGGCAGACCCCCCCCCCCCCCCCCCCCCCAACTGAAATGATTAGGAAACAACCTTGTACATAACAGATTGAGAAAATTGGTGAGAACTGTTGTATATATTTAATCTAAATGTGGGCCAGCTTCTTGGCTATCATAAACTGGGTATCAAGACACGTCTGAAGGCTACAGATGAATTTTGTCACTGGATAATTTGACCCACTTATTTAAACCACATATTTATAAAACATTTCTATTTTCAAATTACAGAAAAAGGAAAAAGTGTTATAGAGAAGGGTCTAAAATAATTCTTCATGTCATACTACTCATATCAAAATGGACATAATTACAAAATGAGGCCTGTGGACTGCCCCTTACACATCATTGTTCTGTTAGAGTTCCTCTAAGAATGGTGAAGAATAAAATGCTCATCTTAAACACTAAAACATTAAGAGGTATTAAAAAAAAAAAAAAAAGACAAGTGCAATACAGTTTTTTGTAAGCGGTGTCCCAAAGTGTACCTTGCGATGTAGATTATTCCAGGGGAAAAAAGGTATCTTCTGTTTACCTTTCTGTTCATAATATTTCTTTACAGACTGTTTCAAAAAGCTGGATATGTGGCAATGATAGTGTTTTCATGAATTCAGGCACCCAAAATTCTGTCTCAAGCCTAATTAAAAATGAGTCTTAACCATTTAAAAATTCTTATTCCCAAAATTGATTCATTTGGGAGCTATAAATTTTCTTAGGTTGTCTGTGAAACAGCTATAGCATACTATCCTTATTCATAAGAATAATTGATGCATGCATCAATACAATGGAGGTTTTATAAGTAGAATTTGCTTTCAAATTTATTTCTGTGCATTCAATTGAATCCTCAGGGAGATGCAAAGACAAATTTGACCCCTCATTTGGAATATTTCCATGTCTTTCCATTTTTCTTTCCTGGTGATTTAGATGAGGTGTATGCAATTAATTCTGCAGTATTTTGATTTTATTTACTGACCTTAACTCTGCATTTCCATCTCATAGTTCAAAAATAATTGTAAAAGTGTAATATTTGTCAAGAACTGGATTTACCAATTTCAAAGTGCACAGCTGATTTAGAATAAATAAATTCCACACAATTCATGACACCCGATTCCTACTCCAACCACTATATTTTCAAATAGTTTCAGTAGGCCCAGAACTACCAAATATTTGCTATTCAACCCACACAATAACCAGAACCCAACACTAAAAGAATGGAAGACTGAAAAATTTCTTTCCCAAGACAAGAATTTATTGGAGATCTGTGTGGAGGAAAATGGGTGCTAAATCATACCACCTTCTCTCTTGAATATATCTTTTTCTTTTCTCCATGTCTTGTATGTGGAGTTCACATCCAATGCTCCAGCTTTCTTTTGGAGATGACTCCAAAATCTGTTTTGCCTATTTGTCCTCAGCATTTGAAAACACTTCTTCAGTGTTTTTGAGAGAACAATTAAAAAGCATCATCTTCTGATGTATATTAATGCTGTAAACAGTAAGGGCCTCAGATTAACCGTAGAGATTGACACAAAGCCCTTGATGTATCAGATCTATATCTATAAATTTGTAGTCTAAAGTTACTGTATGCTACAGAAGATGTTGCACCAGAAAGTATTCATGGAACCAAATTCTGGGGTTTTCAGTTATTGAATGAAGAAAAAATCTAAGCAGAAAAACAAATAAACATATCAAAGTCATACAGTTCTTGTTAACCAACAATATGATTCATTTAATGTGGCATTACTTAGCCTAATTGTTTACCATGTTTTCTTTTTAATTTAGGTTACTTTTTCTAAGGAGTAATACTCAATATTATTTTAAAAATCTCTCTTACCTTTCTGTTTCCATGGTTATTCTTGGAACTTGACTCAGATTTTCAAATATGTTTGGTATTCCTTAAATTGCATTTTGAGTTTTGAGGTGAATTTGGTTTTCTCTTTCTTCCTTTCTTCCTTTCTTTCTTTCTTTTTTAAATTCTTAAATTCTTAAATTCATTTATTTATTTATTTTATTTTCTCTGATGTAGTTCTGGATTTAAGTAACTCTTGAAGTTAAACCAATCTTGTGAGTAAATAAAGTTTCACTGAGGAAGTGTAACAGTCTTGTAACATCTTTTACCAGTGCCAGCTCTCACTAAGGAAACAGAAGGCTATTTGAATTGTAGATAAAAAGTGTCCATTTTCCTCTTGTTTACAATCAATTTTATTGAACTTTGTGTAATTCTACAACCTACCATGGGAAAAAAAAAAAAAAGTGTAATATAACAGTTATAATGCATGTATGCTAATGTTCTTACATGTTTTGTTATTGCTCTTCTACAGATGCAGATCCAGCTATAGAAAGCATCTTTGAATTTATTCACTATTTACTATATATACATACATATATACATATATAAAGCACCTTAATGCCTTGTCTAAGCAGCTTAAGAGACACTAGTAATCTTTACATCCAGTCACACATGATCTACAGAAAACAACTCTTATCTCTGGAAGAAAAAATCTCGTTTTCCTCAAGGATGAGGCTAAGTCCAAGTCATCTGGTCTAGTTGGTGCCAAAGTTAAGAAGAGATATTAGAAAGATTATGAGACCATAATTAGGGATTTATAATTACCTAATTAAAAGACAAATCCTTTCAGGCCCAGCCCAAGAGTTTCTATTCAAACAAGTAACAGCTCTGAGTAACATGCACTAATTGGAGGGTCCAACTGGTGAAGTCTGTAATCTGGGGAGCAGCCTGGTTTCTTCTGGTCACTCCTAATGAGGTGCTGCCCAGTGAGAAGTTATTTTGCCCATTGCTTCAATGCCGTGGCAGCTATTAACAGTGACAGAGTAGTCCTTGTCTTACAGTACTCCTTTTGGAAGTCTAAATCATTTGATATTGTACCTGCTAAATTGGACAGGTTATGTTTGAGATGGAATAGAAGAGAAATCCATAGGTCATTATAAGTTTACAGGGTTTGAATTCCAGCAGTGCTGAGTGGGTTATACCAATCAAATCTAGGTTTAGGACTGTTGAGAAAGCCATCTGTTTGTATTTTGAATCTGAATGCGTAAAATGTAGGGCAAATCAATCATCTGCCTCAAACATTGACTTTCTAGCTAAGGGTGAATAGCTTCCTCAGCAAAAGGAAGGTTTTTGGTGGTGGAGAAATCCAGCTATTGATTTATGTGGCAAAATGTCAACTGATTAATCCTATCAGAGAACTTTAATTAGATGTATGCTCATTTACTATCCTTGTCCCAGGGCTACTGCTGTTTATAGTATTGGCTGGCATTTGGACTTGCTGGTGTCAGCACAGCACAGCCAGTTTGCAACAGGCAACGTCATCACTTACAAAAATACTGCAATTTTGCCAAAAAGCTATTTAAGCAAAAAAAAAAAAAAAAGTACTAAAGTTTAAAATTAAAACAATATAAATGAGTAATTCTAGTTGTACTTTGTGGTCTTCAAAATTATTTTATTATGCAAACCTACAAATAAAGGCCAGATGGTGTAACACATAGACCACATAGACATTTCAAGGCCTGTATTAGAAATTGCAATCAATATTCTCAGTGGAAGTTCTATGAACGAAATGTAGATTTGCCAGTGGAATAGCTAAGGTGGCTGAAATCTGTTCATGCGGTTTGAAACAGCTGCAAACAGAGCTTTTTTCTCCTTTCGAAATGCATCTCCCTCAGAGCTCAAACCAAACTGTTGTCAAATATAGAAATCAGGTCAGACAAGATGTGAAATTCATATACAAAAGAAAAGCTTTTTCTGTCTAAAGGAAGAGGTGTCCTTTCCAACTCTGCTTTCCAGAGTAGTTTGTCCAGAGCAAGTAGGACTTGCACTGGATTTTAAAGTGCCTCAAAAAAAACCTTGAATATTGGCAATTGAAGTCTGATCACCTCTCTGCCTCACACTACTTTTTAATATCCCACAATTTAGAATCATAGAATCACATAATATCTGAGTTGGAAGGGACCCACAGGGATCATTGAGTCCAACTCCTGGGTCCCCAAAGGAATACCACCACAACCACCACCACCCCCCCAAAAAAAAAAAAAATCTAATGTTTTTGAGAGTATTGTCCAAACAGTCCACTTCTTGAATTATTTGTACATTTCTTTGACATTTACAAATATGTCAAATGATGATGAAGGATAAGTTTGCAAATCTCAACATGAGTCAAATGTAGGTTAAAGGGTATTATTTGCTAAAATGCTGATCACAGAAATATTTATGTCAGTTGAATAATTCAACAAAAATCAGTTAATATTCATATCAGTTGTTATGAAGTTTTATATTCTGACAGAGTTATCTAGGAATGTCCTACGTGGAATAGGATTTTCGTAACATCAATCACACCACTAGTATTTTTTCCCTTTTCTGGATTAGAGATAGGAATGCAGTTCATACTCAGTGGACACCAGGTCTTTTTTGTTCCTCACTTGAACTTGCCAATAAGAGCAATCTCATATATTGAAAGACAATGAATGGAGAGGTGAACAATGAAACATAAATGTGGAAAAAAAAATGCATTAAAAACAAAACAAAACAAACAGACAAAAACCTTTGCATCTTTGCTCTCTTCCAGATCTGATAGCTGCTTCCAGGTCTGATCCCCCGTTTATTTATATTGGACCTGTGACAGCTCCTTCTCTTTGCTGTCAAAGATGTTCCAGCTATCTTTATCCCAGAGGAAACCCAGGTAGAAGTGATAGAGCAGTGCAGCATAGAGCATGTTCCAGGTTTAGCTATCCCTGCCCAGGACAATCTACATATCTCTGTAGACCTTGCCCTCGTATACACTTCCTAGTGCTATGTATTGCATCATACATTTTCATGTGGATCTACAAAACTATAATTATGGCAGGCCATACCCCAACTCTCACATTATTTCTTGCTATCACACAAAAGCAATTACTAAGACTTAAAGTCACTTGAAGTCCAGAGAATACCCAGGCCAAGTGTTCAGCATAGTGAATACACAGAGTCTTGAAGCTAAGTCTAAGAATGTGAATACAAGCCACCTTGCTCCTTAGGCTTAAAGGCCACAGATAGTCTACTCAGCCGAAAGTATTAGTGGTGCATAGAAGGGAGCAGAGTGACTGAGAGTCTGTAGTGCATCTCAGTTTCATCTGAAAGGAATTCTGCCATGTTCTACCAGAACACAGTAACAGGGACCATCAGGAGATTTCATTCACTTTTGATAAAATGCTATACTGGTTGTCAGTGCTAATAACCAATGTCTACTTTCCTCCCACAACAACCTTCAGCCCCAGGCCTCTTGCTTTGCCATTAGCAGAGTCCTCCAACACAGTCATTGTTCCCAGTCCTGTCTAGCTGCTTGTGCCTCTTGCTATCCTAACACCTGTCCTGGATCCCTATCTGGTCTACTTCTCTCTTCCCTCAACCACTGACATCCAACCATATTCTCCAATCTCCTTCTTTATACTGAGTTCACATTCCTCATTTCACTTTTTGTCCACCGTATTAACATGATACTTTACAATCTCTGCTAGTGTTCACATCTGAACCAGTTTAGTGCAGGATTATGAACATCACAGAGGAAGGTCTACCAGAATTTTGAATGAGGCCAAGACAACACATTTAGCTGGACAAGGATCCAGAAAGAAAACCTTTTCTCAGTGTTCAAGAGGCAGTTGGACAATGCCCTCGTTAATATGTTTTAACTGTTGGTTATCCCTGAAATAGTCATGCAATTGCACGAGATGATCTTTGAAGGTCACTTCCAACTGAACTATTCCTATTCCTGTTCTGTTCTGTTCTGTTCTATTCTATTCTATTATTCTATTATTCTATTATTGTATTCTGTTATTCTATTCTATTATTCTATTGTATTCTATTCTATTCTATAGAAAGCTAATAAAGCACATCTCATAACAAATAAAGTTTGGTCAAGTGACAAAAAACAATGCAGGGTCTAAAAGACAATGTCAGGCATCTTTATGAATCAGGTATGTCACTGAAGAGTCCTCCTGTATATTGAGAACTGTTTTAGGAAGTAAGATTAAAGGACACTTGTTAGTAATAGCAATCAGAAACAAGGATGCATTCTGTGAAATTAAGCACAATACTCAAATCAATTCTGGAAATTGTTTTGAGAAAATAATATTTAGATCTAATAGAGGTTGATGTGTGAAAAAAACGAAAGCTAATCTGGACAACAAGCAATCATAAAGATATTCATGTAAGGAGTGTAACAATTTTATCTTTTTCCCATGCATTTTGTGTGATTTTTTAAAATTGCATTTTCTGCCAGTTCCTAATTCCATTCATAAACAAGTTATCCGATAGATAGATAGATTTTTTTGTGTGTGTGACAACTTTCCAAATTTTTTTATTGGATTTTGTTTTTATTTTTAATAAACTAACAGATTTTTTTTTTTCAATTACTCTTTAAAATTGTTGAAGACCTATTTTCTCACAGGAAACAAACAAACAAACAAAAAAAACAGGTCTTACAGCTATAGTCTTCTGATAGTTTTGTACATTGACTAAAAGAAAACATTCAGAAAATTCAGGACATTTGGGAACTTAATCTCTATAAAATATGTGAGTCCTGAACAATCTGAAAGGATATGAGTTTTTATGAAACATTTAACTCAGTATTTTTCTTATCAAACTAAATCATTCTCTAAATAGAGGAGAATGTTAATTCTTCCATTTTTTAGTGGAAAAACAGGTTAAAAAATGCAAGATGAAATCCATGCCACACTCCCATTTTGCACATTGTAACATGACAAAAATAATTACAATACAAAGGCAACACGATTTACATATTAAACCTCACATTCCTAACCAATATTCTGTGGAAAAAAAGATGAGCAATTCTTACCTTAAAATACAATGTCTATAATAATATAGGTTTAAAATGTTTTGTAAATTGTTGCTAGTATATTTTAAAATAACCATTTTAACAGCATTATGATATAAATTTACTGTGCTACAAATATACTGTGGTGATTCTTTCTATGCAGCTCAGATTTTTGTTCTTGAATGTTAGTATTAATATTCAATTAACTGAGATTAGAATTCAGTTTGAGATTGTTTTCCCACTAAATATATTGATTATTTAGTTCTTCATATACTTTATTTTTCACCTTATATATTTACTGTTGAGTTTTAGTTAATTTCCTTTTAATTTAGTAACGATTACCCATTTTTAAATTAATCTCTCATTTCTTTTTGATTTTCTAGTTCAGATGGTTCTCATAACTTACAATGTTGTAACACATGTAGTATCGAATAAATGCAATTATCTCTGACTTAAAATTGTAGAAATACTCTGAAAAAATGTTTTATTTTGAAAATATCCACGTAAAAATATTAGACAGGTAAATCTTTTTGAAAATATGATTTCATTTGAATTACTAAATAATCTTACTAGATCTAGAACCTAATATTATTTAAAAGCTGATGCATATAGAAATAGATCTTTTAAACTAATCTGTTATGAAAGCTATACTTGAAAACATTACCTCACAATAATTCTGACAATGGGGAAAGGGCAGACCCCTGGTGTATAAAATATTTGTTGTTGCGTTCATAATAGTGACTGATAATTAAATTGGGTTTGTAACAGATGGCAGGAAAGTAAGTCAGTTTGTGGCAGAAGGCAGACATGCTAGCTAATGAGAAATTACAAAGGTATGATGCAAACACTTGAATGAGGTAGATAACTGAACTGCATCTATTATGTAAACTGTATTTCAGTTAAAACTGTGAATGGTTTAATAGAATTAATAGTACCGTTCAGTTATTCAAGCATAATAGCACAGTTAACAATTATATACATTACTAGAGTTCTTCAACATATCTCAAGTGTACCAGAGGGACCCACTTAATAAATACATAAATAAATAGATAGATAAATAAATAAAAAGAATTCCTAGCTCTGTGGCTACCAAAAAAAAAAAAAAAAAAAAGAATGTAAAGAATGTTATATATGGTCCACAAGAACTGAATGAAAAATTAATATATATTAATAAACTTTATAATAATCAAATTCACATTTAGCCAAAATCTGAAATGATAATTGAATTAGTCACTGATATTTGAACAAATACTATTAGCACTTTATTTGACTGTAAAAGTAATGTGTGTTCTATGGAAATAATAAGCCTATTTCATGAAATGCTAATTAAATTATATATATTTGAACAGTGGTAGTCATTTCTATAGTTCACAAATAGCCAGATAATATAAACATCAGAGCATTGATGGGCTTTTTTTCTGTCTACATAAAGATAAAACTGGAGCAGTTCAAGAGGGCATTATGAAGAAAAAACTCTTTCATAATGGGATGAATTTGATGAATTTCCTGATTATCTGGTAACTGCCCTACTTTCTTAACAAGCCTTTGTGGAACAGTACCTGGAAGAAGTCTGAGAAAGACAGTTAAAGCTCTATAAAGTCAGAGCTATCTCCAGCTCAAGACTGAGACGTCAATCTACGGACTGATGACACTAATGGTATGCTAGCCCCTTAGCAGTCCTGTTAGATGAAATATGTTTGACCAAGATGTTTAAAGACTTGACACAGCATTCATAATAATGATTCTAATTAGACTGTTTGACATTCAGAAATCACACAGGAGCGGGCACTGCAGATGTTCTGGTGGTTATTGTCAGATCTATCAAAAACACACAGCATACTCATCCTGAGCACCACTGGTCAGTGTGCTGCATTTTGGTTGAGTTTACCAGGTATAAACCATCCAAACGTATGGCAGATGTTGCAAGTGACCAACCAGGTTGGCTCATCACGTCTACGCCAGACATCCTGTGTACCGTCTGGCTGACATTGTATTCCCACAGTATTATACAAACTTGCAACTATTTTCAAATCCCATTTTTGAATCAGTTTTGCTTCCAATCTACACTTCAGATGTAAATAAACTTTGTAAAAACTAGAAATTCAAAAGATATAGCAGATCAACATCTTTCTAACTGCCTTTTAAATGCTGCAAGGCTGTGTGAAACTTTCAGGGTAAGGATGGTACACTGATACTTCTATTTTTGTCAGAAAAAAAAAATCCACATAGAGAAGGATGGTAGAATCTCTCTTAGCTCTTATGTTGGGCTTGGCACAGATTTAATTGATAACCCTTCATTTTTCCTATTTTCTATATCTTTGGGGGAGAGGAGGAGTCTCTTATATGTATCCTTTTGAATTTCTACAATTACACAATTTCTACAATAACACAGTTCTGTATGACTCTAACAAAATATAAAAAGGTTGGGAAAATCAGCTTTCTCAAATTCAAATCAGTGATTTTGATAAGTGTGATATTTTTAAGATGGAAAATTCAAAAGAGAACTAAATCCAAAACAGCTACCTTTTGGTGTCTTTGTTGTTCAGAGAGAGAACAAGATTAAAGAACAAATGACTAGAAAAAAAAAATGATTCTGCACCTCCAATTTCCCAAGGATATTTGCTGCAAAAGCTACCTAAACTTTACTACTACTCACAGAGTAATAATGTAGATATTTTACGGATAGCATATTATTCAATCTTTTTATCAGACATACTCATCAGCTCTGTGGATGTGAAGTGTCTTTTTCCATATGAAATTTCTCTTGGCAAAGAGCAATCTGTGAATTTGCCAATGTAAATTTAACTGCAGAGTTCTAAGAAAATTAGTTATAACTAGGAGAATTTTAAACTATTTAGGTTAACAAAGGTCTTCTATACCTAGATCTAATACAACTTGAAATAACAGTTGACTATATTTATGAGACAGACTGTAGACAAAGGGACCATTGCTTACCAATACCATAAAGGAGAATGTATAAGTATTTGATTATAAACTTCAATGAGATGTTGTTTAAAATAGGAGCTGAGTGGAGGCAGAAGCATACATGAATCATCTGGTGTGGCTGATTTCTCCCACTCCATATTATTTAAGAAGCTTTACTGTGCCAATGAGATGGGAAAATACCAGGAATGTGCATAAATTCCAGACTTACACTCATGTCTCTCAAAATCTCTGGAACTATTGACCCATTATTCAAGCCATTATCTTCCAGGCTTATCCTCATAGAGCTTTTTTTTTTTTTTTTTTTTTTTTTTTTTTTTAATATATAACTGGTTTAACAGTATAACATTTAAAACAGCATTGTTAGAACAGCTGATCAAAGTTCTGCTGATCAACTTTACTACCTTTCACATTACCATGGAGCTGTTGTCTGATTTGTGCAGGGAAGGTGGCCAGCAGTGGTTGTGTATGGCACAGAGACTCCCGTCACACTGCATGAGTGCAGCTGTAGGAACTTCTGTCCCTTGGAAAGTACAAGACAGTTTATATAAGGCAACAACGGATGTGAAAGAGAGAGTCACCATCTGAAAGTCCTTCATTTACTGATTTCTTATAAATAAGTACACATTGAATAACTCCCAGTCTTCCCTCAAATGAGTTAAAACCATTTTTACAGACGTATTTTTCCAATTAGTCTTTTTGAATGTTTTTAATGTACATATTTAAATAATATAAGAAACAGGAGAAGACGTTGCATACATTACAATAACAAACTCAGAACAGAATAGCAGACTGCAGCAGATTTTTTTTTTTTTTTTAATGTTTCACACAAAGAATATGAATACATACACATTTTGGATGTTTTATAAAGACCAAATGGTTAGTATTAAAGGATCTGGGAAGAAAAAAAAAAAAAAGCTATGGAATCTGTCTAGACTTTGTCTGATCCCCATCTCAAGTGCATGCCTTGCCCTTGCTAAGACCTGATTGCTCTTCCTTCCCATCCTTGGTTTCCATACAAAGAAAACACAGGTATGCAGCTCCAGACAGGTTTGGATGACCTGAGGATAAAGTGGATGACCAGGATGGGGGGTAGGGATTGGGGGAGGGAGAGGACGGTGCAACATGAATTCTGACAAGAATCTGCCAAGAAATGTGAGAGGTTTTTCTCTGTAAAGGGGATTTTCATTGGTTGATTTTTTTTTTCTTTAGTATAAACATTTGTAGTAGTCACATTCCCTCAGAAGTGCCTATCTGCCCCTCTTGTGCCAAGTTCCACTTTCTTTGTCTGCAATCTGGTAGAAATGTGCAGTTCAGAGTATTTATGTCTTTACCTAGTAATAAGAATGTAATAAAGCAGATGACAGCAAATCCTCTACATCACAGAGGTTCTTCATTCCAAGTGAATAAGCATAAAAAGCGACTGTACTTCATTCTGGTGATACTCTGGGAAATGAGTTCATAGCACACTTACAAGCTTTGGCCCTTCAAGCAGGAGCTACACATGGAGGGTGTCAAAACCTGGGGAGTATGCTACCTTTTGAGGTAGAAGATAGGTGTTGAGGTGTCTTGGGTATGACAGATTATCACCTCTGTGCCCATTACGATTATAATCCTCAAAACCCTCATGGTTACATTCAGTGGGGTCTCCATGTGAGACGGAAGATATCCCTCTCTTAAAGATCAGAAGACTGATAAGACTCCAGCCGTAAATATAATTATCTATCTTATTTTACACTGTAGTCCTTATTTTTCCAAAAGACACAAACAAAATATATGCCTTTATGTTCCCAAGTAAAAGAGTTCTCAGGAAAAGAGTTCTCAGCTTTACTCAGGCAGGATAATTTTGATTACTCTGTCAAGAAAAATTGTTTGTGTCAGGTCACCTCTGCATCCCTTTGTGAAAAATAAAAGGTTTGAGAAAATACATATAAGAGAGAAATGGAGACATATCTCTTTTATACTTCAGAAGCAGTGTGTTTTGAAAGATTTATTTGAGGCTGTTATTATGTTTGCTTGTGAGCCTCTACAAATGAAGGTAGAATGCAAAGGAGTCAACAGAAAAAGTTGTTTTCAGAGCCCATTGTTCTGAAATGTTTCAATGTGGAAGAAAATGAAAGAAATCTGCTATACGTGAAGCAACAACATCTTTTTTTTCTTATATTTTTTATTATTATTATTTTTTTAATTACAGAATCCTCATCACAGCTTTTTAAGGTAAAACACTGCGATAATTAATCTAATTTGAAGGGAATGTGTTGCTATAAAAATTAAGCATGTTCAGAGTTATGCAAGTGCTCTTGTTAAAATGAGACCCTGGGCCTAGTCTGCTGGAAAATAATGTTCTTCTATGTGGCAGGTAGTGATCAAACCCTTTATAATCTTCCATCTAAGCTAGACTGCAGCATTGTTCAATGCTACTTTGAAATAACAATACTTATAGTGAGTAAAGTCAGCAAGTTAACCATTCAGCCATCTTTTTTGTTCAAGTTCTGTATCTTGTATTTATATTTTACTTTTTTTTTTTTTAAATGAGATTTTATCACAGTTGCTTTACTTTTCAAATGTGGAATGTTCTTCTATTTTTAAGTAACCTTTTTTTCAATGTGTTTCTTCCATTATGCTGGATTTTCCCTGTATACTTCAGTTTTTCTGCATTGTTTGCTTCCCTTTTCCCTGATTTCCCACTGTGAAATATTTTTATGTTCCTCATCTTTTAATGCCTTTAGATGGTTACTTTACAGCAATTGTAAAACTCCAAGTGGTGCCTTCTGAGAACATCTTCTCTATTAATGAGATAGAAAACAGCAGTACTTTATAGGAGCCTCTTTTAATACAATGCAATGTTAAATAAAAACATTTCCACTGATACAGCTTGAAGGATTTAGGTTCAGTTTAAAGGTGGAAAGAGCAAAAATAAGTAAGATTTTGTTTTCTGTGAATGGGGGAAAGGTAAAGGCAACGCAAGCCCACTTGCGTATCCTGAGAGGAAAGCATATAAAATGGTCACATTAAAATATTCCTAGCCAGAGCAGCTGCTTTGGTAAAATATCTGCAAGTGTGTCAGTGCAAGAGACAGAGTTCCCTCAGAGTTGACCCAAAGTGGCAAATAAATTCCCACGGGAACAAAGACTTAAAACAAACCTCACCACCTCCTGCTGCAAAAGTAATCTGCGGATCTTTGACCTTACCTTGACCATTGTAACTATATAGGGTATATTCTAAATACTCCACTGGTCACTGCACATGATTATTGCCAAGGAAGGAGAGGAATAAACAAATATATAATGTACTTTAGTCATGTTCTACTGCATCCTGGCAGGGACTTAGATGAGGCAGGGGTGAGTGATTACTGAATGTATGGTAGAAAAGGGGTTGTGAAGCTTAATCACAAATAATATATTTCCCATGCAGTATAAAATGGCCTGGCCAAATTCTTTATTAGCTTACAGCAGTTTGACATAAAGACAGTTCCTTTGATGTTATAGGAGAATTGTTATGGTTTTGGGCTTGACCAAAATGAGAGTCATTCCCGGTTTTTGCAAATACAGAAATAGAATAATTATGCTATTTATTCATTTATTTTTAGTAAATTTCATTATCCTGAGGGTTGTGTGAAACTGATTTAATTCAGTAAAGAATGAGTTGCCATGAGGATTCATGAAATGCCTTTGTGAAACTAGTAGCTGAAAAGCAGATGTTACATGTAAGACTCTAGTCATGAATTAGGATGTGCAGTTTGGGGTTTAACAAAGATTTAAATCAAAGTACTCTGTTGTTTGATACAGTTGTGTGAATGTCTGTGGGTACACGTACCCTCATGAAGGGGAAGTGTGGAAGAAATCCAAACAACAACACATCACAGAAGGACATTAAGAAAATAAGATGGAATTCAAAATTTCAGCCAGGCTTTGCAGCATGATCCTAAAGAAAATAATAATAATAATAATAATAATAATAATAATAATAATAATAATAAAAGCTTTGGGGAGTGCTTTGGAAATGTGAACAAAGAGAACTCCTGACTCCATCTGCTACTTCTACTTCAAATCCTCCCTGCAAGAACACAAATATTGTCTAGTTACCTTAGGCAAAAATCAAGTGCACTGACATAAACATGGTCTATGTGGTGGCTACTGTATTTCCCTTATCAAAAATCAGACAGAAAAATAAGTATCTATTCAAAAGTCATAGCTGAACACTAGGTTATTCACATTCTTATTCTGCCTGGAAACATTTGCAAAAGATATTTAAGACAGGAACAACCCTATTCCATTAATAAAAATGCTGGCAAGATATGAAAAGACTTAAGATTACGTGACTGCTCTGGTTAGGTGAGCTAAACAAGCACTGTTAATAAAGTAATTACTTTGTATATAGAGAAACGCTCCTGAAAGAACAAGCATTAGCCCATTAAAAATTAAATATGCTACACCTAAGTGAACACTTATAACATCTATAATGTTGCAAATAAAAACAAGCTGTAAGGGTCCTATAGAGATGCATGGTAAATACACATTATCCCTAAAATTCACAGATCATTCAAACACAGTTAAACTGATGAAATTGAGGCTATATATTTTGCATGTAATCTTTCTGGTGAACGAGTCCAATAGGTGCATAGTTCTCCCCATGACTGTTGTTCTTATGAGTTCTCTGGGCAGAGCACTTACTGGCACTGCTGGTAGTGCTAAAGCTCCTGCATGGTTTCCATTATTGACTCCTTTTCATCCAAGCACTATTTTCAACTCTACCATGAAAATGTACTACAGAGCTGCAACCAGCCAAGAATAAGCCATTCATTCTGTATGTCTGTGTTTCTTAAACTGTCTTTTATTTTTAGAAAGAAAGAGAATGTTTGAACTGGGTGTTTTCCCTTAACACTAATAGTGAAATCTACCCCCAAGCTAAGGGTGTGTATCTGAGTTTCACTTCAGCCCCACTTGGAAAAAGTTCCTACAAACTACTATTCAAGACAGAGATTTTCCAAATGTAAGCAATGTCAATGAAGCTGAGAGTTTTGCTAATGCAGATAAATTTGTGTTCAGGATCAGTCTAGTGGCTTGAGCCATTCATATTGTCTTGCATTTTAATACAAATAGTAGTAGTAGTAGTAGTAATAATAATAATAATAATAATAATAATAATAAACAATCTTCAGTTAACTGAGGAAAAAATCCTAAGATTCATTCAGAGAAAACCTTTGACAGACAACTACATGCAGTTGGTGAATAAATGTGCTCTCATCTATCACACTGACACAAGGTTCAAGCAGTGTTCAGCTCACTGAAGAACACTGACGTTAGCAAAACACAGCAAGTGTGCATTCAGTTGTCCTGACTCTCTTCATTTCAGTGTTCACGCCTCTTTTCCCTTCTGTCCCATCTGGAAAAGGTACAACTAAATCCTGGAAAGAAAATGCTCTTACATTTTATTACATGAAAATATTTCCATTGTTTGGGTACAGTTGAAGGTTTGCATCAGATCATTTTTCTTTTGAATTCATTCTTTCATTTCTCATAATAATTACCAAAAAAATTTAACCTCAGGTAGTTGCCTATCTTGCTTGCCAGCCTGCAGAGGGAAAGTTGGAGAGTAGAAGCAGGAATGTATAGTAACCTTCAGTTGGGATGTTAGACTTGATGTGTTTCCACTACAGTCAGGTGAGAACAATAAACACACCAGGAAGGCAATTCAAGGCATCAAGGTTAAAGTAGACCCTTCAGTCAGCTGAATCCCTCTCTTGACCCACAGACTTTATGGGCTGTATCTTCACTGACCACAAGAAGAGTTTTAAGACACTTAGTTCACAGGTAGGCACACATAAAAACAACCATATGCCCAAGTGTTTCAGTGAATCTCTTGTTGAATGAGGCACATTAAGAGGCATACCTCTCTCAGATGCACTGAAACTTTCTGTTTGTTGACATTAGGAAGAACATTTTCTCAGTTTTAAAGAAAAAAAAAATCCAACACTACATTCTGTCAATTATGTAGTCTAGTTTATTTATTGTAATCCTTCATTAAATATAGGTTGCTGATTTAGGGCTCAAAGAAATCTTTCAAACCAAAAAAAAAAATATAACAGTAAAGAGAGAGATCAATATGCAAGCTCATTTTCTCTTGACTACAAATATTACCGAGGGGCAAAGATGCCCTTGTTCATTAATCTGCAGGATAAATGAGCGAAAAGCTCTTTGTGACATGTAGGAAAAGCTTTCTTCAGGGGAGATTATCCTTTCTTCTCCTTTATTTCTCATCAACAACATCACAAGGTTCTTTCTTTGGAAAACAACTTTTCTCATTATTGCTCAAAATCTTCTTGTCATTGTTTCTTAGGTGCAATCCCTTTGGCTGCTCTGCTCTGTGGAAGACAGTGATGCAAAACCTCATTTTAGACTTGGAACTTAAACTACAGAGCTGTGAACTGACTGGAAGCCCTTAAGATTTGTCTACAAACATATAATGTGAAGCCTTTCTGCCATGTATTTAAATGGGGGTAACCTCCAGCTCAGATGCCATACAACCAGTGTTAGAACAACCTGGTGTTTGGAATAGTCTTGCTGAGAGCTATGGTATGTTAGCATGAGCACAGCATGGCACAAACATGGCTGTAAGATTTCTGCAGGGGACATTAGCTCAAATGCAACATTTCACTAATACAGCTACTTGGCTTCCCAAGAGGAGCTTGCCCTCAGATTAACAAATAGGTATGATCTGTATGCATCACTGGACGTTCAGTCTGTGCACTGACTACTCTGCTCTGGATTAAAATTCTTTAACAAATGTTAAATATACTCAAAAATAATATATATATATACATTAGCCTATGATAATTTATTTGAAATATAACATTATACTGCTATATGCTTGAAATACAAAGAATATTAAAGAGAATTTTTATTGATCTTCAGAAGCTTTCCAAAGTTGTCTGGTCCTTCAGATCTGAGATGAAAGACAGAATATACCTGCTGACTCCACTAATAAATGATTTTCTGTGTTGTAAACTCAGATTTACATAGAAAATATTAAATCTTGTACTTAATGATGTTGGCCTTAATTTTAGTGTCAGATTCTTAGCTAGTATCAGCTGATGCTGGATTCAATAGCTTCTTTGAATGGCTTAAATTTACACCATATGAGGATCTGGCTCCTATTTTTGAAAATCCAAGCCAACACAAAAGGACTTTCCTCTCTGCTTCTTATAGGTCTTTCCAGTATTACAGCTACTAATCCCAGATGTAGCTTGTGCTGCTGACAGATGTCCTCAATAATTATATTGTTGGGTCTTCTGCTTACTATGTTTAGCATGATACTGACATATGGCAATGTTGCGACGATACTGGGGCACTGAGCCAATGTTGTCATTTCCTATTTACAAAGTAATATGTTTGGGAACCAACACAAATTCAAATAGGAAGGAGCTTTCTGATGAGGACCCCACAGTCAGTGCTGGTTAGTGGGAGGCATAATATGTAAATGGAGAGATTAAGTGCTTTATTTTAATTAATCAATTACTTAATTAAAGGGGCAGGACTGACAGCTGCATAATCAGGGTTGGAAGTTTGGAAACTGAAACGTTTTCTCTTCAGGCTCACCATCTACATGTCACTTTTCATTTCTGTCACTCCTTTTCCCACCCTAATGTCCTGCTGCTTCTTTCTCTACAGTACTTATAAAATTAATCTCTCTCACCACTCGTGATACTAGGACATATTATATATTGGGGATAATTTCTTTTCTAGACTACCACAATCTCCCATCCACATAATTTGATATATAGCTGCAGGCGTTTTCTGCCACTGCCTCAGTGGCTTTCTTGTTTCTTGTTCATTGCTCTGTTCCTCAGTGCCAGAATGTCTCATAGGGGTAATCAGATATATCCTTCTCTGTTTTGATGTCCATGGTCTGCTCAAGGATTTTGTGTCCCTCCTCAATTCAGTTCTGTAGAGGACTTTCTGCTGTGCCTCTGTTGGCCTTCCTGGCTAGCAAAACAAATAAGCCATTAAGATTGTTTTAGTTTGGAGGAGATATGAGTGTTAAAATCAGGTGTTTAATCAACCTTTTTTATTTTATTTTTTAAATTTTTTATTTTTAACTTACAAAGACTGTACAAAGCCCGATTCAACAGAACCTAGGAGGAAGCAAACAAGACCCTGCTTCCTCTTAGAACAGTTTCATGCCTCTTTCAGCTAGCACTTTACCCCCCAAAAAAGTCATTCCTGATGAGCTCTGTTTGTTTGTTTGTCTTGAGGGTCATGTTCTCAGCACTTGTTTGAAGAGGCACCAATGTTTCTTTCCTCAGTGTTGTTTTTCCCACTTCAGTGTCCTGTGCACACATGCTTCTCTCCTAGCATTCTCCCAAATCCTTTGTCAACAGGAACATCACATGGACATTGGTTTTGATGTGTGTGCCTTGCAGGAGATTTTTTACAGATCTGGCCATCTGGTTGCAATGTTTAACTGGATATTATTTAATAGATCTTATAGGCTGCTGGTTTTAGCTGAGGTTCAACTCAGAGATAATTCTGAAACAAAATAATCAAAGGTATGGACCTAAAAACAAAACAAAACGAACAAAAACCTATAGTCAGGTACAGTTGTCTTTTACAATGTGTTGGTCATTCGCAACTGCTAAGTATAGAATTTTTTGCAGAACAGCATATTCTTGTCTAATATTACATATGCCTTTTGTCTCTAAGGTATAAAGACTTACAACAGAGACTGCAGAAGACCTTCTGGACCTCAGGTCTGATACCATCTTGAGAAAGCAACACAGAACTTCACAGAGGTTGCATATAAAGACCAAGCTGCTCAGTGAGATAGATGAACGGTTTGATCCAGAGGTTCTGCAGCCCATAAGCCACTTTAAAACAGTGTTTTGTCTGCATAAAGTCCTATTAATTCATCCACTTTTGACAGAATTTATCACCTATGTATGTTGTAACAGATACAGATCTTTTCCAGTTTTACTGGTCCCAGTATGAATAACTGGGCACAAAGGGCTGCAAGTTGTCAGCCAATTAGAAGATGGAGCAGTCTGTCTTGACAAGTTTTTACTAAGCTCTCTGGCTTTAGTCCAGAAAATCTTGCATACCAGACTCCAACTGCTTCTCTTGAATTCTGTCTCATTCCAATGGTAGATCTGCTCCAAGAGTACAATATCTAGATCAGGAATTCTGTGATTTATCCATTAATTTTTCAGATCAAGAAATCCTACCAGTTGAAACTGGACCATTAGAAGCCTGTTAGTCTGTCCTGGAAGGTAAGTTATTTCCTTCAGTGGCAAACATAGAATAGAAGAGGATTACCCTTGTGCCATCCAGATTTCAATTAAAAGATAGATTTGGAGGTCTGAGCATATGAAAAGAGATGTTGATGGAGCAATCATTCTGTTACATCTACAGAGCTAAAAATCATGTGACTGAAGTATTCAGTACAAGAATGAGAAAAGAAGAGGCAGTGAGAAACACCACATAGGCTGGATTGCAACAAGCTGCTGGGTCAGACCGAACTTTGTGAAATCTGAGGACTGAGTACTGCTCACACAGCCAGGAGGATGTAAAGAGCAAACCAACATGAGTGAAACATGGTTAATTTCTGCAGATTCACCACTATCAGTCTTCTGAATTGCCAGCGCTGCCAAAAATTATCAGTTCTCTTCTGGAGTCCATACGCTTGTGAAGAGGTGTACCCTATCATTACTGTGGGTGTGTTCAGGCTGAGAAAACAGCTGAAAAGTGGTGCTTTGATTCCATTGTTCAAAATGAAGCAACTTTGGAATCAAACTGCCTCCAAATTTTAACAGTGAAAGTCAGGTGTTCCCTTCCCACTCAAATGTGAATTCAGCAAAAATGTTGATCTTTTTCTTATATAAAATTTTTTATTATGGCAGGTATTTCTAGCTACGTCTGTTGAAAAAACAGTGTAGATTTCAACATGCAATATCTACATTGCCATAGACACTACTCTTTTTACCCCAACATCCTACCTAGCACTGTTCAAGGATGAAAGATTAAGGATTTAATTGTATTAAAAACTTTAATTGGAAGTAACATTGAGGAGAAAAGCCCACTCTGAAGTACATTCAATGTTAGACAGAAAAACAAGAATATCTAAATTAGTGCTTTGACATCAGCTCACTTTTGCTTAAGTCCATGATTTTGGAGAAATCAAGTTATGAATAAGAATCTATGTTAACTTGTTCTTTGTGAAAGTGAAGAACTGAACTGTGGGGAGGACATTTTTTGTTTGAGATCTTTTCTCATTGATCAAGGGAACAGTGAAGATATTTTTGACCATAGTTATCTATATCATGACCCTTAGCATGGCATTTACACCAGCTTCAGGACTTTCTTCCAGCTATTCAATCTTGAATATATCTCCAGTAGTCCCACATCATCATGCATGTCACAGTAGCTACAATCTTTGAAATTATCAGGTTAATGCAAAACAGAGGAAAAACTTGCAATTTTGTGTCTGTCTTTTTCTCCTGTAACATTAGAAAGATGGCAAATATTGAGGGGCCTTCCTGCCCCTCTCCCCACACCCTCCCATCCCCATTCCCATACCATTATTCTTATGGATTCTTTGTAGATCTAAAGTCCACAATGTCTTTAAAGTTTCCTTTTGACAGACAGAGCATGTTGCCTGATGGAAATTCCCTTTTCTCATGGAGGAAAACTTTCCTCTGCAGGCTGCACAAATACAAGCTGCTTGTGAAGAGCTAGAGTCCTCTTCTCCAATGGTGTAACCCCTTTGACTTCAATGACAGCAAATAATTTGACTACAGGATCATTTTTTGTACTGTAGCCATTAAAATCCCTATTGCAGTTTTTATCATATAAAGAAATCTGTTGAAGGCACCTCAATTATTTGGCAAAGTGCTGAGCACTCTGGATCTGATATTTCTAGGGCTTAGTATGTGGGCTGGTTACCATGCAACTGGATTTTTTTGTTTGTTTTGGAAATACAAGACTTCTTTTTTGAGAGCATAGATCGGATGAAATTGCCAAATGCAATAATGAAAATCTGAAACAAAAAATTATCCCTGCACATAATTTCCTTTTATGTGCTTGAAATCACTGTTCTCTGTGTCTGTAACTGCTAAAGGATGTGCATGTTTAAAAAAAAAAAAAAGCAAGTTGTTCAAAGAAAAACACATACACACAAATAAATAAAATAATGAAAAATAATGAAACAAAAATATAACAATAATCTGACCCCACATAATACTAAAAAATAGAAAACAAAAAGAAAGGTAAAATAAAGGTGCAAAACACAACCTACTCGTCTCTAAATTACAGAGATGTATTTGATGGATGGAGTTTTTGGTACAAAAGGAGTTAGCTAGATGGTGCATCCAAAGAGCTCAATAGCTCGATAGGTCAATAGCTCGATGTCCAGGTAGAGACCACTGATGGGCGGTGTTCCTCCAAGATCTGTTTTGGGACTTGTACTATTTAATATTTTCGATGGTGTCACAGACAGTGGGATCGAGCGCACCCTCAGCAAGTTTACAGATGACACCAAGCTGAGTGGTGTAGTTGACACGCTGGAGGGAAGAGATGCTATCAAAAGGGACATCAACAGGCTTGAGAGGTGGGGCCTGTTGGAGCGTGTCAAGAGGAGGGCCGTGAAGATGATCAAAGGACTGGAGCACCTCTCCTGTGAAGACAAGTTGGGGTTGTTTAGCCTGGAGAAGAGAAGGCTCCAGGGAGCCTTTACAGTGGCCTTCCAGTACCTGAAGGTGGCCTACAGGAAAGCTGGAGAGGAACTTTTTGTCAGGGAGTGTAGTGATAGGACAAGGATTAATGGCTTTAAACTGAAAGAGGTAGATTCAGATTAGATATAATGAAGAAATTCTTCTCTATGATGGTGGTGAGGCACAGGAACACTTCCCTGGAGGTGTTTAGGCCAGGTTGGATGGGACCTCGAGGAACCTGATCTAGTGGAAGGTGTCCATGCCCACAGCAGGGGGATTGGAACAAGATGATCTTTTAGGGTCCCATCCAACCCAAACCATTCTATGATTCTATGACTAAAAATGGAAAGTATCTATGGACACTGCTGCCCTAGAAGAATCTCCCTACTTTTACCTCCTCTCCAGAAAACACACACACACAGAAAAAGAATATTTTCCCAATTATTCTAACATCTTAAGTATCTTTGTTTTCAGAAGCTGATATATCCAGAAAAAGTCCATCATTACTGTCAAAAAATATGTTGATCTGTAAGATTTACTTCTTCAACTAGGATATGTTATTAAGGCAATAACTGAAATGTTATTATGCCATATGCCTGAAATAATGATGGTGGATAATAGATCTTGATCACGTCTGTGTAGGACCCATTTCAAAGAATGACATTTATTGCAACACATAAGGTGGCACCTAAAATCTAGACTCCTTGGAATATGGGTGGAAAGCACTCAAGCAGAAGAGAGCCAATGGTAGCTATTTTGTTCTTTCGGCCAGGAGAAAACAAAAAATAGAGATAGAAAAGTATCTGAAACTATGCATCTGTCTCTGTCTTAAGCTTTGACATCCACTGTATATGCATAGTTGATGTTAGCTCCTCAGTTAAACCAGAATGCAGACCCCTGCTATCTGTTCATTTCTGAGCAGGTACAAAATTGGTTTGCTGCCAATAACTGGAACAGAAGAAAACCCTTCTTTGTTTAAGGGAGATAAACTCAGGCCTCATGTACTGTGAAAAGATAGCATATACGTACACTAGATTGAGTCATTCACCACTCCTCAAATAGTTAACACAGCAACCACAAGTGTGGGACCAAAACTACGGAAAGTAAGACAAAGTATATCAGCGTTTTCTGTTCTGCTGCTGTGGATTGCTTCTGCATTTCAATTTAAAAAGACAAATGCACAAAACGAAACAGTGCAGGGAGCAGTCTGCTCTCTTCCACCAGTGTTTAAGTCACTGGACTACAAAATTATGTTTTGTTTTGTTTTGTTTTGTTTTCTTTTTTTTCTACCTGTTCTTTCTACAACATCATGGCTGTTACATCCTTTGCTGCAGAGACGTCTATTTTCAAGGGTAAGGGGAAAAATGGAAGTTATAGTTTTCTGTATGTAATTTTAAATTATATATACCCTATTACCTGTGTAAAATCTTTAATGAATCAACTGTTCTGTAACCTCCTTTTGTCATGTTTCACATGAAACAGTGTTTCACAGTGAAAGCAATTTTGACTTTTATATTTTATACTGAACTGAATTCTCTCAGATATTGTTAAGGAATAGAGCATATTTAAGAGACTTCCAACGTCTAAACAGATTCAGAGCTTTAAATTAGACTGCTGTCCTTAATTTAGAGATCTATATTCTATTTTAGAAACATAAATTCTATTTCAGAGCTTTCCCTAGAAACTCATTCTTAAACTGTGACTAAGAGGTATGAAACTACATGTTATTTATGGCCTTAAATGTACTATCTTGGTTTTGGCAGAGCTGAGAACCTTCTCTCGAGTGTCACTAGAATTTTCTGTCACACTGCACCTCAGAAAAATCAAATCTCTTTTGATTACTTCTTCATTGAAAATTTAGAATTTTTAACTATCAGAAATACAAAATAGACATTTTGGCCTCAGAGCTCCTAGTGCTCAAATTCTTAGCTAGTGTCAATGATGATTTACACCAGCTGACACTCCTGCTACAGATAGCCAACCGATCACTTTGGGAGCTTTAAGTGACCATTTAAGCATTTAACCTTAGACATAAAGTTTGCAATTCAGGTCTTAACAGCTTTGTACTCATCTCCATAAGAGAAACACCTCCCTTAAGAAGATTTCACATGTTATCAGGTCTGTTTTTCATTTAATCAACAAGTAGCATAGCAACTGCCTTGTCTCTTATTAGCTGTGAGAGCTTAAGTAGATACTTCAAAGCCCCTCTTGAAATTATAATGAAAAACAATTTCTAACTGAGAACAGTAGAAACATTTGCTTTATGTTCCCACGGCACCAGAGAAGAAAGAAGAGCACAGTGAAGCTGAAGAGTAATGTGTTGACAGAGAGAGAGGCTGAAGGCTAGGAAGACATCTAAAACAATAAACATTGCTTGTCATGCCATCAAAATATTTCAGAGGGCAAAGCAGTTCAGGAAAACAGCCTGCTTTTGCAGAGTTACATTTTATTTTTCAGATGCTATTTACTACAGTAAAATTATAGTGGGTGTCCCTTAACTTTCCATTGTAGGAAATGGCCAGCAATCAAGCTGTATTTTTACCCCAAAGGCTACAAGAAACAGCTATTTAAATATTGAAAAGTATATTTGCAAAAGAGCCTTTCTCACTGCAGGTGTTTGAGTACTATTGTTTTGTTTGCACATTCATATTTTATACATCCTGCAAGAATTGCTTTATTTCTGGATGTGCTCAGAATTTTCATATTTCCTTCTCCTTATTCCTGTCCACTTCTGTTGTGCTATTGCAGGGTCACAGAGGGAAAAGACTGCTTAAAGCAGATTTATGCTCAGTCCTCCAACTAGAACTCACAGGGCACCAGTGTGGGCTATGGCAGAGATGACTATAGGACTTGAGGCAGCAAATGCTGTCATAACTTCAGTCAAAACTAGGGTGACGGAAGTGAAGACCTAAAGACACTAATGCAGCCCCCAAAAGACTGAGGCAAACATCATCCAGGATCTATTTACTGAGCACATCAGTGCTGCAGGTTCCTACTGAATGGAATTTAAAGATGAAGCCCTGAAGATGCAGCAGTGTTCAACCTACATTCATGAGACATCTACTGCAACACCCACCACTAACTGAGGAAACTGGTGCTTATTCCTTCCTATGCCAACAGAACTGGCATATCCAACCTTTCATATATTCCTGGCATATTTCGCCTTTCCAGATTATTCGTTCATGAGTCTACACTCCAAATTTCTCCTTGGTTCTTTGCCACCTTATTCTGATTTCGAATGAAATTCTAAATTTCCCAAAGACACAGATCCAAACAGGCCACCAATTAATCAGCAGGTATATTTAATAATTACTAACACTTACGCTAGTGTCTTGGATGATGTAAGTCTGGAAAGTGTATCCATTTTTCATATCTTGGACCACAAATCCATGTTGTTCTTTTTATTTATTTATTTAATAACTGCTACATTCTAAATTCTTAACTTTAGCACTTTCCAAACCCAGCCAAAAAATTTCCTGTTTTTTTTTTTTTTTTTTTTTTTTTTTTCCTCCTGGGTCCCACCACTTTTGAAGAGTTATTTCATTATTTCTATATTCCACTCACAAAATTCTATATAAAACCTCATTAGCACATTTCTTTCTTCATTCTCTATTTCACAAGCTCAGTTGCTGAAGTATTCATTTGTGCTGATAACTGGGCAAGCTGTTCCCAGGTCTGGAGCCAATCTGTAGGTCAGCCAGTTGGAGCAGTGACAGAAACACTGAACTGCATATCATCCCCCAGGGGCCAGCAGCTCTCCTCTCAAAATGTGTTAATTCTTTTCTCATGTTCTGCTGGCCAGTGGCCTTTAACTTGATGTCCACTCCTTCATTTTCTGAGTTGGAAATTGCCTTTTGGTTTCGCAGTGATTATGTCTGAGTACCAAAGCTCTAAGGCTACACTGAAAATGCAAATGTTCTGTGACAAGATCTTACTACAGAATCTATATGTATATATTCATTAAAGATAAAGGTAAAGTAAATAAACAACATAACTTTTAGTAACATTTAAACATTCAGGACTGATTAAGTCTGCAAATTTAAGAAAACTCAGAGCAGAAACCTTTTTTTTCTTTTTTTTTACTTGAGCATTACATTGAAAGGAAAGCATTACACCATAATTTCAAAGACTCCTCTAAAGCTAAGTGTGATGCAGATGGTTGGAGGAATAAATGAAAATACATCATTCTGCAATTCCAACACCTTTTGATTTAAATGGTTTAAGTCAAAAAATCAAGGTTAATTCTTGCTTTGGGCAAGACAGCAGCCTAGCATACAGTGCCGTATTCAGCACAGTATGGCTACAATTTAAAGCAATGAAGGGCTACAATTTAAAACAATTAAATTAACAAAAATTTAAAATGAAGACATACCCGTGACAGAGGTGTTTATCTAGTGTAGGTACAAGAATACACTGATACTGTGATCTCATGTAACCCAACACGTAGGTGAGTTTTTGCTGGAATAAACTCCTTAAGAAGTTATAACAACATAAATGGCAATATAAACTTGTTCTTATAGTGTATCATGAATAGCTTTCCAACAGAAATATTAAGGAATATATCTTGGGTGACCTCTGTGTAGAGGAGGAGAGTGGTAAATTTTCCCAGTCCCACTGCAGAGGACTGGGAAATATGCTTACTGAAAATGTCCTGAGTCAGCATAAAGGCTTCCTTTCAGAGCCTGTCATTAATGATCCAACAATTTTTTCCTAAAGCAAGAGGTAATTTATTCTCCACAAAAGTAACACAGTGTTACAATGGAAAGGGTTAATATAACATCTACATATAAGGAGAGGAGTTGCTGAAATAAAAATCTATAGAAAGCTTCTATCTTCTACATGAGATCTTTTGCATATTGCTCCATTTTGATACATCAGGCTCTAGGATTTGCTTTGTTTGAGCAAAACCAATGTATCTCTCAGAGAGACTTCAGCGAGACTATTTAAATTCTTCTCCTCCATCTTCACCAATTTGATCTCCCCAGCCTTTATCCTTGGGAAGACAACCCACTGAGCTCACAAAACAGCAGAAGTAATACACCACAGGTGCTGGGGAGTGGCTATTTTAGCTGCTGTCCATCCTCCTGATCACCCAGATATGGAATTTGGATAGTAAATGCATGACCTTCTTAACATTTCTCATCAAGCAGTGCCCATAGATCATTATAAATGGTTTACAGCCTTCCACCCCAGTGTTGTTCATTGAGTGGCATTAGTGTGGTTGGCACTGCAAAGCAAGCAGTAGGAGATGTGGATATCATCCCAAAGGGAAAACGCTCTCACGTCCATCAGAGAAAACACTATGGAGACACATGTTGCTGCCGTACTGCCCTTGCACTTGGGAAAGAACAATGCCGTCTATGTAAGCTGAGTCTGAAAAAAAATGATTTGCATACTGCATTTTGCACTTTTAAAGCCAAATTCTCACCTTCTGCATAAAATAGCTGTTAATAGAAGGAGAGGTTATCTGGTATTCCTATGGCTATTCCCATGCATTTCATTTCATTGTTTGTGCTGTGTCTGTTTGTTTCTGCTACCTCCTGTCTTTTACTTTAAGATCCTTAAAATTATCAGGCACAATATTTTCGTTGTATTTTTGCATCACACACAGCCCAAGGAGCATGATTCTTGAAGCACTGTGAAGTCTGCAGCACTTTTTGGAGCTGTTAAAGGTCAAGACAATGGTGCCTATATCAGACACATGGCCAGAGATCTTACGGAAGCCAGGGCCCCTGCCCACGGACCTACTCCACTTGCTTGGGACAAGAGACAGGCCATGATGGAGTTTGAGCTGTAGTGCAAACTATCATGACAAGAGGGACTTCAGGTGAGGTTTCATACTCAATATGAGCTAAACTATATTTGTGCTTGAAGGCTAATCCTGCTCCCTCCCTACCCCGACTTCTTGTTCCCACCTAATCTCTTGTGCTAGTTGCAAGTGCTGTTACAATATGATCTTCATTCCTTGTTTCAAACATTGTTCTCACCTACAATAAATATCAAATGTAGAAAAGTCATTTCAATGCCTTAGTTTTTGTAAACTGAAACCCATGGAGCCAAATTCATTATTCTGGACTGACACCAGTATGGCTGATAGCATGTGGGAACAGAATGAGCCTATTGCATTAACTATTTTCAGGTCAAGTCTTGTCTATTTAAATTGATCTAATGTATGTATCCTTGAACAAATTGTACATTTCTTTAGCCTGTGCAACTTCAGGACCTGTGGCTGGGGTTTTTAAGATGTAATTCTAGTAGATTCTGAAACTGATTTTCTTATGCAGGTAACTCTTCAGATATTTTCCAAAGAAATTTTATCAGAAGTCTGTCAATTCTTATACCATTTTATCTAGAAGATATTTCTTCCAATATTTACTGTATTCAATTTTGAAGATCCTTAATGGGAGAGCACTAACCTACATCCCAAAATAATGCCATAGAAACACACAGAACACTGCCTGCAGCAGGTTCCTCTAGTTAACCCAATTTACAGTAATAGTCCCTGAAATAAATTGTACTGGTGACGTATACAGCACAAACATACACTAACTAAAAAAGTGCTGAAGAAGTAGGATTTTTAGGGTCATTTTTACCACAAAATTATTTCAATACCACTCTTTAAATTCATTTTTTCCCCAAAACAAAGGCCTTTAAATTAAAGGTCCTTTATACTGTTATCAGATACAAAAAGTGATTCTACAAGAAATAGAGTCCTGAAGGTTTATTGTTTCAGCAGTGGGCAGGAGGGTTATAGACACGTTAAGGTACTGATTATAGAATCCCTGTATAAATCTGAATTTAAAAGAGCATATTCCTGAATAAGGAGCCTTGTCTCTCCTGAGAAGTTCAGTCACTTGTAATTGATCATATTGTTCTGCTGCTCTTGAAATACAACCTGTTCTGCACTTCCACACTAGCCAGGCTGAATCAGGGTCAGGACACTCTTTAATCCTTGACCCAAACTAGTTTACCAGCACACAGATATAGCTGCAGTGCTTTCTGGGCTTCTAGCCTGAAGCCTCTGAAAACACAGCACATTTGGAGGATTTTATGGATTCTTCTGGAAGGGTCATACATTCACAGGTTGTATGAGAAACTCCTACTATTTCTTCCGAAATGCCGGGGTTAGGGGGGGAGTTCAGTTGGATTAGAAGCCATGTTACATTGTTGAAGCAGGGACATTTTTTATACCTGTGTGCTTAACATTACTAGCATTTCATTTTTCTCTTAATCAGCTTTCAGTGGAATTGATCTTGACTTAAGATAGGGGATGACCTCTCAAGGTCATACCCTTTCTGTCATCTGAAAAGCATTAACCATGGGCCACTCTAGGCCTTTTTTTCAACTGGCAGGCATGCTGCCTCGAAGCACAGTTTTAGATTTGACTTGTTAGTACTTCCTATTTTAAACTTTCTTTTGCTTTACAAATTCTTCTATACTTACTATATTCTTCTGCCTGTGAGTATGATGTTTCAGCTTCTTCCAGTCTAAAACAAGTGTTATAAATCTGATCATTCTGAGCAGTAAACAAAAATTGCTACCTGGTCACTATTCTTAAAAGCAATAATAAGATAGTTGCACAACACTTTTTAGCTATGTCTTATAGGAAGCGACTGACAGCCCCTCACACAACACAATGTGCATCCAAAGGTACAGTGCTGACTAAAGGCAGAAGTTCCCATGATGATTTCTTCCAGTGAGGTACATATATTAACAATAATACCCTTTAGCTTAAAAGTACATGACTTAAACTTCCAGTCATCGCTTCCTGTTATTTCCTTCCTCCTAGACTGAAGGGTTATTTAGTACCCATTGCATTCCCCTGTGAAAGTACTGTGATTGTGACCAAGGGCAAACCTACATCATGGTGGCAGAGGCATCTGAGCTGTCTCGGTTTATCCTAGCCAGCAGAAGAAGAAGAGTAGAGCAGCGCAGTACTGAGCCACCAGAGCTGACTGCACATTAAAGAGCCAAAATCCAGAGAACAGCATAGTTGCATTTGCAGGCAGGCTACAATTAAAGTTAATTATCTGTACTCTTAGCATGCTGAGACCTCACATTAGGTTGCTCCTTCACTTTGATCACTATGTCCTTTTTAAAGTCCTGTTTATGAAAAGATCCAGATCATCCTGCCTGAATGATTTATCCTTATTTACTACTTTATGAAGTATTTTTTCCCCGTCTTTTAATTACAAATGTTATCATAAGTGATTTATTGTTTACTTTCAAAAATAATCAGTGAAGTCTCTGAATGGTATCAAGACTGCTACTGATCCCCCATGAAACTCCATTATAAGTATGTTCAGCTGTTGATAATTTCCTGGAGACAATCTCTTTTTAAGATCTATCACTTAACCAGTTCTTAATTCATAAAACATTTACTTTATTAATAGTATATGATGCCAATGTTTAAATCAGAACATCCTGTGTTGCTAAATTCAAATATTTTACAGAAATCTAATTATTCAAACAAGGTTGCAATTTCATCAAAGAATAAAGTGAGATCTTTTGACATGAGCTTTTCATAAAACTATGTTGTCAGGAATTAATTTTATTTCTATCCTTTAATTATTTCTCTTCGCAGTTTTTCTGTTATATTTTCTGGAACAGATATCAGACTCATTGACCTACACTTACTCCAGTCATCTTGTCAGACTTTTTGGAATATTAACACACTAGCAGTTTATTTTCAGTCAGCTGAAGTTTCCGTAGTATTCCAGAATTTGTTTAAAACTGAGGATTAAAAATTTCCTAAAGCAATTTGCGTGTAAAACATCTGGTCCACTGAATTAAAAGTTTTCATTTCTACTGAAAGTTGTTTTGCATTCCCCAGATCATAAGAAGCTAGAATGTTTACTGTTCCCATATGGCAGAAGTATATCAAATGTATTTTCTTTCTACAAATTCAGTTATTTTATGAATTTTAACTATTTAATGTTTTCTAATAAGAATTAGATTGTTTACATCCAAGATTAAGACAATTCCGTATTAGGTCATACTTTTCTTCTAGTATTCATTAAAAAATACATTATGTCATGCCAACATCTTCCCTCATTACTTTTAGCTTCTCACATCCTCTTCTGGGTATCTTTTAACCTCAAAGTTATAATATATAGGTATTTCTACATATTGTACCCATTGTGTTTTCTTTTCTTCCTGAAACTAGGCTTTATGTATATACACATATATATATAAACAACTTAGAGACTTGGTTGTGAAGTAAATTTTGAAATAATTAATAAATACAAAATTAATATTTGAGATATAACTTCTCTTTTCTCACCTTAAATGTAGACAAACTGCAATCAATAGTCTTTAAGAAACAAATTTCCAGTCCAACACCACTCTTACTGCTATGTCACTTAACCCAATCTTTCACACTGCTGTAGAAGCTTGAAAGCGTGAAAAGAAGCTCCACTTGTTCCTAAAGAAAGTTAAGAGTAAAGCTGACTTTTATGACCATAGCAGACTCTGTCCTGAAGAATAAGGTGAAGTTGTTCCACACGTCTTCACTTCAGCCAAATGATGTCCCTCTTGGTTTCTCTACTAACTTGTAAAAATGAAATCTCTTTGTAAAAATGTTTGTCACGACCAACTATATCCCAAAGAACGGGGCAATTTGGAAAAGCTAAAGTAACTTCGCATCTAAAGAACCATCAAAGAGTGTAACAAAAGAACCCAATTCCTCATCAAAAACACCAACCTCAATGCAAGGGCAGGCTTTCTATTGAGCATCCCTCAGCTTTCAGCTGAATCCAATTAGTAGGGTAAATTGCAAAATATTACAGTGGTTCATAAGACATTTAAACTAACTCATTATCTCTTATCTGAGCACGTCATAAGCTTTGCAACTCAACAACAACAACAAAATTCTCTGCCTTTTACTGTAGTTTTTCATTAATGGAAAATGAGGTTCAAATGAAGTGCTCAAGATCTTATGCGAAATGTGCAGCAGAGCAGGGATTTGAATGCTGTTCTCCAAAAGCTTAGAGACATTAACTCATGTACTGATCTCCCTTTCTGTAAAAACTACAGCTGTTGTTTGGATGAACAAGGAATTTACTTCCTGTGCAGTCAGCTCACCCCCAGCAGTTCTCAGATTTACTTTCTTCCAGTCCTATTACATAGCTTATCTGTTTCTAAATCTGAACAGCAGATAGAGAAATGGACAGCTCTGGAATGAAGCTCATGATGAAATAATTTATAATAATTCCAGATAGCCCACTAAACCTTTATCAGTCTATAACGACAATAAGCTTACAATAATCTACATTCCCATCTCCATCTTTCATTGTTCTAGTTAGATTGTTTGTTTAAGCCTCTTAACCTAATTACTGAAATCCATTGTTCTCATTAGTGCCATTTGTTACCAAAAAAAAAATAAAATAGTTTTCCTGCCAGAGTTGGAAAGCTACCAAAGCATGCGGTTGGCTCCAGCACTTCTCTCATTCTCACAAGCTTAGGCCAGCACAGAACATCTTTGTTTTGCAGTTGTCAAGGCCCTAAGCAGTTGTTGAGGTCTCTGCACACGGTACATTTGCCATCCCTTATGGGCAATATAAAATATGTTGATACTGACATGGATATAATTCCCAGATGAGATTACTGAAGGTAATTTTTCAGGAAATGGAAGTGTTGCAAATTGATGCTGGAATAAGGATTGTCAGGAAGAGAACAGAAACAGACAGACTTTCCTGTGGCAAACATCATTCCTGTCTTGTGATAAACTTATAACTAGATACTGCCAAAGGAGTTTGCAGGATTTTTTTGCATTCCTTGCCATCTCATTCCAGTTCATTAGCCAAACTCCTTTTCCCACAGTGTATCTGTATTCATGACTGACTTTTTGTACAAAATGAAGTTCATTTATGAAGTTCATCCTCAACTTAATTGAAAAAGTGGGAAAAGTGAGGATCGGTGTTAACATTTCTTTGGTACAATCCTTCAACTCTGGTGTTTGACTTTTCGGTAATGTGACAACTTTTGCTACAGAATGTGGCCATGGTCAGTTAAATTCCAGTAGGAAGTGCAATTTTTATTTGCATAACAGGTGCACTGAAAATATGTGGTGTAAAACCTTAAAAATGAAATGGGAGTGCACATCATTTTTTATGTGTGACATGAATAAAAAAAAGCATGCACTTTTTCTTGTACACACTTTAAGAACTTCTTTGCAAAAAAAAATAAAAATTTTAGGATGACATCAAAGTTTTCTAACTTGGTGAATTTCAAGAGCTTTAAGACGTATGTATTTAAACATCTAAACCATATGTGAAAATCTGTTTTTTTAAATACAGAATTGCTATGTATCCCATGTTTTTGTGCACAAATGACTTGCAATCTATATTTAACATGTCTGTATTTGTTATTTTTCTGAAGGTCTATTTTGTCCCATTAAGCTTTGTCCTTATATTAATGAACATATTACATCTCACACACACGCAGAAATAAAAACTGAAAATAAATTATCTGACATGAACTCATAATATGCTTAATTCAAATCTTACTTAAATTGGGTTTAAAGCAATCAGTTTGGATAGGAAGTCATTCTTTAGGTAAAAGCTTTACCTTAAACTGATATGGAAAGCATGTCTTAAACTGATATGGAATCCATGCAAGCTTGCGGAAGAGCTACTGGAATGTTTCTCAGCAGAAAAAGACCTTCAGTCACCTTGGGGTGATCAATAGCCAGCTGAACATCAACCACCTGTGTGCCCAGATGGCTAAGAATGCCAATGGCATCCTGGCTTGTATCAGAAATAGTGTGTCCAGTAGGACTAGGGAAGTAATTGTCCCTCTGTACATGGCTCTGGTCAGAATACACCTGGGATATGATGTCCAGTTTTGGTCTCCTCACTATAAGAAAAATATTGAGTTGCTTGAGCATGTGCAGGAAAGAGCAAAAAAGCTGGTGAAGGAACTGAAAAACAAGACTTATGAGGAGCAGCTAAGGGAACTGGGGCTGTTTAGTTTGGAGAAGAGGAGGCTGAGGAGAGATCTTATTGCTCTCTAAGACTCTTTGAAAGGAGGTTGCAGTGAGGAGGGTGTCAGAATCTTTTCTCAGGTGACAAGTGATACTACATAAAGAAATGGCATCAAGTTGTACCAGGTGAGGTTTAGATTGAATATTAGGAAGAATTTCTTCATGAAGAGGGTGATCGCGTTGGAAGGGGTTGCCCAGGGAAATGATGGAATCCCCATCCCTGGAGGTATTTAAGAGATGTGTGTAAGTGACACTAAAGGACATGTTTAGTGATGGAATTCTGTAGGTCAGGTTGATAGTTGGACTTGGTGATCTTGAAGGTCTTTTCCAACCTAAATGATTCTATGATTCTATGATTGATTCTGTGCCCTCCAGATGGGCATGTTCCTGCTATTCAATGTTTATTATGTAAAAACACACTGTGATCCTACCTGAAACATGAAAAGTTCTTATGTCAGTTATTCCACACTGATAACCTATACCTAAAACACAATTTCTCATGGGATGTCCAGGATCAAAGCATCTAGCAAAGTAAACATGCACTGAAAATATGCGGCAAATTGCCCTTTTTACTTCTCCTCCTCTTCCTTCTTTTCCCTCCACCTCTACCTTGAGCCTAGTAGAAACCACATCTTACTTCCTACTCAACACGTGTCTTTTCTTCAGATCACAGGTCATAAACACACATTTCTTTCATGAAGTACTTCTGCTTCTGTACAACAGAAGTATTCTGCTGTGAATAACCTGACTAGTTCTAGCAGGGACATACCTTCCTGACACTGTGATGAATCATGAATTGTTCACACAATGAGACTGAGTTAATTTGAGAGAGAGAATCCAGAAAAATTAATAGTTTATTTCATTTTGTAAACAAGGACATCTCTTAGCATATAAATAAGATATATAGGAAAAAAAAAATCAATTAGTAAGCTAGTTTTGATTGTGTATCTGTAGAATGTGTTTGTACTCTGTTTGCGTATAAAAGAGCTTTGAATATCTTACCTCTGAAGTATGTTGCTGAACTACTGTGATGTGGTTTAACCCGGCCGGCAGCTAAACACCACACAGCCGTTTGCTCACCCTCTGAGATAAAGACAGTTTATTAAGACAGGAAAATAATAATAACAATAATAATAATAATGATAATAGTATTACTAGTAATAATGTGTACAAAACAAGTGATGCACAATGCAATTGCTCACCACCCGCTGACCGATGCCCAGCCTATCCCCGAGCAGCCGGCCCCCCCTCCACCCCGGCTAGCCACCCCTATATATTTTTTAGCATGATGTCGGATGGTATGGAATACCCCTTTGGCCAGTTTGGGTCAGCTGTCCTGGGTCTGTCCCCTCCCAGCTCTTGCTGCACCCCTAGCCTGCTCGCTGGCAGGACAGAGCGAGAAGCTGAAAAGTCCTTGGCTTGGTGTAAGCACTGCTTTGCAACAATTAAAACATCAGCATGTTATCAGCGCTCTTCTCATCCTAATCCAAAACATAGCACCCTACCAGCTACTAGGAGGAAAATTAACTCTGTCCTAACTGAAACCAGGACATACTGTTATTCAGAGAGTTAAAAGCTGTCAGATATCAAAAGATATTTCTTAAATATTATGGACTGAAATCCTAACTTCAGTGGATCAAGGGGACCATGGCATTTATTTCAATGACACTGAACTTTCACCCTCTGTAGCAAACTCAGCAATTCTCTTTGCTCACAAAGTGCTTGGATCAGGTCCCTAGGACATTGCAATGACCAAAGAATTTTCCTTTTCAGAATCTTTTCAGAAAGCCCTTTTTGATTTGGAAGTGTCTGTAAGGTGGATTCCGTCAAGGCAGGAAAGTCACCCCCTCCTTCCTTGACCTCAGGGAAAATGAGAAAAAGAGGATCCCATGAGTAATGCAAATCTCCTTCAATAACAAACCATGTGCTTTTGCTAAGTAAGACAATAAGTAAGATGATAATTATATAACGTGTGCAGCTTTTTAATCTGAATTAACTGAATAGTATTAATATATATCAAATAATTGTATTATATATAAAATTCAATTTCTTGGGTTAGACTTTGTGGGTTGTGTTATATGTCAAACAGTTATCTGTTACAATACAGAAGCAACGTCTACATGAGTAAATTAAACATATCCCATATTGTTCTCCATCACTGAGGTCAAACTGCACAGAAAATCCTGCACTGAGAAAACTGCACTCAGTGTGAATGCCCAAATGGAGCGTATTCATCCCATGCTAGCTTTTGAACCAATTCTGAGGTACATCTGGGATATGAAGGTTGACATGCCAAGGATCTTTCAAACAATTCGACAGCAGAGATGATGAAGTTCCAGTCCACAGGGATGTTCAGTGGAGCTACTCAGTGTACAGATATATATGATACAGTCAAAGAGCCACAGAATGAAGACACAGAGCACACCCCCAGTTATGTCATCTGGCCATACACTAGCTTATGTTCTCTGCCACGGCCTGCAGAACTTGAAGGTGCTAACACACCCAGAGGAGAGTCATAGAGCACCTATGATAGATGCACCATTAAAGCCAGTCAAATAGCTAATTTAAGTGCTTCTTAGATTGTATAAGGAGTTGACAACTGATCTCTGACTGTAGGACAGGATGCAATGTATTTAACACTCTGTGCTAATTGCGTAGTTAAACTAAGCAGGTGCAAATCCTCTGCAGCTCTCTCCTCTGAGCTAATTCCCTGACCCTTGATTAATAAGAGTTGGTAGAAATTAGACGAGCTCACATCATCAACACAAACTGAAAGTGCATTCTAGTCTCAAATCAAGTGAATCAGCAACGTATCAACAACGCTTCCTGCCTTTTACGAGTATCAGTATTTAACTTACCTCAGTGATTTCAGAGTGTCAGTGTATTTCACATTTCCATTAGTCATTCCCAAGTGAAGTATTGTAATTGATTCTTTTTTAGTCTCCACTGGTGATAAAGGTAATGGATGTTTTTGTCAAGCAAATGGACTCCACTAAATGTCTGCTTCTCCATGTCACTGCCTCTTAAGTAAATGGTGAGGCATATTTCTATAAATAGACAAGTAGCTGGCGAAAAAAAAATAAAAAAAAAAATAAAGTGAGAGGGAAAGAAGGAAAAGAAAAAAGAGTAGAAAACCATGTATTTCCTGACATTGCAACTTTTATGATGGTTTAATTACCACAAACACATGAACATACATTCTTGAACCACTCGTTTCTTAGGGAGCATTGCAGAAAACTGAGAATAATTTGGATGTTAACAGATAATGCTCAAAATACACAAGGAAAATGAATCAAATGCCCCAGTACAGTGTCAGTAGTTTCAGTCTGGGGAAACTGGTGTTCTCAGAAAAGGCTGCAGGAGCACCTTGCTATTAAGAGCTGTGGCTTGCAGCAACAATTGATATACCATTTTCTAGCAGCTGTTCTGCACTTGAAAGCAAGAGGAAGCAAAGCCTGAGAAAAACAATCAGCTGCATTTGTCACAACTCTATGTCCTCAGCTATGGATATAGTTAACTCAATACAGCTTCGCTGCATGCAGTGAGGGGCACCACGCCAAGAGCAGGGGTAGAATTACCTTGAAAAATGTTCTGGATGCCAGGTTTTTAGGGCTTCCTCTGTACAAAGCAGTACCATCCACTTTAGAATGCTTCCTTTTGCCACGTAGAATAGACTCACTGAGCAGGTGTACCTAAGGAACATCCTGGATTACATTAAAATCCCATCACATCCGAAATCTCTGGGAAGAATTTTTTCCCCCTATTGGAAACTCAAACTGCTGATTTCTTGGCTTTTTGCCAGTGCTTCAGCAGAACAGAACGGAAACATCTGGACTTTTGCCAAGATCGCGTGCATGTTTTTGGGAGGTACAAAAGTAGCCACTGGAGGTAGAAAAATATTAGCATTTGTCTGCCAGTAGTGGTCCTTTCCTTCTTGACATTCACATGAAGATGTCAAAAGAGAAATCCTGGTATTCTGAGGTTTTCAGAAAACTAAAACAGAATAGGTGTATGCATGGATAGCTCATGAAAGATTCCTGGTGGGCTACTGTGGTAGCTTTTGTTCCATCTTTCCATTTAGCTGATTTTATGAAAGAAGAGCATGTGTCACCAAAGACAGATTATGTTCCACTATATTCACCCATCCTGTCAGGTCTATAAACTAAATCAGAGACTTCCGTAACTGGGTTTAGAGTACAAATCTTTCAGAAAAGGCTGATGATGCTTTCCTTCAAAAAGGAAAGCGTGCTTTCCATGCTGTTGTTCTTGGTTGAAATATGTAAATGTGACTAAGGCTTTTGTATATTTTTCCCATGGCAGATTTTCAAAAGGAAAAGTATATTAATCTGTAGCCAACCTTGTTTGGGGATACTCTCTTCTGAAATTTGTCATCGAACTCGGTATATTATAGTTTTCCTCCTATAGTCTACCTCACAGTCTAGTAATACTGCCATTCACTCATAAAATGCTGCAGAATTTTATATTAAAGATAGATAAAGAGGTCATTTTTATAATGACTATAAAAAAGTAATCTGAAGCAAAAAGCCTTATAAGTTAATATAAAATAGGATTTATCATAATTGGAGATTTAAGGGATTCATTAGGTTGTTATCCCATGATCCCATAAAGGTAAGATATAACTTTCAAAACCAATTAACTATTGTGTTTCCATTTCCTTGCAACTTACGTAAAATGCCTGAGCATTTGGAGACTTTTAAGAACTTACTGATTAAACCAGCACATCTGATTTGAACCTAAGAGTGATTATACTCCAGAAGGACAACAGTTTAAAGGTTTCCCTTCTTCCACAGGTAGATAGCACGGCAGAGTAAAAGTGAAGGGCAGCTGACATATCTGTGAGCCTGTGGTCATCAAGCAGGACTATATCTCCATGTTCACTCTTGGCAGAGTGAATGTGGAGCTCCCCACTGGGGTAGAAATGGGCTGAGTCCACTGGAATATTTCTTGTTTGGATTGCTGTTATAAAAGCCCTTACTTGACAGAACACTACGTCTGTTTAGATTTTTTTTTTCTCTCTCTAGCATGTTAAATTTTACAAAACATTTGTGTGTCAGCATTTCTTCCCCTGCTGGGAGAGGAGGTGGTCATAGAAAAAGTATGGCAAGTTGCTTGGCTCTTCTTAAGAGCACAGCTGCCTCTCTAGCATTTTCTATTTAGTGAAAATAAAATCATGTTATTTTAAGTCCACATCCTTAGCTGGTGTTTAGTAACATGATCTTATTGATTCTGATGGCTGCTGATGCCAGTTTATTCCAAATGAGGATTGGGCTGTCATCAACAAATCACTTAACTTCCAGATCTCTTTTTTTAATTGAATATTATATTCTTCTTTGTTATTTTCGTGATAGATTATGGTCTATGTATTTTGAATAAGGTTTCTCTCTGACATTTTCAGCCATGTTCCAGTTTAGAAATCTAATCTAATTTACTTATCTAGACAGCCCCCTCACTCCCCACCCCCCATATCAGTGAAACTTGTAGTCACTTCCAAAGAGTGATTCATTCTGTCCTAAGAAGTAGTTGGCATGAATGTCTTTCTTCAGAGCTGCCTGCCTTTCTCTGTGGAGGCTGATCCTCTAGGCAATTCACAAAGACAGGAAAAGTCAAGGGACATGAATCCTAGCCTGGGCTTTACAGATACAGGAGAAACACTTAACTGATAAAAGGGATATACCAAGCTCATTCAGATGACTGAAGTTTGTTTGGAGATGAAAAGTGATTACTGCAATACCAACTCACTGAGCCCATTAGCCAACATTGGAAAGCTGGAGGTGGTCTTTTTGGAAAAAGATGAGTAAGAAGGGAAATGCAAACATTTTTCCCCCCTCACACACATCAGAGGATTCCCTGTGACACATTCACTGATCCACGGCTGCATTGTGATTGGGCTGTGGAGGGTGTGATAGCTCAAAGTGAGCAGAGATTGGAAAGGGAGTGGATGTGGAGGAATCAAGCAGCACAGCACTAGCACTGAAATGGCACAAGATGAGTTCACCAAGCAGCAGTCAGGGACCTCACACATCTGTTTCTCAGAGCTCAGCAGGCCAGCTGCAATCGAGAGAGATCAGCTCAGAAGAAATGGAAGATGAAAACTCTGGTGAATTGCCACAAATACAGTCAAGAGAGGTTCCTGGAGAGACAAGCAACTCCATCTGCAGCAGAACTAATGAAGCCTGGCTTTTCAAATATTTTTTTATGGATTTGTGTCTTGTGGTTGCATTCTCTGGTGTGAGTACCAATTAAAACTTTTCCTGTGGTTGGAGCAGCCATAATAGTTGTCTCCTGTGTGAATTCTCCAGTGGGTGGAGAGCATGCTGAACCTTGTGATCAGAGAAGGTATAACTTGATTAGACCACTAATGACCTCTCTCCTTTCTGCTCACTTGTTCCTACAAAATTAGATATTTAATTCCTTTAAAATTCTGTGGGCATGCTGTGTTGAAACTAGTTAAGTGATTCAGGAGTTATTGGGATGTAAATGGAAATGATGAGCAGACCTATGTGCATATTTCTGTACGTGCACAAATGCACTGCGATCTAATACTGTTCATTTTACTGTGATCGTCATATGATGTGAACGTATGTATATGGATTTATGAAACTATCTCCTGGGTAACACTGGCTTGTGAATTAAATAATAAAAGCTGAAACATGTCTTCTACCAAGGTGACATTGTTTACTAAGGTAACAGGGAGTACTGAAGTGGTTTTGAAGACACGTGCCTTTTGACTTAGCAAGAGTCAGTACAGACTAGCGAGTAGATCACTGCATGGGACAAAGGAAGTACAGAATCTAACTTGATGGGGGTAATTTTGGGAAAGCAACTTCAGCTCTAGGTTTTCCTGCTTGTAAGAGGAGACTAGTGAACCCTTCCATCTATAGTGGTATCTTCATTAATTTAATACCACATTTTCATCAACTAATACCTCTTAAGCAAAGCAAAACTCAATTTTTATGATGGTGATGGTAATGGTTGTTAATTGGTAGTATCCTTACTTGTGTGGCCAGGTAGCAGCTATTTCAGGTGACAGCACTTTCTTTTATGGGAAGCAGAAGTCACCTTCAAGAGAAAGTCCAAAGCTCTAATGTAAAGGTCTGCAAAATCTTAGCAAAATTTGAAAGGATTTTCTTAACACTCAGTTCTTATTGGCATTGGAACAAGTGGACCAGTTCTCTGAGCTACTTACTGAACTTCTATTTTTAGTAAACTTCAGGAGTGACAATAAAATAGGAAAGATGATCTTATATTTAGAACTGCGCTGGCTTCATTTCCTGACTTGGCTGCAGCCTTTCAGTGTGAGCTGAAATCTTGTATCATCTTTCACCTTGTAAAATGTTTCACTGTCTAATACGGTCTTTGTAAACTACTACTTCTTCCTCTTTTTAGGTGTAAAGGTACTAAAGCATATATATAGAGAGAAGCCTATGTATATACGTATAAATATTAAGAATATTAATGCAGTTCTGGAGCTACTTAATACCTCACAAAGATAGGATAAGCAGCTGAATTAAAAAAAAAAAAAAAAAAACTCACAAACTTTTTACTATAGAAAACTATTTGTGGAATTCTTATTTTGTTCTGGAATTTTAACAAAAGCAAAAAAGCAAGTTTGTTTTTGTTTTTGTTTTTGTTTTTTCCCCCAAATATTCCCCCAGCTAAACACTTAAACACTAAGTAGAATATTTTTGTAAGGGTGATTAGGTGATTATTCCATACTATGCACAATGGTTATATTAATTAAAATACTATTGCACTGCCTTGCTCCAGAACCATCAGCCCAGATTCATTGTTGTGGATATTGGTGTAATAGGACTCTCAGAATAAGACCATTTCTATGATCGAGTCAAAATGGTGATCCCATCTGCTTGCAGTCAGAGCTGGAACATAGAGTAAAACCAACTCTTCCCAGATGTCAGCAGAGAATTACCATATATTCGTGGATCTTATTCTTGAGGAATGTTATGCCAAGAACACCCCCACCTGGTCAAGGAAAGAAATTGAGTCAAAGAAAAATTACTACATCTAAAATATAGTGAACAAAATCCTACAGTGCTTATTTTTGGAAAATTACTGTCCACGAATGTTAAAACATGAATGAAATTCTACAGATCACGGAAGGAGAAAAGAAAAAAGTTATAATTGATAATTTTCAGTTGTGTGACTGTTCTTTGGATAATTTGTCACACAATCTGTGTATTTCTTATTGTAGTGTATGTATTCAAGCTAGCTTGCCTGGCCTGATCATCAGTCAGGACTCTACAACACAAGCCTCAACACAAACTACTTTAATTTGTTGGTACTGAAGAACAACAATTTTCTTAAATAATAATCCCAGGTCTAGATATGGAATTCTTATATTTACAGGAACTATACCATACTGCACACATTTAGTATTGAATCCTCACATATGTCTGTTTATGTTGTTATTTGTGAATTCATGATAAAATCTTATTTCCCAAAACCTAACAAAAAGCAAAATATCCATAAACTGTTTTAATCCTCATTGAAATTCCCTGTGAGTTTTTCAGTGATATTGCAGTGATGCTTGATCAGATCCCATTCGTAAACTAAAACTAACAGGTCTATTATATAATATATATAATATTATATAATATATTTATATATAATATAATATAATATATATATTATATAATTCAACAAATTTAAAAAGTAATGGAAATGAAGCATGAGCTCAGGGTTACAATCTCATGCAGGACTTGGGTAATAATTTTGCTACCATTCTCTTCAAAAGGACTTTTAAGTTACAGCTGGATAAAGCAATGGATTTTCTACCTCTTGAGAAATGAGCACAGGCATATTCACTGTGTGGGAATTTGTGATTTTTAGCATATGGATTGTTTAGGATTTTTATTATTATTATTATTATTTTTTAGCAAGATTTGTACAGGGTTTAACATTCAGTCTGAGCTGCCACCTTCTTACAACAGTGCACAAAATACATCAACATGAACTTTTTTCCTACAGTCCCTCTCAACTTTCCAAGAAGAGCAGAAAAGCAAATCAAGAAAGCCTATTTTATTTACTGTAGACAATCAACTTATAATCATCCCTAATTAGACTTCCAACAAGATGTTTGGTTCCAGTCCAGAAGTTCTTAATTAGCCTATATAGTCATTGATTTCAAGGGGAGTTTTATCTGAGTCAGGATTTTGAATGAGGTCATGAGGAGTGAGCCTGGAGGAAGCAAGTGGAGCCTCACCCCTGCACAGGTGTGTGGGTGAAGTTACATGGAGCTTTCTCCAGCCCCTGTAATCTTTTTGGTCCCCCTGTAGGGAACAGGCTGTATTTTTACTGGAATTTGGAGGCATTCAGGCAGGGTTCAGCGTGCTTCAGAAAAGGAAAAAAAAATCTTTTTTTTTTTTTTTAAAGGTAGGGAAAAGGAGTTCACAGTGAAGTTCAGGAATAGCAAAGCTTTAGAAATATGAAATGAGGGACTGAACTTGACACTGAGTTTCTGTGAGAAAAAAAAAAAAAAAAGGCATGTGGCAAGAGACAGGGAGGAAAATGCAAGCAAGATGTGAAGGAACTGAGGCTGGATGGAGAATCAGAGATGGAACCAGCCGGCTGGGTGAGGGACTCTGGGAGGTCTCTGGCCAAAATGCCTGCTCAGGCACAAAATAGAACTGGTCAGTCTGTAACAGTGCAAGCACTGAAATGAGAAAAGGGAATGAATTTACAGGGAGAGATATAGTGCCTCTATGGGAAGACAAGGACTGAGGATATTCCAAAATGTACAATCCCCCCTGCCAAATTTAAAGCCTCCTGGTATGTGGGTAATCGGATTACTTAAGGTAATCACCTCTGTCACGTGGACAAAATAATATTCTTTTCTCAAAAGTGATGTATTAATTCTCTGAAACAGATGAAGAATTTTGGAAAAAATTTTCTATGCGCATACACAGAATTCCATACAAGGCAGATGCTTTGTCTAAAAAATAACAACCCAGGAAAAAAAAAAAAAAGGAGATTCTAAACAACTGCAAATGTATTCCTACAAGCAATAATGCCTTTAACCTTAACAAGATACAGGTACACCTCTAAGACTTCAACATATTATTTGAAAGATTTAGCAGACTGGGTGCACATAATAGTAGGTACATGATGAAGTCCTGTAGATGTAAGTGTAGCAATCAATAGGTTTGTATTGGTTTTATAATTAGTTTCCTATTAAAGCTAAATTAGCTAAGGTATATTTCAGGCATTTGTTATAATCTAAAGTATTGCCAATAATTCTTATCTTAATGAAGGAAAAAAAAAAAAAAAAGATTACTTTTTATTGAAAAGACCATAAAGTAAATCTGAAAATCTTTATCTATGGAGTTTGTCTCACAGCCAACGGTGTCATCAATAAAATGTCTCATGGAATGCTCACTGCTGCTTTGCAGAACTGAGGACTATTAAAAGTACCAGGTACTGGTCATTTTCTGTCCTGACACACCCTAATGCTGGCGTTGCTCTTGGATCATGTCTCACTCCTTTAGGACATGTCAGTTCAGCATCCAGCTGACCTATCCAACATTCCTGGCATATCTTCAGTCAAGCCTCCTGAGTTGATATCCATAAAAAGCCACTTTAGCTGACAGAAAGGTTACAACACAATACCCTGGTTTTAAATGCCTACTTTTAAAACTATGCTTCATAAAACTTATTTTTGCTTGGGCCACCCAGCTTCTTTGATGCTGCGAGGAACAATCTTCATTCCAGTCTTGTATCTCCCCCTGGATTTTACCAGTCTGAAGGGTAAGAACACACCATTAAAGCCTCTCACAAAATGAATATTAACTCTCACAAGTTAAAAAAGAAGGAAAAAAGTCTGCCTCTGCACTTGTCCCTCTTATGTATTCTGTGCATGCTACAGTTCCTCTCCCTTGCAACCCAGGCAGTTTTCTTAGGATTATGTTATTTACATTCTGCCTAGATCTATGTGGATCCACACCTCTCAGCATGAGTGATTTTTACAGATTTACTATACCAGCCAGAGACCAAGGTAGGATTTGATTTTTTTTTTCTTGAATGGGATCCGCAACAGAGTCTCAAGGGCAGAACATCCCCCAGCTGTCTGAGGTGGAAGGTGCTTTCCACAGCACAATCCCTGCCTAAGACTTTTCAAAGGAGCTGAAGAAAACCGAGAGCTCTGACACATGATCAGGTTATTGAATATTAATGAGTTACCAGGCATCAGCTGAACCACTGAAGCTCACTGCATGCTTAATCTTAGCCCATTGCTATTGCCACAGATAACATTAAAGAATTACCTTTTACACTGAGGACTGGTGTGACTCATTTTATCTGCATTTGTTACAAGCTAAAAGCACTCACAGAGTCAGTCACTGCCACTCAGCTGACGTGGTAACTCATGAAACTATGGTCACAGGGGATATAGGGAAATGAGTAGTCAGGTTCATCAAAGGTTCTCATGCACTCCTGAAATGTCATGTCAAATGTCAATATGGTAGAAAAAGCACTAGCAAATATCTCCTGACTTGAAAATAGACATCCTTCAGCTGTCAGGAGAACAACGAAATGATAAGTTGAACATGGCTTACATTTTGCCTGCACAGTGGCTCTGTTCTTAAGCTCCCTGTCCACCCCAAGAGTTTGTACTTCACCCCAAAAGAGTTCGTTTCTCACCAGAACTCCTTTGCATGGCCACCATGTTCATGACAAGAGGATGTTTGTGGACCAGTGCAGACCCATTTGAGTAGGTTGCCTCTGGTCTTCTCCTATTGATCCTATTGACTGTGCTGAATAGTTTAGCTTTAAAAAATATATTTTCAAGTTTATGTACACAAACATATCAATCAAGCCTTTCAGATTATTGAGAAAAGTGGCCTTTTTGATCTTTTTCATTTGTATTTTTGTTTGCTTCTTTGTGTTACTGAAAAAAAAATGTCACATGGGATCTACCTGCAAGAAGTGTTTTGCTTTTAAATAATACCAGCCAGTTGCAGGGAAAAAACAAAAGTATTAGTGGGCAATTGATATTTTGCATGGTCTCAGGAGGCAGAAGCCACTGAACACTTTAAAAATGACGTTGCTACGGTAGTCAAGTAAATACATTAAGCTACAATGGTCATGTAAAACCAATGAACATAAATGCTAGGATGGAAGTTCCTATGGGCCACCAGGTGTTGCAGTCTAAGATCCTTTGGGTTATTGCTTTCAAAGTTTCTTCCTTGAAATATGTGATGTCTGTGCACCTGGACTGTCTCTGCACTGATCTCCAAAATTTCCTGCGATAGGATTAGTTTGTGCTGACACCATATGCAGTGCGGAAATCTCTGCAAGTCCATTCTTTCCTAGGTCCTGTAAAATATAATTCAATGAACAAACAACAACAACAACAACAAAACCACAAAACCCACATCTTCTCTTGTTATATTTGCACTGCTAGCATTCTGTCCACCTTACATATTTCCCATTAAAATCTCAATTTCATTAACTGAATTCTGCACATACCAAAGTCACTGGAAAAACTCCAGCAAGAGTAGAGCTATGGCAAAGCGAGATTTTCAGAGGAGATAAATAAATTAATAAATAACCCAAAGAATCATTAGCCAAAAATCTTATGTCTTTTTTATTATTGGCACCAGAGGGTGTCTGTACTTAGAAATTGAACCACACTGAAACCCATTCCCTGGGCTCCCAGGCCAATTGGCACGAGCAGACCGTGTCCAGAGCACCAAGCTGCTGGTACTCCCAAAGCAGGTCACCTGCACTCAAGCCGCAGCTGGGACAGGCTGTTCTTTGTCTTCATTTGGGAGCCTACGACAGACTCAGGCCTAAAGATACAGACCATCGAGCTCCAGTGTCCAGATGCATCTCCTGACACTTTCCTAACAAATTATTTTGAAGTTTATTGTCTGCTTCACAGACAACAAAAAAACTGTTGCATTGGTATTTATCCATAGCATAGCTAGGGCAAACCTCTTCATCTGCTAAGGAGAGACAAGAAAAAGCCCTAAACTAGTTACCAAGACTGGGGGTAGCATTTACGCAACTACAACTTCTCTGTAACACTGAGCTTTGATTCACCAAGGTGGAGAGGCTATTTCTACTTTTTAATTAAGATTCACGAGATAAAGACAAAGTTGCCAAGCTTTTAGTGTTAAACGTAAAGGAAATTGCAAGCCCTAGCAAAAACAGATGCTGTGAGGCAGAGTGGGTTTCTCATTTATTAATGATAAAAGTGTTCAGCAAAAGTAACAAATGTGAAGAGGGGAATAATAAACGCAAAGAGGGAAACTGCATGGGTCACACAGCGAGGACACGACATTCATTTCTCAGCTCTGCCTGCTCAGAAAGGAGCCATTTGCTGCCAGTTCAGTTAAAAGTTGCCCCCTTCTAACCTCGCAGGAAGTTCTGTGCAGCTTTTCACAGCCCATAATTTCCACGATCCCACAGGGGGGTGGAGGGCTGTAGGGGAGCCCTGTCGCTGATGGGAAAAAGATTAGCACGGCTGGCAAAGACACGGAGCAACATGATAGGGAAGATAATTCAGCGGAGCGTCTACTCCAAAATGACTTTTTTCCCCCTTTTTTCTTTTTTTCTAACAAAATCGCCGGCGTGTTGGCCTGACAGCCCCCCGGTTCAGTGGGATTAACATCAAGGCTGCGGCGCAGGAGCGGTTCCAGAGTGACCGTAGGGAGAGACAATAGACAAAACCGCGCTCTTTCATCTCGGGGCTGCCGGAGCAGCGCCCTGACAGGTGATGGATGAGCAGAAACCGACACGGCTTCCCCGCGTCCTCCCCAACACTGCGCGGTTTATGGCCCAGCACACTGCGCCCATTATACCGCACCTCGCCTCTCCCCGGCCCTCCTCTCGCCCTCCAACCCCCCCACCCCCTCTCGGAGCCCTCACCCGGGGCGGGGAGGTGCGGGGGGCTGCGGAGCACCAGCACCACCTAGAGCCGGGTGCGCTGCGGCGGGGCCCAGCGGCATCATTCGGGGCACGGCACGGGTCCTCCGTGGGGAGGGCCTTTCTCTCCTTTTCTCCTTTTTTTTTTTTTTTCCTTCTGCTTTTCTTTTTTTTTTCCTTCTGTTTATCTTTTCTCCTTCCTTTTTTTCTTTTTTTTTTTCATTCTGTTTTTCTTTTCTTTCCTTGTTTTCTCTTTCTTTCCTTCTGTCTTTCTTTATCCTTCTGTTTCTCTTTTTCCTTCTGGTTTTCTTTTTTCTCCTGTTTTTCTTTTTTTCTTCCATTTTTCTTTTTTCCTTGTTTTTTTTTCTTTCTGTTTTTTTTTTCTGTTTTTCTTTTTTTCCTTCTGTTTTTCTTTTTTCCTTTTTTTTCCTTTTTTCTTTCTATTCTTTTTTTTTTCTTTCAGTTTTCTTTATCGTTCTGTTTTTCTTTTTTCTCTCTGGTTTTCCTTTTTCTCCTGCTTTTCTTTTTTCCTCCATTTTTCTTTTTTCCTTTTTTTTCCTTCTGTTTTTCTTTTTTTTCTTCTGTTTTTCTTTTTTCTTCTGTTTTTTCTTCTTTTTTTTCTTTCCACCTTTCTTTTTTTCCTTCTGTTTTTCTTTTTTTATCTGTTTTTTTTCCTTCTTTTTTCCCCCTTCAGTTTTTCTTTTTGTTCTCTTCCTTTATTTTTTTTTTAACTCCCCTCCCTCACCAAGTGTTTATGAGTGTTACTGTTTGAGTCTGGGGCTGGGCTGTAGCACAGGCAGGACAGAGCTCCCCAGGGAGAGGTGGGAGAGTCTTGGCCCCCCCTAACTTGACCCAGGACATCACTGGGTCTTCCAGGGCTTTCAGGGCCCCTGCAGAAGGGACAGCCACAGACTGGCTGCTACAACCTGAGCAATGACACAGATGGACAGATGGCATTTGGACTTTTTGGGTAACCCAAAATGCAAGAGGCAGAAACAAATTGCTGAGGTCACAGAGAAGCAGCCAAACTCTTGTATCAGGAAGTTGGTGTTGCTCCGTGTGTGTGTGTGTGTGTGTGTGCGTGCCCTCTGTGTGTGTGCGTGTGTGTGGCAGGGACCCCCAAGCCTGAAGACCTTTTAGTCATCTGTCTTCCTGGGACTTTGTTGTCATCCTGCTTTTTTTTTGCCTCTGTTACATATTTAACCACCAAAAGCACCAAACCCCTTTTCAGACCTCTATCAGTTTTGGCACCCCGTGCTTTGCGGTCATAACTACCATCAGATGTAAGCATTGCACAAATGTTATGGAATATATCCCACAAGGCTCCCAGAGGGGCACATTTAGAGAAGAGTGAGAGCACAGGAGGTGGAAGGGAAAAGCGCATTCTTCCTGCCCTGCTGTTCACAGGACGGCTGTACCAGCTCTTCACAGGTTTCAGCCCAGGAAGACTGTAGCCTCTGCACGTGGTGCTTGTCCAAAAAGATAAAAGCTATCTAACCTGCTTGGTGGGTCAAGACCTTTCCAGCTAGCTGCTGTCATACGAGGAACTATTCTTTAAAATCCTTTACAGCAGCTTGATTAGCACTCCAGTGATATGAACATTTGACTCCTTGATTCAATCACATCCCTCCAAATTCTCTGAAGTCTGAGGTGCTTTAAAGTATCTAAAGTCCTCTCGGATCTGTGCTTCAAATTCATACTTACTAAATAAAATTTAAAAAAAAAAACAACTTTTTAAAACTTTGGGCAGCTCAGCAGTAGTGCCACTTTGTAAGCTTACAAAAAATAAAAATCTCTGAGTAGAAAGCAGGAAATTCCCTGCAGTTTAACCTAGATTTTTTTTTAATTCACTTTCTATTATATTTCAGACAATGAGACAAGAAGGATCATGAAGGATTAAGTACAAACATTACAAAAAAGACAATAGTGTAATTATTTGGGCAAGGGAAGAGGCAAGAATAAAATAAAGAATAAGTGATCTTTTAAATGAGCTGAATTTATTGGAGTATTATGTGTATGAAATTTAGAATATTTATATTTGCCTTCCTGCAGATAGGTATAGAAATATCATATGCATGCTCTTTTTTGTGTGTCAGCATAAGGGTGTGCTTTCCCAGATGCAGTTACTGAGCAGACCCAACTTGTGTGTGTGTGCGTGCTCGTCAAGGATAAATCAGAGAGTGCTAAGTGTTTTGCCTTTGGTGTGCACATCCGATGGAGTTGTTGCACTTCTAGATGATGATTCAGAGACATAAAAAAATGGTTGGGGAAGCAATGAGAAACCGTCTGAGCTTGCTCTGGAGAGACCCTGATTGATGTGCCATGTATTTCCCCAGTATTCCCTACGTTACTAGTCAATACACAAAAACTAGTCCTTCAGCGAAACACAGCAAAAGTGAGTAATTTGGAGGCCCTTGAGTCCAGAGTGTTGTACAGCTGACAGCTTTATAAATTCAGACTTCACTTGAGCATGCACAAATGCATGCCATTAAGCTGAATAACGATACTATGAGGCTGAACAAGGAAGAAGTAATATAAATGATAGCTAGACGGACTAGAAAAGCAGCAAGATAGAAAGCTGAGGTGAAGTACTTTTTTTAAAGGTTTTAAAGGTAAAAAAGTAAACCTTATTATCAGGCTGGTTTTCTTCTTGAGACTGGCAATTTTCTGACCTCAGAAAACGCACAGACCTGATCTCATTAATTTCATGAAGTACTTCACATTGCTGATAAACAAATATTATTTATATCTTGATAGCACATAAATAGATATTTTAAAAAGCATTGTAATAATTTTATGTAGCAATGCTACTGTATTAAATTACACAAATTTGAATTTGATATTCAGAAACCCTCAGAAAAATTCAAGCTTTGGTTGGCATTACTTACCAAACGCTATCCTCCTCATTGAATATCCAGCAGCAAGCTGTACAGATTTATGTTGAAAACAAACAAACAAAACAAAACAAAACAACAACAAAACCACCTTTGTTTCTATAACTTGCAATACACAAACTAGATTGCCTGTAAGGTCTGTCCCTTCTCAAGCCTTTGATGAAATTTTCACCATGCTATTAGATGAATTCAATTGATGCAAAGACTCTGCTCAATTTAAGGCATCAGCTGGTACTTAAGAAAAATAAATAAATAATACTTTGTAGAAAGTGAGAGTGGTTCTAATCTAAATGATAAATGGTTTAAACACTTTAAATTTTACTATGACTAGTGAATAGAGATACTTTTAAGAAACAAGTAAAGATCTCCAAACTGTACTTAACAGGTTCACCCCCTGAAATGTGTTCACTCCTGATGCTATGATTTTTGCATTCCTAAAAGTAACTTTAATAAGGCTGTAGGGATTGTGGGACAAAACTGTTTGCCAGAACATAAGAGCTGTTTTGAAAATTGGGCTGTAAAGTTTTGCTTTGACATCACAGGTTAACATTTCCATCAGGCAGAACTTCCACTCAGCATAAAGTTACTGGATCTAGTCCAGAGAACTTGGCTTGGATGAATGAACAGAGCTGAACAAAAATCCTGGGAATGCCTCTCTTTGCTGTGACTTACAGGGGCACTGCTGGGCATAGTCAAAATTTTAAATTAAAATTAGGAATCTACTTGCTTTGTCATACATGTGTTTTGGATGATTATGATGAAACAGTTCACACAGGGTAACTGAGCAATATTAATCCCATTTATACAAGAAACTTTACCATATTACATAGCATTGTGTTATTAATGTTTTGGTATCTGCCCTGGTAAAAATTAACTGTATCACAATATTTATTTTAAGTTGCCTTGTTAGTGTGTCCATAAATTATAGTGCTTGATCTTTCTATATACATTTCATGTTCATGTTTTCAGACTTCAGCTCACTTGTTCCCTACCATTGTTACTAAAGAAAAACATTAATATGAGCAATTTTTATACACATATTAATTATGGATTACTGAGATTGCTTAATGAGGTTTTAATTTTCTGTTAAATATTTCTGACAGAGAAAAAAATCAGTATATAATTTGAAAAAACATCATCTCATGATGAAAACAGCTTCCAGCAAGTTTTGTTGGAAATATTTGTGAGAAAGCCTTTACAGTTCTTCAAGAAATTATCCTGCATAATGCTAGTAAAGAAGAATTAGCCCAGGTTGTTGCTGACAGCAGAAAACTTCTCAGTTTCACCCTATCAGGCTACCACACCTGGAAAGTATTATAAGCAACTACAAGGAACAAGAAAATTAACACGGGGAAAAGTGGAGAGAACATTTGGTTTCCTCCAATTGTTCTTAGCAGTTTGGGATGATCAGCCTAAACTGGGTCCTGACTCAGCCATCTGAGTGAAATCACCTCCAATGGAAGCACCTCTCAACACACAGGCACAAATTTAGTTGGGTTTTCTGTGAGTTTGTTTTTTTACCAGACTTTTGGATTATGCTTTATTATACAACACTGGAACTCTAAGGTTTTAAAAGGACCTTAAAGATCACCTAGTTCCAACCCCCCTGCCATGGGCAGGGACAGCTCTCTCTAGATCAGGTTGCTCAGGGCCTCCTTCTAACCTGGTCTTGAACACCTCCAGGGATGAGGCATCTACAACCTCTCTGGGCAACCTGCTCCAGTGCCTCACCACTGAGTGAAGAATTTCCTCCTAATCTCTAATCTAAATCTCCCCTCTTTTAGTTTGTTGTGTTTGCAAAAAAAGCCGCAGCCATCTTGCCCCACCACACGCAAATGTCTCATTTGCAAGAGAAGAAACGGTAAAGGCAACTCACATTTCCTCTTAATCTGAAGACTGGATGTTAAGAAAGTGGGAAGTGTTTGTCTGATGACCTCAGGCTATGTCTACGCCTGAAAATAAAATGTATGGAAGATCATAGCCTGGCTTACACCCAGGCACGTAAGCTCTCTTCCCTCCAAAAGCAGGGTTGACTCAGGTAAAATCCTCCCTCTCTTGTAGTGAAGTTGCACGTATCTCTCATCCTCTTTCTGTTTAGTGGTTGTTGTTTACTCTAATGTTTTAATATGAGACTTGAAGAAAAAAAAATCCATCACATCTGCTCATCGGGCTCTTCAGACAAGCAGTACTATCGGGCTACTACAGCTCTTTGTCATACAAACAATGAAACTTCCTGAAGCAGAAGAGCCTTTTTGTACAGCCTAACAAAGACTGGTGAAACAGGACATTTTGATGAAATGATATTCCTGTTTAGGAATTCTGTGCAGTGTACCTGTCCCTTATTTTATTATTCTCACTCCAAGGAGTGGACCACAGAAGGTATGAGTACACCTATGTCTGCAGCACCTAACAGTTGGACTCAGAGACAATGCATCTGAAATCTTATCTTTGCACATTACTAGTACAGCTAAAGCCCATACTGCTGATTCCGTATACTTTTCAACTTGCTTTGATTTCCTGGCACCGATGAAGATGATGCCAGTGCCCAGATGTTATAGTTATCAACCACACTGTTTCTGATGTTGGGAGTACTGCAGATGTTATAGTCTCTTCATTAGGAAAACATTGTCTTGTATCTTTAACACACAGAAAAATCTTCGCTATATATATATATATTCCATCCCCTCCCAGTTTTATACCTAAACTCCAAAGATTGCAGCCTGCATTTCTACAGAGACATTGTGGTTAAAGGGAGTTCAGGTATAAACTGCCAGCAAAGATTTTGCCTCAAAATGCAGTGCTTGGTGAGGTCACATCCTCTACATGGATAAATTAGAGTTGCTCATTTAAATAGAGCTAATTTGTACCACTTAAGGAATGGATTTAAATATAGATATATTTATAAAGAATAATGTTCTTTAACCTAATGAAGTCTAAAAGGGATTTGTAAGATTTCAAGTTTGCAGTAGGCTGGAGAATAAATTGACATTCAAAATCCTGATCTTTCTGTGATGAAGACTGGGACAATTGAGTTTTCTTTTTTATTAGATAACTGTGCTTTTCTGGTTGGCAAAAGCTGCTTCTTCTGCATCACCTTCTTGCTCACTTCTCTACTCTGGTGCATACTGCTCTCTGCACTACTGCAGCAGCACCTCTGAATGCACAAGGATGGGCATCCAGCTCACACCATCCTTCTTACAGATGTGTTCAGTGCTGTCACAGAGCACACATCTAAAGAAAGTCTCCACCCAACAGTATAAAGCTTCTTTTATTTGTAACTGGAAGAATATGGAACATCTTAGCAAGTACTTTATAGATCGATATAATAGTGTAATTCAGCCACATGGTGTGCATATATAAATGTTGTAATATAATGTGGTAGCAATTTTTTTTTTTACTTTTTTACTTTTTGGTTCCATTTTAGGTGAATTACAAGATTGCAGTTTCCCCTTTGAAGTACATTTTACTTCCATGCTGACTTCTGAGTGCACCATCCTGATCTTGCTTCTCTGTGTTATCTATGTGAAATCTGGTTTGCCTTTCCAGTTTGGTTATAATGCTCTGGCATAGCTTGCTTATGGTTTACTCTGGCAAACCAGAGAGCAAGCTGTTCTACAAGTCGGTGAGCCGATACTCAACCTGCCGCCAATGCTTACTATAGACAATATCTACAGTAATCCCTGTGTACTACAAATGTTTCACTTACAGCCTCCAGTTTCTGTCTTCTCAAACAAGGCAGAAGACAAAACAAACAAAAAAAAAACTGCTCTCACAAGCAAAAGTCAACAACCTAAACAATATGGTGAGATGACTTTAATGTCTCTGATATTGTATAGCCACAGTTAAACCAAAGCTTGAGGTCTTTACTCAGTCTTAAACTAGTCCTTGCTCAGGCAAGGACCTTATGGAAAGAAGGCACTTAACCACACCGGAGACCTCAGCTCCTTCTCTAGGTACCACTCACTCTTATATTTAGGCTTAGTAATAATCTCCTTTTATAGATAGGCAGCCCAAAGATGCTCCTGTGTCCTTCCATATATCCATAGGGTAAAAAAAATGACAGTTTCGTATATTGCCCTCATTACCTTCCCATTATGAATTCAGCAATAATGTGTATAGCTAACATATAAGATTTCTTTGCGTAGGCTTTTACCAGGGGGATAATAAAATCTTTTTCTTTGCATTTGAAAAAAAAAAAAAAGAAAGGAAAATGGAGTATTTATTTAAGAGTTACCTTCTGATGTTATTAAAACTAATGGAATTGCACTAGGATAGAAATGATATGTACAAGAAGAGGCTCAGGCTCCTAAGCCATGTTTACATTGGCATTTGAGTGAGGAAACCCCTTCTCTGAGCTGTACACGGATCATTCTCTATGCAGTATGGTTTGTATAAAGATGTATTGTTCCCTGTTCCTACTCACTCAGAGAGCTTTTTGTGTTTTCACTGCTTTCTTATTCCCCCAAATCTTGTATGCAGCCCATTTTGTCTCCTTTCATCTTACTGCTGCTGTGTCTTGCTTCTTTCTTTGGCCTCTTTGCAGGATGTAGCGGAGCTTGGACTCCAACCTCTCCACAGATGAGTCATGTCTCCCTCTTACAGCAGCCTGCAGCACTGGCCAAAGCACTGAGCATCCCTGGACAGGTCCCAGCACACACACTGACCACAGGCTGGTGAAGTCGGTGGCTCAGCATTTAGCTTGTGTCAGCAGTATCTCACACACCTCCAGTTTTATTCTACAGACATATAAAAAACATGAAGAAAACACAAAACATCTAATATTGGATTAAATGTTGCTTACAAAACATCGTATTTAACAGCTTGTGTTGAAAAGAGAGAAGATATTTCTTCCCCAGGTGAGATCAAGGTGTGATGGAAGAGATAAAGAACAGTTCACAAAATTCAGCTTTTGCCTGGCATGATCGTTTATTAAATCCAGCTTTATCACTATTAAAATTTCTTTTGTTCTTTTCTTATTTGAACTATAATAGTTATAAGATAATAGTTATCAATAGATAATAGCTATACAGCAGGCATAAGACAGTGACAGTAGCATTTTATCAATATTCAATTATACTACACTTCATCTTTCTTGGATGATATTAATTATAATTCATGGCTTTAGCAAGCCATTCTTATAGTTAAAGGACACTCGAATGAAAAAACAAAACAAAACAAACAAACAACCACACAAATGTAATGTCTGGCTCCAGTGTACACATGTAAGCCATGTTAACCCTTTGATTAAATAACCTAGCTTTCTGTAATTATCCCTATTTTATGAACTGGTAAACGCAGGCAAAAAAGGTGGCTTTCCTAGTGAGAGCCAGCATGAGAATATCTTATCAATTAATTCAATGGAGGCTTTAAAAGTTATTGTTAGAATGCTAGCATTTTATCCTAATGTTCACAAACTTCAGTCAGTTTCTAATGTAAATTCTTCTATTTGAAATCAGTTCCGGTGTTTCAGAAGGGGATGAGAAATGAGATGTACAACCCTCATATTTCCAAATCCGTGGTAGAGTTTATATTTCATCAGCTGGCTACAGTTGTATATGATATTATTTAATAAAGTTATACATTTTCCTTAACACAAATGTGTTCATTTAAGGAACAAGTGCAGAAAAGGTGTAATACAAAGCAAATGTCTGATGAAGATCCATTTTCTTTCCCCAACCAACATATGAGTCTTCTTGGACCACCTTTTTTGGGGGTAAGATTCAAAGTGCCTACATGGTTGTCTGAAAAGGACTCAGGTTTAGTTCAAGGCTACATCTCTGCTAATAAGTTGAGCAGGTCTGGTGTCTGGCTAGTGGGCTGACTGGCATGGTCTGGCTACAACGGTATGTTCCTTCTTTCTCTGCCCCCAAAACAGCATAGTCACACCTGGCACCACCACCAGATGGAGAGAACCCCGAGCTGCAGGTGGACCTCCTTGAGGACAGGGTGATGGGGTCAGACTGATGCACGTCAGGACTGAGGCTCAGCGCCCTGACCCTGTGCAGCTGTACAGCTGGAGCCTCTGCATGCAAGATTGTAGCAGATTTATCTAGACAACATTTCTTCAACCACTTACAGGAAATCAATGTGAGGTACCATCAAAAGCCTTCCAAAGGCAAATTACTTGACATTGCTGCTTCTCCTCTGCTACTTCTTCCTCTCTGTTAAGGAAACTACACTTCTTTGACATGGTCTGACATGGCCCATTATCTAACTGGGTTCTTATTTTCACACCCTGTCCTGATTTTTAAGGACAGCCACTTGCGTTACCATGCTTTAGAAGTAATCACATGTAACTAGAGTCAGTGCTAAGACAGTTCATTAAATACTCTATGGTGAAGTTCATTAGGCCCAGCTTACCACAAGTATTGAAGTTAGTTAAGATTGCGGCATTGAAGCATGAACTTTGTATTTAAGGATATTACTTCCAGTGTATCTACTACTTGCTATGAGATAATCATGAAAAAATACTAGCTGATAGACACTGCAATGCTTTTCAGTTACTAGGGCTGTGTTTTCTCCGATTGGTATTGTCAGCGCAATGCACCATTGGAAACATCATTCCTCTCTCTCCTCAGGCTGTTTTAATGCATCCATGTCTTTAATATTTTATGCTGAGAAAGACTCTTTGTCTAAAAATATCTCCACTAATATCAATCCAGAGTAGATTCACTGAAGTAAGTGCAGCAATACCTGTAGGACAGAAAGAGGCTTTTTAGGTATTCCAAAAGGCTAAATTGTTTTGCAGTACCTCTTGATTTTATTGCCTAGATCTATAGGCTTTTTGTGAAGCCCTAAGCGTTTCCAGGTCCCCCCGTCCCTAGTTGTTTGTATTCGCCTTTCACATTCTGATTTCACTGTTTAAAGGGCAGGGAAAGTTTACTGAATGGAAAGACCTTGGAGTCTACAATATCAAACAGCAGAGTGACCTCAAAGGAAAACATATTTCATTAAAAAGAAAAAAGAGTTTCCTTGCAAATCCAGCTTGTTTTACCCACCCAGATCTGTCTTTTTGCTGCCTCTGTGGTAACACATGTTTTATATGAATCTATATTAAGATGAATTTTAACTTACAAATAACTAGATACAGCTATGCAGTAGGAGGGAATTCCTACAAGATGATGTAAAGTTTTTTAAGCAGTAAAATTAAAAATAGCACATAAAACCTGACCAGTAGATTTGGATCTGAACCAAGGCAACACATTTGGGAAACATTATCGAGTTTATCAGGGGTAACATATCACAGAAAATCTGCTTCTGTTTATATGCCATTTATTATTCATTTTTGACATTTCCCTTTTTTCTTCAACCTTTTGCAAACCCTAAGCAAATATATGTTAGACTTAACTGAAATGTGAGATAACAGACCAGTCTTTTTATTTCTTTCCCTATAAGACAAAAGCAGATCTGACTAGAAGCAAAAAATAAAGTAAAATAAAAATCTATAAAGTATAAGTACAAGAAAAAAAATGTTGATGGAGTGGCACTGGTAATAAAGGAGAAATCTGTTTCACAATGAAAACCTAGAAAAACTGAAATGTCTAATAAGATGAGACTAAGGGCCAAATTCTGTCCTTCCCTATACTGTCTTGCATTTCCTGATGTATAAATAGCACATTACAGACTGCTTACTTATGTGAGCATACCATATTCATTATATATATATATATTTTTTATATGACTAGGACATCTGTATTAATAGGGCTATGCCACCCGAGGCATTTTTGCCTATGCTTTTCAGAATGTTTGCAGATCTAAACAGTGCACAGTTGCCAAATCTAATTAAGGGAATAATGCACAAAATTCAAAATTAATGCAAATTAAATTCTGGTAAATGACCCAATCACTCAGTTTTACTCAGACAAATTCTCACTGATACCATTGCAACAAATTTTAAACTAGAACTTTTGTCTAAGAGTGAATAGCCATGACTTTTACTTGCTATTGATCTGCCTTCAAAATAAAAGTAATCGTTAAAGTCAGTTTAAACCTGATCCAAAGTCAGCCAAGATGCATGTAAACTTTCTGCTGAATGCAGTTCACTTAGGTTGGAGAAGACCTCTAAGATCATCTTGTCCAACCTTTAACCTAGCACTGCCAAATCCACCATTAAACCATGTCGCTAAGCACTACATCTACATGTGTTTTGAAGACCTCCATGAACAGTGAGGACTCAACCACTCCCCTGTTCCAATACTTCATAACCCTTTCAGTGAATAAATTTTTCCTAATATCCAACCTAAACCTCCCCTGGTGCAACGAAAGGCCACTTTCTCTTGTCTTATCACTTGGTGCTTGGGAGAAGAGACTGACCCCTGCCTTGCTATAGCCTCCTTTAAGGTAATTATAGAATGTGGTAAGGTCTCCACTGAGCCTCCTTTTCTCCAGGCTAAACAACCCCAGTTCCTCCAACAACTCCTCATAAGTCTTGCTCTCTAGACCCTTCACCAACTTTGTTGCCCTTCTCTGGACACACTCCAGCACCTCGATATCCTTCTTGTAGTGAGGGGCCCAAAACCAAACACAGTGTTTAAGGTACAGCCTCACCAGGGCTGAGTACAGAGGGACAACGACCTCCCTGGTCCTGCTGGTCACACTATTCATAGAATCATAGAATATCCTGACTTGGAAGGGACCCACAAGGATCATTGAGTAACTCCATAATACAAGCCAGGATGCTGTTGGCCTTGACCACCCGAGCACACTGCTATCTTATATTCAGCCAGCTATCGACCAATATCCCCAGGTCCCTTTCTGCTACTGAGTTGCCCATCAGTAATTTGTGACTTTCTTCAGTGGATCCAAATGTAAAATATCAACATGTCTTTGAAAGCAGTTGACATTGCTTTGTTCTGATGTCCAGATCTCCAGCTGAGGTGAGTATTCATTTTTCTATGCTCGAATGAGCAAAACTTCTGGACTGGATTCAGAAGCAGATCTTTACTACATATGTTCTAGAATACACATATATCAGCAAACTCTTCACATGTCAAAGAAAGAAAACACAATACAGAGCATAAAATAGTGGAGACATTTATTTTAAAATGCAAGTACAATCCCAGAATATAATAATATAAACATATATTATTTAGTTTTTTTTAATACATGCTGCAGTTTTGAAAGTAGAGATTTTTTTTTAGAACCTATGTAATAAAACTGCTCTGTGATTTTACCAATCATTGCATGCTGTTGCTGATGCAAATGTTTTATTTGAATAGCTATTGAATATTTTCAGTTGAACAGTTATTTATGGTAATAAAAGGGAAGATTTATTTTTAAGATTCTTGTAATTACAGTGTACAATGACTGCAGAGTCACACCCAGATGTTATGAAGGAAATTTTGGATAACTCCCCACTACTGTGGCAAAGCACAAAACTCATATTTTAGCAAACACAAGTTAACATGTCTTAAAACATAGTGTTCAAAGGACATTTGTTCAAAGTGGATACAGATGGAAGAGACCAGAGAGTAAGTCAAAAGGAGTTCCTAGTAACCCAGTAAGGTTGAACTGCTGAACCCTGTGGTGGAAATTAGCATTGCTGGTTATGCTGTCAGGTAGCTGAGTGCTACTAGAAAAAAAAAGATGATTTATTAGAGCACATGAAGAAAAAGTTACAGCTTGTAGGAATGAAGAGGGTTTTTTCTTTGTATTCAGCTTGTCAATTCAAAGGCTAATGACTTGAACAGGCTTTGAATCAGAGCCTCAAAAATCAACTAAACCTGTATGAAAACAAAATAATTTATTTTATATTGTTGCTTTTGTTTCCTGTCTTTCGTTGTTGCAGAAATCCCAGCACAGGACAGCCAGACACTGCACTAGGCATTGCTCAAAGCAAAAATTTCTGCATATTGGGAACACTTCGATGTGCAGTTGCCTCTCCTTCTGACCAGTGTAAAAGTTGGCATTTCATCCAAGCCAGGATCTTGGCCTTTCAGTCCAACCCATGGTCCATAGTGGAGAGACTGAAAGACACTTCTAAAGGGCTGATTCAGTGCATAGGAGCTCAAGAAAGGATGAGGCTCTTCAGCAGTCTGTCTCTCCCCAGTCTTTGGAGGACTGCATAGAGGAGGTCACAGTTTGCTATCTCAGACAAAGCCCAGGGCTGCTCTAAGTGATACCCCTTGAAAGACCAAATGAAAATTAAGGTTCTAACACCTGCCACCTCTAATTTGTCAAGATGTCTGTGGCAGGCTGAACTCAAAAATCTATGCTTCAAATCAGGCAGGCCAAGCTGAGCAAAGCTTTGGAAGAATTTATCTGCTTCAAACACAAGAAAAAAAAAGTATTTTCTAAATTTTAAAATGGATGACAAATAAATAAATAATAATAATAAGAAATATAATTAATGCCATTAAAAAGAAGGTGAGATGATGTCTTTTTAGCAACTCTGACTATGAATTATTTTCATCCTGCTTTCAAGATCAGGGAGGTAAATGACCTGTCACTGCAGAGTCTAAAATGCTGTCTTTCATTTTTATGCTTCTTGACCCATGAGGTCAATAAAAGATGTCTCAGAGGAATTCTTCCAGCAGAAGTTTTTAATACAAATGTGATACAATTGAATGAACACCTGAGGAAAAATGAACTTTCCAAACACACACAAACAAAAAACAACAGATTGACTTTCCAAAAAAACCTCCTATTTCATGGCCCTTTAATTTTACACAGAACTGGCCCAACTACGCCCTGGCATAAAAATAATCTGAATCAAATTGAAGACTGTACCTTTCAGAGCTAAAACCCAAAAAATGTTTGCTTGTTAGTCTTTTGTTGGTTGATTTTTATTAAGTATGACATTTCAAATTGTTCTTGGGGTCAGAGTTAAAGAGAGGACAGTTTGTTTCTTTGTTTGTTTAATTCTATTTCATAAGTATGAAAAAAGTGAGGAATATCAAACTTTCCAACATGAACAATTATCAGTAGCTTGGGCTATGTAAAACTCTACCAAAACTGTTCTGTGTTTTCTCCGTTCTGTTACACCATACCTCCGGATTCAATTTATTTGCATACTTTTATAATTCATGTATAGTAAAACTCCATTTTCCATTTGGAACATACATACGATAAGTGACTTTGTTTGAAAAGTAATCTTGTTTCAGAAGTAATATTTTCCAATAAATTAATTTAAACTATTTTCCAGATAGCATACATTTGACTGTTTTTATTGACTTCATTTAACCTGTGTTGGATTGTATTATTTAAAGACCTGGCCAATTATATCATGAATGGCAAAAAAAAAAAAAAAAAAAAAAAGGCAAAAATATTTGTCTTATTTGGTCTCAATTAAAGTAACTACAGTTGTACAACATATAATCAGAATAGTGGGTCTCAATGTCAGTGTGAAACTAGTGAACAAAAGAAATCTTCATTAGGTTTTTAAGCTTTCAAATTTTATAAAGCAAATGTCACTTTGACAGACTACGTAAAACAAATGTGGCATTCACCTTGAAGTTTTAAAACACAGCTGCAAAGAATTGCATAAGTCAGTAGTTAGAAAGACTTGCATAAGTCACTAGTTAGAAATAATCTTTCGCTGTATAAATATTATAGATAGTATTATGAATGTATGCCTGAGTATGTGTGATACAAAATTAATCAGAAGAACAAATATGTATGTTTCATCTGATATACATAACACAAATCTCCACAAAATCCTTTAATAAGGCTGCCTAGATAACAAGTTTTCTTTATCTAAATATATATATATTTTTTAATAGAGATGTACTTTGTGGTTTGGTCTTATATTGGTACATTCAATATCTCAGTAGCTAGGAACATGTATACCTGCTCAGTGAAGTTCATCTAAGAATCCTAATTCAAGTCCACTGTAAGGAATCACGTTTGGGAAGGTTTCTATTAAAAAGCCTTTGAGCTATGACGCTGCATGCTATTTAAGCCTGAGTTTCATAGTTAAAATACTTATAATTAACCACAGCCTTGCGTGCAAAAACAAAACAAAACAAAAGACATGAAAAGGATTATAACAATTTTGTTCCCAGATACCCTAAACCAAAGACACAACTAAGAAATGCATAGAAAATTCTGACAAGAAGCAAACAAAAACATATAAACATAGCATTTGATTTAGAAATATATCTGAAATTATCAAACATTTATCTCTGCTGTAAAAATTGTACAAGGTCACTTTTTTCAATAACCTTCTCATAAAAATTAACAAACTGTTTAGTTCCCATGTCTCTGAATTCACTGGGAAGACTTCATTTACAACAATAGAGGGCAGATGGAGGCTGGTTATGGGTGAGCTAAGGTGAGCCACCTCGCATTCCCTCACAGGCAGCTTTACACACAATAAGGCTAAGCATCAAGTAGCAGAAGTTGTAGCCTGAGGTGGGCCCTCAGGCAGCAAATGGAGAGGAAACTGAGGTTCCACACAGTGCTGTGCTGCTGTCACAGAAAGGGAGGTAAGGTTAGTTAAGCCCTTAAGCTTCTTAAACCTTGGCATCCTAAAATCATGACTGTAAAGAGACAAAGTTCTTCATTTGGGGTAGAGTCTTTTCCTAGCCAAGCCCTTAAGAAGTCCCATCTCCATATGACATGCTCTGACCCTGGGACATTGCCATGTCACACAACCCATGTGGCAAGGTAATTTCTGAACTGTATATTGCCTGCACACATGCCAAGTCTTATACTTTGTCCTCTTTTCACTATGGACAACTTAACACCTGTTGAGGTTGATCATCTACTGCTATCCTCCAACTTCTTTTGTGCATCTAAAGATAGACAATCTTCCACAATTTTCAAGGCAGTAAGGAAGTATCTCTTTGCCATTTCACTAAAATTCATGGAAATATTCTTTAAGTCCTAGGATTGCTCTGAAGTGAATGCAGCATCAGAATAAGAAAAATCACATGGGCTGTAATAGCAGTTTTGATCCAAGTCACATAAAAATTTTCTAAACTTTAAATTCTCTTAGCAATTTTAGAATTGCAAGAGTAATGTCAATAAGTTAATACCCAAGTCTGTACATTTGTCACAGTCTAAATATGCAAGACAAGAGTTTGATAATTCCATCTGGATTCCAAATTAAGATCAGCTGAAAATTCATGATGTATCTTCCTGTTAAAGTAGGGATTAGTGCTTGGTTGGTCTATTTTTTAACTATATACTTATTGATCTTCTGTAACACCTACTGCACTGTTCTTTTTTAGTTTTAATTTCAAAGCAGTCAAGAGCCAGATCTCTGCAAGATTATCGGGTTACGTCATTGATCTGCACTAGCAGAAGACTCAATTTACTCAGTAATAAGCAACTTGGGTCAAAGGCCACCACTGAAAAAAACTCAAAGAGTATCATTTACACCCATGTCAATCAGAAACATCTTTTGCAATCAACTGAGTTACATTTATGTCAAATTGATGCAAAGAAGAATCAGGTTTGCAGAATTTGGATTATTTGGCAGTCAGGAATTCACCTTTATTAGTCTACAGCAGGAAGCACTACAGAGTACTAGGTTAAAATACTAAATCTATTAGATGTGTTTTTTTAACCAAACAAGGCTTTATTCACTTACTGATGAATAAAAATTGTGTTACTGTTTCAGTTCACTGGCTTCCATTACATTATCTAATGTGCTTCATGTCCGTAGATTCTAGAATTTTGCATCAGAGATTTCATCTGAGGCAAGAGAATAGTAACTACTGTCCTACTTTTCAAGGAAATAATAATAATTAAAAAAAAAAAAAAGCCTTCAAAAATATCTGAAACTGTCAACAAACTTTCCGGATAAGCAAGATTTTACATTTCTTGACTTTTTATGTTCATTGAATCATGCACTTCTAATAGTTCTAGAACACATGTAAGTTTTAAAGCATATCCCCAACTACAGAACCACAAAATGGCTTCCAGGAAAGATTAAATTTGGGAACTTCAATTTTTTACAGGGTTCTGATTGGAAGAATTGCATGGGATACAGTCCTGAAGAGGACCCCAGGAAAAGCTTGTTGATTTTCAAGGATCACCTCATCCAAGCTGAAGAATGGACCATCTGATGAGCAGAAAGCCAAGCAAATGTGGCAGGATGCTTACATGGATGAACATGGCATTCTTGACTAAACTCACGTATAAAGAGGTAGCATACAAGAAATGGGAACAGGGACAAGTGACCTAGGGAGAATATAGACACTGTCTGAGCATGCAGGGTTAGGGTTAGGAAGACCAAATCCTCTCTGGAGTTAAATCTGGTGAAGGACATGAATAGCAACAAAAAGGGCTCCTACCAGTGTATCAACAGCAACAGGAAGGCTACAGAAAATGCATGCCCACTGCTAAATGGGGTAAGGGACCTAGTGATAAAGAATGCAGTCAAGGAAATGAATGTTTTCTTTACCTCGCTTTTTAATGGTAGGATTTGCCTTCAGGAATCCCAGGCCCCTGAGACCAGACAGAATGTCTGGAGAAAAGACTTACTCTTGCTAGAGAAGGTTCAGGTTAGGGAGCATTTAAACAAATTGGACGTACACATGCCCACGTGTCCTGCTGGGAAGCACAGAGTGCTGAGAGCTGGCTAATGTCACTGAAGACTGGATGAAGACAGGTGTAAGTCCTTAATTCAAGCAGGACAAAGAGACTTTAGTTAACTACAGGCTAGTCAGCTTCACCTAAATCCACGTGAATCTGATGGGACTAGTCCTACAAACTATTTCCAAACATAAAAAAGGACAAGAAATTGCTTGGGAGTAGTCAGCATTGACTGATGATAAGGAAAGCATTGAATCACAGAATGGTTTGGGTTGGGTTGGAAGGGACCTTCCAGATTATCTAATGCCACCCCCCGTCAAGGTCTGGGACACCCTCCTCTAGACCAGGTTGCCCAAAGCCCCATCCAACCTGGTCTTGAACACTTCCAGGGATGGGGCATCCACAGCTTCTCTGGGCAACCAGCTCCAGTGCCTCACCCCCCTCAGAGTAAAGAATTTCTTCCTTATACCACGTCTGATAAACTTGATAGCCGCCTTTGACAAGATGACTGGCCTGGTGAATGAGGGAAGATCAGTGGATGCTATTTATCTTTACTTCAGCAGGGTTGTTGACAGTACCTCCCATAACAACTTCATAGACAAACTGATGAAATATGGATGAGATCAAAAGACAAGAGAATTATACTGAAAAATAGCTGAACAGCCAGGCTCAAAGGGGTTTTGATTAGTAGCACAAAATCCACCTGGATACCAGTCACTAGTGGTACACCCCAGTGGCTGATACTGGGGCCACTACTGTTTAACATCTTCATTAATAATTTGGAGGGTGGGACAGCATACACCCACAGGAATTTTGCAGAAGATACAAAACTGGGAGGAGTGGTCGATACACGAGATATTTGTGTTGCCAACAAGAATATAATGAATTTCAACAACGGGAATTGCCAAGTCCTGCACCTGGGGAGCAATAACCCCTTCCACCAGTACAGGTTGGGGGCCAAGTAGCTGCAAAGCAGCTTGTCAGAAAACAAAATAAAACTGAGGCACCTGGTGGACAGGAAGATGACCATAAATCAGCAATGTGTCCTTACAGCAAAAAAGGCCAACAGCATCCTGGGCTGCATGAGGAATAATACCATGAGCAAGCTGAGGAAGGTGATCCCATCTCCTCAGCACTGGTGACACATCTGGGCTGCTAGTACGAGGTCCAGGCTCCCCAGTAAAAAAAGACATGGACTTAACTGGAGTGAGTCCAGTAAAGGGTCATGAAGATGATTAGGAGATTGGAGAATCTGTCATATGAGTACAGGCTGAGAAGGCAGGGACTGTTCAGCCTGGAGAAGAGAAAGCTCAAGGGACTCTTACCAAAGTGTACAAACATCAGATGGGTGGTAACAAAGAAGACAGACACACACTTTTCTCAGTGGTGTCCAGTGTTGGGCAAGAGGCAATGAACACAAATCAAAATTCATGAAATTGTGCCTAAATATATGAAAAACATTTTTTTTCCCCTGTAAGTGTAGTCAAACACTGGAACAGATTTCCCACAGAAATTGTGAGTTTCCATCCCTGAAAATATTCAAATCCCACACAGACATGACCCTGAAAAACCTGCTCTAGCTGAATCTGCTTTGAGCGGGGGAGTTGGACTAAATCTTCAGAGGTCCCCTCAACCTCAACTACTCTGACTCCATGAAGCCCTTGAATCATATTGTTATTTAAACAGTTTTGTTCTTTTGTATTTCTTATTGATCTTTGAAGACCTGTTTTGCAAACTTGGAAACTGAAGGGAAAAAAAAAAAGAAGAGAGAGAGGCTTGCCTACATCCAAATAGGTTTTCTGTAAGGGTTGTAGAGATATTTAAACATGAATGCAGAGCTCTATATGGCTAGAACCAGGTGTGAGATGAAAGAAAGATGCAGTATTTTACCAAATGTTTGCATACATCTACTGGTGCTGTATTTTGTAGGAATATATTGATTCCATTAAACTTCTCAAGAAGGAAACAGGAGAGGGGGAAAAGATCATTTCATGTAGCCTACTTTGTTTAATTCAGAGTAAATGTAAGAACCACGAGTCATCTTATATATTACTTACACTGCATTTCCAGTTTAAGTTTGGCTGAAATACAACAGATAAAGCAACAAAGAGATGACTTTTTATTGCTTTGTAAATGTCTGTATACATGGAAAACATTAGATAGCTTATCTGTGGCCTATCACATACCAGCAAATATAATCTTAGCAACTATGCTTTGTGACAGCCACTTAGTAGTAGCAGAAAGCTTAGAAGTCATAAATTATACTTCTGAGCTGATGTTAAACCCGTTCATTTTTTTCCAGCAGCAAATTCTGGTCTTATACCAAGAAAAAAAAAAAAAACCTCACCTCCCCCCTCCCCCCCCCCGTTTTTTTTGGGCTATTCTGTCCCAAACGAGTCACACATATTTATGCACATTTTACAATGCTCTCGTTATGAGGCTTAAATATTTACCATACTACAAAATATGTATTCTTACGTAATGATGAACCAAAACAACAAGAAGCACTGAGAAAATGGAAATCAATAATTTTGACTATTAGTCTATACAGCTTCTCTTCTGAAAGCAATTCATTTGCACTTATCTTAAGATTAAATGAATCATCCTCTGGTAATTATTGATTATAAAGGCAGCCTGAGACAGCCACCATAGCCTTGGGTAACTAATGTACAGTTATAAATTTCATGGAAGGAATTCATCTCTTCTTTGTAAAGTAGTATCAACAATTTCCCCTGGACATGATGACAAATGATAGTATCTGTCAAAAAATCCAGGAACTGTTTAACTGACTTGAGGTTGTATTGTTCTGGCATGCAAGTGAAACATTTTAAATGCTTTTTAAAGAAACTAAACTGGATACATAAAGGTGAGCCTACTATATCCCAGATTCAAAACTTTAATAAAATCCTTTTCAACTTTTAAATGTTGTCCCTAAATACAGACAGCGCCAATGCTTACTGTACCAAACTTTTTATTATTTCAAACAAACTTCTGTACAAAAACGTCACAGCAGGCAAAGAAATTCAGTGGCTTCAGCAAACAGCACATGACAACTCGCAGAATGCTTTAAAGTTTACATTTTTATTATACAAGTGACAAATAGTTTCCTCCGGGCTACTTAAAGACTTCATTGTTTGACAAATAATTGCAGGTAAGCATCTATCAACTTTTGTTACCAAAACTCAACAGAATTACCTTTAATCCACCTAAATTTATCTAACTGAAAGTGGTTATGAACAAAACAGGATTTTCCCTAATACACGTTTGTAAATGTCCCCCCATTAAAAATGGAGTTTGTAAACCGTGGATTTACTACTATAAAATAGCAGTGTGATCACTGCTCCCAGAAAAAGAAAAACTACTAGCAATTTCTAATTCTGTTCCTGACAACAACATAGTGATCTGCTACAACCGCAGATCTCTGAAATGAACTCTACAGTTGCAGTGGTATCTTGTAACATTACATGTGTAACGCTAGCTTCTGTGGGTTCTCGTAAGATTTGAGAAACCTCATTGTGGCAGTTCTGCTCAGAAATAAACTCTAAGGCAATTCCTATTCCAAAGAACTTATGATAGTAATACTGTTTAAGGACCAAGTTCAATGACTAAATTTGTAACAGCGCAGCTGAGTTTTAGCAGACCAAATGCATCTTCAAAGTCTTATGGGTAATGTTTCAGAAGTGAAATGCATGAAAATTCCAGTGACAGCACACAAACCCTGATTGATGTACACAAGAATAAACAAATACAAATCTGAATCTGTGCACAAGCACTGGAGTTTTCATACATACATGCAAGCAAAGTACACAATTGAACACATTTTCACAACGTGACCTGTGCAAGAATATGTACAGCAACTGCAGATCACTCAGAAAAGACACTTAACAGAGCATGAACATTTTGCTGCTTTTGGCAAAATATTTCTATTCCATTTACTGGAAAAATTACTAGAAAGAAAGAACAAACAACTCAGCAAGGAACTCAAGCCCTTGAAGCATCAATCACATCTAGAAAAACAATGAAGAGCAGTCAGCTGAAACATACCTCTGTGTGGATTCTGAATCAGCTGATGAATATTATTATCCAGGAAATTGATGGAGTGCCTAAGAACAGCTCAGGTCTTGAAACTCCTTTATTTCATCCCTAGTCTGATGAGTGCAATTTGACACTAGGGAATTTTACTGCTACAGAAGAGTGTTCTGCTTTATACAGTTTTGTATCAGCAAAAAAATTATTTACCAGGAAGAGCTGTCTCTAACAGATAATGTTTACCATGATATATTTACACTGACAAACTCTTTCTTCTCAAGTCAAGGCATTAGCATTTTCCCTTACCTTTCTAAATCTAATAAAATTATACAGAATTTTCAAAATCTAGCAATGGTCTTGAAACACACTTCATGTTTATATTGAATCTGAAAACAGGTATTAATTTCCTCAATGGTGGAAAGGTATAGGCTATATTTATTAGAGGTAAGGCGACCTCTTTTGCAATGCATTTTTGGATGTCAGCCATCAAATAATCCTTAAAATCAGATGTCCACTCATTACAGGAAAGACAACATATTTAATGAGGATAATGATCATTCAGGTATTCTTCTATTCATACAATTTTACTTTCTCTTTTACTAAATTTCTCCTTTAAAGTTCATTTTTCTATGGCATCTCTGATATTCCAGTTTATCTGATTTCTGTTTTGTCTTCATTACTACCTACTTCTCTGGAAGAGAAGGCATTTAAGGATTAAAGTACACAGATAAACTGTTGTAGCTGAAGTATCTAAGTAAAAAAGGTATTTTAAAAGTCAAAAGATAAAGGCTAGCATAAAAACTTAGGCTGCACTATATAAAGTCAGTCAGGTTATGACTACAGATTCATATATTTTAGCAGTGCGAAGAAAATGGTTATGTAAATACACACAAGTATTAACACCAACTGTATTAAATTATGTAAACATACACATCTTCTGTGGTCAATACAAACATCTACTTGTCTCAGGATACTACTGCAGCATAGCTCGGATTTGTTTTGAAGTAGATTCATCATTCAGGTGTTTTGTAGTGAACCTAGAAATTACAAGTTAAAACAGTAAATAAAACAGTAAGTACAATAAAATAAACATGGATAATAAAAGTCTGAAAACTTCATTGGTTTTTTTTCTGATATCAATACAGGTCAATTACACAAAGACCCTTGTATATTCCTTTACTCACTGATCACTGGAATTTAATTACTATTAGTCTGGTGCTCTTTATCTTTCAGTTACCCTTTGCAATAAATTATTCCTTGTTAAAAGGTGGAGAATTGTGAATAAATCCTGGCCTCAAGCCAACAATCATATTAACTTCAGTGTAGCAAGTGTTTTAATTTAAAAGATGGGTCCGCAATCAAATACAGTGCCTGCGATCTGGCAGGAAACTGAAGCCAAATCATCATATTTCAAGAACAGCTCTTGATACTGTCAATGACATTATCTTATTTTTTTTTTTGGCAGGCTCATCTTCATTTTTTTTTTATCCAGTTAAAAGCCTCAAAAGAAATATAACACATGGAAAGAAATAAGAAATAGGATAAAAAATAGGAATCTAGAGGAATCCTAAATAGGATTTAGGAATCTAGATTGAATTTTGGCAGAACCTAAAAGTTTAAGAAGCTTTTTTAAAGGTACTCTACACTTGCTTCTTATGATGTACCATCACACAGAGAATCTTTATTTATTCATTTATTTATTTATTTATTTTTAAACCAGAGGTTTGTTTGGTGCTGAGTTACACTATTATGAATATCCTAGGAGGTCTGAAAGAGCTTTAGTGTGTTTCTTCCATTTATGCCTAAACATATTTGACACTATGTATGTTTGTTGGGAAATCAATTACCACCTAAGCTCAAAAGACAACTGACACCTGTAGGATTTAAATCCGTATCAATTTCAATTCAAAAGACATAAGCAAAAATGGAGGTGGTTATGGCTGTAGTTCTCGCTCTATCCTAGTCCTCTACAGCTAAAAAATTCAAAACAGCTGTAAAAGATTTGTTACTGTGATGCCTTTCTCAGTTTCAGAGAGGTCAGATCATTGTGTCTTGCTTTCTGAGACAGCGCCTCGAATGCTCAGTTACAATATTGGGATTTAGGTTAGATGTCTTCTTTAAGTTGTACCATTTAGCAACATTAAAATAAAATGATTTATTAGATCACAAGGAAAGAGAAAAGGGAAGTAACAATGGCTTGAGAAACAGAAATTCTATTCTACTCAATTCTATTCTATATTCTATTCTAATTCTTTGTTTCTGAGTGTACTAACCACTGAGATATTTTATATAAAAAAATCTCTCTCTAGCTGTGCCTTAAAGTAAAGCTCAAACTGTCTACTCAAACTGACAGTCCAATGCAGGAGTAGATGCAGTAGATCAGTGCTCTAAATTGCAACTTTCCTGAAATTCGCAGTCTCTCTCTTGCCCCGTCCTCAGACTTCCTGCTGTTCTCCTTTACTGTCTCTGCACAGGCTGCTGGTTATCTGCAAACAGCTTTGAGGAACCTAGCTCTGCATTTCTAGCAGTCACTTCAACTCTGAAGTCGGCTCTAGAAAGTGCTTGTTGAAGCACTGTACCATTCAAGTTTTTAATATAGTTCTAGACAATTGGAGATGTCTCAAGAAGATTGTGGTAGAGCGAACAGTTCACATTCATGTCACCTAACTTTACTTATATAAAAGTCAGTTATCTAATTTGAGTGTTCTGATGATGCTTGTAAGCAACAAAGACAGAGAAGTAGACAGAAACGCCCATTTTTTTCCACTGAATATTAACTGAGCATAGAAAACACACTTAACTATATTGTTTACTTTTTAGATAGCTAATTTTTAGGCAATTAAATGAACTTTTACTTAAGTATCACTGACGTAGGACATTACGACTTCCAGTATTAATTGTCATTGACTATCAAAGTGAAATGGAATTGAGAGAAATTAATATTACTTAAGAAAATCCCAGGTGATGAACGCATACCTGAAAGTAAAATTTTCTTAATAAAACAATCTTCTAGGGTGAAGAGTCTTAAACATGAAGAAATTGGGAGGGAAAAAAAAAAAAGAGGAATTTGTTAAGGCTGAATCTAACAATTAATTGATACGTACCTGAGAGCATTCAGAAGTCCTTCCACAGTGTCAGGTGGTTGTTCCTTTAAAACTTTTATGCATCCCTTCATCTGGGAACAGAAGCATGCCACTATTGAACAATAATATATGAATTGCACTAGCTGAAAGCAAGGAAAAAATTCACCAAAGATAGGCATTTTTTTTTCCTACTGAGTGTTAATGCTGCTTTATAGGACACAATGAAAAGTGTATCTTATTTCAAATTAGAGAAAACACCTACTTCAGTAAGTAACTGTTGATACTAAATTATAAATCAAAAGTGTTTATTTTAACTCACACACAATTTCTCCAATTCCAACTTAAAAAGAATTCAAGAATAGCTGATATAAGCTAAAAAAATCAAAGAGATTGAGAGAGAATTCCATATCACTGCTGTTAGGAACTATCAAAAGAGATGTTTTAACTTTGACTTCTATTTTTATACTTGCACACGAAAGTAATTTTCGGTATTCCATTTACAGTTGTAAATGGCGATAGCTTACGGTTTGTTTCATAACTAGTGGTTTCTAACTTCATCTGAGATGAGAAGTCCCTGATGTTGACTTTTTTTTTAAAGAATCTCTAAACTAATTAAGCAAATTAATAGTTGAGATCATATACTAATTTTTAAAAACTGAGTTGTATATTTCCTACCTCCCATTTACACTGACTATCCTGTAAGATTACAGGGCTTTAGGATAAATATGATAAACAAAGTACACACACTGTATATTTGGTCCTGTGAAAATTTCTACTTGTGTATTCTTTGAAGGCAAGAGACTGAATTAGAAATCAGGAAGTCTGAATTTAATTCCCAGACTTTATCTGCTGCATGACCTTGAGCAAATCAATTCACCTCTTTGTGAAATCCCTTTCCCTCTGTTAAGCACAGTCAAAGAGATCCAGTAAAATATTGGTATCCGCAAATAAAAAACGCTAACAAAGACTCAGTGTCATGGAGCACAACAACATCATATTATATATATATATACATATTTCTTTTGAAGTAGACTGTCTTGTAAAAGGAAAGATTTAGCTTTTTTCATGAATTAATGAATTACAGATTATTTCTTCTGAAAGATGTAGTTCATGAGATTTAGGCTTGTAAAAACATGTAGCACCAGTAGAGCACTTTTTTGTATGTGCTTGCAATATCTCAGATAAAAAAAAAAAGGTTGATTTTGCTGTGACTGTTCATGCCAAAACTAGAACTGAAGGCTCATTATCAACATTACAACAGTAGCATTTCAGTTCTGTTACTTTAGATAACAGACAAAGCAGAGACAATGTAGAATATCTGCTTATTTACAACAGAGCTACAGCCAAAGATAAGCATTTCAGTATAAAGAGATTACATGATTAATAAAAAATTATGACCACAGAACTCATTCAAGGTTAGCTATAATACAAAATTATTTTAGTGTAACTGTACAGTTGGTAGAAAAGCGGAGCTAACAAAGACAAATGAGTATCTGTGTCTGAGAGAAAATACCGATCCTTACTTTAACTTCAAACAAACTGATATATGAAAGTATGCAGGTAGCATAAATTTTAAGTTTTGCCATTCAAAAGTAATTAAAATGATTTATACAAAGTCGTAAGCTTGTGCTGAAAAAAATCTGCAAACTAGTTTTCAAACTTATGGAATATTAAAAAAAGTAATTCTTACATCAATCTTTGATGTCTTTGAGAAAGCTCCCACAGGATGAACATGATCATACAGAATAATAACTCCCACCATTACACGCATGCAGAACATAAGAGTCTCTTCACTGGTGAATCTACTCCTGTACTCACTGAAAACAGAACAAAAGAAACAAAAAGTCTTGAACGTATTTAGCTTGATAGCTTTCCAAACTAGACTATGAATGTGTGAAACCTTAACACTGTACTTAAAGATAGTGTAAGAAGAAGAATTTTAGCAAAATTTTAAAGATCTTTAAATTGCACAAATCCATGTCAATTTGGAAAAAAGTTCAGAAAGCACAGAGATATGTAAATCTGTCCTATTGACTCTTCACAGCTCAGATTCTCACTACTGTGAAGCCATCAACTTAGGACCATCAATTTTACAGAAGACTTCCATACTTAATGTAATATAATGGAGAAAAAATAAGCTTCTGTTTAATCTTAGAAATACAACATATTGGGACCTCAAAGGAAAGCTACTCTTTTTGCTTAGTTTGAAACAACTAACGTTTAGGTGGGATCTAATTTTAGCAGCTAGGAAGCTTAGGGCTTCACCTAGGTGAATCATAGCCATTGCTCTCTTCTAAGTACATAGGCAACTTCAACAACCCAGGTTCTGTAAACATCTAAAATGTAGAGGCACACTATGTGGGACTTGACTGAACTCATTCCAAAGAGATTTTCTGTGACTTTTGAACTGCAAAATAGGAGTACGGATGGCACAGTTAAGTCAGTCCCTAACAGCTCCCATACCTGAAATCATCACAAAGAAAGAATTAACTACGGTAGAGAAAACAAGAAAGTCTGAAAAACAGTAATCACTGCTATTTTTCTAACAAGTATTATTTTGAATAGATAATACGTAGACATCTACTGTCATTCATTGGCTTTCCATATAAAAAAAAACACAAACATTAAAAACACCAAAAGCTTTACTGTACTATCTCTCAATTTACAATGACTTCAGATTTTATTCTTTAGTTTACAACTATTAACACAGCATCATAACATGACCTGATTTAAAGGCTACAGACATTTACATGTGAAAATGTTTGATTATCCCACAATTAGACCCAAGGACTGGATACTCAAGCCAATTTTATGTTTTGGTAGACAACACTTTACTTACGGTTACTCTAATTTTGCCAAAAAATGAGCTAACACAAGGTTAGTTTTCAATGACTCATTCTAATATGTCCAAGTATTGTGAGATGAGCCCCACCTCCTATATACACTTCTCCAGAATCTTCATGAACAATCACAATAACTTCAGGCATTCTACCCTTTATATAGCATTATGAGCAAACAATTCAAAGACAAGAAGACTACTGTGAATCTAGCTTGTATGTGTTTTTCACTCAGAGGAGACCTCTAACCTAAAAAATACTTGGCCAAAAGCACAGCTAAACAATAGTAACTCCATTGGCTATAATTATGCAAATAAATACGAAAGCAACTATATGGTTTCCATACAGTTGAACTTTCTCATATCCAGAATAAGATGGCTGCATCCACGAAAGACCTATTCAAATTATCTTCAAAATAGTCCCTGTGTATCACCTGCAAAAACGCCACTTGGAAGAGCCAAAACTGGACTGCTAATAATTCAGCAGAATGGCCAATCGAGAGATGGCAGTCAGCCCATGACTCTGGTTAGACAAGACACAGATATTGAAACCTATGCACTTAAGATTACACTTGTATGTTAACCTTTGTTGTAATACAGGCTGACCATGTAATCCTAACCTAACAAAATTTAATGCTGATTGATGAAAAATATCCTAAGACGGTTAAAATAGGAGGCAAGGCTTTCTAAAACAGATAATGCTTTGTATACCAATATGATAACAACTTAAGGTAAACAGCAATTCATCTGGAAAAAAAATGTTTATTACTGGTGCAAATAAACAAATACGTATGGTACAAATTCACTCGTAGAAGAAAAACAAGATTTAAGGTAAAACTTACGGTGTTTCCAACATGACTTTACATACACTAGCCATAGTACTTAGACAGTCCGTTGTATTTTCAATTGGCAATGTTTTGTTCTAGAAGGGTTAAAAATAGACATTATTCAGTAAATTGTCTTGTAAAATTAAAATTAAGAATGTCTATGCATTTCTCCGTTTTCTCCCCCATTACCTACTTCTGATACAAAGTGTGTAGTTGCATTACTGAGTGTTTTCAGCATTGGTGTGGCTTCAGCATAAAACAGGGACATCCGATTGGCCATTTCATTGTTTACTTCATTCTCAATGTCTAGCTGATGAAAACACGAGAAAAAAATAGTTAGTAAAACTCTCAAAAATCTTGGCAGCAGCAAGATGCTCATATCAGCAAGCAGATTGCCGCATGAATAGTTCCAGCCTAATCACTGCTGATTAACTCTCAGTGTGAAGGACAGAACATGACAGCTAGCTAATCAGAAGAAAAAAATATTACCACAAATGGTGTAAATGCGCACAAAATGACAAATACATGTGCATGAACAGCAGATTTTATTTACTTACATGCATGTTGTTTATTCTGTTACGACTTATTGTCCGTCTATAATAACTGAAGTCATTCTGAATTGCTGGGTTTCTCATCTTAGGGAAAGACAAATAGGAAATAATCAGTTTCAATTCAAAATATATGGAAAAAAAATAGCATGTAATAAAAGATTTTATTTACCTTAAGTTCATCAAAACGAAGAGTAAAATGTAAGATTTCTGCAAACTCTTTAGCCAGAGCCTGTTCGCGTTCCAGGTGTTGAGTTGGAGTATATGGTGGGCAAGTCAAGGATTCTAATAAGCTCTGCAGGGCTTTTTCTAAAAAAAATAATAGAAGCACAGCTTTTATTCAGTCCATATTATGACAATTTTTCACATAGGTATCTAAATATACTTTGTTAGAAAGGAAGGAACCCTCTGAATATGCAGAGCCCAAAAACGAACGCTCTTCCTTTCTATTCTAAGGTGAGAAACATTAGTCAAAGACACCTGCCTCTTTAAGCTGCTATTTTCTCTCCATTTTGCATCAGTGAGCTCCTTTCCCTTACTTCTTCTTTTCCTTTCCAACACCCTTTATCTGGGATCCCTATCAAAAATTGTATGGAGAAAGCATTTTTTCCTGTATTCAAATATCCTGCCCTCTCTCTTTCATCTTACTCAATTAGCCATCAACACAGTACAGAGATTATTCTGGCATCTCAGTTATTAAAAGTGTACTCTTAGGCACTGATAGCAATGTAGTTCAGCTCCTGTGGCTATAATTACTAGCATTACTCAAAAAGGGATACACTTACGAGGTTGTAGAAGAAATCCCTTGTATTGGTAGCTCTCTCACTTTACAAATACATTTTTTGCACACTGATTCCCATCCAGAATTCTAATTCAAAGATTAACTACATAATTTTTTTGAGGAGAGCAGGGATGGCAAAATCAGTTTAAAATATGCCCAGCCTTGGATTTTCACCCTACAAGAGACTTTATTGATACCCTTCTTTCTCTTATCTCCCTCCTTAAAAAAAACATATATTACTATATATTTTACTATATTTATATATGTTTAAATATATATATATATAGTCTTAATTCATTTTAAAACCGCTCTCTTCAAGAATCCAAATTACAAAAAGCAAATTGCATTACTACAATAAAGATCAATGATGTGCTGAACAGTGGGAGGCATCAAACGTCATATTGTTACAATCACACTCTCTGCTTGTCCTCTATTTAGATAATACAGACTTAAGTGACAAGCTAATAAACTGTAATAATTTTGAAATCTAATAAAGATTAAAAGGTATGCCCTGAAAAATGTAATTGAAGGCAAATTTCTGTTGGTATCAAAAAGAAAGAATAATAACCTTTCAAAAGTTTGTGGGAAAAGAAACCTTGTATTTCTTTAAAGTAACCTGGTAAAACAGATAAAATAACACCAGACTCACCTAATCTGAGTGAAAACTCATAAAAGCGCTTCAGCCTTACAACCAGAGGACATACTGAATTCCATGCTTTTTCTTGCAACTGGATATCATTGGGGTTTTGTATTGCCTGAAATGAAAATATCACAGTAAAGAATTGTGATCCATGAGTAAATACCAAAAGGTGGTTTGGAAGTTTTTTAGTACAGAGTTTTAGAAAGTAAGTATTATAAAACACAGAGCAATTATAAGAAATTACACTGTATAGGAATAGAAAATTATTAAATAAAAAAATAAAATACCGTTCTTTTCCAGCTTCCTTCTCCCTTTTAACTTGATGATTAAAAAAATATTGTGAAAGCGTAAGGGAAGACATTTGTATTGAGCACTGGTTGAAGAAACTTTTTTTTTTTTCTTTTTAAGTCTTGACGCTTTTGAAATTTTCAGCATATTCAGGTTCTTAAGTAACCAATAGCTCATAATAAAAGTAAACATGAGGCTGATGCAGGAAAAGATTCCATAAGTTGAGACAAATTTTGAGTTACAGTTCAGAATTTTGTTCAGGACTAGTTTCACAGAAAAAGACACCTGCAAAGTTGATATAAAGTTATAATTTACTGTGTTTCATTATTTCTCTTATACAGAACAACTATTTTCAACTTTTTTTTCCTATGTATTTCTGACATCTGAGCATTATTTCTTCCACATTCTCAACTGTGACTTCTGCCATAAGAGATATGAAATGAGGCATTTGAAACTGTGTATCAAAGTGAAAAATAATTACTAATTTCTAATAGTAAACCCAAAAGAAATTCCAACAGTCATTTCATCATTTGATGATGTGACATTAGGGCTTATTATGTTACCCATAATTAGTAACATGTTTTCAAAAAACAATTTTAATGAAGATTTTCATAGAGTTCCACAGAACATACTTAGATATAGAACAGAAGCAAGGAACACATTGAGTTTTGCTTGATTTTGCTTCCAGAGAACTGTTATTAACATTAATGAACATACATCTCTAATTTCTTGCCCAGCTCCTTTGTAAGCCTGAAGATCTGCAAGCATACTTTCCGAGTCCTGCAAAACTGCACTGATCTGATTCCATACCTCCCTTTCTCCATCTGTAGGCTGTGCATCTAAGAAACATAAAAGCAAAAAGCACAAAGTCAAAAGGTAGCTGCAGTACAAATGGCAAGATTACTCAGTTCTACTTAATTATATTCAACTTGACAACGTGTTAAATGCATTTTTTAAACACACAATTATATTGCACTGCCACTCTGCTAACATCAAAGTTTTTCTTTTCTATACACCAAGGAAGGAAAACCAGTACAGTTTTGGTAAGCTCTGGCTCAGAATGTCTCTTCTCAAAAAGCAGCATTTTGAAGTGAAGCAGTATCATAAAGCAGTAGTATTAGAAAACAGGATAATGCCTCAGTCTTTCAGTAAAAATGCCTCTCACTCGTGAGATCCACAGCTTGAATCCTCAAGCAAAGGATTTTCATGTTTCTTACAGCTTGGGGATAAAATCAAACCTTTCAGTGAATGGTGCAATAGAATATTAAACTTCCTCCAGGCTTCCCTAACTGGGGTAATTTTTCTCCTTTTGTAAAAACACAGGTACTGTAGTATTAAACATTTTTCCTTTGTATGTCAAAGACCATTCCTGCTACTAAAATAAAACCAGTTCCATCAATGATAAGTTTGTTTTCAGGGTGGGAATGGCCTGTAGGCCTTTATATTCAGAGAAATGACATTTTGAAGGAGATTAAAATGCCTGCATGAACATCACGAAATTCAACAAGTGCAAGCAAGGCACGTAGTGATAGGACAAGGGGAGACGATTTTTAACTGAAAGAGGGTAGATTTAGATTAGATAACAAATTATTCACTCTGGTGGTGAGGCACTGGAACAGGCAGCCCAGAGAAGTTGAGGATGCTCCCTCCTTGGAAGTATTCAAGTCCAGGTTGGATGGGGCTTTGGGCTGCCTAATCTAGTGAAAGATGTCCTTGCCCGTGGCAGCAGAGGTTGGAAACAGATGATCCTTATAAGGGTCCCTTCTAATCCAAACCATTCTACAATTTTAAGATAAATTTTCCAATTCAAATCCCATGTGATGGGATTTTTAAAGCAGTATGATGTCAAGTGGTGATGTCAGACCTCGAACGTCAATTTGCAAGACAAGGTAGAGATCTTCTCCCTTCTTTTGCTCTGAAACTAAGTTAACAACACTGATTTGACAGGATGACCTACATTTACAATTGCAGTCAGCAGTTGTAGAAACAACTGTCCTAGCAGATTTCTACAATGAGACTTTTTTTTTTTCTCCCCTAAAGACAGTGTTTTGATCTTAATGGAAGAAGAAAAAAATACTGTGAAGGTGAATCTTATGACAGCTGTTAAGGCCTACTTGTTTGAATTCAAAGCAAAGAGATACCTTCAATGATTAGGAAGAGTGACTGTACACATCTCTATGTTAACAGGCAAGAAATATCAAAAATATTTTTTCTATTTAGTTTTCTCACTCTTCTTAAGAAATGAGAGACAGTTCTCCAGCTATAAATAAGTATGAGGTTCATTTACTCAACCCCCATTAGAAGCAAATGAACCATTTCAACTTGGAGAGTATGGAAAGAGCAGACACTTTTGAAGACTTTATGACTTTTCGGGTTAGGTTAAAATATTTAGTTTAAATATTAAACTGGTACCTTCTTCGGCTCAGCTCACTCCCTGAGGCCTCCAGGGATATTACCTCCTGTAAACATCTCAGAGGGAAGGGAGAACCAAAGGGAAAAGTACCCCAAAGACAAAAATCACAGCTGAGACAGTGCTGTTGAACTGAACTCTTAGTGATATTAAGTTTACAGTGATACTGACTGATCCTTTCCCCAAGCTGCAAGAAATCTCATGTATACACTGTAATGGTTCTCTGACCTTGTGAAAAAGAGGGGAACAAAACAGTAAACATTTCTGAGTTTAACAAGGAGGGTGGTACTCTTGCTAAAAAGTTACATACCATAGAACAGTAAATTAGGGGGAAGGAAGGAGTCACCTATAAATCAGTATTTATATTGTAATTGTTAAATAAAAGTAAATTAGAGTAGCATTTCCAGCATAAAAGAGAATAAGTAAACTATTAGTACAAATCACTAGTGTAAAATTTGCATATACAGGTCACCAGAAGTATGGGTTAGTTAGCAAAGTACTTCTATGTTACTTTTACAGTTTATTCGCTTTAAAAAGTTTTACCCTCTAATAAAAATTTAAATTTTGTACACTGCTCAGCATTTTGGAACTTAGAAATCCTTTGTAGTTAATCTTTTTCAAATTTTCCTAATTCATCTTTTGGAAGCTGGGGTAAGGGTGAACATTTGAAACCAACTGAGCTATTTTGCAACCCAGCACCTGGGGAAGTAGGACTAGCAGAAAGGTAGATGGATGGAAAAGGGAAGGGAGAGGAAAAGGGCTGCAAAAGATACAGAGCAATAGGCTTAGCTTGCACTTGCATAAGCAGTTTGTATTTATGCTGAAAGTGTTTAGCTTAAACGCAAAGGCAGGGAGGATGAATCAGGCTCTTTCTTTTTTTTTTTTAAACATGCATCTTATTTATGAACTGTATGTTACGCAAACAGATGCTCTGATAAAATTATGGTCGTGTTTCAAAAGGGATTTTACTTAAAGATTTTGCCAAACATGGTCAGCTAAAAAGCTGTGATCAATCACTGAAAAAGATACAGCTTGCTTCAAACAATAACAACAACAATAATTAAAAGGAATAAAGAATTATTCATAGTTGAGAATTTGGCTTTTGAAATTGTTTTTCTATTCCAACAATGCCAAAGCTCATTTCCCTGTACTGAGTGAAAAAATACCATATGTGAATCAAACAGTAACAGCCTGGAACTATTGCTTGGTAGTATCACCTCTTGCGCCCTATTACTAGAGATCCAGCACGTGCTTAAGCACTTTGAGCACATTTATAAATAAAACTGTAGCCACTACTAATCCACACACACAGAATGCAAGCCCTCTCAGTAAGGTACCATGATCACCGAACTTACTGCATTTCAAGTCTAATAGTCTTTAGAGTACCCTCAAGTCTGAGTCTTTACAATTCACAATTATCTTTCAGAGTATGCTTTCTTTAGCAAGTCAAAACAGGAAACCCTTGCACCTCTCTGAAAACTGAATAAATCCTCTTCAATTATTTCAATATACTGTATTCAAGTACAGTGTGGTCAAGATGCTGCAGGGAGGGGATGCCATCCAGAGGGACCCTTACAGGCCTGAGAGGTGGCCCTGTGCAAACCTCATGAAGTTCAACAAGGCCAAGTGGAAGGTCCTACACCTGGGCCACAGCAATCCCAAGCACAAATACAGGTTGGGCAGAGAATGGACTGAGAGCAACTCTGAGAAGAACCTGGGGGTGGTGGTTGATGAGAAGCTTAACGTGAGCTGGAAAGCCAGCTGTATCCAGGGCTGCATCAAAAGCAGCATGGCCAGCAGGTCAAGGGAGGTGATTCTCCCCATCTACTCTGCTCTTGTGAGAGCCACCTGAAGTGCTGCGCTCAGCTCTGGGGCCTCCAGCACAAAGACACAGACCTACTAGAACAACTCCAGAGAAGGGCCATGAGGATGATCAGAGGGCTGGAGCGCTTCTCCTGTGAGGACAGGCTGAGAGAGCTGGGGTTGTTCAGCCTGAAGAAGAGAAGGCCCTGGGGAGACCTTACAGTGGCCTTCCAGTACCTAAACGGGGCTAAAGGACAGCTGGGGAGGGACTCTTTGTCAGGGGGTGTTGTGAAGGTCAAGGAGCAATGGCTTTAAACTGAAAGAGAGGAGGTTTAGATATTAGGAGGAAATTCTTCACTCAGAGGGTGTTGAGGCACTGAAAAAGGTTGCTCAGAGAAGCTGTGGATGCCCCACCCCTGGAAGTGTTCAAGGCCAGGTTGGATGGGGCTTTGAGCAACCTGGTCTGGTGGGAAGTTGGAACTAGATGATCTTTAAAGGTCCATTCCAACCCAAATCATTCTATGATTCGATGAAATCTGTATATTTCTATATACAGATTCTACCAGCAAATTTTCATACAGAAAGCAAAAAAAATTAGTTCTGGAGAGAAAAGTTATTCCATTGGCTCCATCAGGATTAACCAGAATATGGTAATTCATCCATTCCATGAACAAATGAACCCTTTCATCATTATACAAGCTCTATTCAATATTTTTGATGGGACTTCTGATTTAAAAAAAAAAAAAAAAAAGAAAAAAAGAAAGAAAGCGGGAAAAGATGGAATCTGGACCAACTTCAGTCCATTTGTGGATGCACTATGTATTTCAGGTACTTGGTAGGGTTGCAGCGTGGAATCGATATTTTTTCTTAAAACATGTCATTTTTTTCAAAAAATTCCTAACAATGAAAAGGTACCTACCTCATCCTTCACCATTTATGCATTAGAAAAAGTATAGACACTGCTACATATGTAAGACACTAGCTCTCATAGGACAAGATTAAATATAGAAAAATGGATATGAACCATTTACCAAGACAAAGTCAAGTGTAATAATATCTCAACAATTGATTTTTATGAAGAGATAACAAGTCAGTACTAAAAGGAGTACTTCCCATCCATACACCATTTCTGTATCTGAAATGCAGACGAAAAGCACAGAAATTTATTCCACCCTCAAAGTAATTTCAAGCTAAGGGGATTCCCAGTGAGGCTGGATAGTTCTTGCATTTCATTAAGTGTGCAATCAGATTTGTCACAAAATACCCTGGTCAGCTGACTCTGACAACCTAACAAAATAATAGTGAGTAAAGCAAGGTGTTTTAAAGGCTCTACTTTCACCTTTTCTTGTCCTACCCATGGCTGAATGTGGCCAATAATTCCAGCAGTCACCAAAAGGAAGTCAGAGTGCAGCATATATATATATTACTGCATCCTGCTGAAGTCCTCTTATAGGTCTGTCATCATGCCAATGATTTTCCCTCTTCCAATCTGGCACGTGATTACATAAAAAGTTAGCTTATGTCCTTGAAAAAGACAAAAAAAACATTACTTTCAACTACAGTGAATAATGTATTTCAGAGGGTATGAGAACCTGCTATATCCCATACATTAAAAAGAATGGTACCATGTAGAAACAGCATCCTGCCAATCATATAAGGCAAAGTTCCATTGTACACTGGATTTTTGAATTTCATCCTTTCTAAATTAGCCAGAATCTGCTATGGGCATGATGCTGTGCCAAGCAACTGAGTCTGAGGCTTCCTTGTTTGCTGTTCCCTTCAGTTCTGTGACAGATGTGGAGTGGACAGCCTGAGGAGAAGAGGCGGTGTGACCTCAGACTAAACCACAACTTCTTGCTTAGGGCACTCTCTGAAGTGCAGGAGACAAATGTAATCTCCCTCAGGCTGGATACAGATTACATCTCCAGCCTTCCTGCCTGCAGAGCAAGGGAATTAATTAATACCCTATTGTGCAAAAAATGGGCAGTTGCTCTGCTGCCAGACATGTTCTATTAATAGACACTTTTAATCATATATGAACAATTATAACTCAGTACTTCATTTTGGTTTTATAAAAGATATTTATACTTGGGGAGATGATGGGACTGAAGGTGACACTAAAGACATTTCCTGCCAATAACTTACAAGCTTTCCAAAGCATGTTATAAAACTCCAGTCTTTTAAGTTCAAAACAAATTGCTGTTACCATCAACCATCAAATTATTTCCAAGAATTCATGAAATACTTATTTACTTTGCCTGAAAAGTGGGCAGTAGTAATTTGACAACAGATTTCTGAAAAAAAGAGCACTCATAAATTACTATGGAAAGAGCTTCAAATACTCAGAATTCATTTATCTGTTACTAATTTAAACAAGGTGAAGGTCGAAAGAACAAAACAGTTCTTGAAGGGACAAAATCAATTTCAAGAGAATTCACCCTATGTGCTAACAACGAAAGCTTTCATTAGCTGTGAAGACCATAAACTCTCAAGATTTGTCATGTACTCACTCTTCCTAACAAGATCTCTTTTGAGTTAAGAGCAAAGGAGGAATTAAGACAAAGTGGTATATAATCAATTCAAATACCTACCATTTTGAATACAAATACTCACACAAAGTGTAGAAGAGTAATACAGTTTGCTTTCTGGGATTAAATTAAAAAAAATCTGGGATTTAATTAAAGCAGAATTCCGTTCTGGAAAAATCATAATTTCTAAGAAAAATTTATTTCTGTTGCACAGAACAACTCAACCTTACAACATGTTGCCTAAAAATTAAAGGTAATAAGGGAAACTAGTAAAATAAGAGTCTACTGACTACCACGATGACCTTATTGTGCAGTTTCTTAACTGACCTAAGATATCTAGATCTGTTCAATTGCTCGTCATTCCCTCTGGCATTTCTGTTCTCATTCATGTGACACTGTTAGGGCTCTTTCAACCATGCAGTCATCCAGATCACTCTGATATGACTGAAAGAATACTTAGTAGGAAGTGGAAAGAAGTAAACTGGTAGGATTTTTTGTTTGTTTGTTTTGAACAGCTAGTTCCTAGCAGGGTCATTTTCCCACATAGTTATCATTCATGACTGGTGCAACCATATTTGTACATGTTAATTCTAGTACAAGGATATGAGACTACGTGACAAATCATCGGGGATCACCCCTTTGGAGCAGCACAGAGCTAGATCAGCTTAAATTGATTATCACGTGGATTTAAAACCTTCACATTTTTCTTGTGCTTCCTTTGTATAAGCACTGATACTACTTTTGACCAACACCAGCACGTAACACCTGACTCTTGAGGTATGAAGACAGATCATATCTGTTCTACTCCTACATAGTAGGAAAAAGGTGGTTTTTTTTTCTTAACAATATTTGTATGGCACATTGTATGCATAGCAGGAAGAAGTATGTCACACACCCTCTTCTCAGGTATAATAAATTTCAAATGAAGAACAGCAAAACGTACTATGGAAGGAATATCCAAAAATTCTGTAAACAGCTCAGAAGTAGTGCTGACAGATTTACTTTGAGATTTCAGCTTACTGCTAATGAAAAAGTGCACAAAAACTAAAAAGCAATATCCTGATGCAAAAAATGAAATATAGTAAACGCATCAACTCAACATATCTCTCATTTAGAAAGGGACATTCTCCAGAGTATTTCCTGTGTTTTTATAACGTTCAGTATTAATTCTTGCAGTTGAACTCAACATAAACCTCTCTGGGATACTTATACTTGCACAGCAATGTTTTCAAGTTACTGAACAACAATTCCTTCACTAACACTTGAAACTACAATTTTACCTATTTAACTTCGGTTTAGTCATTTCACAGTCTAAAGCAGAAATGAACACAGGCATGATTCTTTCTCAGATGAACGTGTCAGAATAGATGTGGCACAGTCGGAATAAATCCTTGTGGACAGAAAGGGATACTGCATTTCTACAGTCACACTAATTGTTCCTTTAAGTCTCATCTAAGATCCATCACACTTCTAGTTGGAAGATAGCTGGAAAATTAGTAAATATTTAAAGACCCTGGCAGCTAATCTTTTTTACGCAGTATATTTGAAATTGAATGAAGGAAGTCTATGACACTGTTACACGAATCGTGAGCATAATACAAGTACACTTGAAACTACATTTGGTTGAAGGCTTTAGTGACACAGAAAAGGAATTTTTGCCCTCCTTAAAATAGGTACCTAACCTGTCTGTATTAACCTGCATAAGAGATTTTATTTGTATGTGTATATACATATATATATATATATGTATATGTGTGTGAACATTTCTACATATTTTGCTTTTTACCTATCAATGAAAAGCACAAGCTACTTGACTCTACAGACTAATATAATTTAGGGGGAGAAAAAAGGAAAGAATTGTGTAAGAAAACAATTGTCTCTACAGTAACCTTAACTCTGTTTAACTTTAAATTCAGCAGATCTAAACTTTACCTTCTAACACATACCTACAATATTCAACAGCTACAGTGACTGGAAAAAAACTTTTGGAGAAAGCAGAAACAAAACTCCTAACTCAGCCTGCAGACACATTAAGTCTTTCAGGGAGACAGAAAAGAACAGAATTTCTTGCATCTGTCCTGTTCTATAAGGAAGCACTACACCACGCTGCCTCTGGTTTTACAACCTGCAGTGTTAGGAGCTCATCACACTAAGGGTTTTTTACAGAACTGTAAGTAATGCAGTTCTAGTCTTAAAAACATGACTAAGCTTATCATTTGTGTTATAACAAAAAGGTAACATCAAAATATCTGAGACTTCTTAAACTATCAAAATTTGATTTTACATTAAATGAAACACCTTTCCAAAGCTTCGGAAAGTTTTTTTTAAACTTATTTACAAGGAAACATTTGTAACTTCAATAGGTTCTAATAATACTTCTTATTGCTGATATCAGATATGTAAGAATAAAAGTGTGAGAAAAAAAAACACTAAAAGAGCTAATTATTTGACTTTTCTCAATAAGTTTGATACATATATTGATAGTTTTTTAGCTATGGTGAATGTACTTTGAAATATTTGAATTTACAAACAAAACAAATTTTCAAGTTTTTGATTATAATCAGCATACAGTCACTTTACAATTGGTTTCTCAATTACAATTACTTCTGTGCCTCATACAGCACACACAGCACCAGAACTGTCTACCAGATACCTGGAGATTTCAGTGCATGCTCACACATTAACTTTTGGCTGTACGTTTGAGAATGCACGAGGAACATCTCTGTACTTTAGCATAGCCCTAACTATCTTGTTCAACAAGGTATCAAAAACTGAGGCCAACTTCTGACTGGAACTACAGTGGATGTATCTTTAGCAACTATACCTTAGAGATACAAAGCTGAAGGATTTTTAGAGCTCTTCGAATAACCAACCCTAGTGACAACTTTCACCCACTGAACTAAAAACTAAGTCCACAGAAAGTCACACAGCCAGCAAGCATGTATGCAGACTGGCGTCTACAGCCATTAACTGAGAGCGCTTTTACATCATTCAATGTCTAAGGAGACAAAGGCGTGCAACCACAGGCCTCTGCTCTCACATCCCTTTCACAGAACACAGATTTCATTCCATAAAAAACTTCATGACTTTATTTCAATCTCTAGGTAGCTGTGCCTGACAAGTGTTTGTGTGTGCTTACACCAATCACTTGCACTTCCCTTGGGAGAAGGTGCTTTGGCCCACTTCAGTTCTTGTTGGCAGTGCACTTTTAGAAAGGCAATGAAATAGGTATTTTCCCCTCTCCCTCCTACAAGGCCTCCCACCACCAGGCCACGTGTTTCCTGCTACGTCTACATTCCTGGTTCTTAGGACTTTCTTACAATACAGGACATGATGGGACTGATTAAACCTGAAAGCTCAAAGCAGCTGAAAACCTTTGTAATAGCTTGGCACAGTGCTCCGCTAAAGCATTCTGAAGTTTGGTAGTAAAAACTACACGATCCTTTGGACAAAGATTTGACATCTCAGTTTTACAATAAAATCGTCAAATTATATAGACAGAGGTGAAAATGGGATAGATGGCTTGCAGTACCTTTTTTCTAAACCCCAACTAACCAATTAACTTTTTCCATAATTTAAAACTGATCCTTCGTAACATGGTAAGATCTAGATGAGAAGATTAAGATATGTACAAAGTTATATGCATACACTCCAGTTCTGATCCAAGAAAGCATGTTTGAACAATTTCATAAGATTTACATGCGCTTAAATGACTTTTTGAACCAGTGCTTCTGAGTGTGCACACACACAATCTCACATCATGTATTTTTTTTTTCAAAAAAATACTTTCAGAAAAAATTATTCAATAAAGCTATTTCAAGGTAATAAAATTGATGCCTACTCATCTGGAATTCTCTCTCAAACCATTCTTGAAAATGAAGTTATTAAAAAAGTGGCTTTTCTCAAAACATTTTTGTTTGTTCTTTAAAGATTTTAAGAGAGAAAACATTACACACTATTAGCATTTCAAATAAAAAGCATTTCACATAAGTAATGGAGTAAGATTAAACTCGTATTTAAGGACTCGATGACCAGTTTTTAAGACAATGTCTAGAAGTACATGCAGGAAAACTGTAGCCAGCAGAACTGAAGTAGCTTTGATTCAGAGACCGATGCAACAAGGAAATTAGAAAGCGAAACACTGTTTGCAAACTGATAAACATGCAATTAAGAGAGATGCAATCAAGCACATACACTCTGACCACTTCATTACTTTTTAAAAACGGTAATAATCCTGTTAAATCATCACTGAACCAGGCAAAAACTGTGCCACCTACACTGTTGACATTTTAAAAAGATTTTTTATTTCCAATATATATTTGCATTCAATGAAGCAACAACAACAACAACATAACTGAATGTTAAAGGAAGCTGAGGTCAAGTTCATTCATATGCAAGTTTAAAAAATGGCTTATAAATAAAGAATATAAATATAAAAAAATTATAAATAAATTTTATAAAAAATTATTTATAAATGGCTTATAAAAAGTTTTAAAATAGCTTATAAATCTTCTGAAACTAAGTTAAGGTAAGATTTTACTTGCATGTCTATCATTCTGCCCTCTTCTCTGCTCAGAATGAATTTAAATCATTTTATATGGTTTTATAAATATCAAAAAACAATATTCAACTGAAGTGTAATTTGATTTGCTTGCAAATCCCTTTTGAATTGCTTTATGATGCGTAAGCACATGCAGTTTATTAGGAAGTAAAAAGCAAAGAAGGCAAGCCAGGCAAGAAGCTTTGCTCACTTTCAAAGTCAAGGAAAAAATTTGGCCCCTGATCAAGCTCTGTGCAAGTGAGAACTTTTAAAAGATTTCCCATTTGGTTCCTGAAAAATAGAAAAGGAAGAGAAAAGGAGTCCTGAGTGAACAAATGATCTTAGAGACAAGGACTTGGACAGACTGGTTGTGCTGGAAAATATACACTGCAAGCAATCAGATTTTAAAAGTTTTTCCTCAGTTTGCTGTTAAGTCAGGGAAAAGATTCTCTCATTGTCTAGTAATTGTTTGAACTTACTTTCAAAATCCAGGAAAAAATGTGGATAGTTTTCAATTTCCCTGGTAAGGACCTTAAGAAGATTACCCATCCCAGCAAACCTAGTAAATGCAACAAAATCATAAACAGTTATATATGTAAAGTTAGAATACTACAACTAAGGGCTTGACACAGTCTGCATCATGTATTAAATATTATGGCAAGTTCTGGACCATGAGAAACATTTTGATGGTCAGTTCAGTGATATTTATGTATGGGGACGGACAGAGTAATACCTTGGATAAATACAGAAATAATTCTATTCATCAAATTGGAATTTAAACAACAGTAAAACATTCCTAAGTACAGACAGATATTTATGAGTTTATTTACTTAGTAAAAGAAACAAACTCAGAACTGCATCTATATTTGTAAATCCTCTAAGTTGCTGGACTCAGATTACTGAATAGCATTCCAGAGTAAGAAATAAGGTCTTAATCCTTGGTTTGGATTCTTAAGCATAAATTCACACTATTAAAATGACTCTATTTTTTAAAAAATATTACTATATAATGTATTAGAAAGCTAAAAAGTTTACTTCTTAACTTTTAAGAAATTACGTATTCTTGAAAGAAATACTGAAGTTCAGACTCTACAACTTTTTATCTGTTATTCCTATCTTTTATCAACTCAAAAACATTTACATGTGAAGTTATTGAGAAAAACTTCCAAAAGGAAAAGTGACCAATTCTCAAAAAGGCAAGTTTCTATAGGAGAAAAGTAGGAAGGAGATTTGAAGTCCCCCCCCCCCCCCCACTGGTATGCTCCTTAGAAAGATCCATTATTCTAAAACTATGTGAAAGTATAGCTTTCTTGGGTAAGCTTAATCTTTTTTTCCTCAGAAGAGAGGAATTAAACCATGAAAAGCTAGAATAAAGAGGGTCTGCCTGGAGGGATGTAGAAAAATGTAATTCTAGATTTAAAGTCAGATTGAAAACTGTTTTTTGCCTCAAAGATAAACATTCTCAGTACTCTAAACCATGGCTCTTGACGCTTACATCTGATGCTCATCTATTTTTCAGTTTAAGACTTTTCCCACTTAAGAAATCAGAACACACACACAAAAATGATTCTAAGCATGTATACGGGTAAAACTTCATTGGAGGAGACATAGCTTTTTTCCAAATTTTCCCTCAAGCATTACAGAAGAAAAAGTATCACGAGTTCTAACTGCTTTATGCATATAAAGGATACATTTCTATAGTAGGAAAACCTAGGAAGGTAATGTAAGGCTTGGAGATTTCAAAGCAGTCATAGTCATCCCATAAAATGATATAAATTTAGTCAACAATCCGTTCTGAGTATGCAGCTTCTTGTAAACCAGGTTTTTGTTACACAATGCTTTGCATAAAGTATTTCTTCAAAATTTTATCTCCAGAACCGATCTAGTGAGCAGACTGTCAAGCCCTTTACAATTAGCATCATCTTGCATACACAATATTGAAACATGAAGAAACATTCTCCATTATTCACAAAGTCATGTCCATTTACATGCAGAAAAAAGAAATACAGTTTTACTTCCGCAACAAGATCTACACTTTATGAACTGAACCTAAGTTTCTGATTAGCCTAAAAAGGGGAAAGGACATGCAAACAGGGCAAACGACTTCATACATCGTTAAACCTTGTATCTTGAGTAATTTAACATCTCATCACACTGAAATATTGCATTTTATCAACATCATTTAAGAGGGACAAGATAATACACATATAGTTATTTTCCTTTTCAGAACTCAGAAAGAAACAATTATATTATCAAGAAATACTACCACAATCTAAATTCAGTTTGCATTCTTCACATTCAGCTCATTTTAAGCTGTATCTTACCTCATTGCCTTCAATCTTCAGAGAGAATCCAACCATTTCTTCTACTGCCAAAGTTAGCACTGCATCCAGAGACTGTTATAGTTGATAGCATGCTTCGAACAGCAAAAAAGCTGTTTCCTTTGCCAAAAACTGAAGCAATGAGCCCTTACTTGCATTGAATAGCTTGAGGTCATGTGCTCAATCTTTGGTTTCTAATCCTTCTTACAGAACTATAGCTCACCAAGGCTGTGGAGATTTCTAAATATTTTTCCTGAACGTTTACTATATTTCTTAGCTTGCTTTCATTTTATTCCCCTCTCTTTCAACCATTTAGAAAATAGATTCAGCTATTCATGTCACAAGTACTAGACAAGAACTCTCCTGCAAACTTTATACCAATTTTCAGGATCAAACTGCATTTTCTAGAGGTCTTAAAGGCACTGGTTTGACGTCATCTATTTCCAATACACACAAAACCAAAAAAATAAGTGATATTATTCAACACCAACATCTAGAAGGCATGGTTTGGGTGTTTGATAAATATGCATCATTTTTTTATGTTTTGAAATAATTTCTTAGTGTTTCCCTGAAAGCAAAACTAAAAGAGAGATCTACTTCAAAGTAAATTTTGGTTTTAACTATAAGTCATCATTCAATATTAAGTTTTTAACTCCATATTAGAAGAACAACCTTTACCATAATAGAAGTGTTGATAAGCATATTGCCGTGCCCCAAGCTGAATTATTTTATTCTTTATAGCTTGCTGCTTCCCATGACTTGGATCTTCCAAACTGTCTTTCCCTGGAAACTAATAGTTTTTCAAACCTCAGGAACCAAAAGTCACTTCCAACATGATTTCTTAATGAGATTTCAAAGTAACTAATGACATAAATGCTGAAGAGGTCAGTATTTATACTACAGTTGTGACAGAAATGCAAATATGCAGCTGATGCACAGTAATGAACCAGAAAGGTTCAATCTTCAGTCTAAAATTCCATTTCATTAAACTGGAAACCATTTTCCTTTACTTACTGTAAAATCAGTTCAATGTTGAAATAAGACTCAATGCATGCATAAAAACATTGCTGTTGCAGCGATCCTAAATGACAGCAGCTTCTCCTTAGTGTCCAAATCCATTAAAAATTCAACTTTTATCAGTATATTTTAAAAATGACATGACAATGATGTTTGCATTTTCATGTTTTCTACTTTTTCCAAACCATCAAAGCTTATCCTAAGAATATACATAAACATACAGAAAATACTAAGGTATTGTTGACAGTTTAATCCGTATTCGATACTCAACATTTCATTAGTTGCACAGATAGAAACAAACCATAAAAAAGCAGCAAACAAGAAGGTACATTTAGTATTTTGTGTTTCATATACCACTATTTACTGGTATTTAAAAAGTCTTGAGCTTTGAAATAAAAATAACACAGACTGGTTTTCTATTGCATCATCACTTTGTTCCTAAAATTGCATTAATTTAGTTTGGACATTCTCCAGGTTACTATTTATGATGGGTAAAGAAATTCCTTCTCCTACACTAAAGCAATCAATATATTTTTGAATAATGATAAGTAAAACACTCCCCAAAGTTCACTAACTGGGTATTATCAACTGAATTTTGCATGTCAAACGCTAAAAAACATGTTATTTAAACTTTCTTAAAAATATTTGTGTATTTGCTGTTTTATGTCATTATATAATTTTGATGTGTGGAGTTTTGTAATATTTCTAATTGATAACTATAATATTCCATATATTGCTAAGAAGTAATAACTTTATAAAATGTATTTATTCTTCCTTTACAGGAGTAATTTACATCAGTGTAAACTCAAAAACATCACTATCACTACAGCTACGTTGAAGGTAGACATAGAGAGACAAACATTTAAACACTGTATTGGTGAAAAAAGACATGTTCACCAGCTCAACCCTTTGCTGATCATAAGCGTTCCTTTGCCAAATTTTGTTTCCTAAATCTGCCTGCTTACATAAACACAGTCTAAAAGGCTTCTGTCAAAATGAGCTAGATCAGCAAATACCTACTGCTTAAATTCATTTAGATCACCCTAACTAAATGGGGCTGGGAGTGTTCTCATGAGCAGCTCCACTGGGAGTTTCAGGAGAAACAGAGACTCCCAAGTTCAGAAGCAGCAAGGAGTAATTAGGAATGATGACTTCTAATGGTGCATCTACATTGATAGAGACAGGCATCCAAGTCCACAGTCTGAGGGAACTGTACTACTGTACTAAGCCTATTAATACCACTAAAGCAATGGAACTGACCTTACTGCCTGAATACTTGACTCTGATTTCAAAACAAAACAAAACAAAACAGCAGCATCTGAACACAAAATGATGTCTCAGATCAAAAGCACAATTCCAAGCTGTTGTGATATTTACCTATGAAATTTGTTGAGGCACTTCTACAGGAACATAGCAGAAGTGCAAGACTCAGAAAACAGTCTTATTATATTAAGGAATAAAATCAAAATGAAAAAAATGCTGATTGAACATCATCAAAATTTCTTGAAAATGATAACCAAGTTCATTTTCTGAAGAAAACCCTGTATCATTCGTTTTCTTTTTGTTTGTTTGGGAGAGGAAGGAGGATATAAAAGATTGCTTTTAGCTGCGTCTGCCTACTCTATTACTAATATTTTTGCTTTTTCTTCTTCTGTGCAACAAACATATTAACACTTACTCTCTTAATGTAAGACACTCCAAGCAAACTGGAATTGATGCAGTTCTTGGAATCATCCACAGAGTGATGGCACACAGAGAGACTGGAGTACTTCCAAACAAGCGAAGAAAAACCAGTACCTCACATTCCTTGCCCAGGTGAAGGATAAACAGACAAAACCAAACAAACAAACAAAGCAACAACAAAAAACACAACACAAAACACAACAAAACTCAAACCCCCAAAACAGATGTAGAAAAGTGAAAAGTGGAACAACAGAAGAATGTTGCTCAAGGTGAAAGTAATCAAAGATAAAATAATAATTTCTGCTTTGAACAATTATTTTATTACAGTTCCTAGAAAAACAATGCTTCAAGCCTAGAGCTTTTACTGTCAACGGACAGGTAGATTGTGGGACACAACTGAAAGCTACAAGAAAGGTGAGGCGTATCAGCAGGAGTTAATAAATGGTTTGTAATGACAAATACATTTTTAAATAATCATAAAACGTTAAAAGAGTTGGCCAACAATATGAGAACCTGTAGCCCCAAGGAGCAAAGAGCTTGGCTCGTGGTTTCACTAAAATCAAAAGGTAAAGAAAAGGATTACCTCAGATGAACTTAAAACTTATTTAATGGGGGATTTTTCAACATACCAACCCTCACACCTGAACACACTTTGAAGAGAATACCTATATATTTTCAAAGTGCATGATGTTAAAAAGAAACATCATGAAAGAATGAAGACCAGGCAAGCAAACTACTGGGATTCTGACTTACAGGTCACAATAAAAAAGAATGGAAGCCAATGAAATAATTAGAAGAAAATTATGTTTGAAATGAAGGAACCACTGTTGTACTTGACGCTTCCACCTAACTATACAGTAAGTACAGTTTGAATCCAATTCATTGACTACTGGCATCACATCCACAGATGCTTACACACCCAACAGGGGTTAAATTCCTCCCCTCGCCCAAGAAATAGAGCCTCAATCAGGTAAGCTAAACAAGATTCTAATGTCTACCCAACTGATACCTGTTAAAAGTATCCTTAACAGAAACAGAACAGGTTTAGCTAGTTTAAGTGTTTTTTCCTTCAAAACAAAACCATTTTTTTCCAGGTACAGTTTGACTTAGTGCTTTAGAACTTACATTTCAAAGGGCATCTGCTTTCAGCATTTGTTGATATTACAAGCAAAAAATCTACTACTGATCCTATACAGTCTTGCATACAGAATAAGAAACAGAATTCAGATGAAAAATCAGAAAGAAAAAAAAAAAGTTGCTCCTCTTTCTGCCTTTTAATGACTGTCAATTATTCAACCTTCTGACTATGCCATACATAACATTTCATACTATGCTCATAGAAAATCCAAACTATGTGTCTGAAACAAAAAGCTGAAACCAAACATATCCTAGTTCTTTGTACAGCAACAGCAAAGATTTTCCTCAAAGTGATTTTAATTTTCAAGTTATTTCTTGAGTAAGTTGATAATGGGAATAAGTCTTTGCATGCTAACTTTGTTCTTTATCTATTTTACTTCTCTTTTTAATACTTAAATACCAAAACAGCACATAAAACCTCAGTCAAGCCAGACATAAATCCTACAGTGACTGGATTTCTTACTGCATATTTGCTAGTGATCTGCTCTGAATGTGTCAATATGTAGGGCATAGTGCATTTTGTTTGCTAAATATGTATTTCTAGTTTGAAGGGGGCTGATCTACAAGTTACAGACCTGAATCAGTCTTTATACATAATCCTTTCTAGAACAGGAGTCAGAAATCAAATGATATCTTACAACACTAAGCAGACAATTAATTTCGATCAAAGAAGTATATTGATACTGTCAGAATTAAGATAGCTATAGCTGACATACTGTATATATCAATTGCTCAAGATTTTGGGAATTAAAGATGAAATGTAGACCTTTTAGGGATTAGTTGCAATTAGTTTAAAATACTTCCATTTGTGTAATACTGGTCATACTTAATATCTCCTTACAGAAAATAAGAAAATTTGCTGACTCATTTGCGTTACATTAATGCTGTTGTCAAAAATAGCAACAATTCTACTAGAAAGAAGAAAAATATATTAAAAAAAACACTGTAAATAGGCTGGATGGTAATATATATGTGTGTGTATATATATATATATATATATATATATTATTTTCTTGAATTCAGAAAAGGGTAAGAGAAAAAATTCCAATATATCCCCAGGTGAGGGTAAAGGAGGAAAGCACAGGTATCATCAAGACAGCATTCTAAGAGATCCCCTAAGCCCAAGAAGGTTTATTGAACTATGGAAGCATCTGAGTAACAGAACTGGGCAAGAAGCTTTAGGAGGTTTAATTAACCATTTACCTGTACCAGTTTCTGAAGTTGATTAGCAATAAATGTTGTTTCTCAAACATGGAGGAATTTACTAGAAGAAAGGCTATTTTAGACTTTCACTTTTATTGTATTTTTATACTGTATTTGTTATCTGTTGTTAAGATCTGTTTTTCTCCAATACTTTTAATCAGTGACAAAGAAGCAGAAAATATCATTTTAAAATATGCAATAAACTAGAATGGAATAAAAATATTCTGGAAAACATGATTACAATTCAAAATCATTTTGATAAACTAGAGATAACATCCAAAAGAAATTCAGTAAATACTAATGTAATATATTGCAGTGAACAAGTGAAAAAAAAAAAAAAAACACCAACAATTAACAAAACACAAAAACAAGAACAAACAAAGTCACAAATGCAGATGATCTGGAATGCAGAGAGACTGAGGAAAAATTACTTCACCATTATACTGGACAATAAATTAAACATAAAGCTAGAAAGGTGTTAAAACTCCAGATTTTTTCAAAGATTGAGCTTATAGTCAAGGAAAGGGAAGGGTGGCCCATATATTGAAGAATGTATTTTCTCCAATGTATTAGTGTAATCTGTAATTAGATGGGAGCTAAAGAAAGATGAATTCCAGTAATACTTCCTTTTAGCTTCATTAGCCTTGTGTCATTTTTTAATTCTTTCTGATATTATTTTATTAACTTTCACTCTTTCCCATTAGACACTCAATTCATTAGAACTTGCAGAGAAAGCTTGGGACCATGGCATTGCTGCAAAATATCCTGCCTTGAAAATTGTATTCCATTAATAGGCAAGCACATTAGCCCTCTTAATGATGGAAACATAAAGAGATTCATAATTTTGCATCATGCCTAATACTTTAAGGAGCACATCCCCTCATAAATCTATTTCTAACTAATATGTTTCATGTACAAAGAATACCAAACAAGTTTTTGTGCCCCAATATGAGCTACTAAAAGCCACCGAAACTTTTTTGGCAACATTAACAAATCTGCTGTTTGCCTTATGACAAATAAGGGAAGAGCACTGTGAATGGTACTGAATTAAAAAATCATCCTTTTAATTAAAAATTGTATTAGATGGTGCAAATGAAAATTGAAATAACATACTGACCCTGACAGGCTTCTTAGTAATTAATTCAAATCACTACTGGAAGCTGTTCTTAATTTAGCAATGAAATTTGCACAATAACTTTTTATTAAGACAGTAAAATTGATGCACAGTAGTGACTTTATATCCTCCTACTTTCCTATAAAATCTATTTTTACTTAATCGACTAATTTTCATGATGGTTAATCACAAGCCCATTTATGACAGCTTATTCCCTTCACATTAAAAGATGCACAAGCCTATAGTGGCCCATTATACAAAGAAAACAGAGTATTGTTCAATGATGTGAGCAAGTTAAGCACATGCACAAAAGTGAACATTGTACAGTTGTTTTGACAACCCTACAATGCTACTCAGTGGATTTCCTGTGAAGGAGACATTTAAAACTCGCAGACCAGCCTATAGACATTTCCTCATTCAACATGGCTTCACACGAGTAGTAGCTGCAACACAAGCTCAGGAAGCCTTTTGCTGGTGATGTGGTGCCATCTGCTGTCTGTATGGGAATCTCAAACCGAGACACATTTTTGAGTGTTTTTAGCTTACCCAACATTGCACAGTACGATACTGTGGAAAGCACAAACTAGCGCTTTTACACAAAACACATGAAAATTCATGCTCTAAATAAATCTAGGTAATTAATATTTTATCTGAAGTGCTTATTACTTTTATGCTTAAGTAGCACTAGCACTTTAGATCTAACCATGAGTTTATATATGCACATATGAAACTGAATTTTTGCACGGAATACAGCTACACTATCAGTGGGTGAATTTCTCCTCTACCTTTACTTCCTTTTGTAACTAAAGCCAAGCTAATCTAGATAGTATTTTAATAACCAAATTTCAGAACAAGTATCAAAACCATTACATTGTTTTCCCCTTCCTCCCACTGAAACTCAAAATTTAGTTTAAAAGTGACTGCAAACTTGCATCTAAAATTACAGAAACCATCATTTTTCCTGAGACGTTCAATGGTGTATTATTAACCAGCCTTAGAAGAGAATGAAATTGGGAGGCTGGTGAGCGTTCTGAGCAGGGTATCCCAACCCAGCACGTAACGTGCTACATTGGTCTTTGGCAGCAGTTGTGTTTCCTCTATGTGAACAGAAACACCATTTTTGTTTACAGTTATTCAAGAAGTTTCAATTACCACTCTTTCTCTGGAAGTTAAGAAGCAGACTACAACCTGAAAAAGAAGAAATCTGGTTTTCCCTTTGTAGTCCGACTAAAAAATAAATACACAGGATGACATACACTAGTTTAAAAATGCCAATCGAAAATGTAGGTAGGTAGGTAGAGTTAGCTCCAACAGTTTTTTACTGCCTTTGTCGAATACTGCTGTTTGAGAGGCAATTCTAGTTTTAGAACTAGAAACTATAGAAAAGACACTATAATTATGTTTACAGCAAAATTTAGTACGGTTTATTTTTACCTAAAAAGGATGTAAGAATTTTCTATTCACACTTAGAGGTCAGATAAATCAAAAGTAAAAGTACCCTTGTAAAGGCATCAGTCATTACCTCTAACAAAAAAATCCAACTATAAATTACTTAGTTCATTTAAAAATATTTTAGGTACAGATACATAACTCATTAAAAATGTTAAATTCAGTATATAAGTCATACATGCACACAGATGTAACATAACATATATACATAGATACTACACACAAAGTTGCAAATCAGCATATTTAACCTAGAACTGAGAATTAGTTGCTTGTTAAAGGGGAAGAATACAAATTAAGATTTAAATTGTAACAAAATAATGTAAATCAAGATTAAAATAATCTACTTAACCAAAGCCTTCCATTTGTTGACTCAAAGCTATCTATTCTATGTGTCCAGAGACACAAACCGCTGTAGAGCAGTAAAGCACACAGCAGAATATCTCTGTGATTTCAGCTCTAAGAGAGTCATAAAACTCAGGTTAATTTCAGCTCCTTACTTAGATGATGTGAGTTCTTCAGAGGATGGGGTGGGACAGAAGAAAAAAACTCAATTACTCCCAATTTCATAATAAACAAACATAATGATTGGAAGATATAAATTTTCTGGAAAAAAAAAAAAGTTTTATTTAGGCAAATCAAAATCAATGTTTTCTTTCAATCTTCATCAGTAGTACAACCAGTCTGTAATAAAGCATTAGAAGATGACAGGAAATTTAAGTATGTTTTCTTCTTTCTCCTCAGAGCCAATCAGTATTTTACTTGTAGTTTATTCAACTGACATTAATAAAAGTAGTGCAGCTGAAAACTTCAGAAAAAAATGAGAGATTTAGTAAAAAAATGCTCAAATGAAATGACGGTTGAAGATTTGGGGGGCTGATGGGAAGCAATGGAAATTTACTTAGGGAATAAAGAGTTCAAAGAACACAGTTTACAGACTGAAAGAGTCCTAAATCAGCCCTAAACCAGTGTGTTTCCACAGGGGAAACCATTTCTTCCATCAAAATAGATTATTTCTGTCAGATACAAAGTATGAATTTCTATGTATTTAAATTTTCTATCAGATACACCAAGTTATTAGCACTGTCATCTTTACTAAGCAAAGAAAAAATCCTTGGAAAGAATGGAAAGAATATACTTCAAGCAGTAACTGTAAAGTAGTGACTGAATAGACCTTTTGCATCTATCTCACCTTTCTGTTATTCCAAAGCAGAATTATTTGAAGTCTACAAAAGATTCCAGTTAAAACAGGATCTAGCCCAGTGCTATACTCTCTCCTTTTGTATATACTCTCTTCAGTGCTGTCCAAGAAAAGGCACTGACTACTTTCAATTAGGTCCTCTTCAATTCAGTTCTTGAAGAATTGGCTTGTTCAAGGTCATGGCTTGCCCAGCCACCCAATCTTTCAACCATAAATGCCCAAAAGAACTCATTACCTGAAACACCATTATCTTTAGCTTACTAACAATTATATTTCACTAGCCTAAGGGATCAATGCAATAAGACCGAGAATGTTTAATCTTTCAAATCAAGTGAAATATACAAATGAGAAGATCCTTACTTTCTTCTAAGAAGTTTAACATTCCATATTAAATGACTCCAACTTTTTAACACATTTCATCCAGAACCTGCACTGACTATCATGAACTTCATAAAATACTGATAACAGAAGGTTCTTTGAAAACATGCTACTATCACCATATTCTAGCCAGGAAGAAAACTATAGAAAATATAGAAAAGGATAACTTTATGCTACTTGATTTGTTTTTGCAAAAGACTGTAGTTAAGGCTATTATCCACTAAGTGGCATTATCAACTCAAACACGTAAATTTGACAAAAAATAATCATAGTACAGTTCGTTTTTCCTCCTAGAAACAAATTCATGGAAAACATTTTATTTGGATGTTTCATTTTATTTAAGTTTGTCAGATCTTTTGACAGAGTTCCAAACAGGCAAATATATTAGCAAACCAACATTACCAGCTTATTCTTCATGCAAATATCTAGCAGAATAGAAACAAGAACATTTGCAAATATCTAGCAGAATAGTCAGGTCAGAAATAAAACTATCATGATAGACATATTAAACAAACCAAAAATATTACAGTAATATGAGCTCAAATTAGATAAATAAAGGTATTATAAGGTATTTAAAAAGTAGCTGGCATTTCAGAACTCTTGTGCATCAACAGTTCTAGTACTTCCTACTGTAAAATACAAAGGCACCAGAAGTCACTCCAGATGTTTATTTTTCTTTAGATGAAATACTTTTTTAAAAAAAATTAAATCTAATACATCAGGTAAACTAATTGATTGTTGCTAATCAATGCTAAAAGGTATTTAAAAAATACCAACCATTTGAAAGTAAGAAAAGTATTTATAACATTTCAGTAATTATTTAAGGGTTAGTTTTCAAAATGTTACTTAATAATAAAAGAAAGAAAACATAGCTTTCTGAGAAAAGTTTACTGGAGCAAAAGCATTTAGAAACAATATAAATAGAAGAAAAATGTATTAGATCAAAACTCTCATTTTAAAATAGGTTTATTCTATTCCTGTTGTTAGTCCCTCATCTTTTATCACTGTCACTTTATACGTAGAACTGCTGAAAATAAAAAGGAAAAAACTAGCGTCACTGTATAAGAGTCTAGGAAAATGAAATAAGCAACTACTTCTGTCTCTCTTTACCACTTCAAAGCATGCATTTTAAGCTTGTGAAATGTCCTATACATGTACTCATGTGAACATACAATGCTAGAAGAATCAAGACATTCTTTTTGTTTTCCTTTTACTTTTTTTTTTCTTTTTTAAAAAAGGGATTTTTTTTCCTCACTGGTCACAGAGGAATTGTATTAGGACATAGTCCTTTTTCCCTACATCCGCCTACGACAAACATTTGCTGCAAGTCAGCGACTCCAAAACCAAATTGTTTACAATTAACTCAAAAAAGCCATTTAAAAAATTGTTTCTTTGTTCCAGTTGGAAAGAGAGACAGCCAGATGTGTGGCTTGTTGATCTTGCTCTTTTCTGACCTCTGAGTGTAGGAAGAACTGTAGCTGAGGAAGGAAGTCAGCAAGTTGTGTTAATGAAGGTGAACATTGCAAAAAGAAAAAGATGTTTGCATTTTTTTTTTTATATATAAGAAAAATATCTTTGAAGCAGTTTTTATTTAAAGAAAAAAGGTATTAAAAAGCCTTTCTTTTTGCTAGTGGTGAAATATTAGAACCTTTGTTTCTAGAAAAGTCAATAAAGAGTACAGGTTTTATTACATTTAAAAAATTCAACCCTTAATTTCAGGAATTTCATAAAGTTTCATCACTGTAAATTAGCAAACACCTCATCATTAACACCTGCTGGGAGACTGTCCTCCTTTGAGAATGCAAAATTCAGGAAAGACATTTAAATTTTGGACTCTGACTGAGTCATACTCTATTATTACTGACAATAATCAGATCTAAAGCTGAGTTCCAGATTGAGAGTGCACCCACCTCTTTGTAAAACACATCTGGCAAAACCCCCAAGACAATGAATGATGTTTTCTACAGTACCTTTCTTCACGCTTCTCCCTGAAGCATGCGTGTGCTTTACAAATATTCAACAACGAATTAAAGTAATCTGAGTTGAAAACTATTCATTACATGATTCTGTTGATGCAGTACACACCAAGATATTCCACTAGCATAATAAAGAACAATCTCTCAAAGACTTCACACTAACAGACACGAAACATTATCACCTTATTTCTGAACTTTGAATTATTTTGTGGAAAATGTCTAAAATGTATTCTAAAGTTCTGTGACTACTGGCCCTCCTTTTATCATGGTACCTGTCAAGTCAGTGAAAGTTACCATACTTGAGGTGCTAAGAATGCATTTGTATGTGAAGCAAAAATTTACACCAGATACTCAGTTTTAGATATTATTTTTGGCACCTAAGCATCAATCCAGACTCATTAGACAGCGAATGAAGATTCCAAAATGTACTATAGGCATCTAACTTGATTGTCTGAATTAAGCAAAATTTATGAAGGTACTCTCCCTGCATTGCTCTCTTCACACTAGTGACAACTCACACTAGTTTTGGTAGAAAATGATAATGCCTAAGTTTTGTCAACTGGTTACTATTTCAAGAATATACTTACCATCCAAAGACCTGAACAATATCATCATAGTTCATCTTTCAACATATGCTTATTATGTTACTATTTAATTAAGAATTTATTATGTATTCTTTGAAAACAGGAAATTGAAAACTAGTTTACTCTCTTCCCACCCCACGTGGAAAATGTTATTACATCCCCAAACACATGAATATATACACACAAAAACATTTCTGAGAACAGTTATACAAATGTTTAATCTGATTCCGGAGAATTAGAACAGTATTTCAAGTCACACGTTTTGAAACTTTTCTAAGGAATATGGATCATTTTAAAAACAGCCTAAGAGACTCAATCTTCCTCTTTGCGCTAAGAGAAGTGGAAAATCTTATCATGCAAGACTTCCAGCACAGCTCAGACAGCTCACAGCTATGACCACAAAGACACAAAGAATTTCTTCTGCTGCATTAATATTTAGAAATTCTTTTTGGCTTGCTGTTGTTATATGGTTTTAAGAAACTTATTTTAGGGAAAAGTGTTTAGATGTTTCTATAGTCCATGTTTTGTCATTGTCTTTTGCCACAGTCAATCTTTAAGGTCATTAATGGCACGTTTTGAAAAAAAAAATCTTAATATCTGTAAAAGGTTTCTAATAGCAAAAAAATAGGACTTCAAAAATTTATCAGCTAATAAAGAGATTACCGATTTTTTTTTTCTACCAGTTGTAGTTCCTAGCAAAGGAATTAATAAAAACAATGAACTACATTGTAGTAATGATTAACCTTCTATGGACTAGATTTAAAGAAAAAAAAATCCTTAATTCAGTAAATCTCCATTTCTTTATTTTACATTCCTTGGTTCTTATAATTTCCTGTTTGTTCTAACACGTTAGAGTCTTCATCAGCATTCCTACCATTTTTCCCTTTATTCTTTCTTTTCAGTTTTCCTATCTCTTAAGATCTCCTTGCCCTGTGCTTCAGCTCATCTCAGACTCCCTCCACTAGGACAGATAAGACCATGAAGAGCAGTCATTTTTGAGATCCTCTCATCTCCAGCTCAGAAAGACCTTCTTCGACTAAAAAAACTGAATGGGCCCTAAGTTTGAATTTAAATTCTATCTTTATAAAATGTAATAGGTATATCATATACAAATGTATTTATATGTACATATTATATATATATCATATACATAATTCTTATTTTAAATTCCACTTGCCTTTAATAGAATAGAAGGATGGAAGGCCCTTCAAAGGAAAAAGTGTAAAAAGAAAATACACACAGACACTTCACTGATTTAGTCCGTAGTCCTCTCAAGCGTCACTTCATTAGCTTACAAGGTAGAAAAGAATAATTACTTACACTACAGAAGTTATCAAAGTTAGGATTATAGCCTTTAATCTTAACTAACTTTCCGTCTACCCCTTACATCCACTTCTTCCCTTGGACCTGGGTTTGTTCAACCATCTAGTGAAACAAAACAGGAATACTGCTGGTTTTCAACTACACCGGTTCCACTTTCAGCAGAAACCTTTGTGGTCTTAAATTAATGAATCTTTAAACCATCCGAAGTCCTCTGCAAGTGGCTTTGTTGCTTTTGAACAAACATCCACATGATTAGCAAATACTTTTACTTTGATAGACTGCCATTGAGATTCCTGGGGTCACTTGGGAACTGCAAACCTGCTTTGATAAATTGCCAGTCAGACTGCTGCCATGTTGGGCTTGCTTTTTTACGTACAACAAATTGAAGTCTTTGTGGTCATCTGCCTGCAGCATCCCTTGCTGGATGACTCTCACAGCAGCTGAACTAATGATAGAATTCACTAAAGCAGGGCCAGCTTCAAGATTCCTCTCCATATTTCACGATTTCCTTCTCTCCCAGAAACCACTGGATGAAAGCTAGCATCTCGCAGGGCCTTAATTCCCTTAACGAATTAAGATATTAAGTCTCTTTAAGATTTTACATGTTACATGCTGCAACAGCACAGCTCAAATGTCATGTCTGCTTCGCATTTCCCAACAGCCTAGAAAGGGCTGGCAACCAGCAGCGTGTTTGGGTCAGAACCAACAGAACCATTTCCTGCAACTTGTAGCCTTTGGGCTCAGGAATCATAGCATATGGCCAAGTTAGTGTCAGCTAAGTGTTACACTGAGTTTTCCATTCTCATCTTTATAATCTATGTGGTAAATACTAGCAGCCAAATTGGCATGACCTTGAGTATTTCACTATGAGGAAGAAGGCAATCTCCAGGGACAACTGTTGTAATTACAGATACCTATTAAAACCTTCCAGCTCTACTCTATCACCCTCTACTTCCTCCCCGGATACTGAAGTCTCCAAAGTCTCCAGCTGTTCACAAATCCTTCTTCTTATTTCTCATGCATCAAATTTGTTCTTGGAGCAGAGTAAGCAAGAAGTTTAAAGACATACTAAAGCTGATACAACAATTTGTTGCCACAAGTACTTGCACTGATTTACTTGTGTGTGTCAACACCAGTACTTGCTGGATTCCACAGCAGGCTGATCCAGAGGTCTAACCTGTCAGAAAACCCTTCAATACCTCTTTAAAATCCTACAGAGTTTCAGCAGCAAATTCCCCAAACCAGCACAAAGATGGATACAGGTGCTGATGCAACAGAAGGGGCAGACAGAACTGAACCACCACTTTTTACAGCAACAAGTTAACCAAACAACTACTTACTCGATCACAAAATTAAATCCTATACACAGTTAGATCATGTAGAGTTGCTAATGCAGTTTCTCTCAGGAAAATAAAATTTTAGGACAACTGACCTCTTATTCAATCTCAAATAAAAGTGGACTCATTCAACAAAGATAAACACTCTATATACACAGTAAAGTCTAGCATATTGCATTCTTTAGCTTTCTCATAATCAGTGCAAAATTAAGGAGATACTTAAACACAAACACTTACTTATGTCTTACCTAGAAATAGAGTGGTTCCAATTCACATTTAAAAATCCAAAGTGTTGATGCTAAACATTCACCGTCCGTCTGTCACGAAAAACATTTAAGATTACACATGAGATCATTGTGCTTTTCCTCTTTCAGTTATCAGTTAAAACTTTTTTGCATGGAAGCAAATACACCAGATTGTATAAACTGAAAACTGAAAATGAGTCTTTTAAAAGTGAAGTTTGGATCATCCAAGAAATTTTAAAGTAATTGAATTCAAAAAAATCGCACTGGATTGAAGTGGTCAGATATTTAAACTGATTTTTCATCCCATATAATTCTACAGAACAAATTATATTTAATTTTTATTTTTATATTGAGCATTGCCAAGATTGTACAGCCATAGCAAAATAATATTCACTGGTACCGGTATGTATTGCATTAAGAATGAAAAGAAATAATGAAAGTGTAAACATATTTCCAAAACATTATAATAGCTACTTATTATAATGGTTATATTTATTTAAAACAGCATTTACATAGAAAGTAGTCTAGTGAAATTGATTCTAAGTTCACAAATGAAGTTTCCTGTCTTCTGAAACTTCCAAAATAAAGAATGAAATTGAAATGCTTAACAGTGATCATTTCATTCTTGAAGTGTGTGGGGGAAGCTAAGAGAAACACAAGTAGACCAACCAGGTCCTTTATAAGGATCCACAGGTAGACTTGTTCTTAAGATCTGGATGTTATATCACTTCTACAACTCTCTAAATGAAACAACTTATAATGATGCATGTTTGCTCCAATAACAAGGTTAAATCAACTTAAGAGAATTAAATCTGCTAAAGAAAAGATTGGAAGTGAACTTATTTTTCAACCATATCCTCAGAACTGCTAGTTTGGCTCCGCAAACACTCTTCTTCACAAATATTCTGTTTCACTATTCTCATGACTATGGAGAAACAGAGGTTAAGTCATCAGGTTCATAAATCAGTTGATTTAAGTTTGGGCTCTGAAAATCCCATGGTTTCTGCTGCTGTACTTATAAAGATATGACTAGGAAATGGGCCTAATCTAACTATGAATTTTTATTCATCTAATTTCAAAAAAGTAAGCATGTTTAATCACTTCCTGAAGAGAAATTCTCTTTTGAAAATCAGAGAGCGATATGGCGCAGATATTTTTTCTAAAATTAAGTCCCTCGCTACAAATTATAACAATTCTTATAAAAGCAGATTGAATTAAATTAGAATGAAACACTAATTTCTCAAGTAGAGCACCCATATAGGGAACTAATTAGGAATAACTCCTTTGAGTAAACAAACCTTTATACCAATTAGTAGCTGGTCAAGTCAGGGAACTCCCTTTCTCTAGGGAAAAATGTCTATTTTCAGCATTGCTTTACTTTGCTGCTGGCTACAAATTCTCTCTAGTTCTGTAGTAATGGAGGGTGTTTAGAATTTAATTTTGGGACAGTTTGCTGGGAATGTAGTCAAGATTAAAAAAAAAAGTAGCAATGGAAGACCGAAATAATTGTGGTATTAGGACTTCAAAAGGGATGAGAACAAATCCTATTTTCCATCTAGGCCAATTTTGCCCCAAAGTCTAAACAAAAAAAACACATTACAGTAACAGTGAGATGACTCAAACAGTAGCATAAGTGAAAGAAAGTACAAGGGAAGGAGAATTTACAGCTTTTGTTCTATAAGAAAACAAATAAAAACCCTAGGGTGAGAATATTACACCCACACAGCATTTTGAAAGCATCAGTTAGGTGCAACAGTAAAACTGTATCACAGGACATCATTCAAGGGAGGCTGAGTATTCATTTATTATTTATGACATCTGAATCTGCTAAACAGCTGTTCTGTGCAAGATGAAAAGTACATGGGTTGATTCTTACCTTGCTGAAGATGATTCAGAGCGTTCCTGATAATTAGAGAGAGACTGCAATCTGTGAATTTTAAAATTTGTTTGAAAAATTGTTATTAATGCACGTTTTGATTACTAAGTAAAAATCAGAAATTTACCAAAATGCCTTCAAAACATTACAGTAATTTCCCATTTTTAAAAAGCAGTGAGTACTGCTGCAAGGTATCTTCTCTTTAATATTATGCCCTAAGTAAAAGGTCAATTATCTCATAGTACAGTGCACCAGGATAGTGAACTACTGTTCCCATGGTTAGAACAGCAAGGGAAAGTTCAGACCCAGCTTAGGAAGCTCCTGTAGAGTTAAATTTAACTAGACTCTCAGCAGCTTTAACTGTCTCTATGGAGAGTTACAAAGAATTGAAGAAAAGGAATTGTTAAAACCTTTCAACTGTTTTAACTCCACTACTCGTGGGAAAGAAGCCAAGAAGGAGGCATCAGAGAACAGGCAAAAGAGGGATGGAAAAAGGACTGGAAACACCCCAAAGAACCCAGAAAACTATTGATTTCATACAGAGTAGTGAAATAGCAACAGACAATTTTCGACCCTCCAGTCCTGGAAAACAAAGGACTGGCTACCATACTTTTCTACAACATTTACTGATAAAAGATGCATCAAACCATCACCTCTTCCCCCTTGACCCATCACAAATGACAAATCTGAAGGATTCAGTAACCTCAGCACTAATTAAATGAGTATCAGTGGGAAAGTTTCAAAGAGGGTATCCCACTTACAGCACCATGTTAACTCCCAAGCTACTAAGCATCTAGGTATTTTTCTAAATTCATGTAATTAAGGGTTAATAGCTGGTTAATAACTGGAAAGAGTGGTCAAGCAACAATGCACTCAGATTCATATTAAACAGAAACAAAGCAGATTTACTACAATGAATGAGAGAAAGTGAGGTTGGTAGAACAGAACAGAATAGATGGAAATTTTAAAAAAATTATATATATATATATATATATATATATATATATATCAGTGCAGCTAAAGAAAAAGGCATGTGAAACTTGATGCTTTTCAACAAGAAAAAAAAAAAAAGGAGTTTAGCAAGTCCAGCACAGACTATTCTGACACATATTAACTGTTTTTGGAGGGTGCTCACAACTGAAAAAAAAAAAAAAAAGACCCTAAATCAGTTTGAGAAAGGGGAGGAAAGCATTTTAGTATTTTAGATACCTTTAACTTTAAATAAATACATGAATTAATCCATTAAAAATCTCATGCCAAAGTGGGCATCTGCAGAACTGAATTTATTTGATCCATAATCAGGAAAAGTTAATCAATTTGAAAAGATCAGAAATCTTCAGTCATTGAAGCCAGAGGCAATACAGTTTAACTGAATTCATAATCTAATATCACAAGAAAGAAAATAGAACTAAAAATACCTTAGTGAGGGCACTAGAAAAGTTACTAAATTTCCACCTTTTTGAAAGTTTTAAATGAAAATAGGGCTACAAAATTCAAACTGTAGAATCAGTCTTACATGTTTAATTATGGCAAAGAATTGCTGGAAACCTTTAAACAGATTGCGAGTGGGACAGAAAAAAATCCAGTCTATAACTCTATGGAATAAAGAACTGCTATAAAAAATGAAATAGTTTGAATGTCATGATGCAAGCACAAAAGATAAAATATACTTGACAGAAACTTTAGAATTTGTATCTTGTAAAACAAGACATTTGAATTGTTTAAAAAAAATCTCTATGTTCATATCACGTGAGCCTTCTATAATAGTATTAGTGACGCTAAATGAAAAACTTGAAATCTAATGTAGACCTACAGAAAGGTAAATGAGTATTTTCTTGAATTATATTGATTGTTTCCATATGTTCATGCTTGACCGATTTGTTTTGTTATGTAACTTGTCTTATTTGGACAAAAATGAAGAGTGTGGGCAAGAGTAAACTCTTCTTTAACAGGTGTAAAGTATACTCACAAAAAGCTTATAGACTGTCTGGAAGTAGGCTAGCACAGTTACTTAGGGAGTCCTACACGTTTTTATATAGAAAAAAACTAAGTTTTGGCAACAAAACCCAGCAGAATTAACTATAAAGAAGTAGCTCCAGCACAGTAGAATCACGAAACTACACAAACGTTGCTACTTCCACAGAATACTTGTTTCTGTATAAACCTAACACAACCTAGCTACCAGCTGACACTGGATTTGGTTTTTAAAAAACTGTACATCGCCTTGTGGAAGTCTTTTTAACCTTTTAAAAAACTTATTCTGGATATCCAAACGTCTTTCAAACTTAAACAAATACTTATATATAAAATTCAAATGGCATGTAAAAATAATGCCAGCCAAGTTTAGTAAAGCTGATACAACCAAGAGGGATGGAACAGGCATTTAAAAGAGACAACGACCAGACGCCGGGAGGCTCTTCTTGTTCAGCTAGCAATAAATGCCTGGATGGCCTGGGAGGCAAGTTTACTGAGGTAAAACATGTGGCCTGAGTGAGATGCCATTGAACGGGAAAGCAAGTGCCATGGAACAGAGAAGATAAACTACTCACTGAAAGAGCTTTCAGTTTTCAGATCTTAGCCTTTAATACAATATTCCTTTAAAAGTTCAGATAAGCAAAGATTGATATCAGTCTTCCACAGGAGAGCCAGAAGAATCAAGAGGGTCGACACTTTAAAATATTTATAAAATAACTAAATACCAGTATACTCCCTACAACACTGACCCAGACAGGGAGTGAACAAACACATTTATGAGCAACTGAGAATTCTTGTGTCAGGGAGAAAGGAAAGGCACCTTTCAGCAAGGAAAACACCAGTGCGATGAAAATGGACAGAAGCAAATACACACGCTGCTGCTTACTGTGGAAACCTCAGCAAAAAATTCAACCCCTAATGCGGCTTTAAAGGAAGGATGTCAACAAGGAGGAAAACCATCACAGATTAGTGTAAAAGAGACAATTCTGTTACTGCTTCGGTAACACCTAGTAAGTCCACTTATCCCTCATTAAAATGCATTTAGAAAATGAAGCACAGGAGTCAGTTCTGTACCCTCAGAGCAGTCAGCTGGGGGGCCTGCTGGCAGTAAAGCTTATTATACACCCAGGGATTTGGGCCATCACAGCCCACCACCAACTCAAACCTAAGGCACAACACAGCTGCTACTTTGAACGTTTCCTGCTGTGTAAGAAATAATTAAGGCTGTATGATCGGTATTCAAGAAAGCATTTATAGCAGAGAGGGCAAGTTAATTCTACCTGCAAATGAAGAGTTAAGCAACGTTGCATCACAGAACAGACTAAAGGCGAAACAAGAGTTAAGCAAGATGTGATGTGTAATAGAGAGGCCAGACTCTGAATTATAACAATGCAACCACGATGTTATTTCACATTTTAGAACTCTTTTATTCAAAAAGAAGGCGGCACATATTCCAAAATGAAGTTATGAATCTCTATTTCGATTTAAGATACAGGGAAAAAAAAAGGAAAAGCAGCAGAACACACTTATTGATGTATATAGTGAAAACCAAAGGCTTGTTCAAATGTTTAATACCAAGCTGGTACTATTTAAATATTATGTGGAAAGATGAGAGAGAGAGAGAGAGAGAGAGAGAGGGAGAGAGAGATGGCAAATCTGGACTCTTGTGTTCAGGGCAGATCTTGCTGAACTTTAACTTCAGTGGCACCTGCTCTTGGTTTTGGTTCCCTTCACACACAACCCATCACCGATTGCACCTGACATCCCCAGCCCAATCCACCACTCAACCCAGGACGTGGTTTCTGATTGCAGGGCTGTTCCCAGACAGAGGGACACACGCCTGGTTCAGCAGGCAGCTTGCATGGCCTGTACACCTATTCCTCATCCCCTACAGAAGAGGCTGGGAAACAGATGGGAGCGCTCCACAGACCAGATTCAACCCCTAAGTTGTCTAAAGAGAGTCTGGCTCAACTGACATCAGGTTGCTAATAGCTTTAATGCTGCTTTAAAAAAAAAAAAAAAATCAACCCACTAGTTTTGGCAAAATATAAAGTTAGACTTACATCTCCTTGATGGTAGGCAGTAAGACAATTAAAGAGGGTTGAAATATTTGCTTGAGACAGACTCCCCAGGGAAACCCTAAAGATCATACCAATTAGGGTTGGTGTTAGCAGGTTGCTACTATTACTTTTGATAACAGAAGGCAAAGCTTAGGAAAGGGGTAAGTTTTACACTAGTACCAGGATATATGTCCTCTGGTCAGAGGACACTGTAGATGCCATCTGTTTTCTTTTATTTTACTTTTTGATTTAAAACGCCAGACCATTATTCATCATAAATATATATATTTTTAATAGAACTTTCAAAATGTGTAATTGCCTGTGTATTCCCTGGGGCTTTTCTCATACACACAATATGAAACTTAATTATTCTATGATTTTAAGTTGCTCAGGATTATTTTTCCAGCTTTCTGGACACAGATTCTTACCTTCAGATTTGATCGATTTTTTTTCTCAACCCTTCTAAGCACACAAAGAGAATACTGCCTTTGCTTTCTCAAATAAGCTCCTGAATCCCAGCTTCCTGAAAAGCAGGATCTGCAGCTGCATATATAATAAAAAATAAAATAGAGCAGGGCAAATGGCCACACTCTGGGCTTGGCAGCAGCTAGCATGGTATAGCCTGTGGCTGTACAACTAAAATCCTGTCCCTCCAAAACAGCATGGCCAGATCCAGACAGCCTTTTGGAAATGGTCCACAGTCTATACTAACCCCAGAACTATGCTTGGGCATAATGTGGGAGAGTGTTAGTTGGCACAAGACAAAACTGTGTCACGAACAGTACTAAATTTGTAACAGTACAGACAGTTGCATGCCATATCCATTCCTTATTTAGTTCCTACTATAAACATGTATCATGATTATAGTTCCCAGTTGCTTCTGGAGAATATCATTTTAAGAAGTGAATTCCATAAGTAGCCAATGCATTTTAGAATTAACAGGTCACCTTTTCCAGGCACGAGAGCTTCTAGCCTTAATAACGCATCCTAAACTAGGCTGTTGGTGAAAATTTGTACTCTCTAGGTTTTAGATTTTTTTTAGTGTATTCAGATAGACAGAAGATGAGCATCTGTCATCTGACTTCTTCATTTTAGCAAGCCTGGATTGCTGTCGCTATTGTACTGGACCAGACTGTCAGCTGTTATAAAGTGGGCACAGCTCTAGTGACAAGTAGCCAATGTACAGCAGATGAGACTCTTCCTCAAACTCTACCTGCATCAGGGTGGTGGGCAAGGACAAAATTCAAATACTTTAAAAGGTTAGTGTTTTCTGTGTTTTTTTTTCTTTCTGTAATTAACAAACTCATCCGTGTCTTCATAAATTTGTTCTAAATCAGAAATCCTCACTTATTTACTTTTCCTGCAAACACAGATCAAAAGAATTTACACTTAATTTGTACAAAAATAAACATAAGTAACAAGTCTTTGTGCACACAACAAAGGCATGTGTTTTTTTCCCAAAGGAAAACATAACTACCCTGGTGTAAACTGGATGCAAATTTTATACTTAGTAAGAAATACTGTCTCTTAAACTTCGTGTAGATGTGATTATGCAGTGTCACAGGGTAATGAAAAAATAGAAAAATTAAAACTGAGTACAAAAACATATACTCCTTTCATAAATGCATACCTGTAAGTTATCTCAATACATGCTTCTCCAAGGCTTACCTTGAAATAGCCTTAAAAGGTAATGGTATTGACAAAACTGCGTATTATTCTGTGAAACCTCAACCTGCCTTTGATAACTGTTGGAGTATTGGCTGCCGATCTGGTCCACTGAGCACTGAAAAATTAAAATATCAAACAATGCTGCCTTGCCCCTTGCCCAGTGTACCAGTCCCAGCCATTGAACTCTTGTACCCACATTTGCCTGGGATTACTTTAATCGTAGCCCCTTGAATTATATGTGCAATTTCTGTCTTTCAAAAAGTGACATGAGCACATGCATAAAGATGATCACTCCAGTTAACCAGAAAACTATCAGATCTGCCAACAAAAAAACAACCAAAAAAACTAAAATACAAATGCCCTCCCACATAAGTGAAGTAACAAACTTCTTAACTCTCAGCAACAATAACATTGCTGGCATGAGACAAGCATATGTTTCGCACAGATCTTGGCCTAAATCCTAGTTCTGATGTGGAAAAAAAAAAAAAAAAGTAATAAACCAGCTTGTTGAAAAGAGAAAATATGACTTTAGATCCAGAATTACTATGGTCCTTTTTCTCTGTTTTCTCTGACATGCTGCCCAGAATACATACAGTAACACTAGAAAAAGATGAAGCTAGGAAATAACTGGTCAATACTGTCATCTCCATTTTCTCCGTTTTCCTTTGGACTCCCTGACAAAATACTTCGTTTCATATGAAAGTAAATTCTTGCATCAAAGATCTCTACTTTTCACAGTTGTTTAAGAAAAAAAAATAAAAAAGTCTGGTTTCCAAAGGTAGATATGTTCTGCTATCATTCTAAAACCTGTTGTGTTAGATTGAGCTGGAAGAGAGACAGCTGATTTATATGCCTCCAAGTCACATTGTTTCATAGCATCAGTAAGTAGGGAATGTAGAAGACTGACTAAAACCAAATTCATCATTACTGTGGATTGACTTGGAGATGGTTTTGAAGGTGTGTTCAGGACATCAGCACCGAGCATGGCTGGATCTGACAGATTAAGACTGTCCTGGTGCTGGCTGCACACTTTGATGCTGAAACATAAACCAGTTGAACGCTACCTGGTAAGCCATGGTAGAAGCCGGGTGGCACTTATTTAGAGCTGTTAATTGTCTTCACTCTGTGGAAAAAATGTGACACTCACCAATGCGAGGACAATGCTTTTTGTCAGAATATGTCAAAAGAAAGTCAGGACACTCGTGCTTTACAGTGTCTTTCATTGTACAGCAATTACAACTGCAGAGCAAGTGGGCACGAGGCCCCCAGTCATGGAAAAGCACTGAGACTTCCAGATTTGATTTCTGGGCAAGCCTTCAGAGAATCACCTGAATAGTCTGCTTCTTGAAAACTGGAGAAGAAACTTTTTAACAGTGCAACATCAAGCACTAAACTTATCCTGCATATCTACAGTCACTGGCACAAGATGGGAGAATACCACACACAGTCATTCTTTTTTAATCACCAGCAGGAAAGTTTCTGCAGGTTTGGAGGACAGCCTAATCCCAGAGAACTGGTATTTTTTTTTCTTTATTCCAAATTTGTTTATATCCAGCCTCCCTTCAGAATCTCTCATCCATGTAGCAGAAAAGAAAAGAAAAAAAGTTATTCTAAGAATGAAATGTTTTACTTCAATGTCAGTTGAAGGAAGTACTACCACATACTCTGACAGTTATATCAAATTAAACGCAGAGAGCAGAATGTCTAATGCCGTGTGGAAGAGTTAGTGCAAGAAATAGCTACCTAAGTAACCTCTCCCCCTGCTCCCCTTTGAGATCCGCTCTAAAACAAGTCATATGGCAGCACTTTTCTCCTTTTATGGGCAAAAAAAAAGGAGAAAGGAAGTCAGCACCACAAGCAGGACTGCATTGCCACGTGAATCGAGCAGCTCAAAGCTGTAAGACTACATGCTCGTGCCTACCTTGGTGAAATGAGAACACACACCCTGGAAGAGGGATACCATGAATCAGTTGGCAGGCACTTACCGCGTATATAATTATGTCACGAAATATTTCATGCCTGCTGAACTAGAGAACGTACTAAAAACCAAAGGAGAAAGGGCATGTAACATATTTGTATTTGCTTATCTAACATCTTCTTTCTTTATGTGAATGGCCTATCGCTAGATGCGAATCTCTTCTTTTGGAAGCAGCTGTAGTGATAGTATGACTCAGAGCAGCAATTAAAATGCACTCCTGTGAACTATAGTACTTTCTCCTGCATATATTTCTCTGCCAGTTGCACGCTGCCTCGGTGCCCAGCACCCACTCCCAGTACCGTGGGAGTTTATTTTTGTTCAGCACCAAGCTGTGGTCTACAAGACAGTCAGAGAAAGTTACAAACGATCTAACTTAACACACCTTGGCCTTTTCAAGAAAACTGTCAACATCATTAGCTCAAAACTCGGGAAAGGTAAATGATATAGAAAATTCCCTATGTATCAGGCAAAAAGGAATAAAAGCGTTGTTGTTCTTTTATCAATAGGAAGAAAGAAATCATTGTTTCTGCCTCAATAGTTAAACCCCTAAATCATATGAGGGGACTCCTACCTATAAAAAGCTAAAGAATCGAGAGACAAGAAAGCCCTTTTCCTCACCATGCACAGGTGATGGGATGACAACATTGTAAGAATTCCCATTTCCTCTCCAACGACAGGCGGTCAGACGCATCAGCCAGACCACACATAATGTATGCACATACATACAGCGACCTGCAGGGCACCTGCAGACACCTTGCACGAACTAGGTACTTATCTGTCAGCCGTACAGGTACCTATCATTGACCAAGAGCCACCTTGCTTTTCCTCAGCTGCTGATGCGCAGTCATTCAGCATTTTATTTGAGTGCTGCAACTTAATATTCGACTGCTTTGGGACTCATCCTGCAAACAACTAAATTCAATTACATGAGTTACGCTTGCTGGGTTGCAACCCACGCATCAAAGTTAAAACACAGATAATCACTGGCCTGGTCAGAGTCTCTGTCCTCAAAGCATTTTTTTTAAAGGAAGGAAACAGTCTTCCCACTTATCAGATCATTATCGGGTCAGATTAGATGGCCAAAACAGCAGAGCTCTGGAAGGAGTTTAAAATAATCCCACCATTTTTTGAAGTCTAGCATTGCTATTACATAGAAAATCAAATTCATTAAATATATATATCTATATATCTCTGTATTTGTTATCGGTAAAGATTATAATTTGCTCCTGGGAAGCTTTCAACTGTTACCAGTGGGTCTTTAACTCTCTTTTGACAAATGTTATTTCAGTATAAACAAGGGATATTTCTTTAAAAAGTAGTACTTTAACCTGTAGGCGTCCCTTTGCCTTATAAATAAATTAGAAAGCACTGAATAACTGCAATTGCAAAAGTACAAACACTTTATTACGATTGTGGTGAGTCAGACTGCCAGGATTTGGCAGCCCACAGTGTTCCTCAGCAGCAGAACAAAAGGGGATTTTTTAGGCGGATTTTCTTTTGGTTCAGTAAAGGACAACATGATACTGTCTGTGCCATAATGAATCAAAACCTCAGTTAAACACAGGCGTAAGTAGTCAGACCACAATAATTTTTGTCTCACGGTATAAAAATGGACAAGAAGATTATCTATACTTCTAAGGCCTCTAATATGTATGCTCTCTCAACGTCTTTTGGATACAAAAACCAATAAAAGTAGTAAAATTATCTAGTTGCAGAACTACAAATCTGTTCTGCAGGCAGCATATCCCCAGAATACTTCAAGATCAGGAATTATTTTCTATTTTCCTCTTGAGTACAAGAGGTGTTCATACAAAACAGTAAGTGGATTTTTTAACACCTTCCCTAATTAAAAATATAAACCCTGTAGACCTAAGTATTGCACTCCCAACAAAATCTTTCATGTATTCAGAGCATGAAACACATTTTAAGAGAGACTCATTTTCCAGCTTCCCAATCATGATCTCATTTGGACTCGCAAACCGTTCCCACAGTAATTGATATTACAGCGCTCTGCTGTAATACGGTCTTCTGAGAGGGTGAGGAAAGTGTTCCAGTTCTACAGGGTATTTATGCTTTAATAATAAAAACATAGGAAAAACAGTTGCAAAGTATCAGCTCCCATTTCCTCTGCTGCCATGAAAAACCCAACCAGTTATTAGGGAGATGACTAAAGTCTTATTTCCAGAAACTTCCAAAGATGCCCACATCCATCATGAAATCCTTATCTACAGGAGTCACCAGCAGTCTACAGATGATCCTTCAAGCAAAACATCATAAAATTACCAAACAATTCAGTAAAAGAAGTCAGACTACGTATATGCGGGTGGGAAAAATTGTAACTGATAAAAAAATCAAGACTGTTCTTCGAAATGAAGCGTAACAAATTTAACAATCTAGACTTCTAAAATGGAAAGAGGTTTGAACAACCTAGAGAAATATTATTATAAATGTTTCCCCTCCCCCAATTTCCACAGCATTAGAAGAACCTCCCCAAAAATTAGGGACAGCAAATCATCTGTACCAAATAACAAACCAAATGATAAATACCACTGCACATCTCTTATGATGGCTATTTAAACACAATTCTGGAATCAATTTACTTGAGATAGGATCATACGGATCAGTTACCAGGGAGAGTTTTCCTTATTCTCCAAAACCAATCCAGCTCCATCAGTGGCACCATCACTCAGCATTTCCGTACCAGCTAACAGCTGACAGTAATGAATTTCTGCCCCACAGCTCCACACCGCCGTTAATATGCATAAGAGAAACCCAAAGATGTACTTTCTGCTCCCCTCCCAGGAAGCCATTAACTCCAGCTAACCTCCCAGACTTAATGTGGGGTTGCTGCAAAATGAAAATGAGGATGATCAGGTTATGTACCAAATACTTTGGCAATTAAGAAAGGAAAACAGAAAGTAGGTTTTCTTTGAAACGCCTTTGAGAAGTAAGAAAAACACCTCTTCCCCTCACTTCTCAACCTAAACACATTCAGCCTAAACAACAGAAATCTTGGTACACTACTGGGCTCAGTTCAGTTGTATACTAGAACCAGCTGTTCTCAGCACCAACTTCGACCCCCCTGCATTCCCTGCAGACATTACTCCAGGCAGGACATGGGTCTTCGTACATCTTGCATCTGCCAGTGAAGCACAGGTGCAGTGGAAGTCGTAGGGCATCTGGGATAGGACATGATGCCTGCGTTGGGCAATTCCATCAAACCATGCTCCATTGTGTCCTAATCCCCAAATAAAGATGTTATTTGGAAGGCAACTGCAGTCCACTCTTGCCAAATTCTGGACTTCATCCCCCCAGAAATCTACTCTTTCCTTAGATTTACCACTTCATATGAGAACACAAGCACAAAATTGGATTCCCATGAAAATTCTGAAGATGGCTACAATAGTTAGGAACTTAAAGTAACTGGGATAGTATGCAGGAAGCCCTCTAACCTAATAGGAAACAACGTTGAGAAGTCGATACCTTAAACATCATTATCCTGGAAGCTCAAGAGATGCCTATGTTATTAAGAAGGGTTTTAAAACCTTCAAGCCTCCCCGGGAGCAAAATACAAAGACATCCCTTTCACAAAGAGATGAGGGAAGGAGTCACGCAATTTTGAAGTTTCGGATGAGAAGACGAGAGCACACCCCCGAGCACCATTTAGCAATTCAAGAGCATCAGTAAAGCAACCACGGACGAAGTAAAAGAGCTGGGTGGTAAGCTCTTTTCAGGCTAAAATGCTGGCTCACAACCTACACCTCCACTTGACAGGGAACTGCCCTAGCCAACAGACTAGTCTCTCCCAGACCATTCCCAGTGAAGGTATGAAATTGAAGAATATTTACTGGATGAAAGAACGAAACACCGATAGAAATCAGATTTCCCTCACCTCAGATGAATGTCTTGATCACAGGGCAGGAGTCGCCCTCCCTTCAGCCTAATTAATTTTTTTCCCCAAGTAACACAATTGCAGGTGAAATAAAGGTTTCCTACCACTACGGGACACTTTATGAGATGCTGACTGTTGTACTCTCCTGGGGAGAGAGAGATGTGAGCTTAAGTTACTTCAAGCTGAAAAGGGGACATAGAAACAAGCTTCCCGCTTCACAGGTAATTGATGCAACTAATGCACCATTGAATATAAAGAGAAGAGGGAGAGAGAAACATCACTGCAAACATTTCTTCCCTGAGTTTGAATAAATAGTTTACACTTCTTATTTATTTATAAGCAAAACAAGGTTTTCAAATCCAGGGGGATCATTCCTGTCTAAGGATGCCAAAGACAGTTAGGCACAAGAGAGATGCCACTCTCCTGAACAGTCACGGGAGTAACAGTGCTGGATGGATGCAGACGTGTAGCTCAGTGTACCTAATTTTCCCTACAGTAAAAATACAGACAGCAGTGTGCTTTCAGAAATGAGTTTTAAGAACACCATAGTTGGCTTTGAGGCATCTAATTGTAAAATAGGCCACTCAAATAATTTATGAATTCAGGCTGCAATTCAATAGGGAGAAAGATTTTCCCTCCAAAATACCATAAATTATACATATATATATAGATATAAAGCTTCTAATAGCTACTTAAATTTTAAGTAAAGCCTATGTATATCAGAGAGCTATAGGACAGTACAGAACAGCTGTTATCTAAAATGTTAGCGTAAGTCCACAGATCCCTTTAAAACACCAAACTACATCCACAGCATTATTAAATTGTGCAAACTCCGATGCCCAGATATGACTCAATCTTTCAGAGCTCACCACAGATAAACAGGTGACCAAACGCAACATCCCAATATATTCCATTCCGTGTTCCATATATGACACCTCCCAGGACATGTCAATGCTATTCAACAGATCTGAGGGCAACAAGTTTATGAATCACGTTTATTAACTCAAAACTCTGACAAAAACATTGGCAGTTGTGATAGGCATAGATAACACCACAAGTTGCATTGCTAGTGGAACCTTCAAAATGAATTTTTCACATTTTACAAACTTTATAAATTCCTTACACAGATTTATTGAAAAAAATAACTCTCAGACTTAGGCATTAGCTTCACCTGTTCCACTGCCATTCATCCAACTCATGATCTTAAAAGTCAACTTGTACACTGCCACTTCAAACAGGCCTTCCTTCGGAAGTATTATCATTGACAGGGGAAAAAAACAGGGCAAAACACACAGAAAGTTCCCATAGCACACTAGTTATGTACTCTATGGACAAGTTGGTAAAGTAGACAAGAATATTTCAGCTGTTGGTGAGCAAAGGTAACTGTTCCTGAATTAAGTCCGTAAGATATGGAAGATGTGAAGATACCACTCATGAGACTATTTCTAAACATTTTAAATCCATAATAATAAATACAAATCTTTTAAGCACCTGCGTGTCACTGCTGCCCTAGTTCATATCCATCCTATATTTGTCTTGTATCTGCTATTTTTCATGTACAAGCAACTACTGTTACCAAATCAAGAATTTGTATCAAACAGTATATACGGACAGAAAATAAGACACACATATTTCATTTTAATTGCAAGTGTAGATTGGAATTTTGTGAAAACAGAAGAATGGTAAAATCAGTACTTCACAAGAATTAGGACCTATACAACTCCCATCATTCACATTGCTCTCATCATCATTCATACATGAATGCATAGCAGCTTCTATTACAATTTTAATTTAAACAGCAAAATTCAAATTTATGACTCCATTTTTTGCAGCTCTCAAGCTGTCCTGTATTTTAAATATTTTAATTCATGCCTCTCAAACTGTTTTCTCAGATTTAATGTTACTGTTTTGCATTCATAGATAACGTAAGTAGAATGCACTGCTAAAAGAATGATTGATAATACTGAAACAGATCCAAATACATACTGAATTCAGTACACAGGAAATACTATGAGGTTTTGGCTCCTTCAAATTGATACATACTATTACTATGCACATTCCTCTGCCCACTGATACTATAGCTCACATTGACATAGTAAGTTTGTTTCCAAGGATTTAATAGGAGACTTAATGATGTCTGGATTGTATGCAGGTTTTGGATTTAGAATATATTTTTCTGTTTTGTATATAATGTGAACTGAATGATCAAGTTAATGTGCTACTGCATCTAGTACTAAAGAATGTCAGTGATTCCACAAAACTATTTTACAGTTTCTCTAAAAACTCCAACCAAAAGGGTATTTGGAAATACATATAATCAATTCAAGAAGTCTTATTTATAGTATCTGTACACCTATGAAATATAGTTTCTGTTAAGGTAGGAGAACTGTTATTCATCTAAATAATGTCTAGTATTTTTATATACGTTTTAACCACTCATTTTGTATAACACATAACCCATGTAAATCTGCAACACACTGCATATGCAAATCCCTGACATCTTTGTGAGACTACCATAGTGCTGAGGACAAGATATTTTAGGCTGACAAAACAGTGTCAAAAATGATGTCATGAAGACAAGCGAAGCACACTAATAATGAATTACCTTCCCAGCACTGTAAAATTCACTAACAGGCTCACTATTATGGCAAAATGACATCTGCTGACAGTAACTATACAGTAGTACCCAAGATCTTCACCACTTTTCTTTTGTGAATTAACCAAGTATTTTTCATTCTAATTACTGGCATACGTTGTCTTTTTAATGACTTGTGACTTGTTTATTTTCTGTTTTTAATAAAGAACAGAAGTTCACAGGCATATGTGACTGCAAAAACGGTAGATGATAAAAAGTACAGAGCAGTATGCAATAAAATAATGGACAGTCATTAAGAAACCACGCAAATAATTCAGAAAGCCTCTCTTATGCTTGCCATAGTTTACATTCAAGTGAAACCTTAATGATCAGATACACTATACTACAGTGGTTCAAAATGCAGCTGAAGAATCTTATTCTTAGTTGCTACTTTATGCTTTTTATATATTTAAATTAAACCCTTTACGCTAGTCTCAATCTGTAATTTCATTAAAACATTTTGTGAGTTGTTGAACTTTATGATTTGTTTGTTTTTATTTCAGGCCTGGTGTGTGTGGGGGGTGGTTTATAAGAATGCAGAAAGGAGAATCCAACATGAGAAATTACAAAGTTTATTCCCTAAAAAAATAAAATATCTTGCCGATGTATAAATCTTCTTTATATCTTACAACGATATAAAAGTTAGCATAACTGAGAAAAGGGAAGTATCAACTTAGTTCTTCTCTGTGTAATATGAGTTGGGGTATTTTTGTAGACCAATGCTGAGCATGTAAAATTCTTTGCCCACAAGGCAGCCTCCTGTCACAACTGCATTTCATTCCAGATCTCCCCACCTAAGCGTTCACAGTCAAAGTCATTTTTATTTTTTTTTTTTTGACCTTGCAGATGGCAAGAATAGGAGAAGGAAAGCAAAGCAAAAACATCCCTATCCCCCTCAACTTACCCTTTCCACATGCACATACAAACTGCCTTTAGGAGCTGGTAAATAAAAACAGAGTGCAAAGATTCCCTGTATGGAAATCAAGGACTACCAGAACAGGCTGGAAACCAACACACATCACAACCCTCAGCAAGTTATTAGCAACAACACTGAAAGAATGGGAAGTTAAAAGTCTTTCTGTGCTTCTCTTGAATTATGGAACATTTGATTTTATACACTGGCATCATATATTACCAGGGCCTTAGCATAACAAAACCCTGATAAATAAATTTGAAGCTCAACTGTCTTGAAATTAAATTAGGGGAAAAAAAAAAAAAGAAGCAGAAATGCTTGTGTGGTATCTGTTCAGAGATTCAAACGATGAGATGAATTTAACATTGCAGAACGTGTTTTCCATCTGCTCTCTCTCATGCCTAGCCTTCACAATGGCACATCCTTCTAGAAATGGTGCTCACGGCACCCTGCATCCAACCATCTCCAGCAGCTGAAATAGAAAGTTTTCCCTAATAACTGAAGTTGTAAATTTGAACCCCCCTCATCCCCAGCCTCGAGCAATGGCGTACTTAATCCAGAGAAGGGCTACAGCCTTTTTGTTTGTTTGTTTGTTTGATTGATACCCTCAGCCCTGTTACAGCTCATCCTGGCACCTGGGCCCACAGGGAGCCAGGTGCCCACAGCACACCAGCCCGATGGGGGTCCCTGAGGAAGACATAGGAGCTCCTTTAGGGGCCGAGACAGTGATAGGAGCTCAGGCACGGTCCTTTTGGGGCCGAGGCTGCGATAGGAGCTCCTTCTGGGGCCGAGGAAAAAAGCCTCTCCCCGAACGGAGGCTAAGATCTACCAGCAAAACGTTTTACCACGGAGGAAGGGAAAGCAAAGTGTGGCCCTGGTGCCCCGTAACCCCACTCGAGGCCGCTGGAGCCGGTGTTTTTGAGGCAACAGTTGGCCGCCTCCCCACCGGCATCCCCCCCACCCCTCTGCCCCCCGAGGCTGGCAGGAGGAGGGCAGGGAACGGGGGGCGGCCGCGGGGAGGGGGGCACAAAGGCGGCGGCGAGGAGGAAGGCAACCCCCGAGCTGAGATGAAAAAGATAAAAATAAAATCACCACAAAACAACACAGGGGCTGCAGAGCCTCCCGTCTCCCAGCAGGGCGCTGCGGGGGCGGCTTCTCCCTCCCTCCCTCCCCCCCTTACCCCCCGAATCTTCCACCCCCCAGAGGACGGGGCGCCTCCTGCCCCCACCGGCGGCCAGCCGCAGCCCCCGAGCCGCCTTACCTGAGCTACCCGTCGCCGCTGGCCGCTGCGGGGACCCTCGTCCATCCCCCGAGCCTCAGAGACAGCCGGCGGCACGGCACAGCCCGGCCCGGCCCAGCCCAGCCCAGCCCCGCGCCACACTCGCAGGCCCGCCCCGCGGTGGCTGCGTGCGGCTGCCGCCAGCCGCCGGCCCCGGCCGGGCGCGGTTCCCCCCCCCCGGGCCCGCCTCCCGCTGCTGAAGGGGGGGCCGAGAGCCCCTCAATGTCTCTCCACCGGGCTGTGTACGGTCACAAGAGGGAGAAGGAAGAGAGGATGAAGCCTCCCTCCCCCGGTGGAGGGTGGGGAAGGGACGGCAGGGCGCGGGGGCAGAGGAGGCGGCGCGGTTTGAGATGAGGGGAAGAGGGAGAAGGAGGGTGAGGGGTGTATCCTGCCTTTCCACAGACCTTACCTAGGGTGATTCGTGCTCCACGTGTACCCCCCAGCCCAGCCCAGAAGGGTAGACACACCCAGTGGTGTTACCCCTGAAGCCACTGAAGAGCGGCCCCCACCCGACCTATTCCCCTCAGCAACAGCGGCTTCGACCCAAATCTGCCCCGTTTCGACCCAAATCTGCCCCGTTTCGACCAAAAACTGCTCCGTTTCGACCCAAATCTGCCCTGTTTCTCACATTTCCCAGCCTGTCCCCTTCTCCTTTGTGGGCTTTTGACTCTTGGTGTGTGTGTGTGAATGCTTGAGTTCAGCAGGGCTGCAAAGACATTTTGTGTGTGTGTGTGTGTGCATTTCTGACTTCGCAGAAGGCAGCACTTCCTCAAGATGTCAAAACCAGATCTGAGCCCATTCACAGCTCGTGAAAATACTTTGTACTTCCTCTTACTGTTTGGAGGGTTAAGTAAGGTTAAAGTTGTAAAAGTGGCTATGCGGCGCTTGGTTTCCCCCTTCCCCAAAAGCCAGTCTGTGAGTCATTTACAGGAAGAAAGAAAAAAAAAATAATTGCCTACAAGTAACTATTGGAAGTACAGCATAGAAATACCAGGTTATTTATTCACACCGGGGTTTTGCTTACTGAGCTCTGTAGATGTGAGACGCTGCAAGGCTGACCACAAAGCCATTGTAACACTGTCAGTGCACCCAGGAGTTCACAGCTGTGCTATGCCTTGGGAAAACGTGTCAGAGAAAAAGGGCCTCTGCGCGCTGAGCAGGTGTGATGCTCTTGAACAAGGCGAGTTTTGCAGTGCTCTGGAGCAGAGCAGCTCGGTAGAGCTGGGAGCATGTAGGATCTGCTGCTGACCTGATCCTCTGGCCTTTCACACCAAGTCAGCGTCCCAGAGCAGCAACACTTACATGCCCAAACTTGTTTTCTTTACCCAGGCTGTGGTCAGATATCCTTGAACTATTCTCTTTTGGTCTGAAAATTCCAAATTTTCTGGTCAGAAAATAATTCAAGGGACAGAACTGGTCTATTAAAAGGCTTAGTCTCTGTTACAGTGGCACATATTTAATACAGCTATCCTTACAGGACCCAGCTTAGTGGAACACTAAACTGCTGGCTTGCATTTTTTATCCACAAGTCTCAAAAGTACCTTTTAAAAGAAGTAAAAAGCATTGCTCCACTTTCAAGCAGGAAGAATGGTCACGTGGAAAACTTGAACCAGGAGAGAGAACTGAACCTCAGATTCACAGCTAGCAACTTAATGTCCCCTTTTCCTTGCTTATTTTTCTGGGGCATGTGTTCTGACCACTGTATAATGGACACGTCTTTAACTGTCTGCTGTTACAAAAAGAAAGAGCTGTCACCCATCACTGGTAAATACTCCCGTTCTGTTAGTGTGTGTTACGTATGCTCTCAGAATGCCTGCACTGAATGCAGCTGGAACTTAGCCAGAAGAATATTTTGATTCTGGATACTGATAGTATTTAGGAATTAGATATGTCTAACTTTTAAATTCTGCCAAAACAAAGGGACTGTTATATATTGATGAAATTAACTGTAGAACATCTACCCAGCTTTAGCGTCACATACTGCCATAAGACTGAAGTTGAACAGCCTTTAGGGGGAACGGCAGTTGAGTGATAGATTTCAGATTCTCAACTTTGGACAATGACGTTACAGACCAGAAATTAATTGTTTAGTCAGCTACTTGCATATTGGCCATGCCACAGTAACTATCTGTGTGAAACTGCTATGCCAATGCAGATGTGAGACAAATCCAATTTGGGACACATTTGGTAGGATTCAGATTCCTAAATAAAGCTCTTTCTTATCATTTGGACTCTATGAGGTGTCTTACATAGTGCCCAGCTTTTGCTCAGAAGAGGTGCAGAATCTTACAAAGTTCTGTCTTATATCTACCAGCTGCATGCCAGTACCTCAAACACCCTAAACTTTTTTTGATTTAAGGATGTGCTTGCATTTAGGCAGGTAAATTGTACCTCTAAAATTAGGTATGTAGACACTTAAATGATCTTAGACATTGGTCAGGTGTCTAATCTCCCACTGAAGTCAGTAGTAGTGTCTGGTTCTGGTGCTTTCATATGGGTGTCTCAAGCATCACAAGAAGCAGTCAGGTGCCTACTGGGGAGCGATGATATGGACCAGCCACTACAAAGCTGTGTTATCACAGCTCAAAGCTACCCAGGCTCCACTGAGCCAAGTTCTGAAGGGGTAAGCAGGAATATGCAGGGCATTTCAAGATGCCCTTGGTTATCTTGCTTTGTTTTCTGCCATTCTTATGGAAGCATGCAGGTCTCTTCTAGGTCCTATGACCCATACAGGTAGCTCAGACAGCTCAAGATGCCCACTGCTGCAGAAGTCAATCTATCTTCACTGCAATGGAAATTTAGATCCCTAGCTGAAGACAACTGCATACAGACAACAAAAATTTGGAAGTTTGAGTCTCACATTGAATCCCATCGAAATCAATTTGCTATCTTAAATCTCAGGGGAATTTAGCACATTTTGTTGCACAGTTATGACAATGTATATGCAACCAGTAGTCATGGCTTAACTGGAACATTGTAGCATAGCACCACTAGCCCATTTTTTAGATGCTGTCTGTGATTTGAAAGATAACATAGAGGTTTTTGTTTGTTTTTTTTTTTTTTTGGTTTATTTTAAATGGGAATGATTGAGTCATAAAGTCATAGAATCATAGAATCATTAAGGTTGGAAAAGACCTCTAAGATCATCTAGTCTAACCGCCCACCTCCCACCAATGTCACCCACTAAACCATGTCCCTAAGCATGATGTCCAACCTTTCCTTGAACACCCCCGGGGGCGGTGACACCACCACTTCCCTGGGCAACCCATTCCAATGCCTGACTACTCTTTCTAAGAAAAAATGTCTCCTAATTTCCAGCCTAAACCTCCCCTGGCACAACTTGAGGCCATTCCCTCTAGTTCTATTGATAATTATCTGGGAGAAGAGGCTGACCCCCAGCTCCCCACACCTTTCTTTCACGTAATTGCAGAGAACAATAAGGTCTCCCCTAAGCCTCCTCTTCTCCAGACTAAACAACCCCAGTTCCTTCACCTGCTCCTCATAAGACTTATGTCATAGATTTATGTCAAGGCTTTTGGATAAGTCATCCACAAAGTTGGCAAATATTTGAATGACTATCTACTTAGGACAGTGTAGCCTTCTGTAGAGAGTACAGTGCCTTAAAAGTTTTGAAACTCATGGTTTTAGGCAGAATTGCACTAACAATCATCTGGATGCAAACAGTGGCCTTGGAACAGATGGAAAAGTGAGTTCTCTGCTTTTGATATTTGACTTGCCAAGAAGAAGTAATAGATTTATCTAGCAGTTTTCTCAAGTATTTAATGTAGGGGTTGATTTGTGGAATAAAAGGACATCTTTCTTAATATTCATTTTAACTCTGTACAGACTGCCATGAAAGAAGGGTTTAGCACCCACTTCAGAGATTACCAAATTCAAAGGAGAGTCTCTTCAATTTCAGCGGCCATTGAATTAGCCCCTTAATCACCTCCTCCATCTGGAAGTACTTTATTTTTGTGGTTAATGCAGAAAAAAAAAAAAAGAAAAAGGATAAGGCTAATATATTCTATGAAGTAAATTCTATGAATATTCAGTATGATCCTGTCATCACTTGCATAATTCATGGTACCACTGATACTGTTTGGAATTGTAGCTGTTCATCACTTATGAAGACAATCCTCTGTACTGTTCTGGAATTTAGGGACATAATTTTCTGAGTTATGAGTTATACTGCTCAAAATTAGGAGTAAAAACCGTAGATGAGACATAACAAACCAAATAAATAAATAAAGAGATGGTGGAGGGGAGGAGTTAATCTGTCATTTTATGAGTCTGAATTGTGTCTGAAAATGTTTCCTACCAGAGAAATGTGCTGCTGTGGTTTGTCAGCTTATTTTCTCTCCTCGCAAAGAATCAACTATTAGTAAGTGGGCAGAGAAAACTTCTGCTTCTCAGTTGTTGTGGATATCTTCTGCTTGAAGAGCTTGCTTTCTCAACATGCATTGAGCCTTCATTGGAAATCCCCTGTTTATTTCTCGCATCAGCTGATGGATGAAAGAAATTAGCAGAAGCATGGGCAGACAGCCCTTTGCTGGCAAAGGGCCAACTACTGGAGATTATAGCAGCTACACTGATCACAAAAATATAGGAGTCCCCACTGAACACAGCTGGAAATCTGACTTGTATTTGTTTACCTATTTGAAACTCAATATGTTGGAAATATAATCCTCTTTATAATGCATGTACACACCTTAAAGAGGTATACAATAAAATGTATTTATTTTATATGTTAAGTATATTCATTAGGCATTCAATGCAGACAATCTTCACTGTCAGTCTTACACAAATTAAACAACTTTTCTCAAGAAAGTGATATGATTAAGCTTCTGGTGTAGGCTTTTAAAGGTATAGATATGCATGCATGCAATTTAAAAACAGTTGAGATTTATGAAATATATTGCTTAAAGTAAAAAGTAATTTTATTTTTGTCATTTTTTACCAAGTCAGAATAATATACATTAAATAATGAAACTTTGGTTACGTAATTGAATAGGAACATGGTAAGACCCTAGGATATTTTTTGGGCACGGTTCTCAACTGTATACAACTTATCCAAACATACACAGGCAAAGCATAATAATTGTGTCCCTATACACTGATACATGCTTATTGGTAACACTATAACACTGAAAATCATAAAAATTAATAACAGGAAACTTACCTTTTAAATTCAAAAGTTTATCAAGTAGCTAACATGGAATATTTACTCATTCCGTATTCTTCTTCTACAATGAAACTGCAGAGTAGTGGAATTATATTGTACAAAACAAAACAAAAAAAGCTCAGATTTTCTTGAAATAATATTCCTAATGAAAAATTAATAGCAATAATTGCAATAGCTCACCGGGTATGTAACGTTACATTTATCACTATTAATGTTAATAAGAAAATGTCTAAGTACCAAACTATTTTAAGCTGGTCGGCACAAACCCATTTTCATTTGCATCTAGCAAGATGTATCCTGGCAACCGTATATTTTTGGATTCGTAACAATTTATTCTATTCATTTTATGCAAATGAGGTAACCAATACTGCAAGAATCATGAGAATTCAAGATGGATAACTTGGATAACATCGTTCAGAGCTATATATAGATGACTAGGAGTGATAAGTGAATAATATAGATATATATATATATTTAACAATCTATTGAACATTTCTTTCCATGTACCTACCCAGCTAAAGGGTTTATCTTGCACAATTCACATACTTTTACTCCAAAATAGAAAGAAGTAGCAACCCAAGCTGTGTCCTGTGAAGTAATGATTATCACACACCACAGTCATGCTTCTGTTTTGTTCTTTTTGGGGTTGAAAATGCTGCATGTTTCCCAGACTCATACAGAGTTTAATCAGCTGGAGGGAGGAGGAAGAGCAAAGGCTCTAGCCGTTGACCGCATCTATGCATGCTGACTTGATAACTTGATAAGTTAGCACAGTATCTAGAGCAAACACAAAGCTGAAGCTATATATGGAGTTTCTATCTTATTATGCGCAAATGTCATTGAAAGGACACATAAGAAAACTTTTGGTTTCGGTGCATATCTGTGAATGATTTCAATGCATTTGCTATAGGATTAGGTTACAGCAACCTGTGCATCTTCAGTGCGTTCTAGTATCATCAAAACCTTGTTGGATTAGAGGAGATCTAAGGTGTTCAGCTGGAACAAAGCTCTGCTTATAAAAATGCAGAGCGTATAATGCCATCATAAGAACAAAACACTTATAAAAATAGTTAATACTTTTTTCTTACCTATGTTGTTCAAGAGCTTTCAGCCTGGATCAAACTCAATGAATATGAATAATCCAGAAGTTGGACCTATATAGTCCTTCTAAAGAAACAACAACTGAAGCTTTCTGTAGCAGCATAGCTGGTAGACCTAAGCTGGATACTACTAGATGTTCCTCAGTGAATAAAAGATACTGTTGTTCCACTCTGAGATAGTAATCTTCCACTACCGAGCAGTGAAACTCAATTATATCTAGAATAAATTCAAACTGGGCAACTGAAATGGTCCTCAGTCACTTTTCCTGTCATTGTTTCAAAGTCAAATGTACCTATAGCAAGAGCGAGGGAACTGTTTTCAAAGTAACTCCTACCTTATACTGACAAAACACAATGTTCAGAACATGCTTCATGAGCTAATCAGTACAGCCTTCCTTGGGTACAACAGGCTTTTTAAAAAGAAAGGAGGACATAGCTGGTGAAAACAGTAATTTCAGCAATATGATTTTTCCCTATTGCTACATGGCAGTCACTGAAATTTTTGTCTGAGATCTTTGTTAGAGAGTTAAAAGGTCAGGACTCCAATTTGATGATCTATTGTTGAGCTATTGATGATCAGTTGATGAGCTATTGTTATGGGAAGTTACACAAGTATATTAAAGTAAAGGTTGGTTTGCTGAATTAGATTCTTTGCTTTTATGATAGGAAAAGTCAGGATTTGAGCTGCACATACAGTCTCAGTATGGATCCCAATCCGTATGCATTATGATATCTTTTCAAAATTCATAAACAGGCATGTGTGATATATATAAACAAACGCACACAACCTCTGACTAGATCAGGAAGCAGGGTAGGTGTCTGATGGGACTGCATGAAAGTTATGTTAAAATCTGTGCTCTGATATTTTCTAATTGTTGAAATTTAGACTTTGTAACCTTAAAAGCCAAGACATGGAGGGACCTGAACTTAGCAAGGGATGCAAAGAATAACGAGAAGGGATTCTATAGGTACATTGGTCAGAAAAGAAAGCTCAAGGAGAGCGTGCCCCCTCTGATAAAGGAGAAGAGAGAACTTGTAGCAAGAGGCATGGAGAAGGCTGAGGTACTCAACAAGTTCTTTGCCTCAGTCCTCGCTGCCAGTCAGGCTTCCCACGTCTCTAGAGTCCCTGAATCTCTAAGCAGGGGCTGGGGTAGCAAAGTCCCTCCCACTGTACAAGAACAGCAGGTTCGAGACTACCTGCAGAAACTGAACAGGAACAAGTTTATGGGGCCGATGACATGCATCCCAGTGTCCTCAAGGAATTGGCTGACGGAGTTGCCAAGCCTCTTTCCATCATATTTAGAAAGTCAGGGCAGTCAGGTGAAGTCCCTGGTGACTGGAAAAAGTGAAACATCACTCCCATTTTTAAAAAGGGTAGAAATGAAGATCCAAGGAACTACAGACCAGTGAGCCTCCACTCTGTACTTGGGAATATCATGGAACAGGTCCTCTTGGAACCAATGTCAAGGCACGTGAAGGACAAGGAGGTGATCTGAGACAGCCAGCATGGCTTCCCCAAGGGCAGATCATGCCTGACCAATCTGCTGGCTTTCTATGATGGAGTGACTGCATCAGTTGACAAAAGAAGACTGATTGATATCATCTACCTGGACTTCTGTAAGACCTTTGACACAGTCCCAAATGACATCCTGGTCTCCAAATTGGAGAGATATGGATTTGATGGGTGCACCAGTCAGTGGATAAGGAAGTGTCTGGATGGCCTCAGCCAGAGAGTTGCATTCAACAGCTCTATGTCCGGATGGAGGCTGGTGATGAGTGGCATCCCTCAGGGGTCTGTCCTGGGACTGGTGCTGTTTAATATCTTTATCAATGACATAGACAGTGGGATCGAGTGCACCCTTGGCAAGTTTGCAGATGACACTAACCTGAGTGGTGCGGTTGATCCAACTGAAGTAAGGGGTGCCATCCAAAGGGACCTGGACAAGCTTGAGAAGTGGGTCCAAATGAACCTAATGAGGTTCAACAAGTCCAAGTCCAAGATTCTGCACCTGGGCTGGGGCAATCCCAGACAGGAGTACAGACTGGGAGAACTCATTAAGAGCAGCCCTGCAGAGAAAGACTTGGGGGTTCTGGTGGACAAAGAGGTCGACATGAGCCAGCGGTGTGCACTTGAATTCCAGAAGGCCAACTGCATCCTGGGCTGCATCAACAAAGGTGTGGCCAGCAGGTGGAAGGAGGTGACTGTCCCACTCTGCTCTGCCCTTGTGAGGCCCCACTTGAATCAATGCATCCAGGTCTGGGACACCCAGCACAAGCAGGACATGACCTATTAGAGTGGGTCCACAGGAGGGCAAAGAAGTTGAACAGAGGGCTGGAGCACAGACACAGACACAGACACAGACACAGATTTCTAGGTTGGAAGAGACCTCAAGATCATCGAGTCCAACCTCCGACCTAACACTAAGTACTCCACTAAACCATATCGCTAAGCTCTACATCTAAACCTCCAGGGATGGTGACTCCACCACCTCCCTGGGCAGCCCGTTCCAATGCTTAATAACCCTTTCGGTAAAGAAGTACTTCCTAACATACAACCTAAAACTCCCCTGTCGCAACTTTCGCCCATTCCCCCTCGTCCTGTCACCAGGCACGTGGGAGAACAGACCAACCCCCACCTCACTACAGCCTCCTTTAAGGTAACTGTAGAGAGCGATAAGGTCGCCCCTGAGCCTCCTCTTCTCCAGGCTGAACAAGCCCAGCTCCCTCAGCCGCTCCTCGTAAGACTTGTTCTCCAGACCCCTCACCAGCTTGGTCGCCCTTCTCTGGACTCGCTCGAGCACCTCCATGTCCTTCCTGTAGCGAGGGGCCCAAAACTGAACACAGTACTCAAGGTGCGGCCTCACCAGAGCCGAGTACAGGGGCACAATCACTTCCCTAGACCTGCTGGCCACACTGCTTCTTATACAGGCCAGGATGCTGTTGGCCTTCTTGGCCACCTGAGCACACTGCTGGCTCATATTCAGCCGACTATCAACCAATACTCCCAGGTCCTTCTCGGCCAGGCAGCTTTCCAGCCACTCATCTCCCAGCCTGTAGCTCTGCTTGGGGTTGTTGCGCCCCAGGTGCAGGACCCGGCACTTGGCCTTGTTGAACTTCATACAGTTGACCTCAGCCCATCGGTCCAGCCTATCCAGATCCTCCTGCAGAGCCTTCCTGCCCTCGAGCAGATCGACACACGCACTTAGCTTGGTGTCATCTGCGAACTTACTGAGGGTGCACTGGACGCCCTCATCCAGATCATCGATAAAGATATTAAAGAGGACCGGCCCCAGTACCGAGCCCTGGGGGACACCACTTGTGACCAGCCCCCAACCAGATTTGACTCCATTCACCACAACTCTCTGGGCCTGGCTATCCAGCCAGTTTCTAACCCAGCAAAGCATACGCCAGTCCAAGCCCCGAGCAGCCAGTTTCTTGAGGAGAATGTTGTGGGGAACGGTGTCAAAAGCCTTACTGAGGTCAAGGTAAACCACATCCACAGCCCTTCCCTCATCCACCAAGCGCGTCACTTGGTCATAGAAGGAGATCAGGTTCGTCAAGCAGGACCTGCCTTTCATAAACCCATGCTGACTGGACCTGATCGCCTGGTTGCCCTGCAAGTGCCGCGTGATGACCCTCAAGATAATCTGCTCCATGAGCTTTCCTGGCACTGAGGTCAAACTGACAGGCCTATAGTTCCCCGGGTCTGCCCTCCGGCCCTTCTTATAGATGGGCGTCACATTGGCTAGCCGCCAGTCAACTGGGACCTCCCCCGATAGCCAGGACTGCCAATAAATGATGGAAAGCGGCTCGGCCAGCTCCTCCGCCACTTCTTTCAGTACCCTCGGGTGCATCCCATCCGGCCCCATCGACTTGCGCACATCCAAGCTCCTTAGCAGGTCGCCAACCATTTCCTCATGAATAGCGAAGGCCACATCCTGCTCCCCATCCCCTTCCACCAGCTCAGGGCACTGGGTATCCAGAGAACAACCGGTATTGCCACTAAAGACTGAGGCAAAGGCGGCATTAAGCACCTCAGCCTTTTCCTCATCCTTAGTAACTAGGTTTCCCCTCGCATCCAGTAAAGGATGGAGATTCTCCTTAGTCCTCCGTTTCGCGTTGATATATTTGTAAAAGGATTTTTTGTTGTCTTTAACGGCAGTAGCCAGGTTGAGCTCCAGATGAGCTTTGGCCTTTCTAATTTTCTCCCTGCACAGCCTCGCTACATCCTTGTAGTCCTCCTCAGTGGCCCGCCCTTTTTTCCAAAGATTATAAACCCTCTTTTTTCTGCTAAGCACCTCTCCTGTGAAGTAATTTTGAGAGAGCTGGGGATGTTCAGTCTGGAGAAGAGAAGGCTCCAAGGAGACTTCATTGCAACCTTTCAATACTTAAAGGGGCTTATAAAAAAGATGAAGAGCAACTTTTTACATGGGCAGATAGTGATAGGACAAAGGAGAATGGTTTTAAACTAAGAGGGAGATTTAGATTAAATGTTAGGAGGAAATTCTTCACCCAGAGGGTGGTGTTGGACCTGGGGGTTTTGGTTGATGAGAAGTTCAATAAGAACTGTATGCACGCTAATGTGTGCTTGCAGCCCAGAAAGCCAACCACATCCTGGGCTGCATCAAAAGAATCGTGGCCGGCAGGTTGAGGGAGGTGATTCTCCCCTTATACTCTACTCTTGTGAGACCCCACCTGAAGTACTGTGTTCAGCTCTGGGGCCCCCAGCCCAAGAAGGACATGGAAGTGAGTCCAGAAGAGGGTTGTGAAGATGATCAGAGGGCTGGAGCACCTCTTTCATGAAGAAAGGCTGATAGAGTTGGGATTGTTTAGCCTGGAGAAGAGAAGGCTTCAGCAAGACCTTATAGTGGCCTTCCAATACCTAAAGGGGGCCCCCAGGAAAGCTGGGGAGGGACTTTTTACAAGGGCATGTAGTGATAGAACAAGGGGTAGTGTTTTTAAATTGAAATAGGGTAGATTCAGATTAGGTATAATGAAGAAATTCTTCACTATGAGGGATATGAGGAACTGGAATAGGTTGCTCAGAGAAGCTGTGGATGCCCCAACCCTGGAAGTGTTTAAGGCCAAGCTGGATGGGGCTTTGAGCAACCTGGTCTGGTGGGAAGTGTCCCTGCCCATGGCAGGGGGTAGGAACTAGGTGATCTTTAAGGTCCCTTTCAACCCAAACCATTCCACGATTCTATGGAATACCGTATTGAATGCGTTCTTTATGTATACAGCACAATTGTTTATGGAACACATCAAACCAAACAAGATCCAATACCCTGTCTTGCATAGAGTGTTTGGAAAGGATTTGCAGGATTGAGTTTCTCCTTTGCAGAAGCATTAAGTTGTGAATGGATGTTACCTTCTTGGTTCCACTGTGTTAATAAAGGACATTACCACTCCCAGCTGCTTGTCAACTTTTTGCCTGTAATTATTGTTCCCCATCTTATTGCTGGGATGACTTGCTAATATAGTCAAAATGAGACAGGTTAGATGAAACAGTTTAAAAAGTAGGTCTTTGCTGGGTCATCTCATTTTGACTGAACTGTACTAGGATATTCTCACCCTGTCACCTCTGCAAGAAAACATGAGTAAATGTGACAATGTCCAGCATAAAGTGGAGAGAGGTGGGCAGGTTGTTCCTAGAATGCACTTCTGCTTATCACTCAGCAAACCTGAGGAATTCAAAACTGAGTCCTCCCTTCTACAATTGTTTGGTTCTTTTGATACAACAGAAAACTTAAGGCATATGCTGTAAGTTTTACTAAAGTCACCGGGATTTATCTGTTTGCTGTGTCAAAACAAATCTCAGTGTAGATGTAAATCACTATGTGTAAATCTAATGATTTTTCTTGCATGTGTTTTTTTCTATTTACCCATGTTTCACTAATTGTAGATGACCCATAATACATGAAAGGCAGTAGAAGACTGGCTCATCTCGGTTTTCTTTTCTGGTTTTATTTGAGAACAAGTAGGATAAAGTAGTTTAAAACTGTCTTATATGTTTTAGTCAGACAAAAGAAAAAAAAAAAAATCTTTTTTTTTTTTTACCTGAGATCTTAAAAATCAAAATTACCTCTTTAGAAAGAAGTGCTTCTGCCTTTTAGTTGAACGTTCAAAGACAATTTAAGTATAACAGCATCGGTAAAAACTCCATTTGAGAGGGTGCCAACACACAAAGACACACAAACAAAATTAATTCCTCTATAATCTAGGCATTCCGAGCTTAGTCTATCACTTGTCTAGTTTATAATACAAACAGCACAGCAACAGAAGTGCTAGGAACATTGAGATAATGCTTTCTTCACTGCCCAAAAGTGCATTACTCTTTTGCTGTCTTACTAGAGTTAGAATAGTTATAGGCCATATACTATCTTCCTGCTAGATAATGTCAAAAGTAATTAAAAAAGGTAAATATCATTATTATTAGTAAACTACCTGTGCCTTTTCTGGCATTTGAACAAGGAAAGCTAAGCACATTTTCATGAGTTCTCTAAATAACCATTATATTTCTTCTTTCAAGCATTGAATCTATCCACAAATGTAAGAAAGTATTACTTATCTGAAAGATAAATGCAGCCGTAATTATGAAAAGTCAGTAGTCAGCAGTCAAGAAGATGTTAAAAATGAACAGCAATTAATACCAAGTCATTTATGAGGATAAATTGAAAGTTTATTTACATGGGTGGAAAAAGACCTGTTTCCACAATATATTGAACAATTATAGGATCAGAGGATCATAAAATTATTAATGTTGGAAAGGACCTGAGGCAGTTTCTAGTCCAACCTCCTGTTCAAAGCAGGGTCAGCTCTGAGACCAAGTTGCTCTGGTATTTATCCAATCAGCTCTTGAAAACCTCCAAGAATGGAAACTGTACAGCCTCTCTGAGCTTACTGTCTGACTGTCCTCATGCTGAAAAGACTTTTCCTTATATCCAGTCTGAACATCCCTTTTTTTCAACTTATGTGCATTGAGTCCCTTCCTCTGGCCATACATCACTCTGAAGAACTTGTCTCTATCCTGGATAACCTTCTCATGGGTATTAGAAAGCTTCTATTATTTCTCCCTAATAGTGATATACAATAGACAGTAAGTCTTTGCCTCATTTTTCCTATCAGCTACTATGAATGGGAAATAAATATCTTACTCTACCTCACCTTCCTCTGTTTTCCCAATAAAGCCACAGATCCTAATCCCCTGTCCTCCCCCGGTATGTCTTCTGTGAGCCATGTATAGCAAAGTCCCCAAAGCCATCTTAAATCATGATGTTGCCTTGAGCTTTTATTCTAGTGAGAGAAGCTCCTTGCTTTCCAGTAGTGACCAGAAGTTTCTGGGAGCCAGATATAGTGTCTCATTGCTTTGGCATTGCTTCTTGTAACAGTCCTAGTTAGACATACCACAGTTCTACTTTGAACAGTTTCAGCTTTGTCACTATGGTGCAAAACAATCCAAGTATTTCTCTGAGAAGATGATATGCAAACAGTCTTTTCTAGCTCATTAATAGGTGGCAACAGAAAGCTATTTCTCCTATGATAACAAACATGTTCATTCAGTTGTTAGAAGGAACTGAGCATTGACTTATAAAACAGTTAATTTTGCATAAAAATGAAATTTATAAAAAGCTTTTTTTCAGATCCTTACAGATCTCATAGTAAGGCTGAAGCATACTCTGCTTTAAGTCTTTCACTGCATTTTCTGCATTTCTTTGCATACAAGAGATGGCTTCCTGCTGCAGGTAGCACCTTTAAAAGGAGCTGTAGGACTGAGCTAAGAGCTGTTTCAGTGCAGCCATAACAAGAAAATGTCAAGCTGTGCCACAAATTCTGTCAGAATGAAAATGAAGAAAGCCATGGATGAAGACAGAGAAAAGCATTTAAAATTTTCTTGGATAAGACAGCCTCTATGACTCAAATATGGCAGTGGAAAAAACAAACAAGATAACTTTTCATGCCATCATAACTAGATCAAATCATAAGGAGATCTCTCTTCATCACAGAGTTTGAAATATAGCTAAAATCTTACGCATAACCTAGGTGGAGGCTGGCCTTCCTGCATGCAGAGCAGAGAGGAGCTCTGCCCTTTGCTGAGGTTCAGGATGAGGGCATGAAATTCCTTTCTGTGTGTTTGCTTTGTGCATCCAGTGATTACAAATGGTGTTTTCTTTACCCTGAAGGTTCAACAGTGATAGGGAACGCCATGCAATGAACAACATAAAACAAGCCATTAGAGTTTTTCCTTCCCAAGCTTTAGTTTGTATCACATTTTGTGCTGAACGATTTTTTTAATGCCTTTTCACCAAGTAAAACACAGTATAAAAAGAAGGCTTAATGCAAACGAATCAACGAGATAATTAGTGCTTTAATCAAACAAGCAGGTTCAATTCATGCAGTACCAAAAAGGCATTTCCAGCTCTGCCTCCCTGACAATCTTTGCTATTAATTGAGCACATCTAGCTTGCAGTTTGCTAAATAGCACAAAGATGACGACATGGGCCATGCTGCTGTACGTGGTTTGCAATCCATTGATTAGCCTACAGCAAACGGAGAAAAAAGGGGTGAGGTTAAAAGTTGTATTTTAACCTCTTAATGACTTGGAAACCTACTGACTTCAGGGTCTTGTTCAGGGTTTCGGTTTCTGGCAGTCAGCAACTTTCAGATCTCTGAAGGGTTCCTCTCTCTCCGAGGGTAACTGCCGTGTGAAGCTCAGCAAGAAGCAGCACAGATCTGCATATTCAGTTCTGGATACAATAGCTCCATTCTCACTGTCAGGTCAGCAGTCAAGTTCAATGTAACTCCTCCTTCTGTTTCTGAATCAGGACTTTATGGAAATGCTGAGGATTTTTAATAAAGTAGCTCTGCTGTGAAACAAATCTGCCCTTAGTGACAGCTCTGTACTGAGCCGCACCAGCGCAGAGCTTATTAAGTAAAAATTTTGAAGTTCAAAGACAGCATCAGGTTTCAGTGGGTGTCTCTCCTGATCTGCTCTTCAAAGCAACATAATTTGTTACCACCCATATTTTATTAGACAAGTAAAGTCTACATGCTCTTGCTGTTGTAAAACTGGGTGTATTTCAGTAACCAGTGAACCATTCACACACACGCACATGCACATGCACATGCACACACACATATGTTATCTTATCAGAAGCCCAAGCTTCGAGTCTTTAAACTGATTTTCAGCCTTTTTTTTTGCACCTAAATTCAGATCCAGTCTATGATTTCTAATCAGTAACAAGCTTTTCCATAACCCTGGAAATGATATTTTTCAGTATTTTGGTGCAATATTAAATTAATGCATCACAGAGCAGAGAAGAATGTTATTCCATGGGTCTCAATTCAGTCATTAATATGACCTGACTTACGGTCAAATCTTTCTTCACAGAATATAATTTCTGATGTGGGTAAACTCCATCCTTTAAATTTCAGTGTTACAGCCTTTGTAAAAGAACTGTTGCAGTTGATTACAATCTTGCATGAAATCAGCAGCCAAACTATTTTATTTTTAAAATAAAATTGCAAATTGTACCATTACTGTCAACACTTGTACATTTTCCCCCATTGTTTTTTATAGAAACTGTAAGCAACTTTTTTATTTTTTATTTTTTTAAAATATAAATCTCTACACCAGTTGATGGGATTTTATTCTGATTTCAATGCTTTGTGTTGCAATCATGTGGAACACAGTTTTTAAGTGTGGAGGGCTTGTGATAGTGTTAAACACATGGAAAGCAATTTCCTTTAACTGAGTTTTTCTTGTGGTCTTCACTAACAGAGAATGTCATTGGGAATCCATCTGCTGGCCTGAATGTGGCATTTCTAACTTGGTCATTGGGTCTCTCAGTCCTTTTTTTTGAGGATTTATAAATACAAACTTACTTCTTTATATCTTCATCCCACAGTAATCCAGTAATCCTATAGATAGCTGCTGTAGATCATTGTCCAATCTCAGTCTGTCTCCTTGGATGTTTTTCTGCTGACTGGGAGGCCTTCCTCTGTTATTGCCAGAAGAATTAAGCTTCAGCCACAATTAAAAGATTTTGGAAAAAAGTTTTTGAAAACAGATCGACCTCTCAGTGAGTGGGTTGCAGTGGGTAAAAAAATAAAGTAATTTTAAAATAAAATTCTTAATTAAACCAAACAATTCACTATCATCTTCTGAGGTCAATTTTGTGTGTGACCAATGGACGCAGCAGGATTTGAGTGGGTGTAGCTGTGGAAAGGATCTAACTGATGAATTTATTTTTCAGGATAAATTCAGCCGTATCTCTTTTGCTCTTTTTTTTTTTTTTTTTTTTTTTTTGGTCAAAGTTTCCATTTTCTGTGCAGGAAGTTTTCACTAAAATTACTTTGGTGTCTGTCTGAAATGGTATGCAGCATATCATGCAAGGTGACAGCAGAGTAAATAGGATGCCTGTTAATGAAAGTGAATTTCCTTCTACACAATCATTACTTTTGTCATGCTAACTTTCCATATCCTGTAAATATGAACCTCGCCTCCAACAGGAAACACATGTGCACACGTTCTTGTCATTGAAAAAAATAATACAAGGCAAAGTTAGCTGGCACTGAACTTTTAGATTGCAGTGTTTGTGAATAGTCACAAACACGCCAAGAGGGGATCTATATAAAAACATGAAGCATGAAGTTGTAAAGTAAGAGCTGAAAATTTACAATGATAGTTATAAGTTTACATAAGCTCAAGCATTCTGATTTCCTTTCCTTCACTCTGAAGCCTTTTCTTCTGCATATAATAGAACGTAAAAAACCTCTAATAATAATAATTCATCTTTGAAGTCACAGGGTTTATAATACTGTAGCTACAGAGTACTGTCAAGGGTCTGTTCATTTTATCATAAGCTGGTGTAGCTGAAAAAAATTAAAGGAACTACTTGTGAAGTGCTTTCATGTATAAAGTAACCCATGTTCATGTATATACAGAAAGATCAGGACTATCTTACAGAACAACAAAGCATCATCATTTCATAAAGAATTGTTCTCTAACATTACATATCTATTCATGCCACTATATGGAACAGCACACATGAAAAATATTTCATGGATTGTGTTTTAGTGAAGTTTAGGAATGGGCCTTCAGGGAGCCATGGGAGAATCTTATAAAGAACATCTTTGGTAGCTTTAATTACAGAGACACTACCTGCATGCAAGAAGAAAAAATGTAGCTTTTATCCCTGCTTTCCCATTTACAACCTGACTTGTTAGGACTGTGCTCCAGTATGTGTAATTCAGTAAGATGTAATGGCAATCGTGGCCTGAAGAAGCTGCTGAGACAAGCAGTAATAGCTCAGGAATATTGACATAGCTGTATAAGTGTTATGTGTTGTATAAGAGAAAGATAAAGAAAGAGAAAGAAGTATTACAATATATTCGAGAAAAATGTAGCATCATTATAGAAATTTACATTTCTATAGCAGCTGTCATCTCAAAACATACAAGTGATGCTTGTAGAGATGAATGCAAGTTGTTTTAATTGGGACTAAGGCTGATATGTGGTAGCTTAATTTGGGAAACAGCTCTCAAAATCCCCACTTTATTTCACAGATGCCTCAAAATTTCATCAGTAGTGTTTCCTAAGGCCTTGGTTTGAGCCTTTGCTGAGCACTCTGATTCAGTCATGTGAGGAGCACTAATGGTCAATGCGGGGCTGATCGATGTCAATGGCAAGGAACAAAAAGCAGAATCTATTCTGGCTGCTCTCTGTGAGCAAGCTGCTCTTGGAGGTCCTGCTCAAAGGGTATGGAGTATGGAGCTTTTCTCATTCACTTCTGCAGAAGACACCAGGGGAAGGAAGGACTGGGAGTTTCTGCACTTCAAATAAGGTGTCAGGGAGCAGCAGGGACAGGGTGACGGGAAAGGGCAGGGACATGGGGAGCCAAGAGTGCCTCCTTTTCCCTGGAATAGCATCCTGACCTGTCTTCTCACTGGCTATGTCAGAAAATAGTAATTATTTTATAGTATATATATTATAGTATATATATATTATAGTATATATATTTATATAGTAATTATTTTCTTAACAGATATTTAAAAATCCAATGATCCTTTTCAGTACAAGTCTGTTCTGAATCATCAACAGAGTCCTTCTATCCTTCTATGACAAAGTGACGCGCTTGGTGGATGAGGGAAGGGCTGTGGATGTGGTTTACCTTGACCTCAGTAAGGCTTTTGACACCGTTCCCCACAACATTCTCCTCAAGAAACTGGCTGCTCGGGGCTTGGACTGGCGTACGCTTCGCTGGGTTAGAAACTGGCTGGATAGCCGGGCCCAGAGAGTTGTGGTGAATGGAGTCAAATCTGGTTGGAGGCTGGTCACAAGTGGTGTCCCCCAGGGCTCGGTACTGGGGCCGGTCCTCTTTAATATCTTTATCGATGATCTGGATGAGGGCGTCCAGTGCACCCTCAGTAAGTTTGCAGATGACACTAAGCTAAGTGTGTGTGTCGATCTGCTTGAGGGCAGGAAGGCTCTGCAGGAGGATCTGGATAGGCTGGAGCGATGGGCTGAGGTCAACTGTATGAAGTTCAACAAGGCCAAGTGCCGGGTCCTGCACCTGGGGCGCAACAACCCCAAGCAGAGCTACAGGCTGGGAGATGAGTGGTTGGAAAGCTGCCTGGCCGAGAAGGACCTGGGAGTATTGGTTGATAGTCGGCTGAATATGAGCCAGCAGTGTGCTCAGGTGGCCAAGAAGGCCAACAGCATCCTGGCCTGTATAAGAAGCAGTGTGGCCAGCAGGTCTAGGGAGGTGATTGTCCCCCTGTACTCGGCTCTGGTGAGGCCGCACCTTGAGTACTGTGTTCAGTTTTGGGCCCCTCGCTACAGGAAGGACATGGAGGTGCTCGAGCGAGTCCAGAGAAGGGCGACCAAGCTGGTGAGGGGTCTGGAGAACAAGTCTTACGAGGAGCGGCTGAGGGAGCTGGGCTTGTTCAGCCTGGAGAAGAGGAGGCTCAGGGGCGACCTTATCGCTCTCTACAGTTACCTTAAAGGAAGCTGTAGTGAGGTGGGGGTTGGTCTGTTCTCCCACGTGCCTGGTGACAGGACGAGGGGGAATGGGCGAAAGTTGCGACAGGGGAGTTTTAGGTTGTATGTTAGGAAGTACTTCTTTACCGAAAGGGTTATTAAGCATTGGAACGGGCTGCCCAGGGAGGTGGTGGAGTCGCCATCCCTGGAGGTCTTTAAAAGACGTTTAGATGTAGAGCTTAGTGATATGGTTTAGTGGAGTACTTAGTGTTAGGTCGGAGGTTGGACTCGATGATCTTGAGGTCTCTTCCAACCTAGAAATCTCTGTCTGTGTCTGTGTCTGAGTCTGATGGCTTTTTGCCTCAGAGACCCACATGTAGCCTGCAGCTATGCATGGGATCTACCACAAGTCAAATATTTGTAAACATCTGTAAACATACAGGTCAGGTCTTGATCAAGCCCTGCATGGCTTTTATTCTTTACAGATACATGCTTTCATTTAGCTTTTGTATGTAAGTGTGCAAAAAGAAAGTACCAAAACGTGTGGCTGGTATCTCAACTGCAACCAGAGGTCACTTGAGAGAAGGCTTATCTGTCCAAAGAATTGGCAAATATAGGTATTGGCAGTTGTTATGCAAGCAGTTCTAAAAAGTTCCTACAAAAGATCTAGTGAAATAGGATCTTCTTTAAAAAATAATAACAATCACTGCACATACTAAAGTGCTGTTTGTAGGAAGTGACACTGGGAACATTAGATATTTGTGTCATAGTCAATGAGTATAGCTCTTAAATTAAGTCATTGCACGTCTAAAATGTTGCTACCTTTTTTTTTTTTTGGGGGGGGGGGGGATGCCTTGTAATGAAGTCAATCCAGTTATGGTAGCAGGATTAGGCTGCAAGAGATATTCATTCCAACTGCAACAATATTTGTAAAAGAACATTCCTGGGAGGTCTACTGGCTTATTTCAGAATGATTTTTTTAATAGAAGCCATCTTTCATTTGAATACTTCTGTTTATTTTTTTTCTTTGTTCCCTTGGTTTGTCTTGGAAAATCTTGGATGCAAAATTCAAGACAGCAAAAACATTACAATATTCATAATTTTACGAGAGTTACAGTACTTATAGATGATACAGAATGCTTGGAGGTATAATAAAAAGGCATATTACAATATATCACTAATTTGCTTTAAAAACAGAGCTTAAAAAAAAGTAAGAAGCTATGTAAAATTTCTTTTAATACTAATCCACACCTCCCTGACTACTGCAAAACACCAGATGTCTTCTCTATCTCACCTTTCCTTTCTATGAAACTTCAGCTTCTGGGTCTCTGTTTTCAACTCATGTGAAACAGCAAGGTGTTAAGTATAATTAAACTTTGTTCCATTACTGCAATGTTTAGTTGTTACAAGTTCCAGGTTGAGGGGTTGGAGAACAGAAACAGATCACCCAACTGTTTGATGCTGAAGAGAGCAGTCTTCTCATTATGAAGGCATATGAACAAAGATAAACAATAGTGCTATAAAAGCTTATTAAACACAGTTTTAATGTAAATATAAGAACACATGTATTTATGTAATATTTAGATTCTAAAGCTTTCTCTCCTTCATCTGGCCAACTGATGGATGCTTCACAGTCCTCTAGCTAAGGATATGTACCTCCCTCAATATTAAAACTTGAGGCTGAGCAAGATCTGAGCTCTGGTACAGTTCTTCAGAACTGTCTTTGGAGGATATTCAGACTCAGTTCTCCCCGTCTTTTCCTTCTTTATGGTTTTCTTGGTCCTCAATTGATCCAGGAAGGAGTTTTGACTTTTCTGTCATTGGTTATTCGCCCCCTTGAGTTTTAGAAATATGATGTTCTTTAAGTTCTCTTCTATGCTGAACTAAGCATTTAGTAAAATACTCATCCCAACATGGCCTTATTCAACTCTGAGTCTTCAGTTAGGCAATATAGTAAATTCAGTTTTAGAACTCCTAGTGCCAGATCAAAATATCATGGAAAAATGATAGTAATCATTATTCTAATATAAACCATCTGTGTGAGTTCAAATCTCTTTGATTAACTTTTCTGAAACATGGACCTTGCAGTGGTAGGTTTTATGCATGGTAAGTCATTGTCTCTCTGTTCCACTTTACGCTGCATCAGATGCTTGCCATTTTCCCATGGTCAACATAAAGATGACAGAAAGACATAAAGCCAACTAAATTTTGTATATGCAATTTGAACCTATTGTCTCATTGTGAAACTCTTCATATGCTAAGACTTATAAATCATTAGAACCTGGGAAACAACAGCCATACTTTACACCAATATGTGAGTAGAATTAATCATTATGACTTCTGACATCCCCAGACACTGTGGTAACAAGTCACTAGAAGGAATGTAACTCCTCCCTCTAACTCTGTCCTTGAGGGATACCATATAACATGATTCATCTGACCTAACTTTAGATGTCTACATCTAGGCTAGCCATACTTTATCGACGACGAAGAGAAAGGGGCATGTGATTCATCTGACCTATTTTAGCCACATACTTTAGGATGAATTTAATTGCAGTCTAGAAATGTGTCTTGGTCTCCTTGACTATAAAATTAGTCTACAGAGACCTGATCAGATGAAGATGTCTAAAATAGGTCAGATGAATACCATTTAAACTGCCTGAAAGCAGAGACCAGACTATGTAAGAAATTCCACAAAAGAGGGAAACCAACTAACTAAATAAAAGATTGGATCTTAAAGCTACTTAGTGCCAGGAAAAATTACAGGTGTCAGGTGCTTGCTGCGCCATTTTGTGTCATAAAAGAATTCATAAACACAAAATATTCCTTGCTCACTTGCTCACACATGAACATCCAGAGCTTTTTGAGATTCCCTGGGGTATTTGAAAGAATTGAACATGTTCATCAAATATGACATTGGTGATCCAGGCCATTGTGGAATGGCAGGTAGAAACCAGGTCAAACACTCTAAGATACATGAAACAGTACTAGACGTACTAGTAGTATGGGAAACTACATCAGCTCTATACTGTCCTTGTAGAAGGGTGTCTAGGGTGGGTATCAGTTCCAGATGGAGACACTTACACTCAGGTTTCTACCTGTATATGTGCGTGGTGTCTAAAGTTACGGTTATATTCAACAAACCTTAAATTTTGATATATTGCCCTGCACATAGGCACCTAATGGTGTATGAGGTGCCCCAGAGCATCACACCTATCCTCCCACAACCGCTACAAAAACACATCTTCAGCAAGTCCTATTCATTTCTTAAATACCAGTACATGGCATTTTTTTCAAAGGCAAGCTTGAGCTAAGGAAGTCCAAATCAGTATTGGTATCCCATTCCTATATTGTGCCACTCAGTAACTGCAAGGAGAAATAGTATTTTATAAAATGTAAGCAATTATTTAAGTTTAAAAAAATAAATTTTACTTTTACTTTATTCAGCAAGACTACCAAGTTCAGAGGAAGTTGTCAATGAAAGAGACTTTAACAAGTACTGCAAATGCACTGACTCTGCTCCAGCTTCCTGTCCAACTAAGGAATCATTTTTTGTTGTTCTGAATGTCATGTGTTGATTTGTATCAATTACAAGTCGGCCTCAAAGAAGTCTTACCAGGTCAGAATGTTGTTATACAGCTACTTAAAAGTTTAAGCACAAGTACTGGCTCTCCTATGAGAAATATATATATTTTTTAATTTAATTTTTATTTTTTTATTTTTTTTCCAGTGCCATCCATGTTATTACAATGGCCAAATTCACACTTTTTTTGATGTGACATTTGGCCTGTTACTATCATTTCTTCATTGTTTATATTGGAATTGAGCATATTGTCCCTGGGCTGTAAAAATTGTTCATTTGTACTAGACTTATTCAGTCATTTTGAAATGCTTTTAGTGACCTTACAGCTGAATGTCAAAGTGAAAAAAAAATAATAATAAAAAAAATCAGATCTCATAGGCACATTTTCCTGTTTCTAATCTCTAAAACACTAATTTCCCATTTCTAAAATATTATCTTGTGTTTCCAGTAGGTTATGTTATGAATGTCTCGAGTTACTACACAGATTTAAATATATTTTTCACCACATCTTATAAAAACTGGAATACATATTTCAGGTTTTCATTTTATAAAAACTGGAAAACATATTTTGTGTTCGCATGAAGAAATTTAGAAGATTGCTTCTTATGGAGCGAGTATAGATTTTTCTTGTATAACCGAAGTTATTTCTATCTATAGTTTATTCTCAAAAGATATGCATTTATTACTATTTTATTTATAACATTTAGTGTCATATAGATCACAAGCACTGGAAAAATACATATTTTGCATAAAAGTATAACAACTGAATACCACATAAGCCAGGAATTTCTACATTCTGCCATCACTGATCTTGGAAAAAATAATGAGATGATTATTACAGGAGAAGACATCACCACACAGTAATTTTGAGCATTAGTCAGAACTCTGAATACAAATAATTCCTAGATATTATTCTCCTATGAATACTGAACAATATTAAACTCTATGAGGATTTTAAAACCATGGCAATATTTATTTCCCTACTTACTGTGATAATAAAGCAATCACTAAATAAAGATTCAGATCTGACAAAATTTATTCACATTTGAGGCAATTTACCCTGTGTTGGTGTAAGTGCATATTATAGATCTTGTTGCTTAGAGACATGACAAGACTGGGCTATCTCCAGAATAGCAACTCACTACAAACACATATTTCAGGGTCCTGAGCCAATCTTCCAAACACTATGACTCTTTTGTTCCCCCTCTTGTCTCTCCTCCCTTCCCCAGCAAACACACCAAGATCTGAGCTGAGAAAACCTTTGCCAACATTCACCTTCATTATTCATTGCCTGACTTGAATAGACTAAAAGACCAAAAATCCCTGGTCCTTCTCCCTTTTCTTCTCCTCTTGTCTTCCATGAAGGCTGCTAATATAATGTCTGCAAAGCCGTTTTCCTATAGTAGGGGACTTTTAGTAAACACAGTCATGACCTTTTAAGACTGACTATCCCAGTGCAAGTAACCATTAAGAGGAGGAAGGAAAATGTTTTAAGGGAACTAATTAATATTTTTTTAGAAAGATTTCTTACAATGCTTATCAAATTTGATGTTTCTTTGTTGATGTAATATTGTTGTACATGTGATGCCTTTTTGTGTCTAAGCATTTTAGTTTCTATCTTAACATGTTCCAAATGCAGATAATTTTAGCAGTTTCATATAGTTTATACCATATGAGCTTTGCTTTGTTTTTTCTTCCAGAGTCAGTAAGTTAAAATAACCATTCAGTATTACAAAAGTCCTAAAGTGACATTAAGTTCTCTAATGAAAATTGATTGCTCCTGGTTTTTAAGACTTTTTCTAACAAGATGTTACTAGCTGGACAAGAAGATTCAGTGAAAGATTGCAAATATAAGGAAGCTTTTCTTAAATGTACATTTAGCCATTGCTGTGTCCTGCTGGAAGCACTGTTCTCCACTCCAACTTGGGAGCTTTAGATGTGCTTTAGAGTAGAGCAAACAGTTGAAAGGAATGTTAAAATGGTCTTAAAATGTTTGATCTGAACTTTTGAACAATTTCCCTATCTTCTGTTCTGGCTTCAAGTCATAGGCATGTTTAAATAACAGCATAATTCATAGCTACTCTGGATAAGGTGATATTTACTTCCTTACTATAGAACGTAATCAGAAAAAGGCATCAGAATATGAAATGATAAATTGTATGACAAAATTTCTGATGATATATGTATGGCTGAGGTTTGTACTTCCCCAAAGAGGAAAATATATGCTCCAATTACCTGAAAAAGGCTCCAAATATTGACTTTGTTTTGCCTATCTTGGTATGTATGGTCCTGCTTATTTTTAATTGCTTTATACCTGCGGTTTGATCCCAGCTTAGAAATGCCAGGGCTCCTCTGTACATACAGATAGGGCAGAAGGAACAAAAACTTTGACAGTAAGGAAGAGAACAAAATATACGAAATAATGATAATATTGCAATAATAAAAAGGGAGAACTGTTGGAGATTCCTTGAAATTCATCAGGAACTTTCTCATTATCATTGACTTAAGGTGAAGGCACAGATCTACTTGTGATGAGTGGCTACTCAAAACTCAGACAAATGTCCTACACCTGTCTTTCAAAGATATGCCTAAAAATATATCACAGCTAAACATTTTCCTAAGAGTCAGAAAATTTCACCTCGCATGTATTGATAGAAAGACATGTTGTATATTAGTTGTGTGACATGCTCCCCATAAAGACAGGTATTTTGAATAAAAGTATTTAATGCCCTGCACTTTCCCAACGAGGTAATTGGGAATGTATGACTTCCTCCATATACCTTTCATAGCAGCCAGTTCCCAGAGGAATGCAGAGAAGGTGCAGGCCATGCCCTCCCAAAATTGAAGGCAAAATTGATCTTGATATTCATGCAGGAATGTGGAGAAGAAAGTTCCTTGTGCTTTACAGACCAACCCACTCATAGAAGAGCCACAACTTTTTAGGTCTGAATAAGCATTTACTGTCTTAAGTTTCAACCACCAATACCAAAGTGAGTGTATTGGGTGTGCCAGGAAGCTCTTTTGATCCTCCTTTCTCCCTACATGAAACAAATTCCTCTTCCCCAGGTTTAAAACATGGTATGTTGTGTCATGCTGTTGTTCTGGAAAGTTTGAGTAAAATTAGTCTCAGGGCTGCAAATACTGTGAATACACACTGCACAAATGTTTGTGCGCACATGCTCTAGAACTCCTTTCCGATGTAAAATACTTTTTCTAACTATACAAATGAATGCAGGTAAATGTCACCTTTCAAAGAACAGCAAAAGGTTGAAAAACATTATAAGGACAGTCAAGTATTATTTCCTGAAACTGAAGACTCACATTGACAAGTTCTTGGTTAATATGAAGCAGACCAGCTGTCCTCGCTTCCAATCCCTCTCTACCTTCTGATAACATCAGGGCAGATAGTTCACTGAAAAATATGTTCAATCTCATCTATTTTATTGAATCTCATGTTTAGCTAACTTTGTATTATATTTCCTGCTCATTTATCATTATTCGTTTTGTTTTATAAACCTGTATGTGCATCGTTACTGGTTTTATAATCTACGATACTCTATTTATTGTTTTAGTATACCACTTAGAATAAATCAGGTAGCGTAAAATAGTGCCATCTTGTGGAACTCATCAGTTGTGTAGCTATTTCCATTTTTTCCCAGTGATATTATTTCAAGTCAACATTTTTGAGTGTTAATTTTTGTTGTGACATACTGAACATCCCATACGTGAAGGTCTTCCAGACTATTCTTGAAATGTTGTTCAACAAAAATGAAATTTCCCTGTTGAACCACAAACATTCATGAGATTGGCTTTTTTTTTTTTTAGAGAAAAAAAAATATCGATCCCACTATATAAATGGAAAAAAACACTACTCTTTCTAGGAGACATTTCAGGTTTTGAAAATAAGGAAACTATCTAATTATGCCATGAAACTATGCTGCTAAAAGGGTGGCCTGACAGGTTGCCCTGATAAAGTGGGGATCATGGAAAATATTCTTTTCCCAAAATTCTCTTTTAGATGGGTGAAGAGTGTCCTGGATATCAATGTACTGTAGACAAAGCACTGAACATCTGAATTGCTAAAGTGGTTTCAATAATCTATCTACTATTACATTCATCTAGCTAGCTGTGTTTTTTCCCCACAGAACTGTGAAACTAAGCAATTTTCATGTTTTTACTCTGTGTTGCTCCTGATGAGAATGTTAGCATCTGGGGAGGAGGAATATGACTCACTGTTTATGAGTAAAGTAACACTCAAAGTAAATTGAAGGATCAGGGTAAGTGCCTTCTCTTCTGTGATTCTTGACTTCTGTTCTCTGCTTGACCTTCAGTTAGAAAAGGTAGTGTGAGATTTTCAAAAGCATTTGGCCTTGACCTAGTTCTTCTCTAATTAAATCATTCCTAAAACTCCCACTCAGTAAGAGGTCATTTAGGCCGTCACTGAGGACTTTAAAATTAGTTCTGTTGCTTATTTATGCTTCAGTTCCTTCCCTCTGTATAATGGATGTAATAATTACCTGCTCTGTAGTAGCTCTACAAAACTTCATTAGTATTGGATAAAACTAACTACAGAAGTGCAAAGCAACGTGTGCTTCAACTGCAGTTAAACTTGTACATCTGGCCACATGGCATTTTGCTATACAGATCATAGGAAGCATTGTCTAGCTTATAGAATGCCACTACGATGTTTTCTTAAAAATAAATAACATGGCTTGTATGATATGATTATTAATTAAATGTTAACTACAGTTGTCAACTATGGTTTACCTATGAAAATACAGTTACCCAACAAAACAGCATTGTAATTATATTAAAGTAATCAAGTACCACCAGTGTGTGGTTTATATGGAAACAATTTGTTTGTATTGCAGTGAAAACTAACAATGTACCAGACTGTAATAGCAAGACTGCAGCCAGTAGGAAGAGGGAAGTGATGATTGCCATCTATTCAATGTAACACTTGTAAGGCTGCATCTGAAGTTCTAATTTTGTGCTCCCCAGTACAAATAAGAGCAGGGAAAAAACAAAAACAAAAACAAACAAACAAACAAACAAACAAAAAAGAGAGGTAATCCCCCTCCTGCCCTCCTGACTATTATTGGGTGTTTACAGAGAAAATGGAGCTAGATTCCTCTTGGAGGTGCAGAGCATCCAATGCAAGGGGCATTGAGGACAAAATGCAGACAGTTACAATTCTGATTAAACATTAGGACAGAAACAATTACTATAATGAGGATGGTGACATTCTGGATCAGGTTGTCCAGAGAGGCTGTGAAATCTCCATCCTTAGAGAGAGACAAAGCTTTACATGGCAAGGCCCTGGGCGACCTTATAATGTCAAAGTTAAATTCAACTTTAAGATTGGCTCTACTGTGAATGGGGAGTTGGACCACACAACTTACAAACATCCATTTAATCTTAAATAATTCTCTTATTCTCCGTTTCTATGTTAGTAAATATGTTTTACCATCAAGAAAAAATTACAAGAGCATTATTCTCAGGCAATAAAAGCACAGGCTACTTCCATCTTTCCATAAATCTTTTTGCTTCTATCAGAGTGCAGTGGCATTTACAATGTGCCGTCTGGAACAGACAAATAAATAACTCTAATTCTGCTGTGTTCACTTGTTAGTATCAGTGGCATATAAATACATGTATATATATTATTTATTCTGTCCCCAGCAATGTATTTTTATGTTTATAAAATCCTTGCTATTAACATTCAGAACACTAGAACAGTCACACTGGGACCAACAGAAGAAAAAAAGCAAGCAAGAAAGCAAGCAAGTAAACAAGAAAGAAAAATTGTTAATTCTAGAAAACAAAGCGTCTAAGGAAATTAAGACCTTTTAGAACTAAAATACTTTGGCATTCATGATTGCTTGTGCTCTTCTCCTTACAGAGACGTACATTAGTATCTAGCGTCTCTGGTTTTCACTGTTCTTGAGAATAAAAGCCCAGGTAGAAGGAATTTACCAAAGACACTGTAGACAATATATTCCATTTAATGTATATATTCCATTCTATTGAAGGAAAAATAAATAATAGAAATGTTCCAAATCAGATTCCTGTATGGCACACTTTTTATGGAGTAAATGAGTTGAATTTTGAGGTACATACGTGGAACTGCTCTCAAATGTGGTTCCAGACAGGCTCTATTTTGCAGCCTCTCTGCACTACTTACGCTTGCCTTTGCACTCAGAAACAAGTCCATGTCATCTCAACTTCTCTCTGAGAGAGAAATATGGACTCCTGACAGAAAAGACAATTCTGGAAGAGATCTTTCTTATTTTATTCTTTTCCTCCTCAAATTCTAGCTTGGTCAGGGCTATTTTCTGCTCAAAAACATTTGGTACGGATCTTTTCATAGCTGTACTGAGCTCTACACAGGCAATAATCATATTTTAGTGACTCAGCACAGCTGAGCTGAAAAAATGTTGCCATTTTTTCCAGTGATTTACATGAAATGCCCAGGTCTGTCATAAAATTGATCTTTACAAAATTAAAATAAAAATTACAAAAGGAATTTAAGTACAAAAATAAAATAAAGAAGCAACTAATAAAAAACATTGGTTATGCTTAACATCACAGTTTGTGCGCATGTAGTTGATAAGACCTCTACAGCAGAAGTCTTGAGGAGTACAAGATGGCATAAGATTATGTTTTCATCATACAAGTCTAATAGTTTTTACTGAGAAAGTAATGGAGCCAGTGAAATCAGAAGCTCTGGAGAAAGTCTGTTGGGATTTCCTAAGGAGCAAATGCCAGAATACGAGTGCTACATTGTTAGACAGTAATAACTCTAAAATAAATAGGGAAGGGTAAAAAAAGAATAAATATTTTTACATCTGTATCTTCTAGCACCAAGTAAAAAAAAAAAAAAAAAAAGGATGATAATTAGGATTAGAGCTTGTCATTCCACAGTCATATTCCAGACAGTGCATGCCTGATATGAGCAGACACCCAAGGACACAGCTGTGCTGACTGGTATTTTAGCATTTCAACTATATGGCATACAATTTGTTGACATACTAAATATCTCCCACATGTTGAGAAACAAATGATATGTCGGTGTCCCGTGCTTTAAGAGGACTGGGAGGATATCTATATAAAACACGTGCTGTGTTTGCCGGTGGGACAAGACCTGTGCGTGCGGGTGTCCAAAACCTGGGCTTCACCCCTGGGCTGGGTGCCGGTGCGAGCAGCCTTGGTCCAGCAGGTGGAGCTCATTGCTAACAAAAAGGCATTAAAAAAAGGAAGAAACGAGGAAAGCATTTTTTTTTTTTTTCGTTTACATTTTCCCATGACTAACAGCTATTTTGGCGTCATTTTTATGATTTATCACCCTGCAGCTAATATTACAATGTCGCTCACAAGTGATCATAATGAGTCCTAGGTGGTGTATAGGTGAGGTGGTGTTGATTAGCTGTTGACAGATCTTCTGCAAGATCCTTAATGACATCCTGTGGGATTCAGAGTGCTTTCAGATTCCTATAAACCAGACTGCATCATAATGAGAATAGAAATGACAGCTAATTGCTGTGGAAGAGCACTAGAAACTTAGAGAAATTCTGCACATCTTGTAGAGATCTAATCTTGAAATCCGAGGACAGGCTTTAAAGAACTGATAGTACAGACTATTCACTATACTGCGTTAAATAAGGCTTGGCATAAGAATCATAATTAAAACACTTGAACAAAAATCCTCAGAACATGTCTTTTTTGTTAATAGGAAAAAATAACTAAACTTAGTAAAATATTGTTCATATCTACACGTTACTCACTTCTTAATCAAATTAGATTTTGTAAAGCAGTCAGATAAATCTCAGATATTTATTTTGTCTTTGTACAGGAAAAAAAAAAAAAAAAGTGCCTTGAGGTCTGTTGTCAATGGGCTCTGACAATGACTTAGAAACTGTCTGGCAGATTTGGAGGTTGGGCTTGTCACCTCTCCAGGCCTAAAGGACAGTGAAGAGCCACCAGCAGTTTATCAGTGCTGCATAGTTCATGTAGAGGATACAGGCTGGCTTTTTAATGTCTGTAAAAACACCATGTTGGAAACACTTGTTGGCAAACACTATAAAAACTACCTGCTCTTATCTGGGTACAGAAATCCCAGGACACTTCCTTAGGGTTGGTCTCTGAATCCCACTGAGGCTCCAACTTTACATTTCATTTTGACCTTTTAAAGAAAGACAAAAACATCCATGTGTAGATGATCTCTCTTCCTTTTTTTCCATTTTTTTTTCCCTTCTCGGTCAACACAGAAAATAACTGTAATAATCCCAGACACAGGGAGAGATCAGAGGCAGATGCCTGAAGTCACTGATAGTAAAACAACAGCTACTCAGTTCTCTCCCTTCAGAAATCAGGTTAATCTCAGATCTCATGACATTTAAAATGTAAGAAATCTTTATTCTGGTCTGTATCTTAACTCAAAGATCAATGTTTAAGTAGCAGAAACAAAACAGGATAAAAAATATAGAATAAAAAAGCAGTTTTTGTTTTGTTGTTTTGCTAAATCCGAAGTTAGAGACGCTATATTTCTCCTCCTCCCTTGTGTAGGGCTAGAAGTGAATGCAGAATCCTTATGAAAATCCATGGTTTAATTACTGTTGTTAGTACCTAGGACCTTAGCACTGGGTATAGTAGATATATTGCTGTATTCCAAAGCAATCATACAATGTCATGAGATAAATTAACTTGTGTGAACCCCCAAAATCTGTCTACTCTAAGCAGTTGCACTGGCATATAAAACCTGGTAGAAAATCCATAACAGACATTAGAAATTTGGGATTTTGACAAGTTTGTCATTGACAATATGCTTTTATTTACTAGGCAGAAGCTTTGCTCAGTTGTAATATACATATACATATGTACTTTATAAACAACAACAAAAAAGTTAAGAATGTTTTTAGGAATTGCATTGACAATTTATATATTGCACTGAGGTAATTTGCTGTCACTGAAGCCAATTCTAACAAATGTTTCAGTGGTTGGAGTGGATATTCTATTTTATTTTATTTTATTTTTTATTTTTTTTGGGGGGAAAGGGAAGGAGTAAGAATAAAGAATAAATTAAACTCATTTATTTAACAAAAAAAGCTACAGGCCTGACCAAGCTCCCTCCACGGCAGACTACACATGCCCATAAACCATAGCACCAGGCCATATATCTGCATTTGATGGCCCAGAGACAACATATTTATCAAGTTTTCTCCCTGCTTCAACCTGCAGCAGGTGAGATACAGCATGGCCCCAGCCAGCAGACACAGGTAGCCTGCCTGCCACCATGGTATGGATGAAAGTCAGGGGTGCTTGCAGATGCAGAACTCACTGGGAAAATGGCAGAGAGAACCCAACTTGGTGTGGGCTTAATGATATTGTCTCCTAGAGTGTAAATTCCCATCCCCCCCCAGCTCCTACCTGGGATTTATCTTGGAGAGACGCTGTGGAGGATTTTTGAAGGTGGCAGGGAAAATGAACTGTTCTGCAGCATGGAAAGGATGGTCCATGGCTCAGCTTTCCTCCCAGGATGTACCTTATTCTTCTGTGTGGGTATATAAAGACACTGTGGAGGAGGAGGATTCAATATCCCAATAGTGAGGGTAATCTACCAGAGCTGAAAAGGTTTAAAGTTGCAGAAACCTGCATTAGAGAAATGAAGAGATTGAGTGAGGCAATTTCTATCTACTCAAACCCTGTAGACTACACCTTTAGCTGATGGAATGATATGGGGACCCTTATGTTAGTGACTCAGTGTGAGTAGAGGTGAAATGAATAGATGAAACAAATTAAATAGGCATATTAATCCTGCCCTTAGTGATCAATGCTGAAGTTCCTTGGACACTTTGCAGCATTCATTCCATCCATGCAAAAAGTAGGAAATTTATTAGATAAGAAATCTTCTATTCCCAGGAACATTCATAGCTTTTGGGAATTATATGAAATACAATTAAAGTAGATTTTCAAAAGATTGCTACGTTAGAACTATGTTAGCACTTGTTCGTGATGTTGTTATATTATATTGTTACTTTAATTATAATTTCGTCATCATTCATCTTAATTCACTAGGATGAGTCTTAATAGCAATAGACGTTGTTCTAAAAGTTGAGCTACAAAGCTAATTTGAATTAATGTAGAGTATGCATCTAATCTTCAGTAGTTATTCCTCAATACCAATCTATTTAGAAATCTTCATCTGAGTATTTTATCACATATTCAGGTTAATCCAGAAATCAAATCAAACTAAATGGGACACACTTATATTTCAAATTTGGAAGATTCAGAAGAACCTACTGAGTTCATTTCATATGTAGACAAACTCCCAGGAAGCCAGTAGCAAAGCAGAGTGTCAAACAGTGTGCTGAAAAGAAGGGGAAGAAAACGTTAACTAGAAATGCAAATGGAATATGACAGGAGGTTGACTCTGAGTATTTATAGGTGACAGGGTGTTAATGCATTATGCAAAAGAAAACACAAAGCTGGTTTCTTTTTCTGGACATTGCATTAAAAACAAACAAACAAAAAAACCACCACCACCACCAAAGTTAGTAGAAACATACTCTATCTACAGTGCCATATTCCTTTTCCAGCTAAAATGGAGGAGCCTTAGGAAATGAAGTCCACATCATTTTTACTACCTTGCATAGTTCCTTAGGGGCTGGGAGAAGGCCAGTGAGTGTAATTCCAGAAATGTTAAAGTGTGCAACAGCATGATCATCATGTTTTGTGCCCTTCTAGTGCTGACTTTTGCTGGCTTCTTCAAAAATCAGTGGACCTTAACAAAGACCGGATTTTTTGGACCTTAACAAAGACCAGATCTTTTGATAATGCCTGAGGTCCATGATTCTTGACCCACAAGTGACAGGTATAACTTCACAACTGCTTGGCAGTGGAAAAGCAGAATGCTAATGTCTGAAATTGTGTGGCCAGTTACTAGTGAATCAAATAAACCATCCCTGTGAATAAATCTTTCCTGTGTCCTTGTAGTGTAAAATCAGGCTTTGCATGTTGTAAATAACTTAGAAATTAAGAGCTCCAGTGTGAGTCTACTAGGTCTGTTATGATTTTTACATCGTATGAAGCATGCTGCCATCTCAGCTGTTGCTCTTATTCCTGCACTGATTATAAAGGGGGTGGGGAAAGACATCCTGTCTTTTATAGAGTCCTCCTCCTCCCCAGTCACAATCTAGGGCAACCGTTAGCACAGCTCTCAGATCTGGATTGCTCAGGAAAGGATTGCCACAAAGCTTTTGATGTGTATTCTCCATCCTGATAATCTGAAATCAATTTGACCCTGAATTATACATTGGGACAACTATTAGATTTTCCCTGCTGTTACTGTACAGCTATTTTTTCCAACTGCATGATATACCATAGAGCTTCTAACTTTCTTTAAGGTGAGCATCCTTTTAATGGGAAATATGGATGTTGCAGTTTTTCAGCATGTTTACATCCCATGTGATTAACTACACAAAAGGATATCATAGCATTTGTAAATGACAAACTCATTTATCCACAGAGAATTCATTCACCTTGCGGATTAGACACTGGAGCCGGCTCTGCCTGGACTATAAGTTATGAGTTCAATCACTGCAACATGCAAATGCATGTATATTGCTTCCAAGGCTAGCAGCATAACCAGTTAGCACAGCCTAACACAACTGTGTGTAACAGCGAGCTGATAACTTACCCATTATCACAGCAGCAAGCTGTGTTCCTGGAAGTTGGAGTCCTAGAGGTTACAGCGAAAAGACACATGGCTCTGTTCCACGTCAGCTCTTATCCAGAAGGATTTATTATATTTGCCTGAACACAAGCCCTGCAGGACATATGCTTGCTCCTGCAAATCCTCTTATGCATGTTATTTCTAGAAAGAAAAAAATGAAACAAAACAAAAGAACAAGAACCAAAGCCTTATGGAGAATTCATGCTATAATGCTATACCACTTATGGAATAAGCAGTACTGAAACAAAGAAACTCAGTTTGCATTTTCTAGATTGAAGAAAATGTTGTCTTAAAAATTATTGAAAAACAAAATCCTTCCAATGAAGAAGGTTTCATGTCTCACATATGTACTTTTATATGGTATGGTCTAGTTTAGTATCATCATTGTCAGAACCACTTCATCTTTCAGAAGGGAACATTATTTGCCACCTTCTTATATCTCTTATTAAATTGTATTTTTGTTACAACCCCAGCAATAGTGTGTTGATAAATCACAGTTTTCTAAAAATACTATGTCATGCCAATTCCTTAGAATCTAACTATAATCAAAGTATGTTGGCAAATATATATGAAGTATATATGTAGCTGCTTTCCTCCAAACACCGCAGCTTCTAGAAATCATGTGGTTACAGGAAATATCCAGCTTTCGTATATGATGTAAACTTTGTTTACAAAACTCTTATTATTGCAGAAAATGCCTAAAAATATGTTGAGTTGTATGGATGTTTTGCACCTAAAGGGTGCAAAAAATGGACTGCAAAGAAAACAAGAAGCACTAAACCAACACATACAAATCCTGCAATTTTAAGCTATTTTTTTAATCATTAAATTTGTACTAAAGGTTGCATGTTTGAAAGGATGCTCCACACCAGTATAGTTTTAGGGCCAAGACAGAATAACTTAAGTCCCTCAAAGACTTATTTGTGGAAAAAAATCTTGCAGTCAACCTGACACAGCAGAGTGTGATGCTTGGAGCTGTAGGCAGCTAACAGCCTCTACACTCTTTGAGTCTTTGAGGTTTATTAAAGTTATTTTCATAGAATTAATCCTCCAAAATTGCTGTCTCCTTTAGCTGATCTCCTTCTCCAGCTAGCTTTTCTGTTCCCTTGCTTTGATAATTCTCTTCACAGAGCAGTCTCATGAAGCATGCAAGAAACATGCATATAATAAAGCTGTCTTGAGCAGTTGCTTGGTAACTGTATTAAAATGCTTCTAATATTCAAGAGATACATGGATTACAATAATAAAATACAGGAATACAGCAGGGAATCACTAACAGCTGTTAGAGATTTAACACCCACATCCAGATGCTTGAAAAAAACATGTTGTACTAATTAGCAATGGATTATTAGCAGTTTGAGTAATTGCTTTGGATTCAACATAATGATCCTCTCTGATATGAAGAATTTAAAAAAATCTTTCCGATTTTTTAATAAGATCACTCCTTATTATAAGTATGTATCAAGAGATTATAAAATTTAAGGTCATAGATTTAAAAATTATTCTCGAATAACAAGGTTTGGAGATCTAAATATAACAAGGAAATAACTGGTATTCTTACAGAATTCACACCTCCTGTTCAGGATCCACTGCCTTGTGTTTGCTTTTCCATACAAAGATCATAGCAGATATCTGTGCAAGGAAGGTCAGGAGGAAAATGTCTTGAAAAGATGCAGTACATTTATGAGTGTGCATGCTTTTTTAAAAACGTGGGTTGTACTGAAATGTTTTTTTTTTTAGCAATGTAACCTAGGACTCATAGGATTAAATATTCATAGCCAGACTCTTCCTTCCAAAACCAGCAAAAAGAATATTTGGGTTCCTCTCATACTGCCTAAAAGATTGTAGAATGACTGCAATGGCTGTACTGGAGCCTTGCCAGTCCTACTCTGAGGTGGGAGTGGGAGGCGTGGGTCTGACTCCGGAGGCTGGTGATCAGAGCAGTCCCCTGAGAAGCCAAACATCAGTGTTCCAATCCCTGCTCCAAAGAGCATTTATACAAAGAGCACATTCATACAAAGTTGAATAGCTCAAGCAGGAAAGACTAAGAGGATGTTGTAGCCAAGTAGCCAAGTTATTATTGCAAATTAAAAATGAAGAGTGCTAGACTTTAGATGAGAACTCTTCATTCTGTCCTGCATCCTTTTTCTAGAATTAATTACCAGATTACTTTGGGATAACAGCTCGTCCTTTATTAATAAATAAAAATAAATAAATAAATACAATAGCACTCATAATATTGCGAATTATAGTATAACCAATATTCAAGTTTCCTTCACAGAAAGATAATGTAAATAAAACCAGAAATGTAGAATGCTTTCTAAATTTCACCTGTTCCCGTACTGGCATTTATTAATACTCCTTTCCTTTTTCACTGTAATTAATTATAAATAGTACAATTATACTGCCATCAGCATCACTCCTTCTATGCTGCTGAATAGGAGGTAACACAGTAGACAACAAGAAAAAGAGACCATGATGATAGGGCTGAGGGATAAAGAAAAGAAAAGAGGATAGAAATGTAATCAATGTATAGGTACCACATACAGTCATCCTTTGAGGAGAGGTGATATGCAAATACAGAATATTACCACAAAAATAAGTCACCTTAGCTATCTGAGCTGTCGTAAAGATTAAAATTGAGTTACTCAAGTGAACAAGAAAATCAGGACTTAGTATGCATTTGCAAAGGCACAAAAGTCTAAGATTTTATAATATAGTCTTCTGAATATTAACTGTTAAATTATTGTACTGCTACATTTTCCTGCTTCTTTGTAATGGAGTCTAATGATGTTATGTATACTGGAAGTTATGAACTGGATGATCGGACTATGCAGAAGAAAATACTATAGTATTTGTTGAAATGGTATTGAATTTTTATCTGGAGCTGCCATAGCTCGAAGCACAAAGATAACACACATGGTGAAAGTTATTTTCTTTTTTTTGGATCAGTCGATGAGAAATGTGCCATCATGCAGCTCACTTTACAAAACAGATTTCTTAGATTACAGTACATAGAATTCAATGTCATAGATGTAACTTTTATTTGCTGGTCCAAACTAATTCCCATGTTTTAGACACCATAGCCATAAGGTCCATTATATTACAGTAATAAAAATTAGGTATTCAATACCTTTTAGAATTATTAGCAAATAACATAATTACTTTTGGTAACTTTAGCAGCCTAGTAAAATCAAGAAATTCATATTATTCTAGCAATTACCATAGTGGTTCTATCTTAATTAAAAAAAAAAAGCAAAGAAAAAAAAACAATCTTTGAATGCATTTATAACATTATTTTTATTCTACGACTACAGAAAATGCAAGGACTATTTATCGATATTATGCTCAATTTTATTTAGGAATAGCTCACAAGTGGAAATTTATTGTGCTTGTGATTGTCTTTTATTGGGGTCATATTTACAAAGTGTTTTGTTGTGTGAGTCTAGTTTTTCATCAGTATGCCACGTACAGTCATTATATAAGCTATGGCTTGGCTATCAAGGTAAAGACATTTATATTCATGTATTCAATCTGACACAGAGGAGGTAGATTTAATTAACAGTTCATAAATCATATCATATTGCCAATCTGGTATATCTATACCAGACGGCTTTGATCTAATCTAAATTTCTATGTGCCTGAAGTTTAGCTTCTTCCTTTCTCTGCTAATCACCAATCACTTTGGTACTGTAATAGATATAATAAAGCACGTATTCTTTGTATAAAGTACTGAATAACTTGATTGCTGCTTGTGCCTTCACATTTCAAAACCTTGATTTTATAATCAAATTGTTAACAGATTTCACAGAAAGGCTTCATTGCAAGTGGCAGCTGGATGTCTCTTGTTTACAATACAAACTGCATACCCATCATCAACAGCATCATAGATAATCCTTCAAGTTTAAGCAGGATAGTCTTTTTTGGTACACCTCAGACCTCCATGGACAGAGAAAGAAAAACAAAAGCACAAAGCAAAACACTGAAAATGCGGTGCTAAGTATGTAAGTCATGCAGAATGTGACTTTTTCTTCTGCAGTGGGAAACAAAAAATTCATTTGGCATTCATATGTTAGTCCTAATCACCTCCTCTTCACTAAAAAAGCATGTTCATACTCTCTTCAATACTCAGCCTGGCTCGGGTCTACTTCAGATCCTAAAGAATCTTAAGAAATCTTAAACATTGCTTTAAACAGAACAGAGGAGCCTGTAGCTAATTTATAAGATTAACTTTGGTCTTTGCAGTCCTGATTATGTTCATCAATCATAACTGCATAAATATTCTTATCAGTGTTTTGTTAGAATGTCAAAGCTGAAAGCTGTCAAAACTGTTAATAATTAGAAGCAAAGATAATCATAACATTCTGGAATCTCTGACTCCCCATTATGGCCCTCTGCTGTGGAAACTGCTAGGGAATATGCTACGGTTCTGCAAGAAACATTTAATCTGTGGAGGAAATGGAAATCATAAATCTTTCTTCATATAGACTAAGGAAAACAATTGCTTTGTTTATTTGTTTGTTTGTTTGTTTTAAATTTGTCCTACCATGGCATGTAAATCTGTGATATTTGACATTGAAGCTATAAGCCATTTATCAAAGGCAGAGACAAATTATAGGAAAGGAAGTAGGAAAACATTTTTACTTTAAAGTGCTAATAGATAGATGCTTTCTTTAGCTTGTGTCAAATTTATTGAACAATAAGAGAAATACCACTTCACGTTTCCTTGGTTACAAATCTCTTTACTTAAGACATTAGAATTTGAAAGTCAAGTGCAAGGAGTAAAAACACTGTTTAATAGTCCAGGCTGAAGTTCTGAACCTCATTCTAGGAAAGGGTAAAATGTATCTATGTATTGAATCCCAGTCAGTGACATTGACATTCTTCACAAACCAGGGATCAATGTATTTTGATTGAGATTTAGGTATGAGAAGATAGAAATGGAGCTGCCAAGGTTCTCTGCTTTTTTGGACGACCTATATGTTTTCAGATGTTTTCTCCTTGAGAATTAAAGAGTCAGGGAACATCATCACTGTTCCCAATGGGTCTTACTTGTAAAACTGTTGTTCCAATGATAGCATAAAGATTTAAGGGAAAGAAAAAATGGACATTTTGATTTAAGCATCTTCAGGGAGGAATTCTCCATAGTAGTCAGTATGTGTCAAAGGAAATAAATCCAGGGTTTCAAAGAGTAATCTTGTTTCTGTGACCAAGTGCAGGGTCTTACCTACCAATTTGCAAGCTGTCTGAACATGTATCAGTATGGCTAGGATTCACGGCAACACTAGTACACCTCTGATTTTATATCTTTTTATAGAGCAACTACAGGCTCAATTCAGTTCTCCAAACAGAGACTTCTAGTGCTATTTTAAATTCCAGAGGGTGTCTAAGACAACCACGTAGTGTTTACAGATGAGGCATGAGATACATAGAAATATTGTTTACACTCGTGTACCATCACTTGGGCACAATACTTTGATTATCTGAAAACGCATTAGACACAAGGTTGTGTTACAACCTTGCTTTGCCACAGTTTCCTAAGTACCCTTTATGGTCAGTAGGGATCTAGTTAAAGAAGTTAGTGGAGCTCAGGACTTTACTGGAAGCCCCTGAAGTTAATGGAGTTGCTTAAGGTTTCCTCAGTAAGAAGATGCAAATATCTGACTCTAAAGAAAAAAAAAAAAAAAAAAAGATACTGTTGTTCTTCTTTGCCAAGGTGGATCAAATATATGTTGTTCCTGCCAAAAGGAAGAGGTATTCAAAAGCCCAAAGTACTTTAATTCTCCATTAATATGCATTTTTTTCTATCACCTACTGTTTTAACTATCACATTTTGAGAAATGATGACATATGAATTCCACCACATTCTTTTGTGGTCAAGTTTGTTAAAAAACTCTTTGAAACAAATTCTGATTTCTGTGGGGCTTAGAAACCAAGGTTCAAGTGTTATCTGCATCCTAAAGAGCTCAGTAGCTGTAGAAAAACAAACTAACAAAAAAACACATAACCCCTCACCCACAGGCTCTAATGCCTTGATTGTGAAAAACAAAACAAAACAAAACAAAACACAAATTGACTGAATTCAGTGTGAAAGTTCTTAATAGTTTAAAACCATATAATTTCTTTCAGTGAAAATATTTATAATATTGACAGTGCTTACTATGTTGTAGCAATTAGCCTGAGTATGGCCTAGTTAGTAAATGTGCTTGTGTAGGTCTGTGAACTTTAACCAACTTGCTGTAGTAGAATTAGACGAAAATATGATCAAACCCTCTGTCCCAAACAACAAGATAGCTGTGGTGTGGTCAAGGAAATAGGCAACCAAGTTATGCAAACAGCTTGGATATCAACAAGAAGTCCCAAAATGTCCTCAAGTATCTAGAACCAGCAGATTGTGAGCACCAACAACAGTGAAGCAAATCAGAAAGCATCAATAAATAAATAAATAAATAAATAAAGTCTGATCATCAGTGAGGTGGTGGATGAGCAGTCAGAGAGTCAGTGAAGTGGATCAAAAACTGGCTGAATGTCCGGACTGGTCATTGGGAAAGTCTAGCTGGAAGCCAGCAATGAACAGAGTATCCCAGGGGTTAGCACTGGGTCCAGTCTTTTTTAACATCTTCGTTAATGATCTGGACAATGAGGAAGAATGCACCCTTAGTAAATGTGTGGATGACACAAGCCTTGGGGGGGGGGCGGATGACTCACTAGGGGGTCATGCAGCCATCCATGGGGACCTTGACTGGGGAGGGGGAGAGGGGGGCTAACAAGAATCTCATGATGTTCAACAAGAAGTGCAGCATCCTGGACCAAGATGAAGAACCCCAGGCACCAGGACATGCTGGAGGCATCCAGTTGGAAAGCAGGTCTGCAGAAAAGGACCTAGAAGTCTTAGTAGACACCAAGTCAAATATGAGTCAGCAATGCGCCCTTGCTGCTAAGGCTAGCAATGTTCTTGGCTGCATTAGGCAAAGTGTTGCCAGCAGGTCAAGAGAGGTGATCCTTTCACTGTACTCAACATTGATGAGGCTGTACCTGGAGTAGTGTGTCCAGTTCTGGTCCCCCCAGTATAAGAGAGGTGGACATACTGGAAAGGGTCCAATGCAGGACCACCAAGATGATCAAGGGACTGGAGCACCTCTCCTCTGAGGAGAGGCTGAGAGAGCTAGCACTGTTCCTCCTGGGGAAGAGGAGGGTCAGGAGGGGATCTTATCAATGTGTATAAGTACCTGAAGGCAGAATGCAAAGATGGAGCCAGTTATTTTTTTCCTGTGCCAGGACAAGAGGCAATGGGCACAGAGTAGACCACAAGGGATTCTGCCTAGAAATCAAGAAGCATTTCTTTACTGTGTGGTTGACTGAGCACTGGAAGAGGTTGTCCAGAGAGGCTGTGGAGTCTCCCTCCATGCATCTTCAAAAGCTGTCTGGCCATGGTTCTGGGCAACCTGCTGTAAGGGTCCCTGCCTGAGCAGGAGAGTTGGACCAGATGACCCCCAGAGGTCCATTCTAACCTTAACCATTCTGTGATTCTGTGACTCTGTGATTCTGTGTTCTTTAGCCAGTCCTATGAGTAAGAATAAGCTAAGAGTACTGAGATAAACAATGGTGACTGAAAAAAAAACACAACCCAAAAACCACAAATCAAACTCCAGGGAAGTAAGTCCAACATACCTTCATCAGTATCTTTCCATCCTCCAGGAAGCCCAGAGAGTGGAGAGAAGCCCAGGAAAACCTCACAGCCCAGCACCAGAACAATGCACAGCAGAGCAGGAACCACTGTAACAGCTGCCCAGCCTCCCTCCAAAACTGTGCCATCTCTCCCATGGACCAAGGAGGTCATGCAGGCAGCCAAGACATTAACCAAGACAGCTGCTCTCCCTCACTGCACCATCTCCCCCACAGCACAGGAAAGTCATGTAATTAATGTATGTGTGATTGAAGTGCTTTAGTATGCAAACCTTCCACATTGCCATTTGGTTTTATGTATGACATATGTAGATTGGACTTACTGGGGTGAAGGGAATTAAGGGAGTCAGGGGAAGCAGATCTTACACAACAGCAACCTTGAGTAAGCTAGTGAAGAGAAATGGATGGTGATGAACTACTTTGATCCTGTTTGGAACTGAATACTATTGAATAGAACTAAGACCTGCGTGAGGAATCTGCAAGTAAAATGTGCTGACAATGAGAGGAAGAAAAGCCAATTTAGGGAGGTTTTTCCACTCTTGTTTTTACTTACATTAGCATGATCTATTCAATACAAATGAAAATTTTCCACTCTTTTGCATGGAAATGATTTAATATTTTTGATTAAGATGAAAAGAAACAATGAAAGAAAGTTTCTTAGATTCTACATAATTTAGATAACATGCATAATTCAGCAGGGACAAAATGTCAAATGAAATAGAAATTATCAGTCTGATGTAAACTGATCTGCCTTTCATTTATTTAGCTGACCCTTACTTGTTGGCTGCAGAGAGCTGAACGTTATCTTTGAGCCCCTAGTATCTTATTGGCATTTGTAACCTCATGCATGGAGCAGTAATTTGTAGTAAATATCCTCACACAGCACTATATTCACAATAATTTCTTATCCGAATAGTGTAGTGAATATTGATAATAAAATACCAGACTTTAATGCTTGCTAACTGTTGCAGGACACTAACTATTGCATAACTTCCTTCCAAGTGATAAAGTCCAAATCAACAGGTATGAAAGAGAAAAAAATAAGAATCGTAGAATCATAGAATCATTGAATCATAGAATATCCCGAGTTGGATGGGACCCATAAGGATCATCGAGTCCAACTCCTGAGATATAGCAGAAACATTACTACCTAGAAAGAACTACGAAAACAAACAAACAAACAAAAACATGGACAAATTACTTAAAACACAACAATATCCTTTTGTTCTCTTGATTCCCTTTTTTTTTCTTTTTTTCTTCCCTGTTTGATGTGACAAATCAAGCCTCCAAGAGCACACATAGCCCTCATACCACTGCCTTTTGGTTTCATGTACACACAGAAGAACAAATATCTTCTGAGTCCAGTGACGAGTAGCTTCTGTTTTATTCAGGCCACAGCAAGGCAATGTGGTTAGACAGCAGAAGGTGCATAGAGCTGTTCAGTCTCATAAAAAGTCAAACTACTGTTAGTGAAATATTGTGAGTCTTGTAACAGAAGTACAATTTTTTATCTAGTGAATATTATACTTCTATAAAGAAGTTTCCAAGAGTAGCTCTTCCCTCTCTTCTTGTTTGCTATAACTGCACAAATAAGCATGTCCGAGATCATGACGCAGCCTTTGTCCTTACAGCTGGTCTTCCAAATTCCCATAAAGGAGAAGGGTCGAGTCCAAACTTTCTGTGGCTCATGCTCCTGGAAGGTGCTAAACCTGAAGCCTACCTGAAGCACCTGAGTGAGTATTAGTAGGCTGGAGCCAGAACCATGCCAGAGACCACAGCAGTTTAAGTGTGAATGACTATGTGGGGATGCTCAGGCCCATGCCCGGTTCAATTTGCTAGTGTTGGCACAGATGCAGAGAAGATTTGTGACACCTAGAGAAGCTAATGTTCTTTCTACTGGAAGCACTGGTTTCAAAGCTTTTATCCTTAAAGAGAAAAAAAAGTGAAAAGAATCTAACTTTGCTAGATAAGAAAAAAGGAAAGAAAGTGATCCACATTTATCAGACATTTTACTTGAGAGACGTTTGAAATGTCAGAGTGGAAAAGTCAGGATGAAGCAACAAGGTCAAATATCTTTCAAGCCAGAAAAAAGCTGAAATGATTTGTATTGCCAGTTCTCTGTAGCAGATATTATCAAAATAGAATATTCATGCAAAACCTCCCATTTTTCAGTGAAAAATGATTTAGCTAATTTTTTTAAACCGTTTTAAGAACTCTCAATGAAAATTTTCCTCCATGGTTCCTCTATATCTGTTACAGAGGGAAGTACATGTTATTCAGGAGATGGGGAGTGGCATTTAAATGAATTATTGAACACTTCTAACTGAAAGTGTCATCATTGCTTCATTTCAGATTCATTTGTTTTACAGCCTGTTTTACAGAACATCTTTGCTCAGGGACTGGAATGAAGAAAACTAATGTCACATCTTAACCTACTCTTAGGTCTTGCCTTAGATGTCCTAGTAGAGCTCATACAGCCTCCAGCTGCCACAGGAGACCATCCTGCCTTGGTACACTTTACGTATTGCAATATTACACATTGTAATTTACATATTACCCAGTTGTAGTGCTTTAATATCAGACTAAATCCTGCTCCGATGACTGGTTGATAACTATATACTCAGGATCTAGAAACAATATTCATTAAACACAAAACTTTAAGATATGAACAATTCAAACTCTGTTAAACAGAGATTAAGACAGTCAATATCTATGAAAAAAATGCAAAGACATTTAAGATAATACTTAAAAAAGTAAAAAATTAACACATTTAAAAATATATAAATGTGCATATGTATGTGTGCATATATATCTTTTTTCTGTGCTATCATATCACATAATCTTCTTTTTCTTTTTCTCAATACTAGCTTTTACATGAAGAAGTCTAAATGTAGAATTTGCTCTTTTATTTTATAGTATAATTGACCAAGGCATAGTATAAGAAATTAATAAGTGCTCATCAGCTAAAATAAATAGAAAGTTGTATGAAGTGGCTAGAACATAGTATGCCAGGTCCTAACTTTTAGCACACATATGTAGTCAAATGGTTGTTAAACATAGGTTGTCAATATAGGTTGTTTCATTCAGAAAGTTTGCTATAAATGATACCTTCAAAAACATAACTATGCCACTGTAAATTGTGACTACTCTTCAAGCTATCATATTCTTTCAAAAGCAATTTGGCCTAAGGGAAATCAATTCCTGCAAAACAACATTACTGAAATCTTTACTTTACTACAAACATCTAACAATGCAGGGTGTAATCCTGGCTTTACGAATAGCAAGCATTTTACCCTTGAGTTTCTCTGAGCCAAAAATGCACCTGAACTTTTGTGTTGAAGAGAGCTGACGCTATGCAATGAACATGTTCTGTAGTACACAAAATTATGATTAGTTTTGAAAGGATCATAGACAAATTCAGTGGAGCTATGTCTAGGGCTGCAGAGATTATCAAGTCCACTCACTGCATGCCAAAGCTAAGCTGATTTGTGCTGCAAATCTCTCTGCTGATTGTAGAGATTTCCCCTTCTCAATGCCTTTTTACTTTGCAAATAAAAGCTTGGCATTTCAAGAGTAGCCCCACTTATTCAAGTAGAGCCAAGAAAGAATCTTTATTTAGTGCACAGCCACTATTACTTGCATCACTAAATCATACCATTTGCTTGGCCTGACCCCATATGTTACACACACATCTGTCATTAATTGCAGATACAATATTGGTGTATTCTACTACTGTCAAGTCAAAATAGAATGAATTGAATTCACTAAGAAATGGAAAACAAAGAAAAGACGAGATATATGATAAAACTTGTTTAAGACACAGCTTTATATACGGCAAAGAGATACTGTATTTAGCTTATAGGAATAATAAGATAATGAGGTAATTAGCCCATTAGTTCATTTGAAATTCATAGTTGTATCCACCTACTCTTGCAGTTCTGCAGTGCTGCAATTAAATGGTTTTATAACTCATTTAGATTTCCACAACTGACTGACTGACTCACTACTGTCAATGGCCATAGAGTGACAAAAGTGAGGCAGGTTTTTGTCCTAATTGGACTGCAAAGAAAACAAAACCAAAAAGAAGCAAGCAAACAGAAATGTAGAGGTGCCATTTGCATTCACTTTTATACTGAGACAATAATGAAGAGTACATTCAGAAACTCCTTATAATTCAAAGAACAGTCTTTCTGATGCTATACACTATAACAGTAGGGGATTTCCAGCAGTATGCACTCTTGACAGGAAAACACCTTAGAGTTGTGTATTTTGAAAATATATAATAAATATGCAGGGTCATATTTATTATGCAGGGTCATACAGTTATACTGTATCATATTTAGATCATATTTAGTAAAACATTCAATTAAGGGTTGTATTAGAAACTACATAGACTCTTGTAAATGAATGACTGAATCAAATGTTTGAAATGTATGAAATTAAATCACATTTTGTAAATGAAATTTATGAAATTCTCTTCAAAAGGAAAGAACCACATCAGATTGATGTTTGGGAATTTAAGTGTTAACTTTTTTTTTTTTAATTTTATTTTATTAATAGCTGATACTATTTTGAATGATAGCATCTCCTCCTCCAGATTATCATAATCATTATGCCTGAGATGTACTTGAAAGACAACTTAGAAATGAAATTGTAGGAAAATCACCATCTCTTTCTAGGGAACATTGCTGATGGTGAGTTGCCTCCTCTACCATCTGTGATTTCCATCAGTGTTTTTTATTCAAGTTGATCAGAATTCAGACCTTGATATCTATCTATCTATCTATCTATCTATCTATCTATCCATCTAATCTATCTATATATCTCTATATTTATTTATCTATTTATCATCTATATCTCTATATATCTAATCTGCTTGAAGAGATCCTTGGACAATTCTTTAATATCCCTTATGTTTCATAATTTAAGAGTCCTTCAAGTTTAAAAGACATTCAGCACCTGTTCTACTCCTTTGCCTTCCTTTCCTTCTCCACCCCTAACAGTAAGGATATTCATGTCACTGAGATATTGTAAGATGAATTGTAGCTGAGAGATATTTAAACTATATCTCTTTTTCTTGTACATGGGAGGATAGTCGAATTAACATCTAGCAGAGAGAATTACATGGGAAAATACCTGCCTTAAACAGACTGGGTAAGATGAAGATGATGGTGGCTGCCAATAGAAAGCATTCTGAAGAACTGGAATAAAGAAAGGTCTCCATCTCTGGTTTGTAAACCCAGACAAATGAGAAGAGAAATTACTTCTATCACCTTTTGGTCACCAGAAGATTCTAGATGTTTTTTTCCTGTAGAAAATATATATATATATATATTTTCCTGCGGTTAATTTTGCCTATGCTATTCTAAACTTTAACAAATAACAAATTCTAGTCTGAGTAATGATTGTGACCATTTCATTTCACTAACTTTAGGTTTCAGTTACCATGCTCGGAGTGAGAAAACATGGTTGAAACCATACTTAAGGTTATACTCTATACCCTAAATCAGCTGCATCTTCATTTCCAGATGAGTTGTAAAGTACAGGTCATTAAAATAATATTGCATGACTTAAGTTATTATTTGACAGAAACAGATTGGCTGCTTGTCCATTTTAGAGATGAAATATGTATGAGTCAGTGTGGTGTTTTAACACTGATGGCCAGGTCAGCTCCACCACATTGCTCTCACTCCCCCTCTTCAACAGAATAGGGAGAGAAAATATAGTGAATAAAAAAGGCTTCTGGGTGCAGATAAGGACAGGGAGATCACTCATTAATTACCATTGTGGGCAAAACAGACTCAGCATAAGAGATAAAAAGACTCAGAAAAAAAGTTAGTTGTTGCTTATTGATAACAGACTAGATCAGTGAGAACTTAAAGCAAACTAAAAACACCTCCCTCCCCATCTATTCTACCTCCTCCCCACAAGCAGCATTGGGGAATGGGGGCTGCAGTCAGTCCATGAAGCTTTGTCATCCACTGCTCCTCCACTGTCACTCTCTGCCCCTGCTCCATGTGGGGTCCCTCCCACAGGATGCCGTCCTTCCCGAAGTGACCCTGCGGGAGCTGCCCACACGCAGCAGCTCTTCAAGAACTGCTCCCACATGGCTCCGTACCACGGGGGCCATCCGTCAGGAGCAAACTGCTCCAGCACGGGTCCCCCACATGTGGGCGACAGCTCCCCCCAGACCCCCTGCTCCTGCGTGGGCTCCTCTCCACGGGCTGCAGCTCCGGCCCAGGGCCTGCTCCTGCGGGGGCTCTCCATGGGCTGCAGCCTCCTCCAGGCCACATCCACCTGCTCCACCGGGGGCTCCTCCACGGGCTGCAGCATGGAGATCTGCTCCATGTGGGACCCATGGGCTGCAGGGGAACAGCCTGCTCCACCAGGTGCCTCTCCACAGGCTGCAGGGGAACTGCTGCTCCCTGCCTGGAGCACCTCCTGCCCTCCTTCTGAACTCACCTTGGGGGCTACAGGGCTGGCTCTCTCATATTTTTTCACTCCTCTCTCCCAGCTGCAGTTGCACAACAGTTTTTTTTCCCCCCTTTCTTCCATCTGCTCTCCCAGAGGCCCACCCAGCCAGCATTGTTTCCTGGCTTGGCTCTGGCCAGTGGCAGATCCCTTTTGGAGCTGGCTGGGGCTGGCTCTGATCTGACATGGGGCAGCTGCTGTGCTGTGCTCACAGAGGATACCCCTGCAGACCCCTGCTACCAAAGACCTTGCCACATAAGCCCAATGGAGGCAGAGGTATAGGGAGTCTCACAAATAGCCTCTTACACAGATGCAAATGGAATTACTGTATTATAACTGAATGGGGGTAAACATCTAAATAACATTTAATTTCTTACAGTTCCCAGGTGCTGTGCAGGGAGATGCATACCTGTAAATTCAAAATTTCTTCTTTTTATAGAAAAGTCTTTACAGATATATATAAAATGCACTGAATACATCCCCAGTTTTAGGACCAGATCAACTATTCAATCGATTTACCCATGTGAAATTAATTGCCTGTTCATAACAGCATGCTTCATGTACTTAAAACATACTGCCCTTCAGTAAAAAAGAATTCACTAGCATTTAGAAACTAAACAGCTCCAAGGTAATATGCTGGTAAATCCCAGAATAACAAAATACTTAGTTATTGACAGCAATTCTTGTCCTTGAAATCTCAGCATTTTAGTCTCATTTGCAGTAGGAACCAGAAAAAAAATTGGCAGGTAGTTATTCTTTGTTCAGTTTCCATAGCAACAATAATAATATATTCTCCTCCCCCCCCCCCCCCCCCCCCCCCCCCCCCATTTACTTTTCCCTTTACAGTGATGTAAATTTCTGGAGATTGCAGCTTATTTGCCACTGAATATAAAATTGCTCTACTCCTGCCTAGGGGGAGCTGTGCTGCAACAAATATTCTTCAAGTATTTATGGGTATATGCTTGAGAATTTGGCATTGCATAATAACAATCTTGTGTTGTGACATGGTGAATCTTATTGTATAAAATAAAATGATACTACTTAAGAATCTATCATGATGTAAGTATACTTCTACCAGGCATTAATTGATGTTCTGGTTTCCTTTTCTCCCTCTGGTAAGGAAGGAACACTGTTTTCTGATGTTGTGTCCCAGGAAGTTCATGCAGCTTTATAGCCATTGACCATAAGTTTTATAGCTATGAGATCATGCAGCTTTATAGGCATTCCCAAAATACTACCAATGATAAATCTAAAATAAAGGGAGCAGCACAGTCAGTATGAGGTCCAGAGCAGGACCAGTACCATTCAGCATCAATACTGTTCCATGAGGAGGTCTAAGGTGAGCTACACCCCATAGCCTGACTTTTCTGGAAAAAAAATAAAAGCCAGGAATCAAATTGTGGTAAAACCCACATTTTTTTTTATTTTATATTTTACATTTTATTTATTTATTTATTTATTTTTGGTCTGATCTTGAGTTGAACAGCTCTGTTTTACCCTCTCCTGAAGCCTACACTCATAAAGCATGCCTGGCATTTGAGGCAGAAGTCAGGTGTTGTTAGATACTGCGAGTGATACATCAAAATTTGACAATTTTTGTATGACCCTGAAAAGTAGAGAGAAGGTTCATGAACCCAAGTGATAAGACAAGGGGAAATGGCCTCAAGTTGCACCAAGGGAGGTTTAGATTGGATATTAGGAGAAGTTTCTTTACTGAAGGTTTTGTGTGGCATTGAACAGGCTGCCCAGGGAAGTGGATGAGTAACCATCCCTGGAGGTCTTCAAGAAACATGTAGATGTAGAACTTGCTAGCATGGTTTAGTAGTGGACTTGTCAGTACTGGGTTAAAGGTTGGACTGGATGATCTTAGAGGTCCCAGAGTTGTCAGGCATGATCTCCCCTTAGTTGGCTGTCACCAATCACCTACTTATTTTCCATGTGCTTTAGCAGAGTCTTCAGGAGGATCTGCTCCATGATCTTGCCAGGCACAGAGGTGAGACTTACTGGCCTGTAATTCCCTGTGTCTTCCCTTTTTTCCTATTTTAAAAATGGGGGGTATGTTTCCCCTTTTCCAGTCAGTGGGAACTTTGCTGGACTGCCACAACTTCTCAAATATGGTGGATAGTGGTTTAGCAACTATATCTGCCAATTCCTTCAGGACCTGTGGATGCAGCCCATCAGGAGCCATGGACTTACACACCTTAAGTGTCCTTAGATGGTCTTGAACCTGATCTGCTGCAGTGGGCTGTCTAAATTTTGACTTACTGTCTGCACAGAGGTTAGCTGACTTTTCTTTCCCATAGCTTTTCTTTCCTACGGCATCAATCTCTCTATTGTGTACATTTTTACAAAATATAAAATGTAAAACTTTAATTTTGTTTTTTCTGTTATCATTATGAAATGGAAGTGTTTAACAGTGGTAACACAGGTACAGCTACCACACTGCTTTTTATGGAGCCAATTTATTGTCAGTGAAAGACTGAGTTTCATAATTTACAGTAAGAACTGCTGAGACAGATAACAAAGTCTACTTTCATTCTATCTTTTAGCTGTAAGGCAAAGTTAGTGGCATTTGTGACAGTATAAACATACAAACTAAGAAAACGCATGGGGAAAAAAAGCATTCTAAGTAACGTTTGTCATGTATTTGTTTAATGCCATGGTTCTTGAACAACTAGTGTTGCAAGACATTGATTTTGAAAAGATGTTTATATACTTTTATTGATGCACAATACTGAAATATAATACCTTTTCCTAATGAAAACTCTGTATGTTTCATTTCCATTTCTTTGGATATTAACCAGCAACCTGATGAAGAGCCAGATGCTGGTGGAATTACAAGAGAACCTCAACAGAGTCTTTAGCAACTTTCTAGCCAATTTTTAATGAGCAACTGAGGACTTTGCTTTGTTTTTCTAGAATAAAAATGTTCTTTTAAAATAATGCTTCATTAACTTAACAATTCTAAAAATAAACTTTGGTAAATGTGAGGTGCTTTTCCTTCCCTTACTGTGAACTAACTGATTAAATTTGGAGATGCAAACAAATCTTTTCTGTCATAGTCTTCAGAACAAGATGTGGAATCTCAGCAGTCAGGGTCTTGCACGACAGTGTTCAAGAATTTGCCTGAATAATAATAGTATTATATTAGTACACGAGGAGAAGTCTCCTCTTTGGCTAAACTTTGTTTTCTTTTTTTTTTTCATTTTTCATACAGAATCTTTGTTCCATATTTTACAGACAAAATGCAAAAGCTAGGAATTTGAAATCATTTGTTTTACGAGGTAAGAAGGCAATTACAAATGTAATAATCCTCTACCCTTTCCAAATTTTAAATGAACATGGATAAGGGGATATTTGCAGTGAAACCTAAAGGCTTGTTTCAAATTCACAAAGCTTAGATATTAACTGCCATACAAATACCATTAAGCATGTGGGTCATCCACCTGGAACTGGTTGTATGGGAGACCTGCATCTTTCCACAGAAGGCCTGACACTAGTAACCCATGTTACTAGTTCAGGTGCCCATGTTTAGACAGCTAAGTTGAGCCCCTCATGACATTCAATTCAAAATGTTTTGTTTTGTTTTGTTTTGAGTGAAGAGTGAATACATATCCTAAAGGTAAAATAGATCTTTCAGCTTATATGTGTGCAAAAGCTCCATCTTGGGCAGATAAGTGATTTTTTCCATTCTTTTGCATCTACAGATTTGAACTGCAATGGTATGGCATAAGAATAATAATGTTCTCAGCCTTGACCTATGTAGTATTTCATCCGTAGACGTAAGATGTTACGGTCCACAGGCAGGCCACAGCATTTTGTGTGGCAGTCAGCTCGGTCAGCACAGGTTAAAATGCAACAGAGGCACAAGCTCTGCAACTGAGATTGCAGACCCTCTTAGGGATGACTTGCAAATTAATATATGAATAAGCAAACCAAAGATGAAGAAGGTAGTTGGATTGCCACCCGCATATAAATCCTCTTTCAGCTGCAAGTGGGACAAGTGAAGATTTTGTTCCACCTCTACAAAAAGATCAAACTCTAATCTGTAAACTTTTCTTACAATGACAAGCACTTACATATGTCAAAGAAGTTAATGAAATCAACTACACCAAAGGCAAGGACTGCTTTGCATAGTTGAGGGAATACAGTCTGTAATTTTAAAAAAGATTTTGTATAATTTCATATACCTGAAGCATAATTTCAAAACTTAAAGCAGGTTAATAAGAACAGCATAATTTATGGATACCCAATATGTACTTTTCTCAAAGCAGCACTGCAGCTTTTAAGCACTGCAGAACACAAGTTTAATATGCACAGCTTAGGGACTGGTGAGCACCAGGAGGGCTCTTTCAGCGAAAAACAAGCTGCTCATAGATTCCCTTTGGAAACCTCAGTGGAATCCAAAACTCATCCTGCTTCAGTGAGCAATTCCCCTGAAGCTAATGGCTTGATTGACAATTGCAACTCCATCAGTTCTTCTGGTTTATTTGAAATGGCTCATATAAGCCAAATGTATTATGTACACTTAAATTGAAAATGTCCTAGTTGTATTTGTGTAATAGCTTAGACAAATACACATGTATCCATTAGCCATGCTTTAGGAGGGGAACAAGAGAAAGTATTCAGTGTCACTAGTTTCAAAGGATCATGCTCTGAGTCAAATCCAAGTAAGAGCTGAATGCTTGTGGAAAGAAGGAAAAGTTGAGGTCGTATCTCAAGACATATCATTAAATACTGGCAACAGCTAGCTTATGTTGTCTCCTGTTCATTTCGATGGGAATTCTCACACAGATAAGAAGTCACCAATGCAAGAGTTCAACAGACTGACATTTCTTTATTTTCATATAATTCCTGTAAATGCATACCGTGGAAAAAATAAAACATGCTCTCCAGTTATTCACACAGTCAGACCTATGCAACACATGAACTCAGAGGTCTTCTTAACTTGCTATTATTCTATTAAATTCATTTTTTGTTTCCTTTGTGACATCTTTTTCTGTCTACTAAGAGTAGCTTTATTACCATAGGCCATAATGTCAATATATATATATATATAAAATAATAATAATAATAATAAAAAAGTAATTAAAAAAATCCTCCTTTAACTGTCAGAGTTCAGCACACATGGAAGTAATTAAATTCAGAAAAAGACTAGCCAGCTCTCCCCATCTTTCTTCAGCCAGTTATAGTTATCAATCTAAACAGAAAATCTCAGTTTAAAATTTCTGACAATTGAGCTCATGTCTGCAAATTCATCTCAAATATCTCACAGTCAAACCAGGCTACTGCAGAGTGCTGCATATTTGAAACACATATGACTGTGTTGAATGCTTTGAGAATCTCTTGATGTGAAAAATGAGAAACGGTGAGTATAAGCTGTTGAATGAGAAGTTCTACCTTCAAGAAAACATGTGTGTAATTAAAAAATAAATACCTAGTGTCCAATCAGTTATTCTTAGATCAAATTTTAATATGTAAAATAAGCAAAAAAACAGATGCTGGCACAGAAGACAAACTTTTCTGAAGTTTCTGCATAAATTGCATTTTCTAATGTCTACAGCTCCAGGTTTCCATGCTTTTTACCTTTCATCAGCTGACTGGAGTATTTCATCATATCATAAACACTAAGGAAAAATAGTGGAAGAGAGAGAAGAGTTATTTGAACAAGTAAACTGAAGATAATTTCACAAATGATAACAAATATGAAGCTTTCTATAATTAGTGATGACATAATTCTGCAAATGTTTTTGAAGATAATATTATGTGCAGTCAATACAAAGGGAAGCACAAGGAAGTGATGCCTAGGATGATCCATCAAGTAGGTTCAAGTGCACTGGAAGAGAGCTCATCCCTCTGGTGGCTCTAACAAGTCTCCACTTAAACTCCAAATCTTTGTTGGCCAAGAAAGCCAACAGCATCTTGGCTTGTATCAGACAGAGAAAGGTCAGCAGGACTAGGGAAGTGATTGTCCCTCTGCTCTTGGCTCTGGTAAGGCTGCACTCCAGAACACTGAATACTGTGTTCAGTTTTGGGTCCCTCACTACAAGAAGGACATCCAGGTGCTAGAGTGTGTTCAAAGAAGGGCAACAAAGCTGGTGAAGGGTCTAGAACACAAGTCTTATGAGGAGAGGCTGAGGGAACTGGGGTTGTTTAGCCTGGAGAAGAGGAGGTTCAGGAGAAACCTTATTTTACTTTACAATTACCTTGAAGGAGGTTGTAAGGTGGGGATCAGTCTCTTCGTCCAAGCACCAATGATAAGACAATGGAAAATGTCCTCAAGTTGCACCAGGGATGTTTAGGTTGGATATTAGGAGAAATTTCTTTACTGAAAGGTTTGTGTGGCACTGCAATAGGCTGCCCAGGGAAGTGGTTGAGTCACCATCCCTGAAGGTCTTCAAGAAATGCATAGCTGTAGAACTTAGTAGCATGATTTAGTGGCGGACTTATCAGTACTGGGTTAAAGATTAGACTGGATGATCTAAGAGGTTTTTTCCAATCTGAATGATTTTATGATTCTATTACTCTATGCTTCTTGCTTTGTACTCGGACATATGAGAGGTTGTGCCCAGAGAGGTTGTGGATGCCCTATCCCTGGAGGCATTCAAGGCCAGGCTGGATGCAGCTCTGGGCAGCCTGCTCTAGTGGTTGGCAACCCTGACCAAAGCAGAGAGGTTGAAACTAGATGGTCTTTAAGGTCCTTTTCAACCCAGACCATTCTATGACTTGGGGTTTGTTACTGTCACCACTTTGGCTTGCCTTCCTATGGCTGTCCCTGACCCTCCTTGGTGGTTATAGCTATGCTTCACTGCATATTTCATGCTCAGATGTGGACAGACTCACAGAAACATTGTAATTTTCTTGTTATCACAAGGCTCTACTTCCATCTATATTTGCCAGCAATTCTAATGGAGAACGAAGCATTAACTTTTCCCATTTCTTTCAGTACTTGGCTCACAAATTAATTTCTTTCCACTGCTGCAAAGCACCAAAAAAACCCCAAACCATATACATGTCAGGTGCTCTGGAGGACAGACATCTGGCCCACATACTTCTGTGGCCTCAATTATTGTCTTTGGCAATGAATTTCACCATTGATTGTTGAAAAACTGCTGCCTTTACTCAAATCAAAAAGAAATAGGAGGAATTTCCAAAGGGATAGAGAATTGTTCTAGAGAAAAAAGTGCTGAGGGAAGACAGGAGTAAGAAGAGCTAAGAAGCAGAGAATGGAAAAGAAAGTGGAGAGAAGGGTAAAAAAAAGCCAAACCAAACCAACCAAACAAAAAACCCACACATCCCACGACAAAAGGTAATATCCTGACTATGAATACAAATGAAGACATATGCTCTCTGCCTAGTAACACTGCTGATGAGAAATGTATGGACATTTATAATGCTAATCACAATACAAACAAGCGAACTGTCAAACAGCAGCAGCAGCTATTTATGGCTAGTACACTGCCCATCCCAGACTTTCATTAATATCTCATTGGTATCCTCTGACTTTTAGGGCAATTTTCACCCTACATTTATCCCCCCATCCCCAAGTCCACAGACGATCATGATCTGCCCCATGTTTCTGGATGCATTTCATATCCCTGCATATCCACCCAAAGTAAGTGAATATGCAAAATTTAGTTATAGATCTTGGATCTGCATTTGACTTTGGAAACTTTTACAGACTCAAATGGGCACATTGAAAGCAATAATTGTGCTACTCACATAAACAAAGATCATATTTCCAACTCATACTTTTCGAAAACGGAACATAATAGTCAAACTAAGTGAGCAAATTAAGGCATTAGGAATGCCATGAGAAAGTGAAAGATGCAATAATAAAGAATACTGTCTTACAGAGTGAATAACTGTAAATTAAGTGCTGCTTTCACTTCTGATCACATCCTGATTTCTTTTTTAACCATTCTGGAAATCATTCAGTCTATATATTGCCTTGGGCAAAACTTCTCATCATTTTGCCTATTTTTTTTTTTTTTTAATACCTAACTCCATAGGTGTGACTACTGATCTTTAAGTTTTTTTGCCTTTTTTTTTTTTTTTTGGGGGGGGGGGAAGAGGATTGATTTTCATTAGAGAAAAAAAAATATCCAGCAACCATTAAGTTATTAATAAGCCACTGAGCTACACTACCAATATGCGGATCTTTTAAAATGAAATGTGATGTTTATTTTGAAAAAAAAATATCCAATTTGAAGTTTGCTTTAAGCTTTATATTTTGTATCATCTGTTCCTAATCTCATGTGACCAAATACTCAAAGCTACAAGTGTTTATGTAGCTTTGCTGGGAAGACAAATAAGGTAAATTTATATATCATTTTATTTTTTAAAACATTTATTTTTTAAAACATAATTTCAAAGGATTTTGATGAGATTAGTTCTCATCAAAAGCCAATAGAAAGCTTACAAGAATCTCAGCAGCTTCCAAGATGAAGAGAAAGAAATATTTTGTGACAGATAAGCCACACGCACAGACTGAGTCACAGCTGGGATCATAACTCAGAAAACCTGACTCTATTTTCTAGTTTTTCCCATTCCTCTACCAAATGTTGCCCACAGGACTTTATTAGACTTGCACATTGGTTTTGGCAAAACATTAAATGAATTCTTGGGCAATGACACCTATACTTAAGGAGAACCTTTGTCTTTAACTAGATCACACAGAAGATGGACTGTTTCCAGTAACTACATAATGATCTATCTGAATCACTTTTTCTTCAAGCAAAATTCCTTTTTGGCATATTGAATGGGTGACATGAAATGTCAAGTTCATCTAGTCTTCAATATGTAGCCTTGTGCTACAGCAAAGTGAGGAAAAAGCTGAAGGCTTACTGACAGCAATATGATCTCCGTAACACTGAGATTGATCTAGTCTGCTGAGAAAGGGATGGCTGTGGTGCATATAAACGAACAAGCAGTGTTTGTGGAAAGATTGCAGCCGGTCTGATCTGTCTGTCAGCAAAAGACCAAGGTTGTTCACTAAATATCACAGCCTCCAGCTTAAGAAACCATGTACAGGAGGCAAAAAGAAGATAACATGAAGGATGAGAGAAAAGAAGCAGCAGATATTTTTTCTGTGCAGGCTCTGATTAAAATACAGTAGAGGAAACCATTCAAAGTTCAGTCAGCAGGCAAGAGAGGCAAGAATGATAGACAAGAGCATAGCCAAACAGATAATTTTTTTGTCTTAACCCTGATGTTACCAGGATTGTGAGAAATCATAAAGATATTAAACTGTTTCAAATATTATGTTTCTTTTTCCTATTCTTGGTGTGAATCATCATGAAATGCTACTTGAAGGTATTAAAAAAGCTGTCCATCTGTATCTTTGGCCAAGAAATTGTAGTCAACAGACTAGCAGCAGATTTTGAGGAATTTCTTAGCATATTTAGAAACTGTTAAAAAGCCTAATAGTCTCCAACCTACATACAAAAGATAATCTATAGGGACTGCACATATCCTATCTTACTCTTCTTTTAATTCATCACATCATCAGTAAGTTTAAATATACAAGCATTTTTTAATATCTTTATTTTTCCCCATGTAATAGAAGGGCAAGTGCCAGTGACTACAAAACCATCCAGTCAAATTTTCGTTACCCAGTAGGCCACACTATAAAATGTAGATTTGAATTATTGAATTTGATCCCATATGTATGTCAGGCAACTGAACCTTTCTACATGGCTTTGAAAACATGAAGATAATAGACCAGTGTTGCAGTGTCATTTTGTAGGATCTTTCCATTCCTCTGGTTATGGCTTGGTATATATCTGATACCAAATTAAAGATTAAATGACTGATGTTACTGAGTACTAAACAGTATGTTTCCCCAAAACACCTTTTAAGGGTGTTATTCCTTATACACAGGGACACAAAGGAAAACAGAAGATAAACAATTAATGCAAAACTATAACATATTCACTGGCTGATTTGGGAACAAAAGCAGGCTTGCAAGCACCTTCCATAAATTCACAGGCACCTAAATTAAGACTTAAATACCATTTCAGAGTTATCCATATATTTCTATAGAGACAATTAACTGGGTCATGGACAGGACACAGCTACCAAGCTCATTACAGCTTTGATGAAGATATTGAGCAGGCCCTTCCAGTGGATCAGATGACTGGGGAAACTCCCTGCCTCATGCAGCAGTAGCCCCCAACTTTTTTGCATGTTCTTCCTGAAGTACCTAATGCAGCAATCAGTCCAGGTCTGAGATCTGCATTTTTTCAGGATAAAACAGAACAGCCAAAGCAGAGTGTAGGAGGCAGTATGATACTTGTGGCATATGATAAACTTAAAAATGCATGATAGAGGGCAAGGAAGAGAAAGTTCAAGTATGCTTCTTCTTGAGCATATAAACCTGCAAATACAGCAGTGCTACCAGAGAGCTCGGGATCCATTTTCCTTGTAATAAAAGTGTATTCTATAGTGGTGAGGTTTCTCATTGGTACTAGACACAGGTGTGTTATACTAGATTGTTTTGGGTATATGTGGCAAGGGTTTGGCAGCAGGGGTGGCCTCTGCAAGTAGAGCCCAGCAGCTGCCCCATGTCAGATCAGAGCCAGCTCCAGCTGGTTCTAAAAGGGACCCACTGCTGGCCAGAGCCCAGCCAGGGAGCGACGCTGGTTGGGCCTTTGGGAGAGCAGATTGAAGAAAGGGAAAAAGCACCATGCAACAGCAGCAGGAAGAGCGAAGAGTGAGAACCAGCCTTGCAGCCCCCAAGGTCAGTGCAGAAGGAGGGCAGGAGGTGCTCCAGGCACACAACAGAAGTTCCCCTGTAGCCTGTGGAGAGGCACCTGGTGGAGCAGGTGATCCCCCTGCAGCCCATGGGTCCCACATGGAGCAGATCTCCACGCTGCAGCCCGTGGAGGAGCCCCCGGTGGAGCAGGTGGATGTGGCCTGGAGGAGGCTGCAGCCCATGGAGAGCCCCCGCAGGAGCAGGCCCTGGGCCGGAGCTGCAGCCCGTGGAGAGGAGCCCACGCAGGAGCAGGGGGTCTGGGGGGAGCTGTCGCCCACATGTGGGGGACCCGTGCTGGAGCAGTTTGCTCCTGACGGATGGCCCCCGTGGTACGGAGCCATGTGGGAGCAGTTCTTGAAGAGCTGCTGCGTGTGGGCAGCTCCCGCAGGGTAACTTCGGGAAGGACGGCATCCTGTGGGAGGGACCCCACATGGAGCAGGGGCAGAGAGTGACCGTGGAGGAGCAGTGGATGACAAAGTGTCATGGACTGACTGCAGCCCCCATTCTCCAATGCTGCTGGTGGGGAGGAGGTAGAATAGGGTGGGTGGAAGCGGGGGCAGGAGGAGGGGGAAAGGTGTTTTTAGTTTGCTTTAAGTTTCTCACTGTTGTAATCTACTAGTGATAGACAATAAATTACATTAATCTCCCTATGCTGAGTCTGTTTTGCCCATGATGGTAACTGGCGAGGAATCTCCCTGACCTTATCTCAGCTCATATGCCCTTTTCCTTTGAGAAAGGGGAGTGAGAGAATATTTGTGGTGGAATTTAGCAGCCCAGCAGGGTAAATCTACCACATTGATAGTGTTGTAAGCCCTCAAGAGGTCTACAATGTTAGTGAAAAATCTGTCACCCAGTAGCAGCAGGATACTCTGCTAAGACCTGCACACTAAGAACAGTTTCCAGTTCTCAGTTAACAGCAAACATTGATCATGACCCAGAACACATTGATGTAAACCATGATGCCAATTCAACAATAAAAGTCTGGGTGAATCCTGTAGCTCCTTGCAGATGGCATATTTTTTTCCAACAGTTATTGGCTATTTTTAAGTGTAAGGAATTTATTACTTTAGACAGGAAGAGTTTTGGGGAATGGCAGGTGAAATCCCGGTAGAGATGAACAACAGAAACCAGAATTGTTCTGTTATGCTTTCTCCTTGCTCCATCCCCGTTGTCTTTCCCCACCCATGCATCTTGTGTGTTTTTATCATGCTCTTGCTTTTTGTGCAGGCAGCGACATGTAGCAGAATGTTTGTCATCTGCTTTCCAGTTCTATCTTATGGTCTTTCATGGATGACCTGGCCTTCAGTACTTCTAGAGAAATGTTTATGTGAGACTGTGGCTCCTGATGGTATTTTAACTGCTGATTTTCTTTGTTGTTCAAAGATTGTATGATGAACTAATTAAGCAGAAACATATACACTGAAACTTCAGAGGGACTGTTTGTTGCTCAGATATTATAGTATCATAGAATCATAGAATGGCTTGGGTTGAAAGGCATCCCATAGGCAGGGATGCCACCACCTAGATCAGGTTGGCCAAGGCCACATCCAGCCTGGCACTGAACACCTCCAGGGATGGGGTGTCCACAACTTCTCTTGGCAACCTGTTCCAGTGCCTCGTTACGTTTACAGTGAAGAATTTCCTCCTAATGTCTATTCTAAATCTATCCTCTTTTAGTTTAAGACCATTCCCCCTTGTCCTATCTTAATCTACCCAAGTAAAGAGTCCTTCTCCATCCTTTTAGACCCCTTTAAGTGATGAAAGGCCTTGAGTGCTTGAGGTGAGGCCACAAAAGCACAGAGCAGAGCAGGACAATAACTTCCCTCAACTGCTTAGCAATGCCTTGCTTGATACACCCCAGGGTACAGTCAGCCCTTTTGACTGTCAGGGCACACTGTTGACTCATATTCAACTTGCTGTCAGCCGTAGCTCCCAGATCCCTCTCAATGTCAATTATTTTCAGCAGGCTTTCCACCTATGTCTTCATTACACTCATTGAATCACTTCTTTTTTTTTTGTTACATCTTTTTCTTGTCTCTAAACAAATAATTTATTTTCCTGACTTTATTGACATTGTTTTGTTCTGCCTTGATTCATGTGTTTTGTGAGTTTTAAAAGTCAAAGTAAGATCTAAACTGAGTTAAGTTCATGTTATTATAACGACATCTTCACAAACAAAACAAAACAAAACATGAAAGCTGCTTGTTCCTGTCTGTTATCACCAATGGACAGCACAGTGTTCTTGCAGTCAGTTATTCCAGCACAGTATGGTTTATAGCTTAAAAACTGGATTATTAATTCATGAGTCACGATAGTGAATATAACTTTAAAGCTTTAAATATATATACTTATTATAATATACAAATATAAACCCAATAATTTTGCATCCATTGATTTCTAATGGCTTCACAAATGAGTAAAACTGAGCACGAATGCTAGCAGCCATAGGCCAAAACTGTAAGAGGAACCAGATGAAGATTAAACTATTTGTACAGTCATATTTGGGCCTTGTACTTGCTTCATTTAGTGTAGATATAGAATCCATTCTACTGCAATATAGTCTACAAATTACAGGAGCTGCTTGCATGAAGTTCCTTCTGAAATGCTTCCATCACCCCTCTAACAGTCTCGCAGAATCATAGAATAGCTTGGCTTGAAAGGGACCTTAAAGATCATCAACCCCCTCTGCCATGGGCCGGGGTGCCACCCTTTAGATCAGGTTGCCCAGGGGCTTGTCCAACCAGAGCCTCCATCAGCATCAGATCAGGACAGACTTGTAACTGGGCTTCCTAAACAATTCCAGAAGACTTATGAGATAAATAAGGCATCTACTTCATTTTACAGTGAAGTCCATATTTAAACGGAGTTATAATATAGATCTATGCAGAATTATGTCATGATCATCACCCTGCTGTAGGTGCTGCTTTTAAACACTTGCAGGTCCCTTTTTCTTCTCCTCACTCACATGCTGAGGAAACCAAGAATCCTTCCTCTACTGACATCTTCAGAGGGATACAGTCATTTTGTACTTACCTCCCTCTCATCACAACAATACTGTGAAATCTCGCAACCTACATACAACATGTCTCTGAGAAGGGCAAATGCCTTCATTTCATAGGCCATAACAGAAGTGCAGATTAAAGAGGAGATCAGTAAAGGAGGTTGGAGGTATTTGGTCTAAAATAAAAATACCACTGTAGAACCCCTCATGCTATTGTTTTTTACATCTTCAGACATTTCACTTCATTCACTACTGCCTTAGTTTACATGAAAAAGTTTTCAGATGCAGATGTTCTTGCCTGGGGGTGTCCAGAAGTTTTCACATTCATCCTCCAGTATGCAGCCCAAAAGCCAAACAGATAACATAATATGGTGGTTTTACCTTGCTGGGCAGCTGAACTCTGCCACAACCACTCTCTCACTCCCCCTCCTCAGAAGAAGAGGGTGAGAAGAAAATATGCTGGAAAGAAAAAAAGAAAAGGCTAACTGGTTGAGATAAGGATAATTTAATTAAAGGGAAAAGGAGGAGGGGAAAAACAAGTAAAGGCCATGTGGTAGCACAGAGAGAGAAAAATATATATTCTCTACTTCCAATCAAAGAGAGATGTTTGGCCACGTCCTGGGAAGCAGGGCTTCAATATATGTAGCACTTGTTTGGAAGGACAGACATTTTCATAACAAGATCCTCCTCTCTTCTTCCCCTTTCCCACCTTTTATTGCTGAGTATGACATCATATGGTATGGAATATCCCTTTAGTCGGTTTAGGTCAGCTGCCCTGGTGATGTCCCCTCCCCACCTCTTGTCCACTCCCAGCCTGCTGGCTCTGGGGGATTTTAGAGGGAGTCCTGATGTTGTGCCAGTATTGTGCAGCAATAGACACAACACTGGTGTGATACCAGTGCTGTTCTAGCTACAAGTGCAGAGCACAGCAGTATATGGGCTGTTGCAGGGAAAGTTGATTCCATCTCAGCCAGACACAGTACACATAAAAATACCTTGAGTAGCATAGTTCAATACACAAAGATAGGCGTTTTATGCTCCTGTTTTTATCCCTCCCCATCCATGCATCTTTTTTTGTTCCCCCAAAGAATTGTCATACCTAGCTTTGTACAATAACCAGCTAGTTACATTCATCTACATTCTGAGGGAACTGAGGGAATAATGAGAGGACACTGGCGGATATTCAGACCAGCAGTTCAGGGAATCGGCCTACATTAGCAATTGGCCTACGTTAGCTTTTCTGTTATTCTGGTATGTAAAAGCTTTCAACTACTCCTTTTGAAGCTTTTGGAGAAAGAAAGACCAAGGCATGGAGGCAGGAAGGTGGAAGGAAGGCAGGAAGGCAGACAAGAAAGAAAGAAAAAAGGAAAAAAAAAGAAAGAAAAGATTCACTAGACCAGAAAGAGGAAGGAAGAACTGAGATGAACATAAAAAACGGCACTCCCATTTCCTCCAGAACTCTACTTTTTGGGTTACTACAGAAAAGACATACAGTGCTTAACACAACTCATAACCAAGAATCAGATATTACTTTATTTGAAAGACATATCGTATAAATCTTGCTGCAGCAGAGTGCTTTCCATCCCTAAGGGAAGATAGCTCCCTTATTTTCCAATCCACTTTAGGTACAAAAGTTCACAGGAAGGTGATTCACAGGTATACTTTTGTATTGCCATTTTTATCAACTAATTCCATGTGCTTCAAAACAGCTGTATTTTAAAGTACCTAATTCTCCCCAGACCACATTCAGGGATTGAAGGTATGGAATTGAGAAACTTTGGTTTATGCTCCATGGCATGACTGGAGGTGATTAGAAAGATTCCCAATCTACATTTCTGACTAGATCTGGTCCTGACACCCAAAAAAGCTTACACAAAACTCCACAGATGAACAACACAGTCGTCTGTTTTCTGGACAGCCTTTGTCACGTAAAATATTTTATCCTCTTTCAAAAAATAATCATGAAGTATATTATTCTAAAAGGAGGGTGATTCAAATCTTCAGTAAGTCAAACTGCTTTTTACAATATTGCCACAAAAATGAAAGAGCTGGAAGCAAGTTAAAAGTTTTCCACTCAGGAAAAGCTATTCTTAGAAACAGGAGCATCATGTCAGCACCTGACATGAAACTGCCTCATTACCCAAGTGCATTCAAAATAATAATAATAAAAAGCCCGCCCTCTTTGCTAAACTATATTTTACTGCATGACGTCTTCTGATCAGATGTCAGAACTACAGTTATTATATATAGCCTGTCTATAATATCTGAATGATTCCCAGATCAGTGAGCATGTAGGACCACTGATGAGCTGCAGATAACTTTTTTATTGAGTCTTCAGCAGCCCTTGGAAAACTCTTTGACTCTTAGAATACTTTAAGAAAGTTATTAAGCTGGATCGTTGATGGACGTGATCTTTATGGCTCTAAATATTGAAAAGCAAAGAATTTATTTCCTGAGTTTGGAAGGATTTTTTTCTTTCTAAAAAACAAAACAAAACAAAACCAAAACAACAACAAAGAACCCTACAGAAATCAAAAGGACTGATGTTAAGAAAGTGATAAAAATTTTGTTGTCGTAACAACTGAGCTGACTGAGTAGAGAATCCAGAATAACCCAGTTAATTTTTCAGAGTGTGAGAAAACTTTTAGGGTCATTTTGTTCAACAGTCAAATAACAGTAAGTCAATACACACACACACACCAAAAAAAAAAAAAAGTGGAATAAACATATATGTTAAATCTGACATCCTAAATTCTAACTCATACAAAACTGATTTTGATATCTATTCTCAATGAAGTATTCTGGATTTTAAAGATATTATTCTGAGAGACTGCACAGAGTTGTTTTGGAATGAAAGTACAGGAAACCTGATACTTTGGTCCTGAGGTTACATTCAAGAATCATGTGCTGCCTCCACTGAAATCATTCACTGTTTTACCTATACAAAGGGTCTGGAACTTAATATTGACTCTGAGTTTTGCCCTGAGATAGTGTAAATTATCTTTACTTTACTGACTTCACTGTCACAAAGCAAATTTACCCTCGTAGAAATTGAGTTGTTAATCTTGTACCAAATCTTTGCTGAAAGGATAATAATAGAAACATTTGAATTCAACAGGATTCATTGATTTCCTGGAATGAAAACCTGCAGATATGCCTGCAGTTTTCATATAACAACTGTTGTCCTTTGCGACCCTTTTCCAGCTGAGAATTAGTCAAAATTCAGCAATCGGACTCCATGCCAATATCTCAGTTAACCAAGAATCCATCTTTAATGATAAACGAAAGATAAACTATGCTTATTTTTGTTCAGTAGACAATTTAGTAATATGTTAAACTGTTTTATGCTTAATTAATATATATGTTAAACGGTTTATAACTGCCATAAAGTATCCCATTTGCTGTATTTTATTTTCCCATGGTTACAAATGGGCATCATTTGCTATTGGGACTCTGCTGTGCTGCAGACAGAGTGGAGTGGATTTACAAGAGGGTTGTGGCAGCTTTTGCTTCTCCCTTAATGCTAGCCAGAACACACTTCATGCTATGCTACAAAGAGCAGCTAAGCTCTCTACAACAGTTTTATCCCTAGCATGGGTACCTGGAGGCACCCAGAGCTTTCTCTCTTTCTCTTATACACCTTGGCTTTCAGTTATTCACGACTTTTCCAAACAGTGATCATGCAGGCTGGGTATACTTTGCCACAGACGGAATTCTGATGAAGATGTTCTTAGTTTTTCTTACATAATCTGCTTCTATTTCAATAAGTCTGTCTGTGATTACAGTGGCAGCCAACAATACATAGTGACTCAATGAGCTACCACACAGATGACTCATCAGATCTGCTAAGGTGACTGCAAGGCCATCAAGGTAATACACATTATCCCTTTCATCATCCCAAATAAATAAATAAAAATCACTCACTTTCTGCAGTACCATATTTTTTTCATACCCTGAATCTGTTTCCACAAATCCTTCACTCACAAAAACATGGCATGCAATATTATTTATTTATTTATTTACTTATTCTGAATTATTTTGTTTCCAAAGACATACTTGTTACTTTAAATCCCAGTATTTCCCTCTGTGTGATCACTCATGCATCAACTCAGCTCACTTCATCCAGGGGAAATATTTTTTGACAAAATAAATGCCAATCTTTGGTGAAGGGGGAGGGGAAGCTTTTTGATACAAGTTTATTGTATATTCATCTACATGAATTGCAGGTGCATTTGCAGTACAAATATTCTTTACTAAGTTTACTACAGATGGCAAGAAAATAGCATCAACAGAAGAGTGAACCAGTCACTCACAGGATACCCTGTCAGACCTACAGGTTTCTGTCAGCCTAATGACAAGGTGAGTGATCACAGACAGCGCTTCTAATTTGCAGTTGATGCCGTCAAGACAGCACATACTTTGGGATTTTATCACCTTCTGGACAACAGTTTGAGGCGGGTGGATTCTCAGGCTTTTTAAAGTTATGACAGCAAAACACATTTATGGGGCATATGTAAACTTTAATTAGAAGGTTTAAGTAAAAAAATCAGGTTCATCCAGTGACTACCAAGTTGTGCTAGCAGAGGTATGAAAGGAAGTCGCACTTGATTTTCACAGCTTCTATGTATGTCAGTAGATACTATAATGCTGAACAAGAAACCAAAGCTCTCACACACACATACAGGAAAAAAAAATATTCACAAGCAAAAAAACATGGTTACTCCTGTTCCTTCCTGAGGCACTTCAAGTTCACCTGGCACTTAGCACACAGAAGTTGTCCCTTTCTCACTGGCCGAAAGGCACTGCTGGGAGAGAAGGAGTCATCTTCCTCTGTTTTGGAATGGTGTGGCAAGTTCTGAGACTGCCTACCAGAACCAATCCAGCAGGTTTATCATGGCAAACACCTCTGGGTATCAGGCTGAACTGAATTTTGCTTAAGCTTTCATGTGTCTTGGGTACTGACCTGATCAGGAGCTGGGACATTTCAGTCCATAATCAGACTATTCCTTGGGGTACCTAAAACTCTGGTAGTTATGAGGAGATCTAAATTCAAGAGTGATAAGAAATACAGATATAGATAGATATAGATATAGATATAGATATAGATGATATAGATATAGATATAGATAGATATATACACAACCATATTGTATATGGCTGATAGATCCTACCCCATCAGTAGGAAGAAGTCCTGATGCCAAGGAGTAAATTAGCTACCTCAGATAGGCATTCAGTTAAAGTTAACTTTCCAGAGAAGCATCTCTACCCTCCTGATAGGGAAGGGTAGGTGACTAGTTCATTTCAAATCTTTTTCTCCTTTCACTCTTTAGAGAGAAATACTAGATGATGGAATTAAATGATGGAACTAAATTCATAGATGCTTAAATTTCAGTGTGGTAATGCCTGCTCTAACCTTATAAGAAAATTTGTGCCTTAATCCTACTTTACATTTCTGAATTTTGATGGTTTATTTGAATTAACATTGATTTACTGGCAGATTTACTGACAGATACTTGATACAAATAGAGTGAAATCATGTTCCCTTTAGTGTACGTGACAGCATTGTCATTGCCTTTAGTAGGGACAAGTTTTTATGTATATCTTGGACTCACTTTTGCAGTACCAAAGCTATCAGCTTTTCCCTCATTATCTACTCAGTGATTGTCTTCTGTGATGACAGTGCTTCCCATTTACAAAACATTTTAGAAGTTTCCTAAATTAACATTTACATTGGCATGCCTGTTATTCTGTTTATGCACAATTGAAGATACTAATAGGTGAATTGGCACTGTAAAGCAGCTGTCAGTGGGGAATTTAGATGACAATTAGTATACATTTACTGCTTTAACAAGTTTTGAGGACATCTCACACAAATGCACATTTGTATGTGCAGCTGCTAGTCTAATAAACCAAGGACTTCATTAATTATTTTCCCAATCTAATTAGGGAACACAAACGCTTATTTTATCAACAGAATTCCAAGATAACTCAAAGCAGGACAGGTAGATTGAAAACACTGTAGAGTTAATTACTTTGACTTCACAAGGGCATCTGGCTTAATATGCTACGAGCAAACCAATCCAAAACACTGTATAGCTGATGTTGGTAATTATTATTGAATTTGCTATTAAACAGACTCAGTGTTGTACTACCACTTTATTCCATAGAGAAGCATGCACATAAAATCTTAAGTTGATAATATAAGATGACACTGACCTCTATCAGAGCACTTGTAGTTGGGTCTGATTTCTGAGAGGACAGATTAGCATTGGTTGGTGCTGGGATCTCAGCTGTGCCATCCACTGGTGCCATTCCACTACAGAAGGAACCAGCTCCATTGCCAACATTTATATCCATAAGCACTTGCATATTTCATATGAATGTTTTGAGATGGAATCGTAAACTGTTTGCGTTCTTTAGCAATCTAAAGGATGAACATTTAATTTAAACTCATCACCGTTGTTGTTTTCATGGTCAGCTAGGGAGAAACACTTCCAGAAGATATACACACATCATCGTAAGCTCTAGACTTCACTGGGAAAATATCACTCACTGGAGACACCTATATCTTAACACTGGCTGTAGAAGGAGCATATATGATTTGCTTAGGCTAGATGTCTAACTATTTGAGTGTTGGTGGATGAGAGGAATCCCTCTCTAAATGGACGAGCACAGAGGGCAGAGATACACATAATCTTTTTTTCAGTATTTTTAAAGGCAATTTTCCATAGTTATTAAACAATAAAACTTGCTGTTAAGACTATCTAAAGATAAGAATGATCAAGATTTTCTACATTAAGAAAGTATTTTCTACTATTTCACCTTAAGTATATGAATTAAAGCATTCAATGAATACTTTTTGGGATGTCAATAAATACGATTGGCACGTCTAAAATGAAATTTGCACTATTAAATTCAATTCTTCACATTATATATATATATATGTTAAGATATTTTTTAATGAAGTCCCATTGCCTCCATGCTTAGGAAAAGCTATGTAATATTCAACTGTGTGATTTAGTGTTACGTTTGTGTCATTGACTTGTTACACAAAAATAGATTTGGATTTGTCCAATATATAAAATTTTATATTGGCAAACTGAGTTTTGTTGTTTTGTAGCTTTGAGTACTTGTATTTGTAACTATGTTACTTTATTAACAGAATTTTGCTGTCTGATAAATCAAAAATATTGATGGCAGCTTTTATTACATAAATTGCAAAACAATGTAAGTACTTGTGGTTGGTTCTTAGATTACCTAGGGTAGAACTGTGATGAATATCAATCTCACGTGTAATTTCAATAGTATCTACATCACAGACCTTTGACATATTCAGTCGATTTAAAATTCCAACAAATGGGGTAAGGATGTTTTTTGCAATTAATTATCCTTTATTAAACTTTTATGTTTCAATCTTAACCTGAATTTATTCAGCTTAATTTTGTTTGAAAAATTAGATTTCATTATAGCTTTTTCTGTAGAAGTGTTAACCTTTATCACAAATCTTTCTCTCTTGAGGGGCTATGTTCTTGAATTAATTCAAAAATATTTATTTTCAATTCCATATCCAAAGGTCTGCTGCATCTTTTTTTTTTTTTTTTTAATGTTTACAAACTATAAAACTTGAATTTACAATGAAAGAAAATTGCCAGAAAAACAAACAAACAAACCAAAACTAAAAAACTGTGCCCATTTTTCTGAAGAAGCTGAACATCTTGTGAATACAGACTCCATTGTGTCAACAGAACTAGCTTCAGCACATGCTGCAAGGTATCCTGCTTGTTTTTTTCTTTTTTTTTTTTTTTTTACCTTTTGTGCTTTCATAAATTCCTATTCAAAATTCCTATCTTAAAATTCTCAGTACAGATAACAAATTAGTCATTTTGAGAATTATCAGTTTTTAGACTCAAAATTTAAATCCCATGTCTACATTTTAAACTATTTCCAGTTAATTACTGAATTACATTGAGTAATGGAAAAATGGAATCATCTTATAAATCACATATGATTATTAATTAATTAATTAATTAAAATAATAATTAAAAGAATATAAAATAATACGATAGCAAGACCTTACTTGCCAAAGTACTGGTGCAGATCACCCACTAAGTAGCTTATAAGCAAATCATAAAATACCTAGACAAAATTACAGGAGCCCATGATTCTTTATTTACACTTGAGCAAGACCAAAAACAATATCCAACAGGGGATGGAGCCATGGATTCATGTCATCTATGTCTGTATTTGCCACAATCCATTTTTTGTGTTTTATTATGGTATATGTTTGCTCATGGAGGCTATTTTCACCTGATATAACTTTCCTTCTATGATTTCCTTCTAGTGTCACTAATACATCTAGTAATCCTTCACATGCACAGCAGCCAACTCTGACCTGATACTTTCGTTTTATATGTGAATTTACTTGACAGTTATTAATGCTGACCTCTGGCGAGGTTTCCTCCTTTAATTAGATGGGATTTTATTCTCACTAAAACTTACAGCAGTAGGCTTTGACATTTTTCTTTTTTATATTTGGATTTCATAAGACAACTGTATCATTACTAGTATTTCCAACACTTACTTAATGTGGAAGAAAAAAAATCTGTTACCTTAACTACAGATTCAAAACCAACAGACACAGTGTTTGTGAGTGCACCTTCCAGTATTTCCTGATGGTGAAGCACATACAGCTTCACAGCAAGAAGCAAAGAATGCAGCAAGCAGCAAATGGCTAAAAGCCCAGAAATTCAGAAAACCTAAATTGGCTGAGATTTTGACATTCATTACATATTTTTTTTACAAATATCCTTGGAGAGAGGATGCCTTTCCTAGATATTAAAGTAGATATTTATAATATTTGATTCTTTATTTTTGTATAAATGAGACTTAAATCCATTAGGGTTATGGTGTTACCAAAAATAACCTGAGTGCAAATGTCTCCTCTGTTACTGAAAATTGTAATATTTTGTTTAGTTGTTTTCCTTGTGTGACAATAATCTGTAGGACTGATCACAGACAAGAGCAAAAGGAGCTATTTTTATTAACACAGGAAGGCTGTAAAGTGTGTAGTGTTGAAGACGACAAAAAAAAATCAACTCTCTCTGTGGGCCTATAGTTTATTTTTTTTCCTAATCTAATATGTAAAAAGTGGTTGGATTGTTCTTTTTATACTGCTGCTCAGTTAGAGTGAAATATATCTATATAACACAATTGGTTGCTCCAAAGAGGTCAAATTATCCAGGCTTTGATATCCACACATTGTCATAGTACTGTGTGTAGTTTTGTTAGATTTTCCTTGGGTATAACACCATGCTGACACAACTGCTTTGCTTCAGTTTCGCAGAACCAGCTCTACCGAACCTTATGTGAATTCCCTGGACTGCACACAACTCTGCATGATCTGCGGAGGGGGCCTGGCAGTGCCTGCTTGGCTCTGAAGACAACAGCAAAAAGTTGACATAGTTTTTAGACTGGCTATTTCATGTTTAGAAGCTGGAAAGTCTTACATGTTCAGCCGTAGTCCAGGTTTTTTCCAATTTTTCTTCAGGTTAGTGCTAAAATTCATTGAAACTTAAAGCAAGAATAAGTCCAAAGGGAAAAAAAAATATGTATATATATATATATATTCTAGTAAATGAACTTCATACAAAAAAAGTTACAGTGTAATCTTGTCCAATAGGCCATTGCTGCTAGCCACAAGTTTATACATAGTCATTGCCATCGCAGGGTGTTTGTCTACAGAGTCCATCCTTTCCTGCAACAGAAGGAATAAGTCCACCTGTGAAGGAATCTGTACAGCTTCTTGCCTGACTTTGGTGGCATGGTGTTACTGCAATATATATATATATATATATATATATACACATATATATATATATATTTAAGTTTATGAGCCAGCTACTTCCCAAATATCTAGAAGCACAAATATGACACATGCAAACATGTCCATGACTGCAGTCTAAAGCACAGGGCAGTATCCTATCAGTACCAACTGAGTCCTTACATGGCAAAATAGGTTTGACATACTGCCAGGATGCCAGCTGTATGGATTCTCAGCTAAATTTGACTTTTATTATCTCTTAGACATTTAAAGCACACATGATCCAAATTTTTTCTTCTTTTTGTTCAAAACTACAATGACAAAAAGCATATAAGAGTGAGAAAAAGCTTGAAAAGTGGAACAAGAAAATGGTATGAACTGAAGGATGTTGAATAGCATATCTATTTATTGCCTAGGAAAACTCAGTATAACTTTTACTGTTTTAATTCCAGTAAGAGAAGAGGGACATAGACTTAGTTCAGCACATCTGGCACAAAGATACAAGATAAAATAATTAACTGACAAACCTGTTCCTGTCCAAGTGTTACAGAAGAGAAGCAGAAAAGAAGTGGTGTGGGCATATCCACATGCAATTATGCCAGACTTATGAGAAGTATCCAAGTTTTCAAGAACAAGAGCTGTACAAATGATGAGGAATCTTACTTACTTTATGTATTTATTAACAAACCAAATAATGGTGCAATGAATAAGAGAGAAGTTCACAGTAACAGCTTTTCTTCTGTTGCCTGAGCATTTGGGGTTGAAAAGATAATAATAATAATATAAACCCACAATCCATCACAACAGTGGAATGTGTTCTGAAAAAAAATGTATCTAGTTTAACTGTTAACTGGAGTGTGTCAGTATCTCTCAGAGTTAATATAAAATTTCTGTAAAGAAAGAAGAAGCGTGCAGCAGGTGCACAATAAGAAAAAATCCTTTTGCTCTGTCTCAACAATCTCAGAAACTCTTCAGTACTGATGATTCTGCACAAAATTCAGGTGACGAGTGATAAAGGTAAAGCTGGCTGAATGAGCAGAAGATATGGCAGTGGATTAGCAATACAAAAGTCCAACAAGCACAAAGGCATATTAAAAGAAAGTGCTGAGGCATGCACTAAAAGCAATTCCACAACCCCATTAGCAATTAGAAGATATAGCAAAGCTCCTTGCTTCAGCAGGTTGGATACACAGCCATGTTAGATGTCTGTACAGAGTCCTCTGTATTTGGTGTTTTCAGCAGCTTAAACTCTGCTACATTGAATTACATTGAATTACATTTCATATACATGATCTTTTGATCCCTTTGTTTGGGGAGAAAAAAAAACATCATCATGCCATAGATGACAGACTCTCTTTTTAACAGGGAATGGCATCAGGGTTGTGTTGTTCTGTAAAATGATGGTAATGCAAATAGACCATCTCCTCTTTCAGTAGAGTTTATTCTTTCATTCAGAGTCCAGCACTGAAGGATGAAGCATGATGTAAAGATATAGGAGAGTTTTTTTTTTTTTTTTTCTATCTCTGTCACAGTGTTTCTGCACCAGTGAGGGAGGTTTTGTATTAAAATTTCCAACAACAAAATATCATGTGGTTTATGGTCTTCTTTGTTGTTTCCAGAGCTGCAGCAGTGCATCTCAAGATCTGAAGTACAATTTGTACTTTGAAAACACCCAGGGATTCAGTTCTTTATATCTAATTTTCCCCAATTGAAAACCAGAGATGTTACTTTTCCAATGAAATAATTGATTAAATCCTTAAGGATTAAGGAACAGAAATGACAAGCAAGAAAACACAAAGTGATTTTTTTTTTCTAGTATATGTGTTTCTATAAAATGAATGCCTCTAATATTTTATTTTATTTTATTTTATTTTATTTTATTTTAATTTTATTTTTATACTAAATGCAGACTAGTAAATTTCTTTCATGGCTTGATTATTAACTATTTTTATCTAAAAAAAAAAAAAAAGTATATTACTGTAAAGATAATACAAAGATTCCTGCTAAGAAGAAATCTAATTCTTGTTTTGCTAACATTGCCCTGAACTAACATCTCTAAAGTGTGTTACTGTATAAGGCAATAAAGACAATAAAAACAATAAAGTTTGCCCTATTTCAGATCAGAATTTTGCATGAAAAATGTAAGGTAAAAATTACTGCGTAGCATCAGATGGCTATTTCTCGCAGTCAAATTTTTCATCTGGGGTTCTATTTAGGCCTTTTTTTCTAGCAAGGAATTTAAACAGGAATGGCTGTGAAACAACACAGCAAATCCTAGGCAGCTGTATTTTATGAAAAAGGACCTGTTTGTACATTGAATGAAAGAGCTGGAGCTTAAAATGGGAATTCTTATTTAAACACTCTACACAAAATAATGATACCTTCAGTAGTGCCTCCTCGGCTAACATTTCTCTCAAGACAGTCCAAGTTTTTAGTTTCAAGGTGTGAGTTTGCAGAAATCATACTTAATTTTCAAATGGAAAGGCTCCATAATGGTTTTGGATACGACATGCACGACATTCACTTGATTTATTGTGTTACAGCTTTGGAGCTCTGTAACTCAGAATAAGAATGGAGAAAATATAGAAAATTTGAGTTTAACATGTTACCATTTATAAAAAATTAAGTACTGGATGTTTTTTGTGTAGATTTATTAAAGGTCAAAAGATGTTTAAAACATGCCATGCACTCAAAAAAAAAAAAGGCAAAAAAGCAAAGTTCTCTGTTAATTTAACTTATATTCAATACTTCTCAGCATAGTTATTTCACAACTTCTTTGATTTCATATTCTGCTGCATATGAATTTGTCAGATTAATGTAGTTCTCTTGACTACCATTTGTGCTAATTATTAAATTAGTACATACTGTTTCATATGCAGTTTTTTCCAAGTGCCGGTACGTCTTCAACTCCAATTTTGTACCAGAGAATTTTTAACAATGTTGCCAAGGCTCCATATAAAATATTTAATCATTGTAAGTATCAAAATAAAATTGATTCTCTGTTGGGCTGTTATTAGAATTAGTGCTTCTGAGCTGAAAGGAGATGCTACAGGACATATTTTCATAGTGAGCTAGATGGTATTTTAATCTTGCAGTCACACTGAGCATAATTGGAGACAGGTGGCTAAAGCTCCACATTGTACGTCAAAAATGTAATGCTCTCTCCATTCAGATATGCCTAATAAATTCTCAAATTCATCCTGTTCTTTTGCCAGCTGAACACCGCAAAACGGAAGGCAACATACATTGCAAATCCTATCTATTCATTTAGCTAAGTCCACATGGATTTCAGGTAGTTTAAGATTTCACAATGCATGATTACAGTATTGTGTATTATAGATATTTAGCCATAAACCACCACTATGACAATCTATTCTGACCTCCAGCTTTTCACAGGCCAGAGCATTTCAACCAGTAATTTTTGTAGTGGAAAGAATGAGTACTCCATCTTGCAGAACGAAAGCTTATTTGCTCAGAGGCAACGTTTTATAAAGTGGATAATAATTAAAAAATTAAGCATGTATAAGACTATACGTAAAAAGAATATGAAACTTCATACCTCTGGGATTTTAAACATCAAGAATACTATTTTAGACACATTATTATATAGCCACAGTCTGCAGGATTTTTTGTTGACAAGGATTTTGCATTGATTTGTCGTATGCAATGCTATGCATCTAACACTGCTCCCTGGCAAACAGCCTGAATCACTGTCAGGAAGACAATTCTTATGTCCTCAACTAAAAAATGTTTTATATTGGACATTTGGCTGAAGAAAATTTCATGTCCTGTAGAGCAGCATCAAGAAACATTTTGAGGTAACATTTGCCAGTTTTTGGACTCTGTAACTTGAATATTTTAAAGGTACTTAACAATGGAGACCATGCCCTGTGCATTATTGTTAGACTAATGCCATCTGTTTCTCATCACAGCCATCAGAGAGGCATAAAACTAGACTCAACTAATTTAAATTTCAGGCATGTGAAATATTATTTGCATTTTAAACTCCAGCATATTCATTTTCAGTCTTTCAATAATCCTGCTTCCTGGACTGGACATGTCCAGCACAACTGGGCATTTCTTTACCTGAATGTGAGACCTCTTCTAGGAAGTGTTTGTAGAACATGATAGCAAATGACCTTGTGATTGTGCTGTCTATAAAATGCAGTGCAAAGACCTAATTTTAAAGCAACTTAAGTATGCTGCTCCTGCATTTTATATTATAAACTGTGATTTAAGCACTGATCCTGAGGAAAAAAAAAGAATTCTTGAATTCAATTCAGGTTGAATTCTCCTTCAGCCTTGGAGGGGTTCAAACCCAGAATGCTTAAGTTACAGGTAAGAATTCTGACCAAAAGCCTATCATCTGGGTCTGGTGGGAACACTGGTAAAACCATTGAGATTGGATTATTGCCCAAACCTATGAGTAATATCCAAGGGTACAAGTTCTGCTTGGAGTTTCCCGTTCTAATGTTACAAGGTTTGCAGTATGAGCAGGGGGTAAGGCTATATTCAACTACCATTAGTTCACAGTTGTCCTATTGCAATTTTAATGTCTCCCTGGGAAGTAACTTTTTTTTTTTCTTTTTCCCTGTCTGCCACATATATTTTTTCAATATAACTGTCCATTTTCAGTGGGATGGAGGCAGGATAACCTTCTCCAACATTTTGTTCCAGAGTGGCCTGAAGAAAGCCTACCTGTTCAGAGCTGTGCAATTCAGTTTGTTCAGGGCTAACAAAGCTATTGTGCTCATCATTTCTTTCTTTCCAAGAAAACTCTCTAAGAAGTAATGAGTATATCTTCAACAAAAATAGCCACCACTTAAAACAGCAAGAACTTTCTAGTTCATACTGCTGAACTGCTAGCACAGTTTATGGCACAAATGTGGCCCATTCCAACTCATACCCTCCCAGAAAATATTTCATCACATCTCAGCGGGGAGGAGGGACCAAGAAGTTCCCCAGAAAGGCAGATTGGATGCATTGGCTGCCCGAATGCAAGCCATGCTATACCAGCTGTCTACCAAGGGATAGAGGTAGTCTGTGCTCTGTTTTCTTGCTATAATAATGCACACTGGGTGCTTACATCTGGGCAACAGCTCTCTTTAAGGGGTGCAATATCCAGAATTTCAGATGTGTAATTTTAATTAGTCTATATCTGTGGTATGTCTAGCACAAGTTCAGTCCAGGTTCCATGAAGTAGGATGATCTTGTGTCAGGCCTGGAAGGCATTGTGTCCTCCTATATTATACTGCTGACAAAAATCCTCGCTCAAGTCCTTTTATGTTGAGAAATGATGATTAGCACCAATTATCTGAAATTGGTGGATTCATGTACTGATTAAAACACTGCTCAGTATATGTCTAATGAAAGCCCGCTTCAGCAAATTGACTAAAGCAATCTTTTCAGGCTTCCTAAGGATTTACAGTGAAACAAACAAACAAAAAACAATTAGTTTTAACCCTCAATGAAGGCTTTTCCTCTATCTAAAATCTCGCTTGCTCACAGTGAGTAATATATGCAATAATAAATACATAGATAGCTCCTTACTAAATTTATTTAAAGGATGTTTACATATCCTCAATTTATCAGTTGCATAAGGACTCAACATTTTCATAACATATGCACACAAACAATTTCTAAAGAAGACATACGATATTTATCTTCTGAGAGGTCAAAACTGAGGCTAAGTAGCTGCTAATGTTATTATTTTTTCTTTAAAATGAAAAATACCTAATATATAATTATTTTATTATTATTATTAACTTGGCAATTAAAACTTGCTGAGATGTAAAAAATGTATTTTATCTCCTAGACAAACTAAACATGATCTTGTTGGTCTTTGGAGCTCTAGGAGAAACAGAGCAACAACTTGTTGCTAATCTGCCAGCCATCAAGTATGTCACACATCGATGCTAGGTCTGCCTATGTATTCCTGTTCTACCTCTGGACACTGCTGTCCTCACTTGATGAAAACCAACAGATAAAGTGGATCAAACAGTTGAGGAAGACTCTTAGAATCTCTTTAAATTCCTTAAGAATCTTAAGATTCTAAAGATTCCTTTAGAGAAGGAATTCTGCCCACACTGATTTATATTCTTTAATTTAGTTACCCTCTATTGAATTTACCATATTGAATGAACATTTGTGTCAATGACATATGTAAATAGTGTATTTCCTATAAAAAATAAATGTCGTTTTTTTCATACATATAAAAAAAAAGAAAAGACAAGGATATCAAAGCCAAACAAGAGATGAAAATTAGGTACTTCTGTTTTCTTGTCAAATGTTGATGTAAATATATTCCATCAAAACACATGCTCATTTTAAACTTGGCAGGACTGTATTTTGATTAAAGAAATGCAGCATCAAATAAATATTCAGCATATCTAGTTGAAAATATAGTAGTATTAAATTGCCCATTTGCCTTCAACTGTGTCAATCATAGTATACAACTAGTTCACTATGTCTATTTAAGAACAGAAAACTTATGGAAAGATGATTTTTCTTCATCTTTTCTGTTTTGTACCCCTAAAGACAGAGAAGGACATGTTATTTTCTTTTGAAAAAATGAAAATAAAGGGAAAGTTTCCATTTCAAAGCTTATTCTTAACTTAGGAATGCTTTTTTTTTTTTTTTTTAATATATATATTTTTTACGGTACAGATGCACTGCAGCAATACAGTGAATACACCTTTATACCTTTCATTCCTCATTCTGCACTTTATTGAATATTTCAAAATTTTAAACCACTGTTATTGTCTTTTGATCTAACTGTTCATGTGAGAATATAAATCCAAAATAAAATTCTTTTGTGAATATAGGCCATAAACTCTTATTCTCTCCTAAAGAGGTACAAAGGTCCCTGCTTATAAAATACAAGCATAATTTTGACCACTTTCCTTATCATGACTTTAAAATCTTCCATTTAAATTCTTAAGAATGATTTAAGACATTAGCACTGATCCACATCTTCTAATTTTTTAGTGCTATGGGTGCATAGGGTGCAATAGTATTACTAAGTACCTCTCCACTCCCTCCCCTGCAGAGAGTCATGTTTAGTTAATTCTCCAGCAGTGTCACTAGATGATCATTTTGATAAGTCTTGTAGTCCAGAGAGACCCATAGCCAATTTTTTTTCACATCTGAGCTTTTTTCATAGCTGCAAATAATGCTGGTAGGACCCTAACACAGCTTAGACATAAATAGCTTCCATAGATAATATTTTAATCTTTAATGCTGATGGACATGAAACAGGCAGAACATTACACTCTGCACATTTTGCATCCATGCAAATTTCTTCATAATTTCCGATTATTTTATGTTGTTAGGTAACACTAATTCAGAGTTTAACTTTCACTTTAAAATTTCAGTATTGACCAGATAAGTTGTGCATGCCCCATCTCTGGAGGTGTTCAAGGCCAGGTTTTACAGCTCCCTGGGCAACCTGATTTAGAGGGTGGCATCCCTGCCCATGGCAGGGGGGTTGGAACTAGATGGTCTTAAGGTCTCTTCCAACCCAAGCCATTCTATAATTCTGTGATTCTATGATTTGCCAACTCTTCAGCAAATCCCTTCTCACTTCCCTTTGTGATGTGATAGTACCTGTGCCAGTTACAGAAAATGTTTGAGAGGAACAGCAGTGTCAGATATATGGTTTCATTATACCACCTGGGAAGAAAAAAAAAAAAAACAACAACAAAAAGAAAAAACACAGAGCTCAGCTTCAGCCAGAACAAGAACAGCTTCAGCCAGAACAAGAACAGCTTCAGCTAAATGTTGGGAGTAAACTGCAGGATCATGGATTCATTTATTAGGAGATGCTAAGAAAACTAGTCAAATATCTAGGGATTTAAAACAAAGAATATATATTTTTTTATTTTTATTTATTTATTTATTTTTCAGTCCTTTGATTTTTAGGAAGGCCTCTTTCTTTGTTAAGTACTAGAACTCCTAATATAAAATCCTTACCTATGTAAAGGAAATTAATAAAATTTTATGTATTATTATTATTATTATTTTAAATTATATTTGAAGCCTTTCAGGAAATAAACCCTCCATGGAACTGTCAAAATCTCCAGTTTCTCTTATTGAAATAAATAAGCAGTCCTACCACATGAGTAATATAAATGGAGTTTAATACAAAAGACAAACAAACAAACAAACAAACAAGCAAGCAAACCAAAAAAAACACCCACAGTTGAGGGACAGGGACTGATTAGATGCAATTTCCTCAAGGTGGTAACTTAAGCCTAAGGTGCAATAAAATACAATGTACATTATTACCATTTTTTTTCTTTCTAATTTTGAAGTGTCTAACGTAGTCTGTCTGACTCATTCATTGTTTTGAAACAGAATTATATTGACAAAGATAGAGCCCTTGGTGGATGTAATCAAATTACAAATCAAAAGAGTTTGTGGAGTTTCCCTCCTTAGAGATCTTCAAAAACTGCCTGGACATGGTCCTGGATAAATACCTCTAAGTGTCCGTGCTTGAAAAAAAAATAAATAAAAATAACCTGTGCATGTGTAAATGTAGTGCCAATTTTAAGTCTTCAAATCTTTTTCTTCAGGATGTGAGCAATTCTCTTCAAGATGAATCAGACAGAGAAACTAATGTTAAGAAGAGAAATATTTGAACATCAAAGAAAGTTAAATCTATAGTCAAGAATACTCAAAGTAAATTGATCAGAAATCTGTTCTACAGTCTCTGAGCAAAGTATAATTTGCCCTAAATTATCCCAAACAATTTCATGAAAATAAGAAGCAATTCTGATATGACTTTAATACAATCTATACTACCTAGACATTAAATTCTACTTTTCTTTAAAAAAGCAATGTGTTTTCTTAATTATATTTCAAATAACTATTTAAAATTGTATCTCTTCCATGGTGATATAGACTATAAATTTGATATAAGTGCATATAGCCTATGCTAACAAAAATTTTGAAAGTTGAAACAAAAGCATAACTATCACAATCTAAAACAAAGTAAAAAAAAAAAAAAACGGCAAAAATAAGAGCTTAATTACTGCTAATTCTAATAATAACATCGATATAATAATGTAATTTACTTCCGAAAACACAAATCAGCCACATCCGCATATATGTTTAAGAGTTAAATTTCTATAATATATAGAGATATTGGTAGCTAAAACAAGACCAACAACAATCAAATCAGGTTTTCATTGACTGCATTCATATAAACTTATAGAGATTCTTCATTTACATAACTGGAAAAAGCTGTCTCAAACTGAAGTTCACAAGAACTTTAAAAACAAACTGGCAAAAAGTAGGCCACCAGCACCTGCTCATCCATGAATTTTAACTAAAATAGTAACTCTTATATGAGAAATGTTGCTGTAACCATAGAATCATAGTATCATAGAATCAGCCCCACAATAGAAATGATGCTCATGTCTTTCAGTACTCCTGAGTAGCCCAAGTAACTGCAGACCAGGGACCTCTGATTTCAATTAATGCAATTAGGTGCAAGGGCACACAGAACAGAGTGCAGAAAAATTTGGATTATTTGATAAGGCGCTACAATTACAATGGAGTTTTAAACAAAAAGGTAAAGATGTTTCTGGCTTTTCCCATTCTTAGGACACCATCAGCCCTGATTGTTCCTGCCCAGCCCCTGTATCAGAGAGCAGGGCTATAGTAGCTTTACTCAGTTATTGTAACACCAAACAAATATCTTAATTATCCTGCCCCCTTAATTTTTGCTGCCTGCTACTCTTTGCAGGACTGCTCTGTCAAGCGCAGTGCCAGTACAGTCCTGTTGGCCTGAACTCAATCTGCTCCTGATGCTTGGTCTTTTTTAAAATACACTGACTTCCTGAGAGTGATCACATTGCACTGCTCCAGCCAGGTCTTCACTTGAAAATCAGACTGGCCTGTTGCAAATAGTGAGAAATATTGAAATCCTACCTCTCTTTCCATCTGATCTTAATGCATTCAAATAAAGAAGTTCCTGGGGAAAGTTCTTGATTTAAAAGATTGGCAGATGTTGCTGGAAAAGGTGGAGACAGTAGCTCAGAGCCAATTGCTCCCTAAAAGTAAGATATAATTTTAGAATATAGCTCTTAGCAAGTTAAGGTGATAACCTCCAGGCCACGACTGGATATGCATTTACTTCTTCCTGAATCTATATTCAGTTTTTAAGATAAAAGATGTTTTCTAAGTGTAAAATAGAAAAATTTTAAAAAATATAAGATCAAAAGTGTTGAGAATACCATGGAGCATTAGAAAACCAGGATTACCAAAAATTTAAAACAGTCAGTGAAGCAAAATGCAGCCTGATTACAGTTAGAAATAAGAAGAAAGAATATTTGCCATTTTTATTAATAGGATAGATCAAATAAAGTCTTTGTGCAACTGAAATGAAATTTGTTTTCACAGACCCACCAAATACCAGGATAAATCATAGTTAAAACTCTCATGACAGTTTTCTTCATTTGTTTGAGCAAAGAGAAGAATACAACAGCTGTGTTATCAAATTTATCATCTGGCAATCTATAATATACTCAGATTTCTGAAGAAAGTGTGCATCTCTCCATTAATTTTAATTAAATATTTGCTTGATCTTAACTTCATTATATAACAATTAGAGGTCAGTCTGAGATAATGAAAGGTAATTTTGGTTGCCACTTTTGTATTTGAGGGAAGGAAGTAATTTCATAAATCTAGCAGCATAGGACATAGTTTTGGACTTTAATGAGAATAGAACTAACCTTTAGCTTTACATGCCTCTTGAGCAAAATTTAGATGGTAACTGATTAATATTAATTTTCACAGCTTTGGTTAGCTGCAGAAAACTGCATAGTGCAAGACTACTGCTTATATTTGAAGTGACACAAAGGAGCAGGGGTTTGGAGGTGGCTACTCCTCCAAGGAGTGAACTCATCAAGTTGCACGTATGCTGCCAGCAGAAATTAAAAAATCCAGCCTTCCGTTGCTAATTGATGTTGCCCTCTCCTCCTTCTCCTCACTGCCCTTTTGCATCCTGCTGCCTTTTCTGACCTGAGCACTGAACTGTTTATACCAGAATGCCTTTGACTGGTTCTGTCAGAGGAGGCTTAAAAAAAAGTCTTTGCTAGCTCAGCTCATTTTGACTTCAGCAGGAGAAGGGGGGTAATTACAGTGGGTCTGGGTGAGGACAGTAATTTGTCAGGCTGCTGGGACTAATTGGGGGTCTCCCCCAGCAGGCACTTCCTTGTGCTAAGCCTGAAGACTCTTTTATTTTTCCTTTTTTTAAAAATTTATTTATTTTTTATTATTATTTTTTTTTTAATAGGAAGGCAAAAAGTTCCAGAAATAGATTTTTCCTGCTCCAAAAGGTCCCCAGAAAAAATATATTCAGGTTCATTGCAATTACCTGTATGAAAACATGCACTGTCAATCAGCTCCGCTTTTGTAAATCAGGATAATTTTCTATAAATAATGTAGATGTTTTCATAACTAAATCCTGGATAATACCATAAAACTGGCACTAAGCATAATTCTGCAGAGTCTCAGACCTTCCTTACAAGAGGTTTCATGCCAGTAATATACTCCATCCTAAAACCCATAGAAAAAAAGATATTTTTAAATTTTTACTAAAAGTTGAAAGATAATGAGAATGCACAAGACTTTACAGAAGATACTACAGAATTATCAAGAAGGAATAATTACAACAATATCCAGTCACTGGTTTATCAAAAACGTATAACTTGAGTGATGTGACCTTCAGGAGTTCACAGAGCTGCAAGAGGAAAAAAAAAAAAAAAAAAAGTATAGTTCTGGAAGTGCACTATTTATTTCTTTCACATAAATCAAAGAGAATTGATTTCATCCCTGCCACCTTGTAACTTCTCTGTCTTGGGGAAAACAACACACAATTCAAACACAGAAAAGTAGGAGAAGCATGAACCAGGTTAGCAAACTTTATATAATGCAGTAAAAGAGAGAAGCAGAGAAGAAAGAGAGGACATAAATACAAAGATTTTAGACCTCTTTGATTTTATTGTTAAATAACATGTTATGAAATATAACATTGAAAAGAAAATAATGGAAGAAAGGAGTTGGGGGAGGAGGATTTTCTACGTGGCTGATTGAAAGAGGCATCTTTCATTGTAATCTTCTCACTCTGATTATGCTGGAGACTAAAAGTATCCTTCTAAATGCTTTCTGGTTGTAAATAATTTCCATGTTCCACACCATTTTTATTCTTTCCTTAAGGTATATTTAACCTAGAAACAAAAATAGTCTCAGACATACTGGCCTTATTTTGATGAAGTTCAGTATGTGTTCTCTGTGTCTCAGACTCAAACCACATCCTTCAAGGATTTCCTGATAAGGGATATTTACCTGGATTGGGGGCCTGGTGAGCCTTTTCTCTTTGTCAATGAAGCATGTGTGGTGGTTGTATGCTGGCCTCATTTCCCAGGTGGTGCATCAGGATGTTCCTTCGGGCTCTTACGCTGTTGAGAAGCACTTGTGTCTGTTTAAGGACCCTCTGCATTAAGTGTGGTGAACAGAAATCCACAGAAGGTGTTTTGCGGAGTGTCAGACAGGAGGACAATCGTCTGTCCAAACCAAGGATCCATAATGTGGATATCGTCAGTCAGCTGAGAGTTGAAGGATGATCATCTCATTCCAAAGCACATATCTATGAGAGGAATCACTTTTTCAAGAGAACTAGCTAACATGTGTTTGTCAATAACATGTACGTCATGGGGTGGGCCTACATGGGGTAGGCCCAGGAATGAGTTGCCCCTCACCTAACCTCAGACATCTGCTAGGTTGGATGAATCACCATCAGAAATGTGTTTCTCTACACTGACTTTAAAGGTAAATCTGTTAGGACTTTGACATGCAATAGCAAATAATTATTTGTTTATAGGAACTTTATAGATTTTTACGGGCTAACTGGTAATTTGAACAGTGAAAAGAATAATTAAAACTAAGATTGAAAAAAAACACACACACACACACAAACAAACAAACAAACAAAAAACCAGAAATGCTCAGTCACTGTTTTGAATTATTTATCAGTCACGAATCTCTCCTTTACCCTTTGCTCTCAAATACACATAGGCCCTTTACTTAAAAAAAAATAATAATATAAAAATGGCAGTCCTGCTCTCAAATGTAGTAGCTGAGAAGTGCAGGTGGTGGAAGTGGATATGTTAAGTGGCTATGTTTTGCTTCATATTTGCAGCACCTTCAAACTCTAATGGTAAATATTAAAATTTTCAAAAATTTTATTTCTTCTAAGGCAGAAGGGAACATTAAAATACACATTTAGAATAAATGAACCAAAAAGCCTTCAGACCTACTGTGGACCTTCTAAATGATTAGTTTTCCTGGCCTTCAAAGCACTGACTTTCAATTTATTGAAATGCTAATGAAAATTTGATTACAATATAAAATATCATTTTTCCTCTAGCACATTATTAATGCAGTTTCAGAGATTAATGTTGCAGCAAGAACGCTTCGTTTTTCATTAATCTACTAGTTCACTGATGAATTTACTTATAAATCTCTCCCTTCATCCAGTTTATATCTCATTGCTCCACCAAATTTTATGAGAGCAGAAGTATATTACTGCAATTAAAATATCAATAAAACAATCCATAAGGCCATTTTCACTATCTTTTATACCATGCTGGCAAGATATGAGGATTAAAGTGAGCATGGGCCCATTTATGATTTAGCTGCACAAGGTAAATCCAGCCACAGTGTTTGAACAGAAAGATTCAGTAAGATTAATAAAAAACCTGGACCAAAAGTAAAATGAAGGCTGAATCCCATTAATAATTAAATTAATTTTATCTAATTTCATACCCCTTTATTCCTCCTTCTTTCCTGTCACTGGTAGGCCAAGTATTGAGAGCTAATTTTGTTGCCATTTCTGCATTGCCTCTTGCACTGAAATCACCATCGTAGCATCTGAGTTCCTATAGCTCTTTAAGCAACCTAGCTACCATTTGCAGCACATTTTCTTCTCTCACTCTTTCAAGTTAGAAGAAATGTATCTGTGAGGGTGCTTTATTCTAGAAACATGCAAAAGAAGGAAGATATTTTTCCCTATGCTTGGTGCAAATATAAATTGGAGGCATTCAGAGTTATTATTATTATAAATCCTGCCTGAGAATTGGCAACCTCAGTGCAGGTTGATAAAGGTTTTAGCTGTCTCACATGTCCTCAGAGTGGGCTTGGGAAAAGCATGTTACTTTTTGTTAGATCTGTTCTAGTGTTTTCTTCCCTGTAATGAGGTCTGATTTCTCACTTTATCACTTCCTGCAGTGAAAGCTGTTTAAAGCCTCAGGTGGCCTATGGGGGAGATGAGGAGAAGGACTGTTTATGAGCAATTGGTTGTTGACCAAGACTCATAACAACATATAATTCACCAAATTCCTCAACTTGTTCTGTGGGTAGAGTGTCTTTTAACAGCTATTGATACTTGACTGTTCCCCACTCTGTGACCAAGAGCTAATGTGAGATACACATACACAGGTCTAAATATCCTGAGTTCAATCTGTTGCAGATTTAGCAAAACTCGCTATACTGTCAGTAAATCCTGGGTAGTGGACTACAAGGTACATGTTTATAGCATGCAAAGCATGCCCTTTGGTTGCAGTTTTGTAATAACCATGTATACACAATATCGCTCATAGGTTCTGAATTTAATATTTTCCTGCATGTGTCAGTAGACAGATAAGTAATATCCTGATATAACTCAATTTGAAGTCTGTAGATGTGTATGAGGGATGCACTGGGAAGGTAAAAGATATTTGACAGAGTTATATACTGTGTCTGTCTTCAAAATCAGAAAATTGAAAGGTTTATCCTAGTTATAGTTTCTAATAGTAAAGAATTAAGAGCATATGCTTTTCAATTGCATTGTCTAATATTCTATCTTTTAAATTCTTGGTGGATAGTTCTTTTCATCTACTCCTGCTAATTTGCAGTTCAAGATAATGCAAAATTCTAAAGGGCTTCATGTTTTAGCAACAGAAAAAAACAAACAAATGAAAAAAAAAACCAAAAACCTTTAACCTTTTTAAGTTGTTCAAAGATCTTTCTTTTTAGCAACCAATAAATGGTCCCACTGATGCACCAAATTTGCCCTTCACCAACTTTCAAAGTTCTGATTTAGGTTTTTGCAGACGTGTTGAAACTCTCACTAATCTGTGAGATTAACAAGTCATTTTGCTGCTAACAACCGTAGAAAATTATTTATGCTGCTATTATCTGTGAGAGAGAGCATATTGCCAAGGTTAAATGCTGAGACATGGAGTTACTGCAGAGAGCATTACCGACTTGCTTTTTAAATGTAAATCTCTCATAAAGGAAGGATGAATTACTGTGCAGCTTTTAATTCTCATTTACTTTAAAATGCTTTGAAAGTATGTGTGTATTCTGTTGTATTTTTTTTCCTCCTCTTCCCTTTCTATTCCTTGTTCTTAGGTGCTTGCCATGTGCAGTATTTTTCAGTCACGACTTCTGGCTTGCATCCAGAAAACTTGTATTCAGCAACTTTGAATTTGATAAGATTGCTTGGTTATCTGAAGCCAGGCACATGGTTGTTCATGTAGGCAGCCCAAATAGCCAAGGGATACATGGGGATGAAAGGAAAAGAAATTCTGCCTCATTCCACAGTGTAGTGATGGACCTGCTTTAAACTTACAGTGTTGCATGCCTGGCAGTCCCTTTGTCCCCTCCATGGACATGGAGGATATAGCATTGCATATTGTTCCATTAACTTTTTTGGCCTCTCTTTGTATGACTGTATTCAGCTAACAAACCTAGAGTCTACCATTGGTATCTCCTGCAGTTTCTGCACACAAAAAAGTAAGATGTGTTTCTATAAAACACATTTTATTTTCCCTTTCACCATAACTTTCTGAGTCATGTCCCAAAGCATTATTCTTTGCATTAGAAACAAGTAGTGGAAACTAGTGAGTTTTTTTCCTGTGCTAATTAGATCCTAGAGAATATGTAAATGTCTTTTGAATTACCCTCTGCAATTTTGCCATAATAACTACACTGATTTTGAAATTAGAGTAGAAAACAGCAGATCAAGACAAATTAGTAATGAAATCAGATAAATGGGCAAGTCAAGCTGGATTATCAGAGGCCTGATATAATTCAAAATCTTATTTTAATGAAGCTGGAAATAGCGATGAAAGAATCTGACAGGGTGTTGAAGTTTAAGAAAAAAATCTGTTAGATGTTTAATAACCCATCCCAAAATCTACTTCCTCAGAGTGACCAACAACAATAGTTTGCAGGAGATATTGCAGGAGATGCAGTTTTAAAACTGAGGGTAATATGTAAAGCAAATGAATTCTGCAGAGAAAAACAGAAAATAAGTAACACATAGCCTTTACTTTTGAGTGATGAAGTAGAAGATATTCACACCAAACTTAGCAGCTCCTCCTAGACAACAGAAGGGCATGCAAGTAGATGAGCAGATCAAAAGAATGGGTCCTTCTAGTCTGCTAAGTACACTCCAAAGCTCTGCTGAGTTCATCTCTTAATTGAAGCTCAAATTGTAGACTGGCAGCAGCACGTCACTTGCTGACATATAGCTGTTACTGTATTTAATTGATAGATGTCTGTCAATAAGTTAATTCCAACAGCACTTTCCACAATGTCTCTAGCAAGAATGTCAGCTTTCTGTCAACAGTGTAACTGCAGGAATGGCACACATTTGTTAATTCTGGCAGTGCTGCACATGCTGGGAAAATCTGAAATGCTCGATCCCATCTGGTTCTCCAGTTAAGTAAGAATGGGGTGAGACAATACTTTGATGACAGACTTTTACAAAGAATTTAGGGCCTTCAGCACAGTTGTGTGAGCTACTCTGTTGATATTCTTTTTTTTTGGAGTCAGTAACAGATGTGTAATGAAATAGCAGGGTTTATTTTGTCTGGTCAATCTGTGCACAAAAACCCCTCTGCAATCTTGTTTCAGAGATGCAACAGTGGAGACACCCTCAGCTTTATAATACCCATCAGCTTTGCTGCATGAAAAAGCACCATGATGATAAAACTAAAATGCAGTTTCATCAAGAGAATTACCTGCAGAGAGGCACAAGTTCTCTCCCACAGGCTGCCTCTCAGGTCTTTTGCTCTCCAACATCTTGTGCTATTCATCTAAGTAACTAACACATGGTCACATCCTGGATAACCATTAAAACAACATAGCTTTCTTCATTATGTCAATGCCTGTTCATTGCCAACATGCTTGGCAATGAAATGTACTGATTCTCAAAGCTTTTAATCATACTGTTTTCAGAAATGAAAAGGAGTTATATCTTCAATTCGAGGTCAGTCAGCTTTCAGTTGTTATGAACTCCTGCCCTGGTTTCAGCTGGGATAGAGTTAATTTTCTTCCTAGTAGCTGGTATGGTGCTTTGCTTTGAATTTAGAATGATAATAGTGCTGATAACATGCTGATGTTTTAGTTGTTGCTGAGTAGTGCTTACACTAAGTCAAGGCCTTTTCATCTGCTCATACCACCCTGCCAGTGAGGAGGTTGGAGGTGCACAAGGAGCTGGGAGGGGACTCATCCAGGACAGCTGGCCCAAACTAATCATAGGAATATTCTGTACCATGTGGTGTCATGCAGAACAATAAACTGATGGGGGAAGGCTGCCTGGGAGGGTGCTGAGCATTGGTCAGTGGGTGGTGATCAATTTCATTGTGCATCACTTGCTTTCTATATTCTTTTGTTATTATTATTATTATTACTAGTACTATTATTATTATTATCCCTTCCTTTATGTTCTATTAAACTGTCTATATCTCAACCCATGAATTTTTATTCTTTTTATTATTCTCTCCCTCATCCCACTGGGATTGGAGGGGAGTGAGCAAACTTCTGTGTGGTGCCTAGCTGCCTGCTGGGTTAAACCACAATTCCCTACCTATATTAGCTCAACATTTGCTTGCTAGGTAGGGTTGAATGTTGAACTTCACATTGAGCCAGTGGAGCTGAGGCTTGCCAAGTTCCTTGTGGAAGCAGACTAATAATATATGACATTTAATCATATATTGTAATGATATGGTTATATGAATCTCCCAGGGTTCCTCTCATCCCAGTCTGATAGAAGGGAGGCTGCTGCTGGTCCATGTTCCCTATCTGCTAGAAGTGAGGTTGAACATGTATTCCCAAATGGTGCATGCCCACACAGACATACACCCAGTGCACACATGGCCAAGCATACAGGTCAGCACTGAGGTCAGCGTGGTACGAGCACCCACACAGATACCCATGGTGCTCACAGACATCAGCATCACAGACAACCACCTCCCGTTCTTCCTCCCAAGAAGACTGGGATTGGAGTCAGAGCATGTACACCCCCTCAGTCTTGGTTCGCAAGCAAACCCATATCTTTGGTATACTTGAGTGCTAACACAGACTTTAAATCCATCCAATTTCTGTGGCCCGTTTCCACACCCAGACTCAGGCCTTGGGTCTTTCTCTGTGTGGATGTCTTCCTACCCACCAGCTAGTCCAACATGAAGTTCATTAGTTGTTTGTACACACAGGCTCAGAATAGGGATTTACTGTCACAGAAAATAGAATGGATTTAATAAGAAATTAATGCATTTTCAGTTTTGATTCGTATTAGTTTTATTAATAAAATCTCCTATATGAATTTTTTATTTTTATAATCATAATACATATAAAATGCATGTCTGTAAAACTTATGTCTTGGCTTCCATAAACAAACAAACAAACAAACCAAACATACAAACAAACAAAAAACAGCTGGAATATGATACATATATAAGCCTGCACAATTTCAACATGTAAAGAGTAAAATAATGTATGAATTTAGAAAGTCAAGCAGAAGATAGCAATACAGGTGACTGCTATATATCAAAACACTCTTATGACTACTGTATATCACCTTGAATTGCTCCTTTCCTTACACACTAATTATGCAGTAACAGCAAAATTTGTATACGATAGAAAGGCAATCTTATTTTATCTTGCAAGCCTGACTAATCAGTCAACTTGCTTTAAGAGTGTCTTAATTCAAAAATCCTTCAACATTTATTTATTTATTTATTTATTTATGCAGTGTATCCCAATTCAGAGAAAAAAAGACTGCAATGAAATCCCCAGTGAATAATTGATATACTCACATGCATTTAGGTCAATGAAAACTAATCCTATCACTCTGTAGAATTTATGCTGACATAAAAAAGTTGTCTAAATTTAGCTGAATCATTTAATCAGGTATTCCTTTTTATTCCTACATTAGATATAAGTGAACCCAGGCATTTAAAAAATGTTTTTCTTTTTTTCAGAGACATCTCTTGAATTTCATGCTTAATATTTTTGTTTGATAACAGCTGTCAGATTTCCACAGATTAGGTACATTCTTTAGAGGGTAATACATACGTTCTCCTTAGAAGGAAAGAAATATTTTCTACAGGGCAGAAATGATGCCATCTAAATAATGGCTTTTAAATTTTCGTTCAGCATCAGGCTTCTATGTCAGAATTCAGATGAAAAAATTAAAACATCTAAATTTAGTTCTGTGTGTATACGAATCAGTAGGCATGCCACTTATCCAAATCTCTATGAAGTCAATAGATCACAGAATCAGAATCACAGAATCACAGAATCATCTAGGTTGGAAGAGACCTCCAAGATCATCTAGTCCAACCTCTGCCCTAACACTAACAAGTCCTCCACTAAACCATATCACTAAGGGCTACATCTAAACATCTTTTAAAGACCTCCAGAGATGGCGACTCAACCACCTCCCTGGGCAGCCCATTCCAATGCCTAACAACCCTTTCGGTAAAGAAGTTCTTCCTAATATCCAACCTAAACCTCCCCTGGCGCAACTTTAGCCCATTCCCCCTCGTCCTGTCACCAGGCACATGGGAGAATAGACCGACCCCCACCTCTCTACAGCCTCCTTTAAGGTACCTATAGAGAGCAATGAGGTCTCCCCTGAGCCTCCTCTTCTCCAGGCTAAACAACCCCAGCTCCCTCAGCCGCTCCTCATAAGACTTGTTCTCCAGACCCCTCACCAGCTTGGTCGCCCTTCTCTGGACTCGCTCGAGCACCTCCATGTCCTTCTTGTAGCGAGGGGCCCAAAACTGAACACAGTACTCGAGGTGCGGCCTCACCAGAGCCGAGTACAGGGGGACAATCACCTCCTTAGACCTGCTGGCCACACTGTTTCTTATACAAGCCAGGATGCTGTTGGCCTTCTTGGCCACCTGAGCACACTGCTGGCTCATATTCAGCCGACTATCAACCAATACTCCCAGGTCCTTCTCGGCCAGGCAGCTTTCTAACCACTCATCTCCCAGCCTGTAGCGCTGCTTGGGGTTGTTGCGCCCCAGGTGCAGGACCCGGCACTTGGCCTTGTTGAACTTCATGCAGTTGACCTCAGCCTATCGGTCCAGCCTATCTAGATCTTCCTGCAGAGCCTTCTTTCCCTCGAGCAGATCGACACACACACCTAACTTGGTGTCATCTGCAAACTTACTGAGGGTGCACTCGATCCCCTCATCCAGGTCATCGATAAAGATATTAAAGAGGACCGGCCCCAGCACTGAGCCCTGGGGGACTCCACTAGTAACCAGCCTCCAACTGGATTTGACTCCATTCACCACAACTCTCTGGGCCCGGCCATCCAGCCAGTTTTTAACCCAACAAAGCATATGCCAGTCCAAGCCACGAGCAGCCAGTTTCTTGAGGAGAATGTTGTGGGAAACGGTGTCAAAAGCCTTACTGAAGTCAAGGTAGACCACATCCACAGCCTTCCCCTCATCCACCAAGCGCGTCACTTTGTCATAGAAGGAGATCAGGTTCGTCAAGCAGGACCTACCTTTCATAGACCCATGCTGACTGGACCTGATCGCCTGGTTGCCCTGCAAGTGCCACGTGATGACACTCAAGATAATCTGCTCCATGAGCTTCCCTGGCACCGAGGTCAAACTAACAGGCCTATAGTTCCCCGGGTCTGCCCTCCGGCCCTTCTTGTAGATGGGCGTCACGTTTGCTAGCCGCCAGTCAACTGGGACCTCCCCCGATAGCCAGGACTGCCGATAAATAATGGAAAGCGGCTTGGCCAGCTCCTCCGCCAGTTCTCTCAGTACCCTCGGGTGGATCCCATCCGGCCCCATCGACTTGCGTACATCCAAGTGTCGTAGCAGGTCGCCAACCATTTCTTCATGGATAGCGAGGGCCACATCCCGCTCCCCATCCCCTTCCACCAGCTCAGGGTACCAGGTATCCAGAGAACAACCGGTCTTGCCGCTAAAGACTGAGGCAAAGAAAGCATTGAGCACCTCAGCCTTTTCCTCATCTTTTGTAACTAAGTTTCCCCCCGCATCCAGTAAAGGATGGAGATTCTCCTTAGTCCTCCTTTTTGCGTTGATGTATTTGTAAAAACGTTTTTTGTTATCTTTAACGGCAGTAGCCAGATTGAGCTCCAGATGAGCTTTGGCCTTTCTAATTTTGTCCCTGCACAGCCTCGCAACATCCTTATAGTCCTCCGGAGTGGCCCACCCTCTTTTCCAAAGATTATAAACCCTCCTTTTTCTCCTAAGCTCGAGCCACAACTCTCTGCTCAGCCAGGCCGGTCTAGTTCCGCGTCGGCTCGTCTTTGGGCACGTGGGGACAGACTGCTCCTGAGCCGTTAAGATTTCCTTCTTGAAGAGTGCCCAGCCTTCCTGGACTCCTCTGCCCTTCAGAACCTCCTCCCAAGGGACTCTGCCAACTAGTGACCTGAACAGCTTAAAGTCAGCCCTCTGGAAGTCCAAGACAGCGGTTTTACTGGTCCCCTTCCTGACTTCGCCAAGAATAGAGAACTCTACTATTTCATGGTCACTCTGCCCAAGATAGCTCCCAACCACCACATCTCCCACCAGACCGTCACTGTTCGTGAACAGAAGGTCTAGCGGGGCACCTCCCCTGGTAGGCTCTCTAACCAGCTCCGTCAGGAAGCTATCTTCCACGCTCTCCAGAAACCTCCTAGACTGCTTTCTCTGGGCTGTGTTGTGCTTCCAGGATATGTCTGGGAAGTTGAAGTCCCCCACGAGAACAAGCGCTGACGATTTCGCGACTTCTGCCAGCTGCCTGTAGAACTCCTCATCCGTCTCCTCATCCTGGTTCGGCGGTCTATAACAGACCCCCACCAGGATGCTTGCCTTGTTGGCCTTCCCTCTGATCCTAACCCATAGGGACTCAACCTTATCATTCCCAGCCTCAAGATAGTCAGATAATAGACTAATCAGTACAGACAGTGTAACTTAGAACTCTTCTAGAAGTTGACCCTAAAGTAAATACCTAGGTCTTTGATTCAATTGCCCACATATAGGCATTTTGTATAACACGCATTTTGTATAGCTACCAAGGCATTGTTATGGGCTGGCAGATCTAATACAGGATACTTGTGTTCTTTGAGATCAGCAACTGAATGACAGACAGTACACATTAGAGCATCTTCAATTCCACTTAACACTCCTGTGTGGACATCTGAACAAAGCCTCACATCTCTTGAGTGTTGGTAGGCACTGATGTGTGGAAGAACTACATTCAGCTCGCTGTAGTTACCTAAAGATAATTTACAGGAAAGCTGTGGAAGGACTCCTTGTCAGGGAGTGTAGTGACAGGACAAGGAGTAGTGCCTTTGAACTAAAAAAAAAAGGTAGGTTTAGTTTAGATATAAGGAAGAAATTCTTTACTGTGAGGGTGGTGAGGCATTGGCACAGGTTGCCCAGAGAAGCTGTGGATGCCCCATCCCTGGAAGTGTTTAAGGCCAGGTTGGATGGGGCTTTGAGAAACCTGGTCTAGTGGGAGGTGTCCCTGCCCTGGGTAGTGGGGTTGGAATTAGATGGTCTTGGCCCTTCCAACCCAAACCATACTATGATACTATAATTCAATGCCTCTCCCCTTACAGATTTGGTAAATTAGGGGGGCTTTACAGTAGTCACTCTAGCACAGTATAAACCTCTTTTCTCTTATCTGACCCAAGTTTTCTTTTGTTGATAGATCAATTACATGGTTTAGTTTGGTTTAGTATTCTTATGTCACAGAAATCAAACACTGAAGAAGCCTTTTAGCACCATTTTCCCTCCCTGTAGCAGTGCAGCATTGTTCCCTGTTGAGCTGAGCTGTTCAAAGTATGTTTCCAGATATAAGCTATTCCTTATTTGGTTATACTAGTAATATCTATTAATTCCAATATGCCTAATTATCCATTTTTGAAGATTATTCTTAATAATATTTATATATCTAGAAGTAAAAATCAAGAACTTTTTAAACTTAAAAAATAATAAAAAAAAACCCTTTATATTCTCATGGTAGAAAAAAAAATTCTAAGAAAGCTTCTAATGAACTACAATTACTTATTTTATACTTTTTTTTTTTTATATAAATCATATGTAGGAGCTTGAATGGATGAGGTTTTCCTAAAAGTATTAACTTCATTCCAAAATGAAACCGCTTTTTAATTCTTCACAAATCAATGATTGACATAGCTTGAGTTTTATTCTGTAATCTTTTTAGCCTTTTTTCCTTCTTGCAGACCAATGCTTGGTAAGATTATGCTGAAAGATATATGAATGAATAGTTCCTGTATTCAGAAGCAGTTTTTCAAGCCAAAAAATAATTTTATCTATGGCATAATGTAGAAAAGAGAGAAAGAGCTTAAATTAGTCAGTGTGTGAATGATATATTGTCGACCTTTCTAATATACAAATGGTTACACATTTATTAACTTAGATTAAATTACCAAAAAATATCTCAGACAAATTGGTAGGGGATTAGTGTTACATGTGAAAAGTTTCTAATTTTCTTTAAGCAACCTGTGACAAATACACAAATTGTTCCATCTAAGAAAATATATTTAATGCATGATAAAACTAATTCTGAAACAGAATACGTTGACTGATAGGAGGAAGGGCAAATATCAGTTATCTTTCTTTTACGGTCATCACTGTCATGAAACTTCTTTATATCTGGAACAGAAGAGAATAGTATCTTTTAAAATAAATAAATAAATTGACATTTAAAAGTTAGATAATTAGTCTAATCTAGTCACCTAGACAGTAGGAGGTATAGAAACAGGCAACACAGGTGGGAGACTCATACCATCTGAAGATATGAATTTCAGAAGAGTGTGAGGAATTTCTTTTCTCTTTCCAGAAACTATTGAGGGAGCTTCAGTCCCTAAACCAGACACTTTTTAGGTAGCTGAGTTTAGGTGAGATCAATCTTTCTCTGAATTTCTAGTGATAAACCATTGTTACAATGAAGATCACTAGGTGCTCTGCCTATTTTTCCTGTCTCCCTACTTTGCACATTTTTATTTTATTTTTTATTTTTTATTTTTATTTTTATTTTTATTTGTTTTGTTAAATAACATTTGGAAGAAAAACTGATCTTTCCCTCCTTATCATGTTTGTACTTCACAACTCCTTAGTGGATAGCTTGCAGGCAAGAATCATTTTCAGTAAATGAATTAAATGTCAGTTTTCATGCTTCAACAGATCCTATTCCAAATTGTGCAGCAAACTATATCAAGATGGAATGTGGAATCTGGAGCAGAATGTGGCCTCAGGTTCTGAGATGACATTGTGAGGGCTTCCTATGTGGAGGTAAGGCTCACCTTTCGTATTGTTTTCTTGTTCCTGAAGCATAAGACATTGGATGATTTTCCAAAAATATCATCACATCGAACATTCTTCTGCTTTATGAGCTGATCTCCGGTAAAGTTACATATTTTATAAAGACGTACGCTCATAATTTGGTTGGTCTCTATCATTATTTTTTTTTTCAAGCTTTATTATGGAATCCTTTGTGGCTTATTTGTGAGTGGAATAAATGGGTCTGGACCTTTTTTCATCACTCCTTTCACTCACCAGAGTCTGTTCTGCTAAAGGCTGTTAATCCTATTGCTTAAAATTGTTCACTAACACTATCTAACATAACCATCTACTTTTGCTCTTCTTCTGTGCTATTTATAATGTTTCATGAAGTTACATAGTTTCATTTCTGTGTATATTTTCATATTTTAAAAACAAAAATCATTTGTGTTTTTCTTTTTTTTTTTTTTTTTCCCTCACTTTTGATATTATTCCATTTCTGTAGTGTTATAATGGGCTAATCATAGAGGTAATCCATGTTATTAAATTGATCTGAACCAAGGCTTTTATGCTGAAATCTTAACTTTTTTTTTTTTTTTCCTCAGTTGTATCAGTTATTGTCATAGTTTATTACCTCTTCCTGCAAACTGTTCTTTCTTAAACACCATGGTTACAAATACACTCTTCAGCATCTGTTTTGGTCTAGTTTTTCTGTAAGGTATGGTATTTGTTCATTTTTTAAAAGGATTTTTACTATTATTATTTGAAAACTTTCATGATGTTCATCAGAGATAGCTAGTCTTCTTTAAGGGTTTTGTCTTTATGTTTCAGGTGGCAGCTGAGGGAACAGCTATGCTGCCAGCGAATCTTTGAGCGTTCCATTGGAACTCCATTGCAAAGAATTCCCCAGCTTCCCCACTTCTGAGAGTCAATCTAAAACTATCTAAACAGCAAGAGTAACACTTAATGTTATTTACTGTCTTCTACTGCTATTTTAAGCCACTGTACAATTTCTTTGGAAATCTTTTACATATAATTTATGGAATAATAAATGAGGTGTGAGCATTCTGCTCTCTTTTAATTTTATTATTAAGAAATTCTGTACTTTCATCTACAGCAATCTGTTATCCTTCCACAAAGTGCTCTGGTGAAGAACATCAAAGTATCAAAATGAATGCAGAATAATGTTGATTAGCAATTTATTTTCAAGCTTTTATATAGGATTCACAATGTAATTATTTGTCAAACACATGATCTTCCTCCTCTGAAATTTCATATTTTTAAACTTTTTTTTCACGTCTTCAATTTCTTCCAATGTAAACAATAATCTGTCTAAAAATTATTTGGTACAGTCAATACAGCTGTGCTGTGACAGTAATTGCAGTTTGACATTATTATTTTTTATATTAAGCAGTTTGACAATTAAAACCCCTGTAGTTACTACACCCTCTTCTTTTCAAGCATTGTTTCATTAGTTGTGTAAATAGTCATATTTTGGTCACCTTTAGAAGTTTGTTACACTATATCAATATCAGGTGATTCCTTTCTTCAGCTTCTTAGCAACATTTGCAGTTTTCTTCATGTTGCACAGTTCTTTGCTGATAAAAAAAAAAATAAAATAAAAAAAAATTTGAGGAATCACAGAATCACAGAATCACAGAATCGTCTAGGTTGGAAGAGACCTCCAAGGTCATCTAGTCCAACCTCTGTCCTAACACTAACAAGACCTCCACTAAACCATATCACTAAGGACTACATCTAAACATCTTTTAAAGACCTCCAGAGATGGCGACTCAACCACTTCCCTGGGCAGCCCATTCCAATGCCTAACAACCCTTTCGGTAAAGAAGTTCTTCCTAATATCCAACCTAAACCTCCCCTGGCGCAACTTTAGCCCATTCCCCCTCGTCCTGTCACCAGGCACATGGGAGAATAGACCGACCCCCACCTCTCTACAGCCTCCTTTAAGGTATCTATAGAGAGCAATGAGGTCTCTCCCCTGAGCCTCCTCTTCTCCAGGCTAAACAACCCCGGCTCCCTCAGCCGCTCCTCGTAAGACTTGTTCTCCAGACCCCACACCAGTCTCGTCGCCCTTCTCTGGACTCTCTCGAGCACCTCCATGTTCTAACTTGTAGCGAGGGGCCCAAAACTGAACACAGTACTCGAGGTGCGGCCTCACCAGAGCCGAGTACAGGGGGACAATCACCTCCCTAGACCTGCTGGCCACACTGTTTCTTATACAAGCCAGGATGCTGTTGGCCTTCCAACAGGAGCAATGCAGTATCTATAAAGATAATCCCAATATATGCAGAATCTCTTGAAAAAAAAATTCTACTAATTTCATGTATTAATTGTCAATATAAGCATATTCTTCTATTCATTTTTGCTTTGCCACCTATGAAAGCTTTGATGTTTCTGTTACTTTAATGTTAACTTTTTGCGCTGCATTTTCTGATTCATTAATTTTGTGACTCAATTTTATCTCACTATTATATCTATGTTTTCTACAGAGAAAATCTGCTTGAGAGTTTCAATTTTTCATTTGTTTCATTATTTTCCAGAAGCCTAAAATATTTTCCAGAAATCTTATACTTTTTCAGTTTTCAAAGGTTTCCCTTCTGTTTAATGTTTGTCTAATGAACTGATAAGCTTAAATTTCTTTTCTTGCTGATATTATATTATGAGATTCTCTTGGAGCATATGATCTAATTATGATGTCTGCTATCACAAATGGCCACTGTAATAGCCATTGTAAATGGCCAATGTAAATGGCCACATCCATTTCACATAAATGTACATCTTATGGTGGTCACAGTCATCCTGTGAAGTCTCAGAAGGCTTATTCTTATTTGTTGCCTTTCCCCCAGGCTGCCTCTTTTACATCTTTATAAAAACATTTGTGAGGGCAAACAGTCCCCAGAACAATGAAGTTACCCTATTTCTATAATATAAATAGGCATATTATAAAACCTGTAATTGGTAGAGGAGATAATTATTATATTGTATGGGACCTACTTAATATTAATGCATTATTCATATGCATTTACAAAAACCAGGCTATTTTAACTCACTGACTAGAAATTTTGTTTGTCTGTTTCACACTGAGATGTAAAATATAAAGCTAGCCATTGTGTTTTTCCACGTTTTCCACACTTTGAGAACAAGATAATAAAAATGCATCTTGTGTTTCTGTAATAAGGACTCAAACAAAACCCATAAAGCATTTCATAGAGCAAGAATATCAGAAGGTAAAGCAGCTGTTAGCCTTGGGGCTGACCACAAAAATTCAAAAGTCTGAAAAAGATCAAGGCAGTTATGAAACTGTGTGGTTGACTAGTCAAGACATTTCACACCAGCTTGTAAGCCTAGTATAATGCATATGGAGTTACACACTCAGGTGCAAATTTATCACAGCTCACCTGACATATGTTTTTTTTTTTTTTTTTTTTTAAGCCATTGTCTGGAGCTAAAATATTAAATTCCTGCATATAGGCACCAATGTCAGAGTAACAGATCAAATTTATTTTAGCACTTTGCTATTCTAAGATTATAACTATTTAGACTATCAAAATAAAACCAAAATTTTAAGTTTCTGTCTAAGTGTTACACAGTTACTTATTTCCCAATACTGAATACTTCAGAAACCTCCCTGGTGCAAGAAAATGTGCCTTTATTTTTTTATTTTTTTATTTTTTCCTGATCAATATGTCTTAACATCTTAGCTTATTGAAGTTCATGCAAAAGGGCAAAAGGTAGTTTGTGCCTCAAGTCCAGGCTAACACCCAACATGAAACTGTTATGCTTTTCCCAAGTCCTTGTACTGTGATTAGATGCCTGTCTGAGGTGCAACATTCAGGAAATGTGTCACTAGTGTCCTAAGAAATACAAAAGCATTTTCAGTTTGTGCTCCTTTTAACAGTAAATAGTAACTGAAGAACAAGGCAGGAACAAAAGAGCTCTTTGGATCCTCTACTTGCTCTGAAGGACAAAAAACGGCATATAAAAGGGTTGTCTCTATGTTGTGCTGATTTTCTCTGTGAACAATTAGACTTTTTTTTTTTTTTTTTCTGGTATGTACCTCTTTCTTCAAACATACAACCTTTTACATGTGTATTTATATACAAACGTAAAGAAAGACCAAAATATGATGTATTAAAATAAAGTCATGTGACATAAAAATCATGAAGCTTTGAAGGAAGCTACTTGTATTTCTTTTTGTTTAGTAATCCACTGTATTGAAATTGATTAATTGTAAGACTAAATAAATCTTTGCATAATGGTCTTTTAAAAATAACTGGAACTCAGCTCAGGTACAAAGATTCTGGCAGAAATGAGATAACAGTGAAGCTTAAAATTTTCATCTTTAAAAGCAGAAATACGCATCTTCCAATCAGGGCTTCAAAAGTATAATTGAGGCTGAAATTTTGAGAGAAAAAAAAAAAAAGAAAAAAGTAGCTTTATTCAAAATGCTCATGTTTGCCCATATAGCAAACATACAGAATTGCTCAAGAATAAATATCTTAAAATACCAACTTCATATCATTTGACTATTTCCAAAGAGATTATTTTATCATTAAATTTAGACTTTTTCTTAGTTTTTCTACGTGTTGTTCAAAGGGCTTCAAGAGGAAAGCTCAAGGAATATATCTAATAAATATCTCTAATTTGACACATCTTAATTCCGTCTGCAGTTGATCAATTCTTCACTCAGTAAAGGAAAATTAATTTGTGAAGTACAACGAGGATATTTAAGTGGGAGAAGGAATGTGTGAAATATTTCTTCTCTGTTGCTCTTCTGGGAGCTACATGTACTGCCTAGTGTTTGTACATTACACCAAACATCTAAGTATCTAAGTCTCCTAAGGAGATCTGAGATCGTTTGACAACATCTAAACAATATTAATTCCTATCAGTATAAAACTGCAATGATTGAGCAGTTAGTTGCATGAACACTGTTGGACCAATTCCCTTAACTTATAGTAAAAAGACCACATAACTGAAAGCTAAATTCATACTGGCAGAAGATTTAAACTGGCAGGAAAAAAAAAAAAAAAAAAAAAGACAGAGACATGAAATATTGATGAGGCAAAAATGATTTTCTCTCTTCCATTTTTTTTGGAATTGATGCAATATTTTATGGCCAATGAGTCACACACAGTTTCATATTGGTGCCTCTCCTGCTTATAGTCATTTATCTCCATTTTCATTGCATATCATTAAAATTGCTATGGGGAAATATTGGAGTTATTCAAGCTAAAAATCTATTTGATTGCATAAAAAAACAGTATGCAGATAAATTCATAAAAACCTGTTAGACTTGCTATCAACATTAAACATAATTTTTCATACTTTACTGCTAATTTTAAGAATAAACAGCATGCATATATATAATACTATTGAGGTAAAATATTAAATGTCTATATTAGCAAGTGACTACATTTCACTGCTACTGCTTAAGTATAAAAATTTCACAATAGTGTTCATAAAATGGTTCCTTCTCAACTGGATACAATTGTAGATTTTGATCAATTTCATTTAACAAAAACCTTGGAGAACATATTTATTAAAAATGAGAAATCCTAACTTGATATGCCTTGAGACACTGTTTTTTTTTTTTTCTCCCCAAATGTAATTTAATTTTTAATTAATTTTATGTATAGAAAACTTAAATCTCAGTTTACAAATAGTACTTAGAGTATGTTATTTACATAATTTTATGAAAAAAGAGCCTTTGTACTACCTTGAAATTTGAAATGAAATATTAATTTGACCAAAATAGAAAATTTGTTTTCCTGTGAGATTAGCAGAAGAGTATTCATCTGAATTCTTTGCAGATGAAATAAACTCTCAATAAATCCTGTTTTTTTTTTTTTTTTTTTTTTTTTTTTTTTTTTTAAATTGCAATAGAAGTTGATTTGGGACTGCAAAATTCAGACTAGAATTCAAAAGCAGTGTTTTATGATTTTTTTTTACCAAAATTTTTGTCTAAAACCCTATAATGTTGAGCTAATTGTATAAGTATCTGCCATCATTTGAAAAACCGTGTTAACATATGCAGATTTCTGAATTATAGTTGATTTATTTAGTAAGTCAGCAGAGAGAATGATGTATTTTTTATCCAAAGATTCCCAATCATAATGATTAGTACATATATAATCACAATGCATATTTTACTAATGTCAGTATAAAAGATGACTGTCCTGAGGTATTGCACTGATATTAAAATCAAGTTACAAAATGTGAGTTTTCTAACTAAGCAAAACTAATCTAAGATGAACTGACTAGTGTAACATCATTGAAGCCTTAATAAGATTTCATCTATTCTCTGATTTGAAAAATGAGACAGTTTATATTTCTCCAGAATTTCAGGAAGTTTGAGACATAGGAGTTGAATTATTTCTCCAAGAAATGGGAAATTCCACAGTTTTTCCTCAAGTAGAACCTCTATTGTTTAACTCCTTATTTGTACCAAGCATTTAACATACATTTACTGAGACTGACAATTATCTTGAAGTAGATCAGCTATAAGAGCAGTATGAATCTGCATTATACTTTGAAATCTTTGCAATTAGTAAACACGGTAATTTCCTTGCATGTATATGTAAGGCTTTATCTAAAGCTTTACAAAATGTGATTTAAAAGTTCACACTAACTTCAATAACAATTGAGGAAGGCTCACAAAGAAGTCTAGAAGAGCAAGAGTACATTTAATTTTAGGTATTTAAACAGTGCCATTGGAGGCAAAGGAAATTATTCACACTCTTAAAAAGAATAAATGCTGGAAGAACCAGCTTTTATATTTCTTTAATCTTCTCTAGGACTTTGAACATCAAATAAAATGAAGACCTTCTCAAATAATGCATTGAGGGAATGAACCTGGGCAAACATGCAGAAGTACATTAGACCTCACTAAAGCATATGCCACCAAATACCTCACCAAGTGTATGGAGTAAGCCACTGGAATGCAAGTTTCCTCCTGAAAGAGACTAAGAGGAGCTTTTCAGAGGGACTCTGCAGCCAATAAGTTACATCAATTTTTATGTCAGACTTGTTCAGCCAGACCAATAGAACAGCATACAGGTAAGTAACTCCAGGAAAAAAAAAAAAAAAAAAAAAAAAAAAGCAGGACACCATTCATTCACAGTGTTGCCAGCTATGACTATTCAATTCTGCCTACTGGAGCTGCACTTTGTGCTGTTATTATTTCTCTGTAACAAATAACAGGATGTACATGTTCCACAAAGGGTTCCTTTGCGTTGAGATGTCTTTCTTGACAGCACATATTTGTGCTGTCAAGGCAAAGTAAAATCAGCAGGTCAAGAGAGGTGGTCCTTCCATTCTCTTCTACTGTGTGAGGCCACACTTGGAGTACTGTGTTCAGTTCTGGGGCCCAAGTGCTAAAGAGACCTAGGCATACCAGAAAGAGTCCAACAGAAAGCCATGAAGATGATCAAGGTATTGGAGCACTTTATTCTGAAGAGAGGCTGAGAGAGTTGGGGCTGTTCAGCCTGGAGAAGAGGAGGCTTAGGAGATACCTTGTCAATGTGTATAAATACCTCAAGGGAGGGTACAAAGAAGGTGGAGCCAGGCTCTTTTCAGTTGTGCCCAGTGCCAGGAGAAGAAGTAATGGGCACAAACTGGAACACAGGAGGTCCAATCTAGGAAACCCTTACTGTTCTGAGCAACGGCACAGGTTGCCCAGAGAGGTTGTGGAGTCTTCCTCTTTGGAGATCTTCAAAAACCACGTGGCCATGGTCCTGGGCAAACTTTTCTGGGTGTCCCTGCTTGAGTGGGGGGCTTGGACCAAATGAGCTCCAGAGGTTCCTTCCAAACCTTAACCATTCTGTGATTCTGTGATATTTGTGACAAATAACATGCAGTGTCTTAGCATATATGTATAAAGCAACACAAAGTTTTTGCTTCTTGAAACAAATGTGATGTAAATAATATGCACATATAACGAAATTTCAAGTGATTTTCAATTTCAATTTCCAAATAAGAGGAGCTTTGCAACACGCTTTAATTACAAGACAATAATAAAAAAGAAGTCCCTTACAGCTCAGTTATTTTCACAATCTTTATTATTTGCCTGGAACATGAATAAATCTATCTTACATGCAATTGAGTGGGAGCACAGAAAGAAAAGGAAGACAGCTAAAACCAATTACTGAAAACTTCCTCAGACTACTGCTTGCATCTGTTTGTGCAGTTCTGCATGTTTTCAGCCTTATTAGGTGAATATATGTTCTTACGGGTGTCACTACTCTGTATCTCTAATAATGAGGTGCAAGCCCATGATGCCTTGAGTACTTGGATTTATGTTCAAGGAATCAAGAAGCTAAAGCAAACCAAGATGCTTGCCAGGCAGCAAGAAAGCAAATGCAACTCCAGGGAGCCCAGCAAATCAATTATTGCCACTGAGGAGGCACCTGTGTCTGCTAAGATCATCTACATCTGTCCTGGTTTCAGGTAGGACAGAGTTAATTTTCCTCCTAGTAGCTGGCAGGGTGCTATGTTTTGGATTAGGATGAGAAGAGCGCTGATAACATGCTGATGTTTTAATTGTTGTAGAGCAATGCTTACACCAAGCCAAGGACTTTTCAGCTTCTCGCTCTGTCCTGCTAGCGAGCAGGCTGGGGGTGCAGCAGGAGCTGGGAGGGGACAGACCCAGGACAGCTGACCCAAACTGGCCAAAGGGGTATTCCATACCATCTGACGTCATGCTGAACAATATATAGGGGTGGCTAGCCGGGGTGGGGGGGCCGGCTGCTCGGGGATAGGCTGGGCATCGGTCAGCGGGTGGTGAGCAATTGCATTGTGCATCACTTTGTACACATTATTACTATTATTATTATTATTGTTATTATTATTGTTATTATTTTCCCTGTCTTAATAAACTGTCCTTATCTCAACTCACAGGCTTCACTTTCCCGTTTCTCTCCCCCATCCCGGAGAGGGAGGGGGGAGGGTGAGCGAACGGCTGTGTGGTGTTTGGCTGCCAGCCGGGCTAAACCACAACAACATCCTTCAGAGGTAAGTGTGACTGAATGTTAACAGAAAAGAGAACTGGCACAATGACAAGAACCGTTGACAACACTGGATTTGCCTTTTATGAAAAGTATATACATGGGCAATTACCATGCCTGACCTGAGTCTCAATAGTTAAGGAGAGATGGTGAAAATGACCTGAGAAGTATCATTTTTTCATGGAGAAATAGATGCTTATGCATTTGGAAAACAACAGTACCTGCCTAAAACAGGCTGTTTTCTAATAAAATCTGTAGTGTTAATATGCAGTGTTACTGATATTTTATTGGCTGAATTAAACAGGGACTGAAACAGAAACAAAAAACTTAGTTTATTTTATATACACCACATATGTATGTCTATACACACGCACATATATTTAATCACTTTAATTGTTTCCTCCATTATTTTCCTATTTCTCAGAACAGTTAGAAATGCTCTCAGTATTGTCAGTAGGCCTGTTTAATAACTTAATACTCCAGTGGACTATGGAAATAATGTGATTTCTGTCTTGTAAATCTGCCAATTTCAACTAGAAACTGCAAGAGAATAATGTGTGTCATTTGTGAATTTGTCTTTTGTCACCTCTAGTCTAGCAAACGGACAGAAGGAAAAAAAAAAAAAAGATCCACAAGAACCCTCACAGTTATGATCTTTTTTCCCCCAGGAAGAATTAGTTTAATACCCTCTCTACTCAGCATACAGACATACAGACATCATTAACATAAACTATATTTTCTCTCTGGTGCCGCACAACTTCATAATCTTATTTAGACAAAGTAGAAGTTCATACATTATCCCGATACAAGTAAAATGCATATGAAGTTATGGCTAATTATCAGAGATCAGATTTAGAAGACCATATGCCTATACATTCCTGCATAAAATCACTTTGAGAAGATGGAGTGGGACTTTGTGAAAAAGATATGCAGATAAAGGTTATTTAGAAATCACAAGAGAACAAATAATCAGCTAAAGTATGCAGTCATCTGAAACAGTCACTTGAAATTGTCCACTTCTGCCTCAAAATTATGGATGAGTTTGAACTATTCAGACACCAAGGTATGGTACAAAATGACAAGTTGCTGTACATATGCTTGTGTGCACAAGGAATACTGATGGAATGTTTTCACATTTTAGCTCCTACTTCTAGTCCTAATGTTTTTGTGTGGAAAGATTAGAGAAAGTGGCACAAAAGAAACCTCCACCTGTAGGGGAGGTGATGGCTCCATCACTCTGCTAGTGAAGCTGAACTATCTGACACTCATGTCCAGCCTTGTTATTCACCTGATGCTTGTTCTGAGGAAATGAAAGTCAGAATCAATCTAAGGACACCCACCTCCTATACGCATCTTAATCACATTTTTTCATGAACTCGTTCGCTGTGATATGGAGAGAGTACATATGTATGTCTGTTAGAAGAGTTAAAGACATTTCTGGTGATATGAATTCTATCTTTTAATTTGTTTTTATGCTAAAGATTGTCACAGATCTTTACACAGAAGACACAGGTCTTGTGTCTTCTCAAGTGATCAGAAGCCATCAGTGCACACTGTTACCAGCTATGCTAGAAAATACAGCATTGCTTCATCTCCTGCACACTGGTGGGAATACACATCAGTTTCCCAAACCTTCCAAAGATACAGATAATTTCATGATGTTTGGAGACCTACACTGAAAGCTCTTTCAGAGAAATTTCTATCCCCTGAAAGAAGAGTTGTCAGCATCAATTTTCCCCATAGTAAAATGTGTGAATATACAGCACCCTTGATGTCGCATTTGTTAAGTACCTTTGGCAGTTTGCTGTAGTGTTAGCTGGAGTGACGTATAATGTTACTAGAGAGAAGCAAAGTTCCCACAGAAATGATGAATCTTTAGTACAGGAAACTTAAGATTTTGAAATGCAATTTAACATTATCTGCTGGTGTCTGCCGACCCCTTGTACTCTTCTGGAAAAATAAATAAAGCTTGTAAAAATACTGCTTGCACTACAGAGAGAAATGGTCCCTTGAAACAGGGAGCTAACCTTGACTCTCAGTGTTCTTATTTTTTTTTTCCTCTTTAGCCAATCACCAAAGAAATGATTTCCCTGTCACTTTCAGAGTCATGTATTTCTTGTCTCTTGAAGTTTGTTGCCATAAGTGAAAAAAGAAAACAAACAAACAAAAAAACCCCACCTGCATTAAAAAAGGAAAAGGACAAGGAACTCTGAAACAATTTATGCTCTAACACTAACACCATAGCAAAGATTTTTTAAAGGCAATTACACAAGAACATATTTGTTTGTAGTTCTATAAAAGAGAAATGACTAAGGTGCCTATTTAAATTTTCATGTGTTTTAAGCCTGGATAGAAAGGTTTTCCTTGTTTGGGTCTTGAGGAATGGAACTGTTTTCTGCTATTTGTGTCTGCTTCTCACCTTTCGTCTCCCACTTTCCTTCTGCTATTTTTTTACTGCAACTTAACACAAAGAATATGTCAGCTGGGATAGTAAAAATTTCTGGCACAGCCACATGACAATTGGACAGTGACCAGATGTTATTCACACTGGTCACTCTCTCCAGTTTGCTCTGATGTCTTTTCTTTTGCTTTATTAAAAGATGCAAGGTTGTAAAAGGTACTTTGTGAAAGGGTAAATAACATACACGATTTGAAATGGAAAGTAGAAAACAGCTCAAGACAGCAGAAAGCTTCTCTGTTCTTTCCCTCTGAAGAATCTGAAGAAGAAAAATGAAAATAGTGGAAAAAGTGAAGCAGATGTATCTTTCTATAGAAAACAATATTTTTAAAAGGACTCCATAAAGGTTGTTATTATTATTAACCATATTTACATACAAAACCACATAATTATTTATATACAATGTCAAAGTGGATATTTGACAATACATTTGCATTATACTCTAGATCAGGTTACAAATAGATGCCAGACAGTCCAAGCTATGGTCATGGTTAAGCAAATGATGGACTATCATTGTTTTTCTACAGATAAATAGAATTTTTCTTTTGAACCCTTAATCTATGCTTTTCAAATCATGCTTAGATGCCATTCCTAAATAAGTATTTGTTTTTGATGACTTCATTAAACAAACAAGTCTTGTGTGAACAATGTACCCACCAGGCAACTGGGATAAGGAGTGGAAATGGTGAACTACTAACTGTACTTTTGCTAGATGCTCACATCAGGTTACGATAATATGAAAATAAATATATAAATCTTGAACCAACAAAGATAAATGCCCCACCCCTGGAAGTGTTTAAGGCTAGGTTGGGTGGGGCTTTAAGCAACCTGATTTAGTGGCAGGTTTCCCTGCCCATGGAATTGGAACTAGATGGTCTTTAAGGTCCCTTCCAACTCAAACCACTCTATGATTCTATGAAAGAGCTATAAAGCTCTAACTAATAAAGCTCAAAATATAATGGGAATGAGACTCCTCTATGTTTACATCATGTGCTTCTCAAAGGCAGTATAGAGATCAATTACTGGCCAAGGACTTTTATAAAAGAAGTGAAAGAGAGAAAAGGACAATACCTAATAAAGGTAAGACAAAACCTGGTGGGCCACTGCATCGTGATGTGAAGAGCCACAGACATAAAGACAGGCTTTATCAGTTATAAACTTGTTGCAGTTAAGTGCATCAGAATATTCACTTTAAAATAAAGACAGGTAGGGGCAAAAAAGGGAGGGGGCAAAAAGGTAGGGGCAAAAAAATATTAGGTTGCAGAACAACAGTGAAAGTGACATAGTAGATAATCATGACAATTCAGTGCAAAACAAAGGCCAAGGATATAACAGTCTTCTTAGATAAACAGTTTGTTTTGCATATATTGGTAAATAAAATGTTATTTTGAGATTGCCTCTACTAACAAATAAATAAAATAAAAAAAAATTGAATTCCTCCTCTGAAGTGTTAATAACATCCTACACCTCCACTGGCACCTTAGCCCAGGCAGTATTTATATCATAGTATTTTAGCATGCCAGGATCTGTGTTTATTGAGACAAGGCTAACTATTAATCATTACTATGCCTGTGCTTCTGTACATTTTATAATTCACTGAAATGAAGTAGCATATGGTGGATAATATTTTCCAATTACTTTAGTTAAACAGTGTGAAATAAATGTAAAAGATGGTGTTTCCTGTTGCTGGACAAAATACATCCCCATTTACAGACAATCTGAGAAGAAATAAATCCTGTGACAGATGTTCTACTATAATTGACCTAAAAGTTCCGTGGCTTAAGATAACCTGTTCTGTATGTTCTAGTAACAGGCAATTATTACCTCTGGTCCCAAGGGTGCAGCTTATATAGAGAAACTTTCAGACCTTCTACTAGGTCAGGTTGTCTCCTGGCATCCCACAGTTACTGCAGCATTAGCTAGAAATGAATTCTTGTTTTTACAAGAACTTCACAAATTTTCTCCAACTACTAGGAACTAACTTGTATACCTGCATAATTATCAGTCTTTTCATAACCTTTAGTGCTTTAAACAGCATTTCTACTCTTAATGCCAGTTAATGTCAACCATAGACAGGGTCTTTGATCAGTTACACCTGTATGTACAGTATTTATTCTCCTTCACATTGCCACATTAACGTCTTCACTTTTACAAGCCTTACAATAAGACAAGAAAAAAAAGATCATTTATCTTTTACAAGACATGCAAACAAATTTGATTTACTTTTGCATTCACCTCCTCCTATCATCTTTTTTTTTTTTTTCCGAGCTGACAGCATCATCCTGAGGAGCATTGAGTGCAGAGAACCGGTTCTAAAAGGACAGTAAAAGTTAGTGAAATAAAAGAAGAAATAGACATAAAACTGCTGGAGAGGGAAGTAAAAGTTGTCTTTCTCCCCTTTCTTTCAAAATTCTGGACATGAAAGAAAGTAAGCGCCAGAAATTTAATATTAATTGTATGTGAGCTTGGTGTTTGCAAAGTGCCATGGAAGTGTATGCCCTCCAAAACACTATCAATATTGCACTTTAATCCTTGTTAAAGAAGCAGTTATAAATATGGCCTGAATTACTTATTATTAGTATAATACTATCGTTATGCATATAGCATGTTATTATACTGCATTATTCAGGTTGGGAAACAAACAAACAAACAAAAACAACAACAAAACACCAAACTTTGGGAATGCTCAGCCTCAGCTTGATCCCTGGGGAGGTGATGGAATAAATATACAGGGGACATGGAGGTGACTGGGAGCAGTCAGCATGGATATATGAAGGGGAAATCACACTTAACAAACCTGATAGACCTCTATGATGGTGAGGTTGGTGGTGAGCAGTGCATGCTTTTTAATATTGATGTTATTAAGGCTTTTGACACTCTTTCTCATAACATTCTTATGGAAAAAAAAAAAAGATAAAGCACTAGATAAGTGGACAGTGAGACAGACTGAAAACTAGATGAACTGCTGGGCTCAAAGGATCATGATCAGAAGCATGAAGTCCAGCTAGAGTCTGGTCAATACTGGTGTACCCCAGTGGTTGTTATTGAGGCCAATACTGTTTAACATCTTCATTAACAACTTGGAGGGTGGGAAAGAATATACCTCAGCAATTTTGCAAATTTTCCCAAAACTGGTAGGAAGGGTTGATACAACAGATGCTTGTGTTGCCATTCAGAAGGACCTTGACAAGCTGGACAATTGGACAAACAAACACAGGCAATGCAATAAAGGGAAGTGCAAAGACCTGCACCTGAGAAGGAAAATATTCAGTTATCAAGACAGGCTGGCAACAAGGAAAGAGCTTTGCAGAAAAGGACCTGGGTACTGTGTTTAATAAGATGGTGATCATCAGCCATCAGTGTGACCTCATGGGAAAGACCAACACCTTCTTGGACTGTATAAAGAAGGGTGTCATGAGCAAGTCAAGAGATGTGATCCTTCCCCTCTACTCAGCACTGGATAGACACATCTGCAGTGCTGGGTCCAAGTCTGGGCTCCCCTGTACAAGAGAGACATGGACATTCTAGAGTAAATGACTATTAAAATGGATTGAAAAATCTGTCACATTAGGAGAGAACTGGGATCAATCAGCCTGGAGAAGAGAAGGCTTGGGTGGACTTGTCAATGTTTATAAATACCTCCTTGGAGGAGTAAAGAAAATGAAGCCAGACTCTTCTGGCTTCTTAGTGGTGTTTAGTGATAGGATGAGAGGCAATGCACACAAAATGAAATACAAGAAATTCACTTTAAACATAAGAAAATATTTTTCCTGGGAGGGTGCTCAAACACCAGAACAGGCTTTCCAAAGAGTTTGTAGAATCTCTGTCCTTGGAGGTATTCAAAACCCAGATGGACAAAGTTCTGAGAAACCTGCTGTATTTGAACCTGCTCTGAGTAGACAGTAAGTCCTTCTGACCTCTACTAATCTGTGATTATATGAATTAAAGCCACCCTGTCCCTTGGGTATTGAGTTTTCCTTATTTTTAGTCACAGGACAAGACCCTAACAACCAGATGATGGACCTAGATGATATGGCATAATATATGATCTGTGCCTTGCTAAACCAACCAGTTATGTGGGTATTTGATTATCAAGAAATAGGCTAGAGAGATACAGGGACAGTCTGACATTGTGACCTGCCCTATAGCACAAGGAAATAGGACAGAGAAGTCTTAGGCTCTAGTTATTGTCTCCAGCATGTGTTATGCAACTTCTATTAATCAGTCTTCAAATTAATAAGTACGTAAGTAAATAAATAAAAAAAAATAAAATAAAAAATGAGTTGCCAGATCTTGAGTGCTTTCTGTGCTTAAAATATAGAGGGAAATTAGAATTTAAATACATTTCTATTCATAAATGTTCCCATTGACCAGCATTTTAACATTTTCTAACAGTAGGTATGATATATTTGTCACCCACTGGAAGCACACACTTAAGGTATCTGCTCTCTGAGAGACTACATTTATAAATTTAATATAAATATATTTATTTATATATTTATATTCAAAGCTCTGTGCCTAAAAGTTAGACATAGTGGTACTTAGCCTGGGGGGTCATTTAAGACCTGGCCTGTAGACATAGACTACATCTCTCTTAGTGGGCTGAGCAGTACCAGGACCTATTCCCTGGAACAGCTGACAAAGACAGGCCACATCCATTGCATTATATTCTATTACTCTCCAAAAGAAGATACTCTGTATGCAAAACTTCTATCAGAGATGTTTCCTGTCCCATCCTGGCCCAGAATCCTTCCAGGAGCAGTCTGGGAAAGTACTGTTTGCCCAGGGATGATGCTGTGCCAGGGAATCTTGTAATAATTAAACAGCCCAGATGGTTGGCACTATTTAGTTTATGGATACAGTAGTATAGCAGATGTAGTCTCATATCAAAATTTATCTTATATAATTTAAATGTCAAAGCCTAAACTGACCACTTTAGCCTCCCTTAACCTAAATAGGGCTGTGGCAGATTAATCTCATTCTGTTCTCACCACTGACTATGGTGCAATTTAGGGTGATTTAAATTGATTAATGGGGATCAGACAACTAATTGTAGTCTGTTAATCAAGAAGTGTTCCAGTTTAAGGACAGATTACCAAAGAATATTCAAGTGTGAGAGATGTGATAGATGCTTTATGGGGATTTTAAAATCAGACAGATCTTAACTGCTACCGAGCTTTCTACAACCATTGCTTAGTAACAGCTTCTAGTGAATCTTACCCAGGGCTGAACATGAATCAGAAGTAAAAATACATTTCAGATCACCATTAATCATTATTTGTTTGAAAAACTCTTCAGGTAGAAAATAACAAAACTTCAGTCAAATTTGGTTAATTGCAAGCCCAGAACCTAAGTTATGTGAATGAGTCTGTTAGTCTTGAATTATCAGCACCAGAAAAACATCTTTATTACATTGGTTTGCCTCACAGTGAAATTCTGTCAATGAATAAGGATTGCCTGACTATGCAGGGAGATTTATGATTGGTGGGGGATTAATTTCAGTTTTCTCACTGAAAATAGAACCAGATCTAATAACAAACTCATCTCAGCATGTCACATGTTCATTTTGTTAAGCAGAAAGGATGATCCCCCAAAATACAAACACATCTTATTTACAGACAACTTCCTGTGAAGCCAGCTTGTCCACAGGTGCAGAAAGCTGATCCTATTTCATTGGGAAATGATTTTAGACTGATTCCAGGGACTTGCTGGTGGATAAAGAAGTCTGATTATATAGGTAAGTATATTAATACAAATAATTCAGTTTCACTCCAAGAGTCATCTGAAAAATGACAGAATTGTTACTGATGGTTGAACTCACACAGAGATGTCAAAGATTTGGCATGTGCACATCTTCTCTTTTAAACTTTAGTTTTTATCTGATGCTAGAATAATACTAATTCTCTTTTTCTGTCAGGATATCATATTTGTAAAAAAAAAAAAAAAGAGAGACTAATTAGTAAAGGCTTTTGCAGCTTGTCAGAATGAGAATTTGGAATAAATTCTTGTCTAGTGCAATTAATTGAAATTGGGTGTGATACCATATGTAAATGTGATTTTCCCCTATTAATTAGAAGCCTTAATTACTTTGATCAGAGACCTCATTATACCACTTCTGGCAAGTGATGGAAGTAGGAAAAAAAGATGGAAAGATCTTGAAAGAGACATTTATTCTAATATCAAATTTTTATTTTTCTTGGTGGTCTTTATAGAAAAGCTTTATTAGATTTAGATCAGAATTATTCTGGAATTTTATTTCATTCCTGAGCCCTACTCAACCCAGATTCAATTTGTTCAATGTATATTAAAGTTGTTTAGTTATGTCGCTTAGTGAGAGCAGCACATCAGAGCATCTCAGAACATACGGGGACCAGCAGAGAGAAGGGTCCTGCATGGCAGCCAGGGGTATCAGGGTCCTGTGATCTGTGTTTAGCTCCTGCCAGCCAAAGTTCTCCTATGAAGTCTTAGATTAGATGCTTAATATCACTGTGCTTCAGTTTGCTTCCCGTGTAGAAGGATAGAAATAGTTTTCTCTCTTGCATCTGTTCATCATTGTCACTGTTCTGTCTCAACGTAGAACAGACCAGCAAGTGCAGCACATTTGCCCAGCACTTTGTGCCATGGGTCAAGCAGTCCTGTTTAGAGCAGGCCGGAGGGCTTGCTGCACAACATCGCATGTAAACGGCCAACAGGGAAGGAAGAGACACAGACAACTACTTCATTAACTACACAAATAACATCTTAGTGAAAACTTTTTAATTCTCCTATGTACAATTGTGAATCCCATGTAAAATCCCAGCCTAGGTCAGCTATATGTACGTACAACATAGAACACTTCCTACAGCTGTAACCACCTAAATCCATTTTTAGGTGATCTTTTACCAGGAATGAGTGATGAAATCATTTACCATTCATGTGGTGAATTTTCTTTATTGGGACTGGAGGAAGGAAGATATCTGTGTTCTATTTAACAACAAAAAATTAAATAGAAGAATTTGTCCTCTTTTATGTAGGGCTCCACAATACCTAAAGCTGTAGCGTGTATTTGTTTCAAATGAGTACTTCTTCTCTTCAGCTGCTACTATAATTCTTATGTTACCAATGTCACTAATCACTTTTTTTTTTTTTTTTTTTTTTTAGATCTGTGCCTTCTGTTTATCCATCTTACAAAGGTCTGTAGTCCTGGTCTGCATTTTAATGAGGTGATCTAAGGACACTGGAAAGTTTGCTGAATGCAGTCAAGAATAATGAAAAGGCTTTAATAGTTCCCTACAGCAGTGCAGGTGTTTAAGTTCTGTGGAATTTAATATTTTCTAGTATTAGGACATGAGGCCAGACTTCAACCTGTTGTTTTTCTCCTGTGATCACAGCAGTCAAGTTTCTATGTCCTGTTACTCTGAGACAGCCCAGAGGCTTACATACATTTGCTGAAGAGTATAAAAGAGATATTTTTCTAAATTTTTGTGTCAAGTGGCAAAGGTATGAAGGGGATAAAATAAAGACTCTGAATTTTATTTTTGAATGAATTTTTAGAGGCTCAAAAATTAATGTCCCATACAGTGAATATCAGAAAAATGTCTGAAAAATGCATTATTTTTTTCTCTGCATGAAGTATCACATAATATATGATCAGACAGAACAAAAGAACTGTCACTGCCAAACACCAGCTGTGTACCATACTCCTGAACTTCATCAAGCATCCAACAATCATTAATTTTTTAATATTCTGATTGTACTTATAAACTTCTAGAAAAAAAATATGTGTCTAAGGTAAGATGACAAAATTGCATCAGATTTAATCAGCAGGAGAAGGTTGCTCTCCTAAATTAGTGTTTTGAGACCTGTTTGTGGGTTAGCCCTGGCAGGCAGCTCAGCACCACCCAGCCGCTTGCTCACCCTCCCCAGGTGGGATGGGGGAGGGAATCAGAAAGGTGAAAGTGTGAGAACTCATGGGTTGAGACAAAGACAGTTTAGCAGGGACAGTAAAAGCTGCATGCACAAGCAAAGCAATCCAGAGAATCCATTTGCTGCTTCCTGTTGTGGTTTAGCCCGGCTGGCAGCCAAACACCACACAGCCGTTAGCTCACCCTCCCCCCTCCCTCTCCGGGATGGGGGAGAGAAACGGGAAAGTGAAGCCTGTGAGTTGAGATAACGACAGTTTATTAAGACAGGAAAAATAATAACAATAATAATAATAATAATAATAATAGTAATAATGTGTACAAAATAAGTGATGCACAATGCAATTGCTCACCACCCGTTGACCGATGCCCAGCCTATCCCCGAGCAGCCGGCCCCCCCACCCCGGCTAGCCACCCCTATATATTGTTCAGCATGATGTCAGATGGTATGGAATACCCCTTTGGCCAGTTTGGGTCAGCTGTCCTGGGTCTGTCCCCTCCCAGCTCCTGCTGCACCCCCAGCCTGCTCGCTAGCAGGACAGAGCGAGAAGCTGAAAAGTCCTTGGCTTGGTGTAAGCATTGCTCTACAACAATTAAAACATCAGCATGTTATCAGCGCTCTTCTCATCCTAATCCAAAACATAGCACCCTGCCAGCTACTAGGAGGAAAATTAACTCTGTCCTACCTGAAACCAGGACAGATATCCACCTCTTATTCCATACCATTTATGTCATGCTCAGGTTACACTCTTTCCAATACCTTCTAATTAGTCACCATTTTCATCTATGATATATAGCAACCATGGTAGTGATGACATACAGTGTTATATGATAATTAACATACTACAATTCAACTCATGGGCTATTCTCACCCAGTATTAGGTCCCCTTGAGGTACGCACCGAACCTCCCCATTCTTTTGCATTACCCACCAAGTGCATCCAGGTCCCTGGGCAAAAGCAATCCCACGAATGGGTTTGCCTTTTCCTGAGGCAGGAGTAGCCCAGACTGTCTTACCCAGCATGTTTCTTACGTGCACTACAGGAACTTTATCCCCTTCTACAGTGCGTAACAGGTTTGATTGGGCAGGTCCAGCTCGGTTGGCAGATCCTCTAGTATTGACTAACCAGGTGGCCTTTGCCAAATGTGTTTCCCAATTTTTGAATGTCCCAGCACCCATCGCTTTCAGTGTAGTCTTTAACAGTCCATTGTATCGTTCAACTTTCCCGGAGGCTGGTGCATGATAAGGGATGTGATACACCCACTCAATACCATGTTCTTTGGCCCAAGTGTCTATAAGGTTGTTTTGGAAATGAGTCCCATTGTCTGACTCAATTCTTTCTGGGGTGCCATGTCGCCATAGGACTTGCTTTTCAAGGCCCAGGATAGTGTTCCGGGCGGTGGCATGGGGCACAGGATATGTTTCCAGCCATCCGGTGGTTGCTTCCACCATTGTAAGTACGTGGCGCTTGCCGTTGCGGGTTTGGGGGAGTGTGATGTAAACAATCTGCCAGGCCTCTCCATATTTGTATTTCAGCCATCGTCCTCCATACCAGAGAGGCTTTGACCGTTTGGCTTGTTTAATTGCAGCACATGTTTCACAATCATGAATAACCGGTGCTATAGTGTCCATGGTCAGGTCCACCCCTCGGTCACGAGCCCATCTGTATGTTGCATCTCTACCTTGATGGCCTGAGGTGTCATGGGCCCATAGGGCTATAAATAATTCACCTTTATGTTGCCAGTCCAGGTCCACCTGAGCCACTTCAATCTTAGCAGCCTGATCCACCTGCTGGTTGTTTTGATGTTCTTCAGTAGCCCGATTCTTGGGCACATGAGCATCTACATGGCGTACCTTTACAACCAGGTTCTCTACCCGGGCAGCACTATCTTGCCACAATGCAGCAGCCCAGATGGGTTTGCCCCGGCGTTCCCAGTTGTTCTGCTTCCATTGCTGTAGCCACCCCCACAGGGCATTTGCTACCATCCATGAATCAGTGTAGAAATAGAGAACTGGCCACTTTTCTCGTTCAGCAATATCTAAGGCCAGCTGAACGGCTTTCACTTCTGCAAACTGACTCGATTCACCTTCTCCCTCAGCAGCTTCTGCAACTCGTCGTGTAGGACTCCATACGGCAGCTTTCCATCTCCAATGCTTTCCCACCATACGACAGGACCCATCAGTGAACAGGGCGTATTTCTTCTCATTTTCTGGTAGCTTGTTGTACAGTGGGGCTTCTTCAGCACGGACCACCTCCTCCTCTGATGATATCCCAAAGTACTTGCCTTCTGGCCAGTCCATAATCACTTCCAGGATTCCTGGGCGACTGGGGTTTCCTATTCGAGCCCGCTGAGTAATCAGTGCAACCCACTTGCTCCATGTAGCATCAGTTGCATGATGTGTAGAGGGGACCCTTCCTTTGAACATCCAACCCAGTACCGGCAGTCGGGGTGCCAGAAGGAGCTGCGCTTCAGTACCGACCACTTCCGAAGCAGATCGAACTCCCTCATATGCTGCCAATATCTCCTTTTCGGTTGGAGTATAGCGGGCCTCAGATCCTCTGTATCCCCGACTCCAAAACCCCAGGGGTCGACCTTGAGTTTCCCCAGGTTCTTTCTGCCAGAGGCTCCAGGTGGGACCATTCTCCCCGGCTGCGGTGTAGAGCACATTCTTTACGTCTGGTCCTGTTCGGACTGGCCCAAGGGCTACTGCATGAACTATTTCCTGTTTAATTTGTTCAAAGGCTTGTCGTTGCTCAGGGCCCCATTCAAAAGCATTCTTCTTACGAGTTACTTGGTAGAGCGGGTTTACAATCAGACTGTAATTTGGAATATGCATTCTCCAAAACCCCACGACACCTAGGAAAGTTTGTGTTTCCTTTTTGCTAGTTGGTGGAGATATAGCTGTTATTTTGTTGATCACATCCATTGGGATTTGACGACGTCCATCTTGCCATTTTATTCCTAAAAACTGGATCTCTCGTGCAGGTCCTTTGACTTTATTTTGTTTTATGGCAAAACCGGCCTTCAGAAGGATTTGGACTATTTTCTTCCCTTTCTCGAAAACTTCCTCTGCCGTGTCACCCCACACAATGATGTCATCGATGTACTGCAGGTGTTCAGGAGCCTCCCCCTGCTCCAGCGCAGACTGGATCAGTCCATGGCAAATGGTAGGGCTATGTTTCCACCCCTGGGGCAGCCGATTCCAAGTGTATTGGACTCCCCTCCAAGTGAAAGCAAACTGTGGCCTGCACTCTGCTGCTAGAGGGATGGAGAAAAATGCATTAGCAATATCAATTGTGGCATACCACTTGGCTGCCTTTGATTCCAGTTCGTACTGGAGTTCTAGCATGTCCGGCACTGCAGCACTCAGTGGTGGCGTGACTTCGTTCAGGCCACGATAGTCCACTGTTAGTCTCCACTCACCATTAGACTTTCGCACTGGCCATATGGGACTGTTAAAAGGTGAATGGGTCTTGCTGATCACTCCTTGGCTCTCCAGTTGATGAATTAGCTCGTGGATGGGAATCAGGGAGTCTCGGTTGGTGCGATATTGCCGCCGGTGCACAGTTGTGGTAGCGATTGGCACTTGCTGTTCTTCAACCCTCAGCAGCCCCACAACAGAAGGGTCCTCTGAGAGACCGGGCAAGGTAGACAACTGTTTAATGTCCTCTGTCTCTAAGGCAGCTATGCCAAAAGCCCAGAGGAACCCTTTTGGGTCCTTGAAATATCCTCTTCTAAGATAGTCTATGCCAAGGATGCACGGAGCATCCGGGCCAGTCACAATACGGTGCTTTTGCCACTCATTTCCAGTTAGACTCACTTCAGCTTCCAATACAGTTAACTGCTGGGATCCCCCCATCACGCCATAAATACAGATGGGCTCTGGCCCTTTACAGCTTGATGGCATTAGAGTACATTGTGCACCGGTGTCTACTAAAGCCTTATACTTCTGTGCGTCAGACGTGCCAGGCCATCGAATCCACACAGTCCAATAAACTCGGTTGTCCCTTTCCTCCCCCTGGCTGGAGGCAGGGCCCCTCTAGTCCTGGTCAGAATCTTCGTTTCTGTGTTTAAAAGACTGCCTGCTGGAAGTTGGAGCAGCAAACTTTTCAGAGAACCCCTTTCTCCCGATTGTTTTCTTTTGCAACTCACGTACCCATGCCTCTAGGGTCTCAGTAGATTTTCCATCCCATTTTCTCATGTCCTCTCCATGGTCACGTAGGTAGAACCACAGGGTGGCGCGGGGTGTGTACCCACCATATTGTCTTCTTTGCACGGATGCGCGTTTACCCCTAATAGCCGAGACGCTGGTTCGTACAGGTGGGGAAGAAAATACACTCTCTTTAAGTTGGTGGACCTCTTCAAAAAGTTTCTCCAAAGTATTCTCTTTTAGTTGGTGGCCACTGGTTTGTTCAGGTGGGGGGGAAGATAAATTCTCTTTAAGTTGGTGGAACTCTTCAGAGAGTTTCTCCACAGCCGAGACGCAGGCCTGTAGGGAAGAGGAGAGATTTCCTTCGTACTGCCGGAGTTGTTTAGCCATGTCACCCACTGTGGGATCTTCACCGTCTTTCCAGGTTATTATTGCCAATGTGCTGGCCCATGTTGATGGTGCATTCTGTACAAACTTCCGCCATATGGGTCGAGTACACTGGACTTCATCTGGATCTGTGGATGTTTGTGCGTCGTCTAGGTCCTTATAAATTACTTCCCGTACGGCTAATTCCCTCAGGTACTGGATTCCCTTCTCCATGGTGGTCCACTTGACTGGTAGACATACAAGTTCTTCCTTGCAGGGATACTTTCCCTTCACAGCTAACAGGAGACGCCTCCAGAGGCTGTGAGATCGTGCTCCATCTCCAATTGCTTTGTCAATGCTTGCATCTCTAGCAAGGGATCCCAACCGCTTGGCTTCCCTGCCCTCTAATTCCACACCATTGGCTCCAGTGTCCCAGCACCGGAGCAGCCAGGTGACAAGCTGTTCACCTATACAGCGACCAAAATCTTTTCGCACATCTCGTAGCTCACGCTGGTATAGGGTTCGGGTAGTTACTGTTGATTGTCTGACATCCTCATCCTCATCTTCATCCTCCTGCACACTTGATGGCCCAGCCTCGTCTTCTCCACGCCCAGACTTAGCAGAAGACTTTCTGCGTTCTAAACGACCTGAGTCTCTATACCATTTTTTCACCTTTTCTACAGGGGCAACTTGCACTGCTACAGCTCGCCTCTCCGACCCAGCCACAGAGTCTGCCACAGGGGTTGGAATACCCTCTGCAGGGGCAACTTGCACTGCTACAGTTCGTTTCTCCGACCCAGCCACAGGGTCTGCCACAGGGGTTGGAGTACCCTCTGCAGGGGCAACTTGCACTGCTACAGTTCGTTTCTCTGACCCAGCCACAGGAGTGGGAACGGCTGCGGGAGCTGGAATGGCTGTGGGTGTCGGGACGGCTGCGGGATCTGGAGCTGGAACGGCTATGGGAGCTGGAACGGCTGTGGGAGCTGGAACGGCTGCGGGAGCTGGAGCTGGAACAGCTGCGGGAGCTGGAGCTGGAACGGCTGCGGGAGCTGGAACGGCTGCAGGAGCCGAAACCGGGACGGCTGCGGGAGCTGGAGCTGGAACGGCTGCGGGAGCTGGAATGGCTGTGGGAGCCGGAACCGGGACGGCTGCGGGAGCTGGAGCTGGAACAGCTGCGGGAGCTGTCACTAGGTTGATAGTAGCATCAATTGCAGCTCGATAGGCACAGGCCAGACCCCAGCACGCCACAGTGATTTGTGTCACTTTGGAACTGCCAGAGTCATGACACCTTTTTTTCAAGCATTCTACCAGTTTTTTAGGATTTTGCAGTTGTTCAGGGGTGAACGTCCAAAACACTGGAGGTGCCCACTGCCCTAGAAACCTGCCCATATCCTCCCACACTCCCTGCCACTCGCAAATATCCCGCCTCAAGACAGATCTCCGGATGAGATTCCTAAGTAGTTGTTTAACCTTAAACAAAACCTGAAGCGCATTCAGGAGACATAACAACAAGAACATGCTGGTCTGAGTATCCCAAGGATATTCAACATCTTGGAGAGCTACCGTAACTAGCTCGGGGGATAAGAGGGTGGTGAAGGAGGAAGGGAGAGTGAACAGGTAGGAGAAAATATCTTCCCCTGTCCCCTCCAGAGATTGACTCCCTGATGAAAAAAGGCAATAGGTGTAATTGCTAATAGTTTCTGAGATATGGTTTCCGAAGTATAGAGTCGACGACAGTGCTGAGTACAAATACCAGGTTAGAGTCATGACCAGATATCTCATCATTTCATAAGCCATCGTTACACCACACAGTACCATAACAATCTTGAACCAGGGCCCGGAAAGGATAAACAGCATGACAGGGAGCACATACAGAAAGTAACTTGCTATAAAACTCAATTTGGGAAACAGGTACAGCAGACTTGAGATGAAAGCAATCAACATTGTGACTAGCAACTATTAAGCAGGTCGAATACCAATTTTAGTTTAACACACTCGGGTCAAATCTGTCGATATCTCAACCCTTCGAGCCCCACGTTGGGCGCCAAATTGACTGTTGTGGTTTAGCCCGGCTGGCAGCCAAACACCACACAGCCATTCGCTCACCCTCCCCCCTCCCTCTCCGGGATGGGGGAGAGAAACGGGAAAGTGAAGCCTGTGAGTTGAGATAACGACAGTTTATTAAGACAGGAAAAATAATAACAATAATAATAATAATAATAATAATAATAATAGTAATAATGTGTACAAAATAAGTGATGCACAATGCAATTGCTCACCACCCGTTGACCGATGCCCAGCCTATCCCCGAGCAGCCGGCCCCCCCACCCCGGCTAGCCACCCCTATATATTGTTCAGCATGACGTCAGATGGTATGGAATACCCCTTTGGCCAGTTTGGGTCAGCTGTCCTGGGTCTGTCCCCTCCCAGCTCCTGCTGCACCCCCAGCCTGCTCGCTAGCAGGACAGAGCGAGAAGCTGAAAAGTCCTTGGCTTGGTGTAAGCATTGCTCTACAACAATTAAAACATCAGCATGTTATCAGCGCTCTTCTCATCCTAATCCAAAACATAGCGCCCTGCCAGCTACTAGGAGGAAAATTAACTCTGTCCTACCTGAAACCAGGACACTTCCCATCAGCAGGTGTACAGCCACTCCCAAGAAAGCATGGCTCATCACGTGTAATAGTTTCTTGGGAAGAAAAATGCTGTCACTCCAAACATTCCAACTTTACACCTTCTTTACCCCAGCTTTTATTGCTGAGCATGACGCCACATGGTATGGGACATCCTTTAGTCAGCCTGGGCCACCTGTCCTGGCTGTGTCCCCTCCCGGCTCCTGGGGCACCCCCAGTCACCTTGCTGGCTGGGCAGCACAAGGAGCAGAAAAGTCCTTGGCTCTGTGTAAGTACTGCTCTGCAACAACTAAAACATCAGTGTTTTATCATCACTAGTTTCTTCAGAAGTCCAAAACATAGCGTTGTGTGAGCCTCTACAAAGCAAATTAACTCTATTCCAGCCAAAACTATGGCAGACCTTGAACATGTTCTTTGCCTTTCTTCATCTCAGTTGTACATTAGTTGGAAGCAACCACTGGATGGCTGGAAACATGTCCTGTGCTCCATGCCACCGCCCGGAACACTATCCTGGGCCTTGAAAAGCAAGTCCTATGGCGACATGGCACCCCAGAAAGAATTGAGTCAGACAATGGGACCCATTTCCAAAACAACCTTATAGACACTTGGGCCAAAGAACATGGTATTGAGTGGGTGTATCACATCCCCTACCATGCACCAGCCTCCGGGAAAGTTGAACGATACAATGGACTGTTAAAGACTACACTGAAAGCGATGGGTGCTGGGACATTCAAAAATTGGGAAACACATTTGGCAAAGGCCACCTGGTTAGTCAATACTAGGGGATCTGCCAACCGAGCTGGACCTGCCCAATCAAACCTGTTACGCACTGTAGAAGGGGATAAAGTTCCTGTAGTGCACGTAAGAAACATGCTGGGTAAGACAGTCTGGGCTACTCCTGCCTCAGGAAAAGGCAAACCCATTCGTGGGATTGCTTTTGCCCAGGGACCTGGATGCACTTGGTGGGTAATGCAAAAGAATGGGGAGGTCTGGTGTGTACCTCAAGGGGATTTAATACTGGGTGAGAATAGCCCATGAGTTGAATTGTAGTATGTTAATTATTATATAATACTGTATGTCATCACTACCATGATTGCTATATACCATAGATGAAAATGGTGATTAATTAGAAGGTATTGGAAAGAGTGTAACCTGAGCATGACATAAATGGTATGGAATAAGGGGTGGATATCTGTCCTGGTTTCAGGTAGGACAGCGTTAATTTTCCTCCTAGTAGCTGGCAGGGTGCTATGTTTTGGATTAGGATGAGAAGAGCGCTGATAACATGCTGATGTTTTAATTGTTGTAGAGCAATGCTTACACCAAGCCAAGGACTTTTCAGCTTCTCGCTCTGTCCTGCTAGCGAGCAGGCTGGGGGTGCAGCAGGAGCTGGGAGGGGACAGACCCAGGACAGCTGACCCAAACTGGCCAAAGGGGTATTCCATACCATCTGACATCATGCTGAACAATATATAGGGGTGGCTAGCCGGGGTGGGGGGGCCGGCTGCTCGGGGATAGGCTGGGCATCGGTCAACGGGTGGTGAGCAATTGCATTGTGCATCACTTGTTTCGTACACATTATTATTATTAATACTATTATTATTATTATTATTATTGTTATTATTATTTTCCTGTCTTAATAAACTGTCTTTATCTCAACTCACAGGCTTCACTTTCCTGTTTCTCTCCCCCAACCTGGAGAGGGAGGGGGGAGGGTGATCGAACGGCTGTGTGGTGTTTGGCTGCCAGCCGGGCTAAACCACAACACACCCACAGTGAATGTGTGGCTGAAACCAGATGTGGAAGAACACACCAGCCTTCCCCTGAGATGCTAATTTCTGCAGAGTATTTAGTACTAATTAAATCACATCAGGAACTTTCCTGAGCACTGGCATGTGCTGCAAAGTCATGGTGTGAAAGTGGCTTATGTATTGCTCCCTGAGCAGCTCCTGGGCACAGTTGGGCAGTTACTTGGTTTGAAGACCCAAGAGGCTGTTTGCATGTAGTCATTCTGCTCTCAAGGGTAGAAGAGGGAATACATCAAGTAGTATGTATGTCTATTAAGTCTGTGTACATACACTGATCTGTATAGACAAAGGCTCAGTAGGCATCTTAGTATATGAGTTCAGATATTGTTTAAGACTGCAGAACACAACCAGTCCTACATGGCAGCTGAGAAAGACTTGATAGAGGTTTTCTGTGATGCATTTGTCTGTCAGGTTTGTAGCCTGACTGCAGCTTTCTGTCTTAAGGTGACAAAGAGCAAAGCAAGAGACAGGGGTATTTATTAATTAGAATTTTCATTTATCAATTAAATGCTGATCTTTCCATTGATCTTATATTCTTCTATTCCAAATACTTCTTAAATACATTAAGTGATGCTGCTGCAGAGCATAACATAGTATCCAAACATCTCACAGCAGTGTGCATCAAATACGTTCCTTATATTTGCCCTCAGGTCTCTGTAAACATCATGGACCAGACAATAACACAATTAGTAATTACACTACTAATTACAATATAGCAATAAAGATATTATCAAATGGCACATTTGTGGTAGATATTGCAGTGAACTTCCTTACTTATTGCATTTACCTGAAGACTTTGTAAAGTTAAAAAATAAAAGAAGAAAGAACAATCAAGATTCAAAATAAAGGAAGAAAAGGTACAAGCTGGCAACTAATGGGAGGATTTTATGATGAATTTTAAATATTATACTTTAATGAAGCTATTTAAATACAGTTTTTTCCTTCATGTTCTATGCTTAAACTGGGTTTTCTAGAACAAATGGTAATAAAAAAAAAAGCTATTACTCAGGTGGACAACCTGACTTTGGTCCATGCAAAGCTCAAATGATCCAGTCTGCAAGTCTCATTTCCCAGCTACTGCAAAAAACACCACATTTTACAATCTTTTCCACTTTGTCTAATTTATGCCTTTCATAAGATGTTAGAAAACTCTGCATCTCAAAAGGACTATAAAGATAAGAAAATATAGCTTGCAAGTATAAAAATTAAAAAAAGATAAAGATGATACCTTCATTTACATTTGTTTTATAAGCTTTTTTGTTGTATTTTTTTGTAGTTTTTAATATTCAGTTTTTTTTTCCTGCTTTTTTTTTTTAATTATTTTTTTTTTCCCTAGGTATGTTCTTAGTTTTGTAAAGCAAATTCACTTACCAGGTAGGTAAGCATGTTGTACTTCTAAATAGAAAGTGAATAAGTAAGTTGATTTGAAATGTAGTGTTAAACAACTAAATTAGTTAAATAAATCTAGACTGGGAATTGTCAGGTAAATATATATATAAAGCAAATAATAGATGTAAAAAAAAATATAAAAGAAGGAGACAAGCCTGCTACATTTTATGAGGTAGTGTTTATTGAGATCAAGTTATCTATTTCCATCCAGGCTGTAACAAGACAATTAAGGGGTTGCTAATTGATTTTGTTTATTGCCATGTGCTGTAACAGTAATAAATAAATAAATAAGTAAGTAAGTAAAATGTTTAGTAATATAATTATCTTACCTCTCACATTATGTTCTGGTAAGCTTGAGAATTCTGTGACAAATTTTTCAGTGTCTTGCCAGAGATGCACCTAACAATGTAGCATGTTTATGCAGCCCCGTTGAATCTGAATCTAACTTTGTAATAAATATTATTATTTATTCATAGCCTACATACTCCATTCTTAACTGTCAGTTATGTTATTGCCAGATCTGAAATTCAACTTCCACATCTTATGATTTGCCTTTTCAGTTATAGAACACGATATAAAAAAAATATCAATTGGATTGGTTTTAGCACAAGAAAATAATCACTAATTTAGTACATTGATCAGAGCTCCCATTATACCTGCCACCATTTTACCGAAGATGAATGATATACCTTATTTGTGTTCATGTCATTGCTGAGATTATAAATTGTACTTTTAAAAGCCCGCCAACAAGTGCAAGAAGTTTATTATTTTTCTCTTAGGTTGGTTATTCAACATACTTAGTCACAAGGTAATCTTTCTGATTTTAATACAAATGTTGGAAAGTCACATTTTTTCTAAATACAAACCCTTTACTGAAAGAGGAAAAAAATAATACCTTTTTATATGTGTTAAGTCCCAACAGAGAAATCTAGTTACTTTTATCATCCAGCATAGGCCTCTTTGTACTTTCAGGTCTAAAAATTTGTAAGGCTTATAATATGTTATTGTAATAGTTACAAGCACTCTCTTTACCAGCATATTTTCTTCATTTCTCTAAAACAAACAAACGAACAAAACAGACCACAAAACAAATAAAAACAAATAAACAAGCAAACAAACAAACCAAAAACAGGCTTCTAGAATATGTGGAAAACCTTCTTACAGATTCCCTTTTTTATTTTAATACACCTTTTTTTTTTTTTTTCCCCTATGTATACACTTGGAAAATGTGTATTGTTTCTCTGTGTTTATTTTCAGAAAACTCACAGGCAACGAGGCATGTTTATTTCTCTCTGGTTTGGGTCTAAAATAATTGTTTAATCCATGTCTTAATATCAGAGTCAAATGCAATTGAATTCAGAGGGATTTTTTTTCTGCTGATTTTAGTAGGCTGTAAACCCATCACATGTACCTTTAGGTAAAATGAATTGCCATTCGGATGTGCTTATTGTTCTCTACTGTTCACCACCTAGTGTAATTTACATAAAACAAGTAAAAAGTTCAGACCTAAATGGAAATTTTGGACATTTCATTCTGAACCTAGATAGGCAAATCAATGTTAGTATAACTTAGGGATCATATTGCACATGTGTTTGCTTGTTTGTTCCTTCACTAGTTGTACTGGGTTTGGCTGGGATGTTGCCTTGTAGGCATTTTTACCATATGTGCTACAGGAGTAGGCATCTCAAGTAAGATATAATGAAGAAGGTAAAGGCAAACAAATCTGAAAATCTTGAGCTCCCAGCTGGGGATCCTCTAGTGTGAATTCTTTCCTCCACAGACCTCAAATAGTCTATACAGGTCCTTGAGCAGATGTTTTCTGAATGCCTTAGACATTGGAAACTTCAGCTGTAAGCTCACTATTTAGTGGCAATCAGTTGTGAGGCATGCCTCCAGCACCAACATGAATTTCCTTGCTCCAGTAAGCCACTTGTTTTGACAACACCAGGGCTATGTAGTTTTTCTTCAGATCTGCTATAGGAACCATAGGGGATTTCTCCATATGGGGAAGAACTTATTCTTGGCAATTTTTGTCATGTTAGGTGTCAAAATTTTCTCCAGAAAAATATGTATATGCACCTAAACCGAAAGCAATTTTAAACAGTCTGCTCCTGTTGTGAAACACAAACACAAAACTTTTACTTGATGTCACAGAAGTCTAATACATATCTTAAAAATTTGCCAATTTTTCTTTACAGCTAAATCATTTGGTCTAAGTGTTGTCAGGCACAGGAAATCTATGTTATGCTTAATCACATTGATGTGCATTTTAGTTGATCTTTTCATCCTTCAAAGAATAATTACACTTTTTAGATCCAATATAAAAATGACAACAACAATAACAACAATAAACACACACACACACACAAACACTGCTTTTTCATAATTTTACATTCCAAGTGGTGAGTTAAAATAATATTTTTGACTGGTTATAAATCCTTAGTAACAGACACATGATATAAAATTAATGAATTCTTTATAATGTTAGTTTTATAATATCATTTACATTTACCTTTTGATATTGATGTTTTGGGAGTCAGGTTGCATACTGTCAGACAGATCACAAATAATAATAAGCTTATATTGGAGCATTTTTTTGATGTCTTCAAGAATTGTATTACATTATCATTTTATTTCAAAGTCATCATATATAGCAGTCCTTAAGCCTGACTGCATACATTTAAGCAGAGTTGTTGGCAATTTGACTTCTTAGAATTGTCACACAGACATATACACTTAAACCATCAGTACTATCAAAAAAAGATCATTAAGTATGCCAAACATTTTGAAAGACGTTTTCAAACAGAAGTATAAATATTATATTCATTTTTCACTAACTAAAAGTCAGATCTCTTTTCAATATACTTATTGATTTGTTCAATCTGATGTTGATATGTTTCAAGTGTTGCATAAATTGACCTGAATTTCTGTTCAGCTTCCATTAAAGTGACATTGTGAAAGTTAGCAGGAATCTTATTAAGGATGCAAGATATATATATATATATATATATAAATTAACTTTTCTGACTGTAATACAAACCAATTTATGAATGGATTATTTTGAAATATGGAAAACAAGCATGATTTCATGAATAAATTTCTTGCTGTTTGGGACAAATTTGAGGAAAAATTTTCATTTCTTGAATATACTTAGCCTGCTTCCAATTTGCTTGTACTTTTCTACTGCTTTGACAGACTATTTTTGGATTGATTGGTCCCTCTTTATAAAATCTGAGACCACACGGAGGAAAACCAGAAGCATAAGAAATAATTTCTCAATTATTTTTCCAAAGTACTGGTGAAACAGAAGGCAATTAATCAGTTTAAATAGAGTGTAACTGTGAAAATGTGAAAACAAGGGTTTAGTCTTCAACCTGTGCAAAGGTCTTGCCAGAACTGAATACATCCTTTACAGTTTTTTTGACAAGTCATGATGATGACTGTTGTTCCTTGATTAGAGTAGAGTTGAATGTAGGTCTTAGCCTCATCGTGACATTGACAAAAAGCAAAATATTGTGAACAGAGGTTAAAAAATGATAACTTTTCTGACACCTCTAGTTGCATATTTAATAAAGTTGTATCATTTTACTCTTCATTTCATTCCCAGTTTGTGTTGGCAAATCCTGTCTCTCTCTTGGAGAAAACTTATCTTTGGTAGTTAATAGTTTCCATACACTGCTTGCACACCTACATGGAAGTGGAGGAATTTTTTTTTTTCCAAGATATCTAAAAATTGGATGAATCATTGAATTTGATGAGACCTGGCTTTAATTAGGATGGTTCAGGATTTGAGTCAATTAATTCAACTGTCTGCAAAACAGTTTCCCTTATAGTCAATGCAGGGGGAAAATAAAAGTCTTCACAGGAAGACTCATCCCATACTAAGAAAGATCTGTCCAATGGATAAGACGAATAGCCCTCCCAAAAGAGATTTATTACTTCCATTGACAATGGAAAGATCTATCATGTCTTCCTGAAACTAAATGCTAACTTTTAGATGCTTAACTTTCAGTAAGAAGTTCTTAAGAGGTTCTGCAAATCCTACCAGGCAGCTGACTAGTTGATTAAGTACCTAATTATCTTTGAAGTCTTGCTTTTTCAATGTTGGAATTTCTACAGATAAAACATTTCTAGAAAACAACGTTTTCCAGTAGTGCATAAAGAAAGTACTGTTTTCCACCAATTTATAATCTTATCAGCATGCACAAATAATTTACTTTTCATGCTGCTTTTCTTATCTAAGCATTTCCTGTGATACAGTAATGTTGACTTAAGAACTAAACCATCTATACCACATGGTTTGGTCTATGTACATAAACAACATATACTTTAGTAGCCACAGAAATCATACTACCCCTGGAAGGTGGTTCTAAGCCCATAGTATTTTAACATCAGTTCCATAAGAGCCCTTTAAACTCTGTCTGATGGTAGATACTGGGGCTTTTTTTGACTGGATCCAAAATCTACTAGAAAAAAACAAAATCTACTAGAAAAAAACAAATTCTGAACATGGGATATTATGAATTCATTTTGTATATATTAATAAAATACAGTTTCTATGATGACATGGGACATTGGCCTCTATACTCTAAGGTATTTATTATGAAGAATTTAAAAACTGAATCAACAAGTATGACAATTTGTTTTAAATGTTGCAGTCCTCTGTGCCTCATCATGAAAACAATGACTATTTTGCAAGGTGTTCAGGAAAGATAAAAAAGCTTGAAAAGAACTACATCTAGGAAGTAGACTCAATACACATTTTTCCAATTATATATAGAACTTCTGAACTGAAATACTGTCATAATAATAACTGTAAGAGAGACAATGCTGTAGCATTCCTACTTATACCAAATTTTGACACTGATTATAGATTACCTAAGCATTAAAAAGGTACTACTGTTGCATTACATCCTGTATCATGTCTCGTCATGTTAATATAAAAAAATTGCTAAAGTTCTCAAACATTTTTTAAAATATATTGTCTCAAAATGAGAATACTGCTTACCAAATGGTAATATTTCTTGTCCTGCCTAAGATGTTAGTAGTTTTAGTAGCTGTCTTCACTGAAAAGCAACTTGTTTTCATTTAATTTGTCTCCATTAAGCTATTATTTCTAGAGATTAATTTTTGATTGCTTGCTTCATCACACTGAAATGTGAATTACTATGGGACACAGTTTCCACAGCAAGTGGAAAGAACATTAAAGAAAATTAAAGAACACTTAATGTATATCTTTAATTAAAACAAAACCATTAATCAGCTATACTGAGTTTAGAAAGTTTTGTGACTATAATAGAAACAATAGTGATAAATTTATCTCAACTCATGTGTTTGGAGGTCATTATCATCTTAATGGGTGGATAATGCAATGTGCCTATATTAAAACCACCACGGATTTGTAGAATTATTATTATTATTATTATTATTATTGTCTTAAACTAATACCACACAAACTCTTTGCCCTATACCTACTATAATTTCAGGTATTCAAGCATTTGGAGAAAAGAATAGTTCTTCAGGGAAGAACTTCTCATTCAGAGCTTATCTGAATGAGTTCTTTGTATTCTGCTATCCTGTACTGGGAGCCATAGTGAGGAATGACAGAACCAGTGGAGCTGGCCACCTATAATTATCTTGTTTTAAATTCAAATCTGTTTTCATGGAAAATACAAATTTTCTGGGCAAAGCAAGAAATCACATTAGTACTAGCTGGCCCAGCATAAGCTCCCATCTTTTCTGCATAGAGCATGCTTTTCTGTTTAGCTGGAGGCTCTGCGTACCCTCACCCAGAATAACAGATAGGGGAACAAAACATGGCTTCAAGTCTCCTTCAGGATTTGTCCTTTAGCTCACTAGAAACAATCAATCAGCCCCCTAGGAAATAATGTGTTCATGTAGCCTATTTCAATAGCATGAGTTATAATCTTCTCATCTGTATTGCAGCTGAAGCTATTGAACGAATAACTACTTTCCAAATAATTTGGAGTGAAACCAAATGTTAGTACATTTTATTCAACTCTAATAACTAAAACTCTTGTAGACCTAAAAATGCTAATATTTCTCATCTTAAATGTGTAGAAATTGCATGTAATCCTTTCACAGTCTAGATACTGGATTTTCTTTTCTTTTCATCTTTTACATGGACCTTATTCTTCTTTACATGGACCTTATTCTTCCCAGTTTTTATGCATGCTTACAGTGTGCATGGAAGGGAATATGTATTTCCCACCACCATTACTCTAGTTTTTCCTCTGTCTTTTTTTTCCATTCCCACACTTTTTGGGGGACTCAACAAACAAACAAAAAACAACCAACCAAACAACAACAACAACAAACAAACAAACAAAACAAAACAAAACAAAACAAAAAACCAGGAGCTACCTCAACCTGGTGTGTACGAGGGCTGTGAAGTGTTTTTTGCATATTCCCCCACAGTGGGCACTACTAAAATGCTTGGATGAGCAGAGAATCATATCAGTGTTTCATCTGTGTACCTCAAGAGCTGCAGGAAGAAGACAAGAGCCAACAATCTGACAGAAGTATGGTAATGAATACACTGCCTTTGCTTTCCCTGTCAGCCTTCTGATCTTCCAAGGTAGAAAACTCCAAACAGATCTCTCCATAATCCAGAGGAAATAAAAAATGAACACATCCCAGAGATAATCAACCTTTCTTACCTCTCCTGTAAGATTTGCTCAAATATTTTCAGCAGCAGAGCTCCCAGTAGCTGGGTTGCAAGAGTAAATTTGATTGTTTGTTCTGGGAGAGAAAATAAGTCAAGCAGTGCATTTTTAAAGGAGACTTACAAGAAACATATATTCTGGGGACCTTGTCTGAAAAACACAGCTTTGGGGGTTAATTTAATCTTGTCTCTAGTTTCTCAAAAAACTTGTAATATCGGAATTTCTTTTATTTATGTAGGACCCGCAGACCTGTCCACCCCCTACCCCACCAATGGAATGAGATATAGCTTCACATTGAAATTATGAAATTACATTTTTCCTCTCAACAACATTGATCATTACTGTGTAGTATTCAATTTTGCAGTGCTCGTGAGAGTAGCATGTTTTAAGACATTGAATGCCCTGTCCAAGTAACCTGAAACAACTGGATGAGAATATTATAATTCTCTTAGTAAAAGATTGATGCGCAATCTCACAAGGCAATTAGGAACTCAGTTTTGCCACTCTAATGTTTAATTCTTTCTCATGTTTTGTTAATAAACAAGATCCAGGAATAGAAGGAAAGAAAGTACAGCACTTTTTAATATTCCACAGGCATACATCCTACCCGATCTAGCTGAAATGAGCTATTTACTCTGAAATGTTCAGTGTCGAGACTTACACTATGTCTGTCTCTCAGGTACCTCATTTGGAGAACAAATAGACCTAGCACTTATTCTGCTTCTGATTTGTGGTTTCTGTGCAGTTTGTTAACATTTGTGAGCTTATGGAAAATTACAGGTGGGACCTAGTCACATTCCACCGGTCTCTAGTACTTATGTAAGTTTTTGGTGTCCAGCAAAATAGTTCTCCAGAAATGTTTAAAATCTTTTTTTTTTTTTTTTCTTTTTACTGTTATTTGAGATATATGCTTATCTTTGAAATCTTTCAGAGTAACAGTTTATTTGTTCAAGTTGAGCTTTCAAGGTTAATGAGGAAATTTCACCATCATATGGCTTCAAAGGCATTTCCAAAGACTGTCTCCATTTATGCCTTCAAGTTACTGGATCTGCCTTCAGAAATAATTGAGTTTTCCTTTTCCAAAAATCTCCTTTCAAGTCCCACATTTCTTGAATGTGTGACAGAACACAAGTGAATTTCCTAACTTTGTTTGACTAAGGCAAAAAACATAAACCTCCTCATAACCCACCATTTTGCAACAAATATCACAATACATTTTTAATTGTCAGTGAAGCATTAATTCAAAATTTGGACGCATGTAAATTTAGAAGTTGTCACAGCATCTATCAGAAAGCATGTAAAAAGATGACACTTAGAAATCCCTTTCAGTTGTCCATAAAGTGACAGACGCTCGAACCTTATGATTCCCAAAATGGACTAATTCTTGGTAATGCAACTGATTTGTTTCGCAAAGGAAAAATTCCTGTCAGCTTTATATCTCATAGCTACAATATGTAGTGGTAGCTATAATTCTTGCTTAACAACCCCCCTGTCCCTGCTTCCCCCTCCTCACCTTCCCCAAAAAGCTAAACAATTCTAAGCCACATAATTTGGAAATCCTCTACAGGAGGATGGACATCTCTACAGAGAGAATAGCTAGGTAGCTAAGGCAAATGGGATGAATCTGTTTCTTCTGTTTCTTTATTTTCTGTAGGAAAAGTCACATTATAACTGAAAATTCTAAGACAGAATTTTTAGGTGAGAGAAGTCCTTCCCAACCACTCTAAAATGTCTAGGATGTGTATTTTCTTTCTCATAACATGAAATCCAAAGTCAGATTCTTTTTTTCTTAAGTATAAAGTGTCTAAAATACTACAACTTCTGTATGTTGTATACCAACAAAGATAAAATTATAGTGTCAAGTGTCAAAAGTTGTATTATTTTAAAGGAAAAATGTACAAAGATGAGCACAGAAAGGGATTTAGAACATTTTAGTATGATTTGCTAATTCCCTCTTAAAATTAAAAAAAATAATAAAAATTCTTAAATGGGGTACTAGTTACTAACATTTTAATTTTTTAACAACAATTACTTTTAATACAAATAGAGCACTTACATGTTAAAATCAACCACTGGAATATGGAAAAACAATAAAGAGAAAGTAAGAGAGGCAGAACCTGCAAGTTTAACTGCACAATCCCAGCTACACCCCGAAGACAGATACAGAAATGTATGTCAATCATGTCTTATTAATGAGAACGCTAATAAGAACATTATTAGAATAGGAAGGAATAGTTCAATTAGAAGGGCCTACAAAGATCCTCAAGTCCAACCACTTCAGGGCTAAACAAAAGTTAAACCATTTTATTAAGATCATTATCCATATGTGTCTTGAACACTGATAGGCATGGGCCATCAACCACCTCTTCATGAAGCCCGTTCCAGTGTTTGATCACCCTCATGGTAAAGAATGTTTTCCTAATGTCCAGTCTGAACCCCCCCTCATGCAGCTTTGTGCAGTTCCCTCATATTCTATCTCTGGTTATGAGAGAGAAGAGATCAACACCTCCCTCTCCATTTCTCCTCTTATAAAAAATGTCTGTTAATAATTCTACATTTTCATGGTTTACATACAAAGCCGATACTTCAGTCTGTGAGCTTGTCAATATTTTGATTGACCCCTGCCACATTTCTGCATGGAAAGCTTTCTCCTTGTTGAGAAAGCAAAGTCATCTAATACAAAACATAATCATATCCTAAGGTCTTCCTTCTGGTGTACACTAGATTTATGTAGGCATATTATTTGCTCTGTCTTTTTAATAGCACTTAGAAGGCAAAGGATAGCTAATGATATTTTGCTGACCTTTCAATTCCTCTGTTAGTGATCTCTCATAAATCTGAAGGTTCACATCCCTTTTATACTTTAGTATAACAACTTTTTGATGTCGTTATTTACAACATTTGTAAGACTTATGGTTGCAGATATATTAGAAATATTTAATGAATATCTACCTTTCTCAGGGTTATAGACTGTTCGAAATAAGGTTTTTAAAGTTTCAATTTTAGAGCACTGTTTCAATGTCAGATGTTACATTAAAAATTTTAAGTAATGGTAAGATCTTTGGTATCTTCAACAGAGCAAACATGGATAAGCTCCGGTACTTTTTTGAATATATATATATATATTTAAATTGGGTATTCCACATCAACCATTTTCAGCTTTTTGTCAGCTTGAAAATTATATATATATATGTGTATATATATATTATTTATTTATTTATTCTTGAGGAAACAGAAGGAATTAAAAAGAGACTAAAACAGATTTGGGAAAAGAGTCAATTTCCCTCAAAAAAAATCTCTCATTTTCATATGTTAAAGCTGACTTATGAAAATTAACATGTAATCATTTTCAAAAATGCTTTTGAAGGAATAAGTTTCACAAATGAGAGAAGTAGAAGGAGATTCCAGTGTTGACCCGCTCTAGATTCTATTAACTTTTCTTTCTTTCCTTGGAAGAACTTATTGGCATAATATCCTTTCCACTACAAGTTTAAACCCTTTCTTTTCCAAAAATACGGTTTCCAAAGATCTCAAATAGAGCATTAGCAGTCATACATTTGTATTAATGATGACTTGCGGTATCTTCCTAAGGACAAAATGTTGGCTTTGGTATGTTTTGGTATTCTAGGAAAACTGGTATGATTTCCTAGAATCTATCAACAAGAAATTGTCAAATTTTAAAATATGGTCATCTGTCCACAATCCTATTGCACAGTTAATTTTTTTTTTCCATTTATTTGATCCATAATTAATGGCAAGGGAATTTTAACAAATGAAGAAGTGTTACTGTAGCTTCTCATCCAGTCCTTTAGCACATTTTGGAAAAACTGGTTGATAGGGTTCAAATTAAAAGTAAAATGCCCAGAGAGATCAATGATTCTCTCAGGAATAAGCATTTTAACTTCATAATCACAACAGATCATTACGACCTTCTTCAGTCACCATAACCCAATTTACCACAAATAAATCTGTTCTCCATATATTCATTGCTCTCTTTCTAGAGACCCTGAGCTGATAGCTGCTGCAGTTGTCTACATCATTTCAGACACTTTTAAAAAAAGACTGGTTATTCTGCATCTTATTCACTCCATAAAATTTTATGATAAATATTTAAATATATACAGTACTTGTTTATATAAGACATAATTACTTTAATTTGGACTGATTAGATATGCCTGACTGAAAGTACGTTAATAATTTACTTTTCATTGATTTGTTCCAGTGCCTAGAGGGCTCTGAGAACATTAAAAAAAATCCTAAAATGTTAAATAGGAAAGCAACTCAATTTATCTGAACAATGCATGCTAGTTCAAAAGAAAAAATAAATAAATATCATAACAGATTCGTCCGGACAGATATTCAAAAAGCAAAGAACCATGTCATTTGAGTTCAGACCTCCAGGCAAAGTATAGGTGAACTACAGAAGAAAGAAGGAATAAGTGGATATTACCTTCTTGTATAAAACTCTGGGATGGATTTGACGTAGAGTTTTTGACCCAAGGCTTTTCTGCTTTATGGCAAGTTTGACACATGCAAAAGGATTAAGTTAAAGACTTTCCTGAGCATTTACTTGAAAAGAAAGATGCATAATCTCCATTTCAATTAAAGATTTTCAATTCTGCAGTATCCATTGCTGATTTCATTAATTTCGCCATTCTAAATAAGCCACACTAGAAATTTTGTGATTGATTTTTAGACAAAATCCCTTCCTCTTCACAACATAGAGTCATGGATTCATAGAATAGTTTGGGGCCTTAAGGGACCTTAAAACCAACTAGTTCCACCTGCCCTGCTATAGGCAGGGACAGCTCCCACTAGACCATGTTGCCCAAAGCCCCATCCAACCTGGCTTTGAACAACTCCAGAGATGGGGCATCCACAGCCTCTCTGTTCTAGTGCCTCATCACCCTCAGAGTAAAGAGTAAAATTTCTTCCTAATATCTAATCTAAATATACCTTCTTTTACTTTAAAGACATTCACCCTTGTCCTACTACTACATTCCCTGATAAAGTCTATCCTACCTGTAGGCTCCCTTTAGGTAATGAAAGACTGCTGTAAGGTCTCCCTAGATCCTTCTCTTCTCCAGGCTGAACAACCCCAACTCCCTCAGCCTGTCTTCACAGGAGAGGTGCTCCAGTCCCCGGATCACCCTCTGGACTTGCTCCAACAGCTCCATGTCCTTCTTGTACTGGGGGCTCCAGAGCTGAGCACAGCACTCCAAGAGGGGTCTCACAAGAGCAGAGCACAGGGAGAGAATCACCTTCCTTGACCTTCTGGCCGTATTTCTTCTGATGCAGCCTAGGAAACAGTTGGCTTTCTGGGCTGCAAGCACACATTTCCAGCTCATGTCTACCAACATCCACAAGTCCTTCTCCTCAGGGTTGCTCTCAATCCATTCTCTGCCCAGCCTGTATTTGTGCTTGGAATTGCCACAACACATGTGCAGTACCTTGCATTTGGCCTTGTTGAACTTCATGAGGTTCGCATGGGTCCAACTCTCAAATCTGTCAAGAAGGACTAAAAATTTCAAATATAAGATTGAGTAGTTCCTTACAAAATAATGTTTGCTTCTCACATATACCAATAATTTTTACCAAACTATGCATCTAAAATTAAGGTACTTCAGAGACTGCTGTTCAAAGTCTAATTTTCCCAAAACCATAAAACTCAAAACATATGTTAGTAATAATGTCATCTTTTTCTTCCTTGCCAAGTCTTGTGGGCCATAGCTCCTCCTAGAAGCATGATTCAGCAGTTGTGTAGTGTTATTTACATTGCATCAGGTAGATTACCTGGCTTCCAGCTGCTTTCCCACAAGTCCTGTGTCACATATGCTTGCCCCTTCCAGATGTCTCTTATATCCTAGGGCATTTCATGTGGCATTAGTGATGTGTATGTGTGCAGCTAGAAAAAGATGTCAACATTTGCAAGTGATCAATCAGTGCTCAATACAGTTAATGGGGTCAGTGAGTATTTCAGCCAACCAACTGCAAAAGGCTCAATTCAAATGCTGTAACATACTCACCTCCCTAAGGCTGGACACTTGAATGACCTGAATCCTGCTGGGAGGCTGCTGAAGGCCAAGAGAGATGCTGTCAAATATTTATATTTGACATTAATTGACATTATTTGGCATTAATTGCCCACTTTGAAATAGGGAGTTTAAAACAGCTAAACAGAGGTGTCTAAATGTCAGTGTTTACAAATGTGTCTGGAGGGGAGGCTGGTTCTAAAATGAAGGAACCAAGGGTCATTTCAGGTGTTCTGAGACAGTGTAAGGGTTAGCAGATCTCATTTCTTAGTGAGCTTGACTTTAATCTTTTCATCTTTCAGCTAAACAGAGTAATGGGATTTATCATTCCTGCTCCTTATTTAGCTGCTAGGAAAGTACCCTAGAGTACTGTACATTTATGCCCTGTGAAACACCAGTTCCCGTGAAATGCAGAAGATTTACATGTGCATATTGCTGATTAGAGAGTGTTGAAAGCTGACTCCTTGACTATGAATAACTGCTGAAGAAATCAGGCACTGAGGCAACAGATTATTTAGGAAATTTATTTTAATTCTATCCCTACCCAATTTGTTATTGAAAATTTCCCAGTTCCAGGGTTAGAATATATAACATTGTTCAACAATTTTGAGATTGTCACACACACACACACACAAGGAAATTCTGGCATATCTTATGAGAAATGTGTGGACAGTTGGGCCAACCATGAAAATATTATGTCACTGACTACTTTTTTTTTCTCTTTTTTTCTTTTTTTTCAGTGTTACTACAAACCTGCTTTGCAGAAGCGCATCCAGCCTTGACTGCCCCAATTTCATATTGAAGTAAAACTACTCAGTGAGTAAAACCACTCAGTTATGTTCTTCCTTAATATGTAAGTCTGATGCCTCTCTGCATATTTAGCTGCCTGAAAGTCTTTCTATCTCCTCTCTTCATCTCCTCACTGTTCTGAGGGGAAAAATAACAGCATGACTCTCCACATCTTCACGGAGTTCTCAGCTCCCATGCAGGAGTGGGATATATATCTGCTTTTTCCTAATGCAGAGAGTCCAAAAGATTTAAGAACAGCTCTGGATCAGATTGATTGGATCAGACTGACTATTCACACAAATTTCACAGCTGGCTTTATTCAGTGGCCCTTGGAACAGCTCTTTTTTTTTTTTTTTTTTTTTTTTTAAGTGTTTTCCAAGAATGTGTAAAAGAAAGAACCTCTATACAGTATCTACTAAGAGATTCAGTTTTGCTGTCATACTGTAGACTGACAACCTACACAACCTACAAGAGTATAAAACACTATGCACAACATACTTTGCATCACTGAATCTTGCTCTTCCGCTCTTTCTTTCTACCCTATTGCTCACTATTCCCTGGAAAGGAACAAACTAGCTCTTCAAACAAGGCCCATTGAAAGATGATATTAATAGCAAGAGTTAAGTGCCTGGTTTTACACTAGAAAGTAATTCTCAGATTTATTTGTTTAGTTATTTATTTTTTGAAGCAAAATACCTTTATTCAGAATTTCATGAGCTTTCAACATATTAAACATTTATTTTTCCTTTCATTAAACTTATTTTTTTCTTCTCCTGATACATTAGCAATTTCAGAAGCTGTATATTTTCATATATGGTTCCAAGATAGAAAAAAAAAATACAGGAAATGGGATTTTCCAAAAAGAAAGCAAAAAAACACCACCACCACCACAACAACAAAACAATTTGTTGTGCCAAAGACAGCGAAGTACCTCTTAATATTGCAAAATATTAAAAAGTGTGTTTAGCCAAATTTCAGTACAGATAACCATGTCTGCAGGGACTTATCACATGAAACCACATCCACATTATTAAAGCCATATGAATTAAAAAGCAAGCAAGCAAACAAACAACAACAATAAAAAATGTTTTTCTATTACAATGAGTTGCAGAATATGGTAATCCTGAGATAGTGGTGCTGGGTTCTCCTTTGGATTTAGAGCTTGGGCTTTATGAAACATGCTGACAAATGTCTGAATATTTCTATAGCAACAATACCAAGCCCAGCAGGATTCACAGAATACACTATAGGGTGATCAAGTGTTTTTAGCCGACAGAATGAACATTTGATTTGACTGTGGGCAGCTCTAAGTTATGCAATCTTCACTCTTTACCAGATGTTGCGAGAAGAATTTCTTTTGTTTAATATCAACAACATTTTTTCCTTGACTTCACCCACTGCAGTCACATTGAATCATGTCAGAATTAAAATACAAATGCCCAAACTACCTTTTGTATTCATCCATAGTAGTGAAGAATTAACAAAATAATATAAACAAAATAAATGAATGAGAGTCACAGGATCTCTATAATAAATCAAAACTTTTTGGAGGATATTTTCCAATAAATGGCATAGGAACAATCTGTCTAATCTATATTATTCTTCATATCCTTCAAACTGTAAACTCTGTAACTCTATGTTGCCTGTGCTGGTAAGAAGCAAAGAAAATATTAATGTATTCCATACTGCCATTACTGACTATCATTGATTACAGCTGGCCAGAAAGCAGGAATACTTGTCCAGTCTGAATAACACTGAATATAAAAATTTCACAAAAACATAATTCCAGCCCTTCTGAAAGAAAATGAAGCCCCATGGTTCTCTGCAGCTGGTTCATGACATTAATATTTTTGGTCAGTTCATGAAACTGGAATCCCAGGATCTAAAGCTGTAGGAAAAGCAAATAGAGTATATGAGCTGTGCAGGTCATATAGATGCTGTTATTTGTAACACTTCCATGAGCAGGTTTGCAGCTATATGCAATGTGCCATTGCTGTCCTGATTCAATATCATGATGCCATTTAGCACAGAAATATTGAAACTTGTTTTTTTTTTTTTCCTTTTTTTTTTTTTCCAGTAAAGTGTTTCTCATGTCTCATCTCACTGGTAGGAGTAGTGCATCATTTTGCACAATATAAAAAAACCCTGGAATTTCTAACATATTTCTAAATTTCTTATACTTTTTATGTCAATCATCTATTACATTTGTTTATTGGGTTTATTTGTCATAGATTGAGGAAGATGGTCAGCTTGTTCTTTTTTTTTTTTTTTTTTGGGTAGCCAAAGAATGATTTTTTTTTTTTTTTTACATTCTAACCCGGTTGTAATTTCTGCTTGAATTTTTGTTCATGTTCTCATTAATATTCAAAAAGGTTTTTTCACTGTAGTCAAGGTCAAAAATCTGTATAATTGCAGTTTTTCTCAAAATATTCTACAGAACAAAATGAATTCCGGAATAAATCATACCCTGCCAGTCACTGTCTGTCAATATTAAACTACCTTTCTTTCTAATGTGAAGGAAACACAAATCAAACATAATGCACAGTACTGGCTGCCAGTCTTCAGTTCCTCATAACTCAGCACCCTGTGGTTTGTAATCTCTGAAAAATGGCTGCTGTATTCTGAAAGTGCAGGGATGCTTTTAGGCCCCTATGCTATTAGCATAATTTTGCATTATGGAATCTTATTTTGGACTCTGGTTTAATTAATAATATTATGCAAAGTTCTGGGTGACAGCTGGAGGATGCAAAAAGCTTTTCCTTCCCATTGGTTTTGATCCACTTCTGCAACAGACCTCTGATAGAATTGCAGTGTGGTCACTAAGCTACCAAATAGAGTCTCTGGTTTGTGTTCACTCTTTTGGCATCAAGTTTTTCCGTGCTTAGCTTTCTGCTGACACCAAGCCACAGGAAGCTGCGTACAGACCTCTTTCCCCTTCCCCACCATGTACTGGCTGCTCCCAGTAGGGAGGAATTCTGCCAAGAAGCAGAGGGGAAGGGCTTGAGTTCCCTCAAGCTGTGAGCAGGGATGTAATCATTCATCTTAGTGTCAAGGTGTCACCATCAGCACTTAATCTAGTGTAGCTTTATGTATTTTCATTGTTTGGCAGTGCCTCACTTAGCCTTTGGTAATTTTGAACCTTATTTCTGAGAAGTTCTTTTTTTCTGTGTGGATAGGTAGCTATGTGGCATATAGTTCTGGAGGCCAAAGTTGAAAAAAAAAAACACCTGAAATTATCTACCCAATGAAACCTCAATTAACATACTAAATTAGGATGATCCTGTGTTCTTGCTGCTGTGAGAGAAGCAGGCTAGTAATATACAGAAGGCAAATGAAATGTTTCCACTGAGTTTAGAGGTAGCCCATAAGAAATTATGATAGTAATTTAGGCACAATTTTTAAAAGTATAAAGTTAGAGGGGATAGAACCATGTCCTGTTGTTTGGAAATTAAACATTGTAGAATCTAATTTTAAAGACCTGAACCATTGGCATCTTCACCACATTACTTCCAAACTGTATAGTTTTCTGTACAGTTTTATTTAACTATAATTTTTTGCAGGGTATTAGCAAGCTGAAGAGACTGCCATACTGTTCTGCAAATGCCCTGAAGTCATTTTTCTTCTGTCACTTCCTGCTGTGACTCCAAGTCCCCCCTCCAAGTGTCTTTACAGATTGTTACAGCTTTTCATAAACTGAGCTGCAAGCAGCTCTTTCCATATTGAAGAGGTGTGAATGAAAGTGTCCACCATGTGTCCACCATCACACAAGCAGTGCATCCAGGGCTCTTCTTGAAAATTTGAGCAAGTGAGAATGCCTGACCTTGCCAGCTACTTGGAAAATAAAAGCCGGTTTGAATGAAAGGTTGCTCATTGACTTATTTAGCTCCTGAATAGCTTTATTGAAAGCAAAACATTACATACTGCACTAATTTAGGACATAAGCAGTATCCAAATGTGTTGGTTTTACTCGGGTGGGCAGCCAAGTTCCACCACAACCACTCTCTCACTCCCCCTCCTCAAAGGGAAAGGGGGAGAAAATATGACACAAAGAGCTCAAGGTTTGAGATGAGGACGGGGAGATCGCTCAACAATTATCGTGACGGGCAAAACAGACTCAGCATAGGGAGATAGTAAGATTTATTGCCTATTACTAACAAGCTAGAGAAGTGAGAAACGAAAGAAACCAAAAACACCTTTCCCCCATCCACCCTTTTCCACCTCCTCCCCCCCCGAGCAACGCAGGGGAACGGGGAAATAGGGGTTGCAGTCAGTCTATAGCACTTTGTCTATGCTGCTCCTTCTCAGTCACTCTCGTCCCCTGTGCTGTGGGGTCCCTCCCATGGGATGCAGCCCTTGCCGAACTGATCCGGCGTGGGCTGCCCACAGGCAGCAGCTCTTCAAGAACTGCCCCAGATATCTGTCCATACCACAGGGTCCATCTGTCAGGAGCAAAGTGCTCCAACCTGGGTCCTCCACGGGGAGCAGCTCCAGCCAGATCACCTGCTCCTGTGTGGGCTCCTCTCCACGGGCTACAGGTCCGGCCCGGAATCTGCTCCAGCGGGGGTCATCTACAGGCCGCAGCCTCCGTCAGTGCAGGTCCACCTGCTCCACTGGGGGCTTCTCCACGGGCTGCAGCGTGGAACCCTGCTCCACCGTGGTACTCCATGGGCTGCAGGGGGACAGCCTGCTTCACCATGGTCCTCACCACAGGCCACAGGGGACTTCTGCTCCGGCGCCTGGAGCACCTCCTGCACTCTTTCTGCACTGACCTTGGCACCTGCAAGGCTGTTTCTCACTCCTCTCACTCTCCCAGCTGCTGTGTGGCAGTGTCTTTTTTTTTTTTTTCCCTTTCTTAAATATGCTCTCACAGAGGCGCAAACAACATCACTTATTGGCTCAGCTCTGGTCAGCAGTGGTGCCCTTACCTAACATGGGGCAGCTTCTAGATTCTTCTCACAGAAGCCACCCCTATGGCCCCCTGCTACGAAAACCTTGCCACGTAAACCCACTACACCAAAACACTGCATTTTTATTTTGCTAAGTTGTTGCTGTTTTTCTGGGAGACAGTCCTTTTATGTTGGGTAAGTTTTGAGATTTTTTTTTTTTCGGACGATGAATCATACCTAGTCATTCTATACCTCAGAAGATGTTCAAATATAGCAAAGAGATATCAGCGTCCACTTGTTCATTCATGGTATCTTTGTAAATATTCCTTCTGAAAGGACAATAAATACTGCAACAGTGGTTTTGCCAGATTCCATTGCTCTGTCCTTCCACAGGTAAAATGGGCATAATGTGTCTTCAGGGTAGGTTTGGATGTAGGACTTTGGGAATGGCTTAAGGATTAGACAGTGCTATGTGAATATTAAGTATTTGCATGCCTTCATGGCTGGTAAAGGACTTAACAGTTTTCATACTGGGAAAAGAATAGTATCCTCTTGCTTGAGAAATCATAAAGGTCTCCAGCTTTCAAAGGTCAAAACCCAATAATCTCTGAACATTTTCCACTGAATGGAATGGTCCTAGGAAAATGTATGACTATTTCTGAATCTTTTGATTGAAAGCAGGATAACTGGCTGGTTGGCCTTCTGCTGTTTTTTCTTGGCCATGACAGCAACATCTCCACAAAGCCACCTACACCACTGACCAGCTTTTCAGCCCTTTTTGAATTAAGCAATGTCCACAAACAGTCATTTAGGAGTTTTCTGGCATCTCAAGCATTTACCTCTCCAGGCTGCATGACTCTGAAAGTATTTGGAGACTGGGGAGCTAAACCAATTCAATGTCATTTTCAGAACTGGAATTCTTTAATTCTTTCTCTCCCTTTCTCTCTTGTTTCCTCTACATTTAAATTTCCCCTACATTTTAATTTGAACTTTTTAACTATTTTGGAGCACATGCCATGAAAATATATATATAAATATTCTGAAGAATAAAAATTCTATATTCCAGCATATTCCAGCAAACTTTTCTAAACAATTTATTGAATGGTAACACTGTAGAATCCTTGCCAATGGTTAAATAACTACTTAAAAATTACATCAAATATATTCAAAATTACTGATATGTTTGGTTAAAATTGTCGTACTTTATTTTTCAAATATCAGTTACTGCAAGTATATTTAAAGAGTTTTATAAAAAATAATAAATTCTATAAGAACTGAACACCTGAACAAAACACTGAACTGAGTACTCTGTCCTCACAGAGCCTTTTCTGTGCACTGAAAGCATTTCAGCATGTTCAGCCCTTCTTCTTTTCTGGCATAAATTCGGTTCCAAAGCAAGTTGAAATAGCTAGTTGAAGATATAGTCATAGACTGTTTCTGCACACTGCAAGTTCTGTCCCTATCTAGCCTGAAGTCACACCAGACTTTTCAAAATATACTTTGATGGTAATATAGATTGTCTTAATAGGTCAACAGAAGCATGCAGAAGGAATTCAGAAAAAAATATTTCTTGTAAAATTAATAATTTTGAGAGAGAAAGTTAATAGTTTAGCTGTTGCCAAAAGAACACTGATCAAAGAGCACCATGGCATCAATCAGGTATATTTATAAGTTAGAATAGAGACAAACATATTAAATAAAATAGCATCAGAAAGTAAATCATGTTAACATCAAGGATGCCATCTGAGACTAAAAGAGCAACGGCATTAGAAATAATAACTTAACAAAATATGTTATCTAGAACTGCAGATGTAAATTCAAGGACAATAACAGCTTAGCATTTATACAGAGCTTTTCATCCAAGCATTTTAAGGCATTTAAAAACAAAAACCAAACCAATCAACCAACCAACCAAAACCTACTTCTCTACCTAGTTTGTAGATAGAAGTGGGGTTCAACTTAGGAGCTAGATATCTTGTGTCTTGTATAAAGACAAGATAAAGATAAAACTCAAAGTTTTGTATATATTGCATCCAACTTTAATTCTAAAAATAGGCCTCTACTTTAAGTTATCCAGGCACTTTCTATAGTCAGTGTAGGCAAATAGGAACAAAAAGATTTATCTTGGTTTATAAGCCTAATTTAGGATGGAATGTAGTTACAATTTCTGAAGAATGACACCTTCAAAATGTTTATTTACTATATGACAAGAAGTTGAGGTGCTTATCCTTGGTACCGATGTCTATATTGAGTTTCAGAATCTTCCATTGTCCAGGGAATTCAACCTCAGGTTCAGGAAAACATCTAACGAGTGCAGACCTGTCTTGCTTAAATTGGGGGTGGCAGAACTGTATCCTTTTGAAGTACCTACAGTCTGGCAGGGTTTACAATTTTATGTGGTGAAGCAGTGCAGAGGAAAGAATACAAGTCTATGGTCTGATGGCGTGTAATATTAAACATGAGGAAATATTAAGAAATAAATATGCAGTTATTATCTGAGAAAGAGCAAAATGAGAACAGAGCCTTTTGCATTACTGTTCAATATTTTTGATCTGTCAGCTTAATTAACAGTCTTGCTGAGAAGTTAAAGACTTAGAAGATATTAGCAGTTAAGAGTATTTTGAATTTTTCATTTTCACCAAAGGGAAAATAAAAATTAAAATTTGTTTTTATGTGTATGTACACTCAGATCACGCAATGTTGTGAAAATGAAAGAATAATCTCAAATCCAAATTATTTGCCAAATAAATTTCACTCATGCCACATGCTATCACTCACTTCTTCCACAGCATCAAGAAATTGTCTTTTTCCCATCCCAATTTAAATACATATTTTTAGTAATAACTAAAAATACAAGATTTAATTATTAATAATTAACAATTAATAATATAATTTTTATTAATATAATGAGTTGTATAGTCTATTGTTTATAAGAAAATTAGACTTTTCATTGTCATCATTAGGTTTTGGATTGGAGTCTCCCTGGATATTTGCCTCACTAACTAAAAACTGTTTTCCTCTAACCTGTTGCTACAAAAAGAAACCCTGGTATGGGCAGAAGTATGCCATCTCATGGCTTGAATAGTTATGCAAACATACTTTTCTCTACCTTTATTCATGTTGACTCTACAAATTTAATATTCCTACCAAAACACTCTCTTCCTTTAACTCTTGACGCCATGTAAAGCATCATGACTGAGACCAAGACACTTCTCAGTTTTGACAGACATCTTCCTCCATGAAAAAGCACCAGGAAATAAATGTAACTAAAATATGTTCATGCTGAGAGAAAAACATAAGAAAATAAACACTTGTCTTCATGTTGTTCATTGCAGTGATGGGAAAGAAGAAAAATAAGGCTACAGGAATGTATAGCAGAAATACTGTGAAAAAGAAGCTATTTTAGTTTTGCAATAGGAAAGGAAGGAATGATATTGCACAGAGTAGAGGACCATTACTGTTCATTATACAATCAAAAGATAAATAAACTGATTAAATATTGTACAGATATATAAAATGACTGTCATTGAAAAGGTGTTTTTAGGTTTTGAGAAGGTTTTGTCTTATCTGGAATGAATCCTGTGACTGCTAAATACAGTGCATACCAATTTCTATCTTTCCAAAATATCCTCTTTCCTGATTGTGAGTAGTTACTGTATTTATGTATAAGTCACATTGAAAACTGTCTATTTTCTCCTTACCAAGGGAAGAGAATTTAAGTGAGACATTAAGAAAATTAATGAACATTGTCAATAGTGTAGATTTGCTTGCCATAATACTCCCCTGAAAGATCAAACTAAATACACAGTAGTTGAAGAATTTTATCCACTTCTCTAACAGGAGGTATATGTAAGGACTAAATTTCTTTTGAATAATTTAATGTTCAGGGATGAAAAGATTCTATTTAATTTTCTTATAAAACTTCTGTAGCAGAGAAATAAAGCCTACAAAGAGGGTGAGAGCAGGTTCAGTATTCCTTTAAGAATATTTACACTAGAACTGACCTTTATACATATGAAAAATGTGAGACTTCAAGTGAAAGAGAGGGTTTCATTTCAAGATTTCAGGAGTATGGTATATTCCTAAATATATATCTAGTATGCAGAGAAGTTCCATTGGAAGTCTGCTACCATGCCCTGGAAGACAAATATCCCATATGTGAGATCCTCTTGCATTTTGAAAGAATAAAAATCTAGATCAGCTCCATCTCCTACATTTAGTTTTAAATAGGATCATTGCCTGAGAACTTATTGACAAGGGACCTCCAGTTGTTTCTAGTTCAACCTCCTGCTCTCAGGAGGGTCAACTATGGGATCAGAAAAGATTGCTCAGAGCTTTATTGCATCGTCTTAAAAACACTCAAGGATGGCGAGTGATCAACCTTTTTAGGCAGCCTGTTTCATTGTTTGACAGATAGCTTTGCAATGGTGGATATAATATAACACAGTTCATCAGATTATAGTGAGTCAATAAATGTGAGATAATCTGAAATGACAAAAAAAATGGTGATTACATTCCACATTAAAAAATATATATTGTATTTTCATGGAAATAAGTAAATTCTTACATAATATGGTCATTTTAATCCTCAGAAGGGAGGAAGAAATGTGCAACTATGCCAGAGCTGTATGTCTATAATTTCAAGGTTAAAAAGGGGATTTTGAATTCTTAAAGTAATATTTTAATTTTGTTCTAGTGAAATAAAAACACAGCTATTATGAAATGCTCATGATAGAAACCTTTTAGCATATGACATGCCTCAGGCATATTCAAATTTCTATTTGACATTTTCAAGAGTACTATAATCTAACATGACTGACAAGCTGTACAGTAGAAAATGGAGCTTGAAATAAACCTGTGTTTTATTAAGTGTCAGTATAGATGAAATAGTTGATTGTACTTCAACCTGTACAATTCCTAAAATATATATTTCTGTGAAGGGCACAGTTGCTCACTGTCAGGGCACATAGATAGGTGTTGCATGGCACCTGAAATGCTAGAATGAGGAAACAATCTGCACATTACTGTTACAGATTTTGCCAAGATACCATGTTAAAGCCATTTTCACATGTGGAAAACACTTTAGTATTTGTCTGAAAATTGGTGAACTGTTAATGGCTCTAATTAAGCAGTTTCCTGGTTCATTCTCTTTTGAACTCTTTTGCTACAGAACTAGGAGTTTTACACAGATAACCCAAGCAAACTCCACTAGCAAAATATTGCTAATTTATCAGTATGAACAGAAACAGCATAATGAACTAAAAACATTTTCTAGGTTTACTAAGCTTCAAGAATCACTTTTCTCTACGGCTACAAGGAAAAGTATTCATGAATCCAAGTTGCAAGGTTAATTTCACTGTAAGAGGTGGCACAGATAATTATTTTCATTGCTTGATTTAAAAAATACTCCTGAAAGGCAAAGCCTTACTGTCTGTTTTCTGGTTTATACTTATAACTTCTTTAAAATGACAAAATAAAATGACTAACAGGCATTATATGTAAGTATTGCAAGAATATCTGTTAAAAATATCAAAGAACTATTTGTCAGAAAATGTTTATGGTATTACAAGACCTCTAATATAGTCATCCATTCATTCAGTTTGTGAATGTTTTCATGTGATATAATAAAATTTGTCTACCTTTTTGTGTGCTTAAACTTCAATTCCCATACATTTTCATCACTTCTATATTTACAATATCAAGAGGTTCACAATGACTTTGCAGATATTTTGTCAAAGCCTTTTTTTGGGTTGCAGTGACATAATTCAACATGATCGGTATCAACACAAATCCTTGATACATGCTGTATTGAGACATGTTCATCACTCAGTGTCAAAACATCTTCACATTCCTCTGAACAAAGTCAACAGTGCTACAGATTGACACAGCACAGTACTTTTTTGCTTGTTACCTAATTAACAACAAAAAAACCTACCTTCTATTTTGTTAAAGGCACATGATTCCTCTTCATAGTTAACTTTTCCTCAAAGTGAAAAATTGTAATAGTGTCTTGATGAACTGGAGAACACTGCAAAGAAGGCTGGAGATTATTTCTTTTTAATATGTATATATATTTTTCCCATTAGCTCACAAACTACCTTTTCATCAAAAGATACTGAATATTAAAGGGCAGAATGTGACTAGTCAGAACAAAACTTAGCAACTCCCAAATGAAATATGTAATGAGCACTTTTAAACACTTAGGGATATTATGCAGTTTTCAAAATTTCTATGGTTTATGACCAAAAAAAAACACAAACAAACAAACAACAACAACAACAACAAAACCCTCTTGAAGTCTTCCGCAGTGAATAAAAGAACTATTAGATTTAGTTAAAAAACAAAACAAAACAAAACAAAAATGCATGCCATCACTTTAGGCTACTTCAAGCCTCTCAACTGTACAGAACAAGCTGAATTTTTCTGTTCCAAGGATCAAAAACAGATATTGAGCCTAGACAAGGACGAGCTGTCTACATGGAGGGGAAGGGGCAAAGCTAGAGGAAGGGCCATGGCTTAATGTAGTTGCAGAAAAGATAGAAACTGAATTCTGTTCAAGGACTGCTCAAAGTTCAGACGAAGCCATAGGCCTATATTCTCCCTTTATATTACCAGAAACACTTCTTGCCAGTATGCCAACACTGGCACAATAAGCCCTGGGAACAGTTACTCAGTGTCTCTGGCAGTGTGCTGTTCCTTCACTGTTTCTGCTTTGGGTATTGCTGCTACACAATCTCCTGTGAGGGATTTGCTCCCATGACTCACTAAGGGTGTTTTAGGTAGTGAAACACCTACACCTTATTTATTAACTAATTAAAAATACTATTTTTGAGGCCCCTGAATTAATTTCATGCTTTTATCTGCAAAAATATGTACACTCAGATACTTACTCAGGAGCTCTAAACCAGGCTGGAATGTCCCAGTGAGCTTTTCATGTTTCCCCTCTCTATTTCTATATCTTTTAAAGACAAAATTATTCAAGAAGTTTTTTTTTTTTTCTTTTTTTTTTCTTTCCCCCTTCCCATAGCTGTAAGAAGATAATAATGATGATGCCAAGGGATCTGGTCTGTTGTCTCTCTTGTCAAATGCATATTGTACACGAGGTCACTGGGGAATAAAGGGCTTTTTGCCAAGTATGAGCAATGGTCTGTGATGCTGGAATTCATTTATCTTAGACATTTCTGTGTTGTAATGCACTGTGTGCAGTCTAATGGGATTTTATACTGGTACTTTTTCTCTGATTACCCAGTTTTCTTCATCTTGGGTTGCTGCCATGAATTCTCATTGGAGCTGTACCTTAGAAAAGATTAAAACCATACCCATCCTGTGGGAAAACAGAGTTTTCAGGCAGAAACGGTACAAAAATTTGTAAATTTGTTTCATTCACTTTGTCCAGCCAATTTTACGTAGATAACTATAGGTGTTGTTTCTGGGTTTACTGCGACCACACAGATACTGTGTCCTTTCTTCCTAATATACCCTGCATGGGGCAAACTGTGTAAAGCAGCTTGAAAGAAATGGCTGGTATGAGACATGGCTGGTCACTTTGTAAATGGTTTGTAATGAAGCAAATAGAAGCAAAGCATATGTTTAAGTTCACCTGACTTTAAACTATGGAAAGTAATTAACTTACACAGCTCTACGCTGTAGACACTGTGTTTGGCTAGAAGAGTAAATGACAGATCTTCACTTGTTAAAACCATACACATCAAAAAAAAAAAAAGTTGAAAGAAAAAAACAAAACATTCACCTTGTACTAAATTAAATTAAACACAAGCCTGAACTATAAATGGAATAAATGAGGAAGTTTACTTCTTGTGAATGGTTCCTGTCTGAAAACGTCAGCTTCTGAGGAGTAAAGAAGTCTCATCTCCTTGGTCGAACAATGGTCCATAAGTCCAATCCACCCTTGACCTTTCTGTGAGACTTGCAAGATGAACGGGTATTTGTTACAGAGTTATGAAGAAAGGTGAGTAAAAATATTATGTTAATGTTGAACAGGTGCAATTTCCAGGAACTGAGCTAAGATCACCATCTCTTGTTGCATATGAGAAAGTTTCCACATCTAGGAAAAATTTTCCAGTACAGAGCCCTACAGATTTAGATTTTCATACAATGAATATTGCTGCAACCGAAAATGAAATATGTGGCTCTTGGGCAGATATTAAACATTTTTGAGTTAGCTTTTCAAGTCTTCCACAGTCAGTGGGGAAAGTTAAACATTTATTGAAGAGGGTAAGAATAGGTGTCTACAAGAGTTGACGGTAAGATTCTATTTGGAAATCTGCCACTTGCACAGATTTGGATGTTTACATGAGATGCAATGAAACAGATCTGTGAAAAAAGTTTGAAATCACCTTGAAATTTAGTTGTGTATGTAATTTCAGCAGTAGATCCTGTCTCTTATGTAAAAATTTCCTGGTCAGAATACACTTGCGAAAAGTAGAACAGACCTCCGGACTAACCTCAGCCTGGGAGTTTGTGAATCTACAACTTCACGATACTAGTGGTGGAGTTCATCACTATCAAGCTAGCTGTCAGAAAAGCTAGGATTAGAACATCTGTCAGATGTTTATTACAGATTGTGAGATCACTCTCCTTGAAGAAAAGGAAAAGTCTGATGTTAAATCAGTTGCTGTTACTGAAGTGTTGGAGTTGGTGACAAAGTCTTAGGTTCTCTTCCTTAATGAGGGATTGAAACCCAGGTTTGCAAAATTATATGTACTACTACCCTTTTCTTGTAGAGCTATGCTATCTCTTGATGAGGCTCTACTTTTTTCCACGTCTGCCATTTCTTTCTGCATTTCTTCCTGGTGGGGCTGCAGAGGTCCCATACAAGACTGATGCATGGGTTAAGGCAGTATCTTGGTTCGTTGGGGCATTAAGTATGAAACATCCAAATTTACAAAAGAAGCTTGAAATCCAACCACCTTGCTGCCCAAGCTTCTCTAACAGAGTAATATCTGAACAAGTATAATAAAAAAGCAAACAAAATTAAAAAAAAAAAAACAACACAACAACCAACCAACCAACAACAACAAAATATCCAGATCTTTCATCACCATCTTTGAATTGGTTTCCTTCTCTCTGTCTCTCTCTTTCTCCCCTCAGCCCCTCAGCCCCGCCCCCCCCTTTTTTTTTTTTTTCTTCTTATTCTCTCCGTAGCCATCGTCCTGGGTGACTTAAGGTCTTTCCCAGGTAGCAGAAGCAGAAGATCAGGGTTCAATGCTCCTTCTGTTGATGAGAGTCTAAAATTTATGTTTTCCACTCGTTTCGTATTCGCTTACCAGGTTGATGGGCTTTGTGTTGACAGCATTCAGAGAAGCAAACTAAATATCTTTGATACAAGCCACTCTGGTTTTTGAATATTGAAAAAAATGAGGTGCTGGCAATCAGAGTATGTGGTGTAGTAGAAGCTCAGGCTCCTAATTCTAGTATAAAAACTGTACTGTGTTCACTGGGGCATTTAGACAGGTAAGCATGGATTTCACCTTCTGAGTCTCTGTGTTCAGAACCTACATATAGGTTCACAGTCAGCTCCCTTTTATGTTTAATTTAAATTGTATGTAAGCTCCTAAGTGCCATTGAAAATCTTAATCCTTAAATTCATTTAAAGTGAAATTTAGAAGCTTTAAGATTGAGAGAATTAATCACCATAAATCTGGGCTAAATTCCAAGTTCTAGAAAGGTTGAAAATTTGATGGTAACATACTATCCCTTTCAGAGTTCTATTCCCCAAATGATATTTTAGTCTGTTTTATTGAAACTGATTATTAAAGCTGCTATTAAGCTTCATACTACCCACGAGTAAAGATCTGGTGAAATAAAACCAGGGAATATATATACCTATAAGAGAACTGCCCCTTTGAAAAGAATACATGCATACAAAATAATCCTATACCTCAAGAAGAGAAAAATACTACACACTATTAAATAGATTGGGACATACACACATAAGTATATATATATGTATATCCAAATATATATATATGTTTCCTGCATGTGTGTATGAATACACATAGAGTTAACATAAATTAACACGTGCATAAGCAAGAATGTATATATAAAACATCTCAGATCTCATATACAGACACATGTGTGCATACATATATATATATTATATTCATTATTCCATGTGTATGTAAACATTACACTTTTCCCCCATTTGCCTTCTACACGGGATAGCAGAATTTTAGTGGCATTATAATGAAAAAATATATATACAGTTAGTCGAGGTCTATTTGTATTTTAATATCCAGATAATTACTATGAACAATTGCAAATCATGTTCCTATTTCCAACAGGAATACATATTTTAGTCAAGCAAATGAATAAAGAAATAAAATGTTATCAATAGGCTACAGATAGCAGCAGCATCTTGCACTTGTCACTTCTGTTTGAGGATTGGTTGCCAGGGAGATACTGCTCTGATAATGCGAACACTTTCACAATTTTGTGGACAAATGTCTGCAGATCACCTCTTGATTTTGTGTTATCCCTCCTTTCTATCCCCTGCATTGTGGCCTGGATTCTTGCACATGATGGTACGTGATTCTAACTGGTTGTGCAGGGCTTGATCTGCTTTTATACACAATAGCTAGAAAAAAAAATCTGTTAATCACATAGCACTATGCTAAATATGAAATTATTATTTTTTTTATTCATCTATTGAAAATGCCTTCCTGCAAACTTGGAAAATTTTTAATTTATGGGGATAAAATTAGCCACTAATTACAATACTAGCAAAATATGCTTGTACTATTTCTAATTGTTCTTTTCAAAAACAGAACTATGGTCTTCAGTAGATAGGAAACAACCAATTTTTACTGCACCTTTTCTAGAGAAAGGAAAAGGAGGAGCAAATGCAAATTAGAATTCCTACTTTTAATGGACTCCATCTGTGTTCTGACAACATAACTTCAGTAAATTCTTTTTTTGAAGAATGCAATTTACTCATTCCACCATTGTGATGGATCTTACTTCCAGTCGTTATATCCATTTTGCTATGTCTGACGTTATGTTTCCTTGTGTCTTTCACCCATTCTTCATAATTAGAAAAATGCTTCACAGAAAGGAAGAATGACTTTGACTTAACTTTGATTCATTTTTAAAAGAAAGTGTATATTTGTAGTGCATGGACAAGAAGAGACAGAAAACTGTGATAGTTTAATGTAGACTCTTATGGGAACATAGCCAGTCATTCATCAGACATCATTAAATGCATCTGCAGTTAACTAACGAGCTAAACTAAAGATTTATATGATACCTGTTTTTCAGAAAAACTCCCACTTCTGTAAAGATATGAATTGTTAATGAGATCTCTTTGGTCAACTATTTGAAAGGGTAATATTTTCCCACCAATCATTAACTATAGAGCATTGTCAAACTTTGATTTTCAAATTTACATAGCTTCCTTTCATCAGCTTCTTCTATTCTAAAATAGCTCAAACTGAAGTAACAAGGAAAATAAAGCTAATCTAATATAACCTATCTTTATTCCAATCAAAAGAGTCAAAAATGACAAGCCTATGCATAACCACTCCATTTTGTAAAGAATAAAACAATTAGAGAAATATTTGATATCCTACATAGTCCTTGCTTTTCTTTCATGTGTATTTTTGAATGACCTGTAAAAAAAAATCAGGTTTATATAATTTCTGATTCAGGATAATCATGACAGTCCCCCATCCCCAAGCCTATATGAAGTTTGTAGTAAAAAACATATTTTTGTACTCAGGGTCATGCGTGATAAAAGTTAGCAATATTATTTTTATATTCTGAAGTGGAACTACTTGTCATAACCTACAGCATTTTTAATGACATTTTTTCATACTTTTTCTAGTTCTTATTATCATTTACTTCTAAGAAAGGTCAAGCTGGTATACTGCTATTGGCTGCAATGGAATTAATATTCTTCACAGCGCCCATATGGTGCTATATTTTGGTTTTGTGACCAAAACAGTGCAGATAACACACCCATATTTTACCTATTGCTGATCAATGACTATACAGTCAAAGTCTTTTCTGCTTCTCACATAGCCCTGGCATGAGGAGGCTGAGAGTGCACAAGAAGCCAGGAGGGGGGACAGCCACGACAGCTGACAGAAATGGCCAAAGGGATTTTCCATACCATAAAGGTTCTATATCATTCATGCTCAACAGTAAAAGCTGGGGTGGAAGAAGGAAGAAAGTTTTTTTTTCAGAGTTATGGCATCTTTCTTCCCAAGAAACCATTACATGTGATAGAGCCCTGCTCTCCTGGAAGTAGCTGAACATTTGCCTGCCAGAGGGTAGTAGTGAATGAATCCCTTACTTTGCTTTGCTTGTTCATGCAGCTTTTGTTTTACCTATTAAGGTGTTTTTATCTTAACCTGTGAATTTTCTCACTTTTATACCTTAACTGATTCTTTTCCCCACCCTACTGCGCAGGGGTAAATAAATGGCTGTGTGGGGCTGAGCTGCCTACAGGGGTTTATCCACAACAGCTAGCTAAATAGCTTGTTAGAGAAAATCATATCTGCTTGTTCTGGATGGTGAGCCCCTTTTTTTTTTTTTTTTTTTTTTTTGTGGCTTTTGCAGTGATATTCCATGTTTTTATGAAAGATGACATTACCTGATTCATTGATTAATTAGTGTAGAGTAAATAACACAGAGAGAGAGATGAAGGATAAGCTGTGTGTAAGGCTGGGGAACAGTACATTTAGGAGTGCAAGAGAGAACCTCATATTTTATAAGGACTCGGATGAAAAAAACAACACACTCAGGGAACATGACCGATATCTTGAAGAAAATAAGACAGATACTTCATTTGAAATAATGATTCTGTGAGAACAACATACATGATTTTTTTCTAATTAAAAGATGAAATCTTCAGATCTCCCCAAGGAATTTAACTAAGAAGCAGATCAGTTATTTAGTCTCACTATTTAATTAACCCTCAGGATTTTGCTTAAAATTTCAGGTGATGACCAAGGAACAGATCTAGTTGCTTAAATTAGGCATCTGATAAATCAGTTTTCCATATGCCGTTTGCTTTCTTGAGTGCCTCAGCAGCAACAAGGGCAGAAAGGTATGGAAATACTTGGTAGGTACTATGAATTCTCAACTGTATAGCCACTTCCATCATCCCTAAAGGAGGATGCTACTGTACTTGTTGTCTTGAGCCTATTCTCAAGGCACCACTCTCTTTTACTAGCTCTTTATTAGTTACAGGCTACCCAATCAAGGTAAGCAATTACCTTTGTTTTGAAAGCAGCAGGGCTCACTATATATATCCACCATTTAGTATTGTTTATACAATTTTCAGATGGACAATTTTTCATAACTTCTACATTTCCTATTTAAATGCAAGTGATACACAGAAAATTATATGGCTTTGTTTTTGCAGGAAATTGCTGAATTTCTGAACTGCTAAGCTGCAAAATTCATTTTATCACATCGTCAGTCATCTCAAAATTCCATTTACTTTGCAACTGAAGCACTGACAGCTCTATCAAAAACACACATGGGCCAGATGCACAAAAACATTTTGGTGCTGAACTGCATCTTGGCCAGAATGCAGATATCTAAGCCAAAGGCAGGATAGCATGAGATTTTCTTCCAGCTTGTGCATAGGTTTTGTGACTCAGGTTTAATGGAATTACTTTAAACCAACTGAGGTTCACTTACTCTTGAATGGCAATGCTCTGGAGCTTGGAGAAGGAGTGTGGAAGAAAAGAGACAGGAGGAAATTCACCAGATCAGTCCTCTTACTATATCTTTATTTTATCTGCAAAAAGAGGAAGGTTGAGAGGTACAAAGTGCCTTTACACAGAATACTTCCACCAATCTTGACAGAAGACACTTTGGCAAAAATATTTACTTCCCCTAGGGAACAGTACAAGATGTACTAAATGAGTCAGTTTGCTCTTGTTCACAACCCTTTTGAACTTAGCCCTCTGCCAAAGTTGTCTTTAAGGGTGACATGGAAGTACTGCAATATTTTAAAGAACCTATGAAACTTCAGAAGTCTTGAACTTATTTATGTGTAATGAATGGACTCAATCCTGTGATCTCAGCCTAGTAAGATGGAAAAGAAACCTAGAGATCATATTGCAGAAAAAGAGAGCTTAATCTATCAGCCCATACTTGGTGAGGCAGATGGAAAGAGTTCTGTTAATGAAACAGCCTTAAATCTACAGCCAGTGTAATGCATGCACAGATTTACTTTTCATTTGAGAAAAGGGTTCATGGGAATGTATTCTTTCTATAGCAATTCAGACTCAATTAAATGTGATTTGATCTCTTGGTATATAATGTGAGACATAAGTTATGTCGTTATATGTTCTGCTTTTTCTGAAGATCTTGTATGAATTCTGTTCAATTCATTGCTCATTCCTATATCAGATACTGATTTGTTTTCTTCTGGCTGTACTTTAACTTTAGTGAGTCACCATCCACAGGCAAGAAACACCCAAAGAAAACCGTCAGGATACCTACAGTGTCACTATGTGTTGTGAAATAATATGGTGTATGATATTACTACTAGTCAATTGTGTCATAGGATGTCAAAGTATCCTTCAATAGCACATTAGAAAATGTAAAAAAGGAAGCACGTAAAATAGTCTGAACTTAAACGAACAAACAAACAAACAATTATTTTAAATATTTATCTTTTTGTTAGCAATAATCAGACTGTCAATTTTTAAACTTAGGATTTTCTTTTTTCTCCTGTGGATAGAGAACACTTAGAAAGAGGTTAATTAACTAAGTCATACAGTTCAAGTGGAAATAGCAGGAAAAATCATGTTCTATCAACAGAATAAAATATTTTAATAGTGTATCTCTGAGAGAAATCTAAAAAGCAACAAAATAAAAAATTAAATACTAACTAGGCACAGAAGACACAAGACAAACTAATTCACTGTTCATTTCAGACTGATATTTGGGATATTTAGTGCCACAGACTTACTTTTCTTACTTTTTGGATCATATTAAATTCACTCTCATTTTATCATCATGACCTCTATTGAAATGTTTGCAGTATTTGATGGAACTGTTATTACTTATTTTGTCAGAAACAGGTATGAAAATGAGCCATTAAAGTCTGTAATACATCACATAAACATTTCAAGAGATCTGTCTGCATGAAACACACAATGGTAGTGAAATGGAAATATCTGACCTGGAAAGAAGTGAAATAGTAACATTTTTAAACACTGATGAGACTTTTATTGATCTTTTTTTCCATGGTGTGAAATTTCTGATCAAATTTCACCTGGAGAAATTATAACTTTCTGAAGTACTTAGGTATGAAACCTGCATTTATATTTTTAGTTGTCTCAGATATATCTAATTTTTCATTTGTCAGTGTATGAGCATTCATAACTAATAGCGAAGTCCTCATAACTGTTTTGGTTATACTTCTCTCATACTGGTACCAGTGGTACTGTTGTCACATGCTCATTTTTATTTAACTTCATTTTGGCCTCTTGTCTCTACAAGGAACTAATGCTTTTAGAGCTATCTGTTGTTCTTTGAACAACTAAAGAAAGATTTTGATAAATTCTTCCCTCTCTTTTTAAATTAACTTTAACTGAAATGGAAGCAAGACAGTGCTGACATTAATGGACTGGGCATTATCGTCCTTCCCTTGATTTTGACTACCTCCATTGCAAATGTCCGCCAAAGGTCCAGGTACCAGATTACATGAAATACAGCTTTGCAGAGAATGTGTGCACAAGTCATATAGCAACAGGCAATCCACAGCCTGCATTGGCCACTGTGCTGTTTGCTGTTTGTTGCTGATTATTATTATTATTATTTTCAGTATTCCACTTGTGCATGCTTCTGCTTGTACTATATATATATATTTTTTTTTTTTTCAGCTACATTTTGTTTGTAAACACTCTGAGGTATGCATCATCATTTTGTTCCATCTCTATGGGATTTAACAAAATGAGTTGTTGTCCAATGTAGCATACCTATAAAACAGCTCAAATTTCTACTTCTACAGTATAGAATATCAAACAGGCATTCCTTTTGGCCATACTTTCTGGGAAATCACTCAAAACTTTCTCTCTGTCTGCTGGTATCCATTCTGACTTGCATAACACAGGCATCGAAGGTAGGATTAAAACAATTAAAAGACATACAAGGTGTTTTTTATTTTATTTTTAAAATTTATAGCTCCTGGAAAGCAGTCAATATTTATTTATTTATTTATGTATTTATTTTGAGGGGAGGTAAAAATAATAAATTATTTTTCTTTTATTTTTAACTACAGAAAATGAATGAAATTCATGTAGCTAAGGAAGGGTACGATGTATTACCCTTCCAGTGTCTCAAGCTACTTCCTGGAGGAACAATATTTTTACTAGCTTTAGTTATGTTTACTTGGAAAGACAAATTTTAAAAGGTTTTCATGAAGTAGACAATTGTTCCAAAGAAATCAACTGTAACCAGGGAACGTTCTTACATGATTAACAGACCTTAGACCCTATCCAATGGCAATACTGAGTGGCACAATCAACAATCCACAGCTAACCATTAAGGAAGTACTAGTGACGATTAATCTTTTAGGGAACGTTTATCTGTGTATCGAGATTGTTCTGTGAAATACAGGAGCAGCTGGATTGTATGAAGATATTCATCTGTTAAGTAATTAATGCCTGTGTCTCCATTAACATCATATTTTCTGAATGTAATTTACACAGAGGTGGAGATACCATTTCATTAATTCTGTCCGTAAAAACATAAAAGCCCTTGCTGGATCAACAAATCCTGACATGTCACTTAGAAATTTACATTTTTTAATTTACATTTTTGTAAGTCCAGTATTATATCTCATTTCCTTCAACAATTTATATTTATGCTTGTACAAACAAAGTCTGGGTAATAAGAAATAACAAAGCATATGGAATTTTAATTTAAAAGTCCTGTAATGCATATAAACAGAGAATTATGATAAATGAAATGCTGACATATGGTTATACTTTAACAACTATCTCAATTTTCTTTTGTATTAACTCCCTGAATGTTTCTCATAACTGAAGACGGATGCTATAGTGCTTCTGTGGATATGTGGAATTACAAGTATTCATAGATCCATAGGCCTTCCTGAAGGTGGCTCCATTTGATAAAGGTTAAATTAGATAGTACAGGATCAACTCAATCGCAAATTCTTAGAGTGATTTGGAGGAAAATAAGAGCAATAACTGCTCAGATAAGAGATATATCATGAAAGAATTTCCATAAAATATTTTGGAGATGTAACCTACATATTCTTGAAATTAAGAGCATAAAGACTGTACAAAAACCAACAGAACAGTCTTTGCTTACTTGGTACGTATGTCTCAATCTCAATTCTGAATGAAAGGTTGTCTTACCTGGTATTTTTATTTTGTTTCAATTCTGAGAAGTACAGGCTCATTAGACTGTATCTCATTCACACATGGCTGTTTTAAGGTTCAGTGAAATAAAGAGAGAGAGAAAACAAGAGAGACCTTAAAAAGAACTTCTGTTTATTTTAGGATAGTGTTCAATTCTGCTTCAAATTACTGCAGCTCATGCTGTAGATGAAAAGATAAAATGTACCAAGCTTCATTTCAAAAGGAATTCTAAAATAGGAAATGGAAAAGGAAATTAAATTTCTGTGTACTTCATAAGTGAAGAACTATAGATTTAAAAACTTTGAAAAACAGTGAATATAATTATGCTTGGTCTGTTGATTTTTTTTTTTTTTTTAAAAAAAAGGCTATGATATATTTTTAGATAATTTAAATTCCAGGTTAAAAACATTTATTAGCAGATAAAAACTGCCATCTTTATTAGCAAATACTTTCTGAACACTGTATTTTCAGTGGCAATAAATGAATGTAAAGATGGTATTTTTGCAATTGTAGAGGATAGATATTTAAAACCAAACTGAAGTGCAAACTGAAGCCTAAGATATATACTCAAGGTGTTCTGTAACTGATTAGCTTTCTACTGGGCTAGCTGAGTCTATGCTAATATTTGTCTCAAAACTCAGGTGCAGCATCTTTCAAACCAGCTGCATCAATTAATAATCTTCTGCCTGATATACGGTTAGAAATGTTTCTTAAACCTACTTTAGGCATTTAAACATTGTTGAAAATATTATATGCAATATTTATATATATTCTACCCTACTGTCTGCCAGTAGTCCCATGTATATCTTCTCCAAATCACATTTCTCTCAGTTCTGCCATAATACTTCTTGAATCAATGAGTCTATAATCAATTCAGCTTTGCCTTTTTTTACTCTCCTCTCCTCTTTTTGCTTGTTTTTATATGCTACTAAAAATAATGAAAATAGCAAAATGAAAATGTAAAAGGACCTATTCTCCTTTTTTATTTCAAAAGCAAAAGCAAAAATGATACCTGAATTTTTCAAAGTATTGTTGTTCATTGAAATGGAAACTTTTGATTTGCAATATATGCACAGATTTCAAAGGAAAAGTCATCTTGTGTCTACTGCACTAAACTATCTGGAATATCAGGAAGAAATTATTTTTGAAATTTCAATATCAAATTTGGAACAGTTAGTAAAGAATTTCTAATTTAATTTCCCATCAGATTCATATTTTGTGAGTATATACCCTATAAACCATGTTTCTAAATGCCTTGAAATAATTTTTCTACTCAAAATGTTGAAAATATTAAAACAAATATTTTGTATTTCTTTGATGTTTGCAAAAGCGGGAGAAGGAGAATATTTTTTCTCTCACTTTCTCTCCATTGGATTGTAGAAAAATATATGTATCTAAAATTATTCGTATGGTGGTAACAACAGGCATAAAATTTTTAATAATTAAATCCAATTTGGTGGAAGGCAACAAATGAACATGTAATTGACAACTGTTGTGTAGCCACAAAAAGGAAATTTCATGCAATATTAATGGAAATATTTATCCTCCTGTCAAAATAAGTATAATCCAGAGTCATTGTTTGCAAGATTTTTTTAGGCAGCAGGTTTTCTTATGCATTCATGCCTTTCATGATCTATACAAATAGAAACTTGGGACCATTCTGTTTGATCAAGGAAATTAATACATTGTATTTTTTTAGGTTATGAAGGCAGCAGCAAATCCACCTTGAAATCAGGAAGCACAACAAAGTCATTCTTGAAGAAAATGCCTTCCTGACAGAGATACAGCTAAACACAGCTGGAAGTCTTTTATGAAAGGATTGCATCTTTTTACATCAAGAAGTTAGACATTATCATGAATTCCCATTGAAAGCCAAAAGCCACCTTTACTTAGTTTTGGACATAGCCAAATTTCATTTTTCATTTTTGCTGAGATTTCAGGTAAGGTGAGACATACTAAGAAAACATTCTTTAAATGGGAATTGTTAACTTATTTTATTTTATTTTATTTTATTTTTCCCTGCTTAGAAGCAGCTGACTATTCTCTGGCCTACTCTATCTTTTGCAGGCAGGTGCTTACAAATCAGTGCTGTTTGAAATGACCTGATGTAAAACAGGTTTGATGCAAAGTCACAGCATCTGTGACATTAAGTTGCAGCTAAGAAACCTTCAGTAGTACTTAACACTTCAAACTCTACCACCATCACCAGCACATCCAGCTAAGGTTGATCTTAGAAGACTCTATGGAACAAACCTCCACTTGTGTTTTTTGCTTAAGCAACCTGGAATACCAGGGTCTAGTTCTATTTTATTTATTTTATTTTAAAAAGTTCTTTTTATTGTCCCTGACAGTACCGGTCAGCTTCAACTCTAATTGAGTTTTGGACACGTGAATTTTCACCCTACAATGGTAAATAACACCTTTGTAGTCCTCCCAGGTTGCCTCACCTCACTTCCAGTGGCCATACCTGGTCTTTTTCTGCCTGAGCTGTAGAAGAAGATCCTTGCTCAGCCAAGCCAACCTGCCCCACCTGCTTCACCTCTGACATTTTGGAATTGTCTGTTCCTGGGTTCCTAAGTGGTGGTACTTAAAGATTGATCATCACTGATGGACCCCAAGGTCTTCAAAAGCAGTTTTTCAGGGTAAGTTTTTTAACTTACCAATTAGTTCCCTGAGCAGTCTGAAGTCTGGTCTCCCCATACGCTGAGCCATGCCAAGCAGTTCCACCTGGGTGCACCTCACACAGGTGTACTCACTGCTGCCATCAGACCCTGACAGAAAGCTCAGGCTCACCCTGCAACCTGGTATCTGGATGGAGATCCCTTGGGAGCTCCATCTGAGTATCTGTGTTGGTTCCTGTGGCTGGAGAGGCCACAGAGAATGCAGAGGACATGGCTTTCTGCCGGGTGGATGCCGTGACTGGATCTCCTCGGGAGTGGGTCACAATCACCTGTTGAAGTGGTAGTGACAGCACCCTCCCTGCAGGCCCTCACGCATAAACCAGCAACCAAAATGCCCCACCCTGGTTGCCCACCCTCACGGGTCACTGTACTTCTGGTCACTATGCTCCCCAGGGGCTTCCTTTGTACATGTGGGGGTGGCTATGGCCTGGGCCAGCCCAAGCCTCATGTGTTGCTCTCGTGAGGACTGCCGGCTCCTGATGGTTCCTTCTGCTCCTTGGGGTTTCCTCAGTGCAGGAACACCCCTGCACAATCCCCTGCTCTGCTACAGAATGCGCCTGCACCAGTGTTGAGTGCCTCAGTGAGCCTCTGTTATAATTAGAATAAACTATAATCATCATAAATTGTTAAAGTAGCAGTGTTGTGGTAAACAAAGCTGATGCTATCAGTGTGATGATTATTTTTAAAAAATAAATAAAACTAATTCTGCCACGCTTGACAAATTTAATTGCAGGATGTTTTTTAAATGTAGACGTTGCAAACTGTTTGTGGTAATCAAACTAATGATTTGTCCTTGTTATTTAGCAAGGTTTATTTTGTGTTAGTGATAACAGAAAGGTAACACAAGAGGCATATTACTAGAATACATATCAGAATCTGGATATGATTGATATCCTACTTTCCTGATGAAAGAATGAGAGGACTGGAGACAGTTAGATTTCATCTTTGTTTCCTTATTTGAATGGTACACAGAAAGTGAAAATAAAGCAGAGATATTTGCCCTGTCTTAATCAGTGTAAATTTTGAATTCTTTCTGTGATGGTGTGTGCTTTCCATTTGTGACAAGCAAATACAAGAAAAATGAGAAAAAATTCTCTTTCCCTTGTGACTACCAAAGGGCTTCAGGAGGAATGTGCAGAAAATCCCAGTTATTACTTAGTTTTATCTCATTCAAACTTACAAGTCCCTAAAGGAGTTGTCCCAGAGGCTAAACTAAGTATGCATCTTTGCTTCATAGCTTGGAAAAAAAGATAAGAATATTTTGGTTGTCCTCTTTCTTCCTGTATTTTTCCTATCTGATATAGTTTTTTTTTTTCCCTACTCTTTAATACAGGTCTATGCTACTTCAAACTGAATGTACTATTTAAAGCACTGAATACTCTTGTCAATTTAACTTTGGAATAAGACTTTTCTTTCTTGACTATACAATCAAGTAGCTGAAATTAAAGTAGACCTGAAGGTTGCTGTTCCTTTATAAAATAGTATATCCTCTAGTTTTGTTTCTCTTACAATCTTAATTTCAGCAAGCACACCTTTGCAGTTTAAAACACCCTATTCTGAACTCTGCCTGATATGAAGCCATGAAACCTTTGGCCTGTCAATGGTTGCAGATCCAGGGTCAAGGAAAGATATTATATTCAATGCAGCTTATATTTTGCCTCTTCTGCTAAGCAATAGGAAACTGTTCAGTTGCCAGTGGGTACTGTTTTTGCTGAAATGTTTCCATGGAGACAGGGCCTTTCTGAGCAAAGCAGCTGAGAGCAGGAAGCTGAGATGTGTCCTACAGCCTTTCCATGGGTTGTGCACTGATGGAATTCACAGCCAAGGCACCTCCCTTCTTCATGAACCTCATTTTCTTAGAAGTTAAATATTTATTTCCCCAAAAAATTTAACCTCTGCAAATTACACAAGGGAGAAGCAAACAAAGAAATAAACATTTTACAAAATTTTCATATTCTGGAGATGTCTGAGGAAACATAAAGGCCTTATAGAATTAAGGTCCTATTTTTTGAATTTAGGATTGTTTTTTGGATTTATTTATTTATAGATCTAAACCCAAACAAATACTGTCTTCTTTAACATGAGCTGACTTTAACTCATTCACTCCTCTGTGTTCAGAATAGAAATGATAATTCCTGGAATATCAGAATGTGAGTGGTTTACATAAGCACTTTTACTGGTAAATTAATTTCTCAGTCACAGAATAGAATTTGAAATCCATAATTATTATTGTAAAGTTTTATATGCTTTATTTGGATTTTCATTAATTATTTTATATATATATATATATATTTCATTAGAATATATATATATAGAATATATATATATATTTCATTAGAATGTATATGTTTGCTCCATCAGTGAACTGGGAGGAGGAAAAACTAATGGAAATGTATTTTATTTCAAGATTTAGGTATTCAGTTTTCTGTTTGTTCATGATATCCAAATTATGCTTCATTCCACTTGTTTAAACTAGGCACTCCTAGAAAACAAACAAACAAACAACAACAAAAAACTACAACCTTTGAAAGTATTAAACTCTAGATCATGGTTTACATAACACAAATAGGTAAAAAAGCTTTTTTTTTTTTCTTTTAACTTAGAATCATATGTGAAATTCTGACCTCATCAAAATCCATATTAAAATAAAAAAGTAAAAAAGATGAAGATATAGTTTTATTTTATTTAACAAAACAAAATTTTATTTAACAAAATTTTTAAAAAAAAATTATTAGTACTGCTGTAGAAAATCCTGATAAAATTTCACTTGAAATAGTTCATACTTTTCTGGTCACCAAGACATTCCAAGAGTGCTAAACTTATTTTGGAAATATATTGTGAGAAGCTGAATGAATTTGGTTTAGTTTAGTAAAACAAAGGTTGAGGTGAGCTATATTTATTCTGTATAAATAAGAGTCTTAATTACTTTAAATAAATTCAGAACTAGAAGTATTTGCAGGACTTAATTCTACTTAATTCCTAGTAATATTAAATACAGCCAGGTGTCCAGCCACTTACCCAGCTCAACATGTGCTGAAGCAATCAGCAGATATTGGGTCCAGAGGATTCTTTTCTTCTACGTAACAGGAATTTCTGCAGAGGTAGAATTTTGTGTGATGATTGCCATCTGGGAATTTTATTGACAAAAATCCAGAAATCTGATATGCAGATGATGTCCTACCTTATTCCTGCTTTCTTCCTGGGGCACACCATAGCCTTCGGTAGGTGTGTGGATGTATTTGCTGACTCATGGTGTTTGCAGGTGTGTTCGGTCCCTCCTGAGCTAGCCCTTATTTGTTAGCACAGAGGTTAGGGATTCATGCAGTGACTCTGGGGGTCCCCGTCACCCTATGCCCTGCTGGTGAGAGGATCAATATGAACATGAAAATAGAAGCCACATTCACAGGAGCCTGTTGGGTCCATTTAGCTGAAAACATTATCTCCCTTCAGAACTGCTCATGCTGTCGGTCACAGATGTTGTCTTTGCTAGAACGTCTCTGAGGGAGGCAGGAGAATTGAATCCAGCCTGGTACAAAATCAAGGGAACTCCAAGACAATGACATTTCACAAATGATGCTTTTCTCTTGTGTCACATAGCAGAGCAGACCTGAATCCAGGGGCATCCTGTAATGAAGGAACCAAAAGCCTAGGAAAAATTCCAGGCTTGATGCTTGTCCTAACATTTTCAACTTTTTTAATTTTTTTTTCCCCTCCCTAGAATCACAGTTTGTCTTGCTGTTGAAAGCATGAAGATTTCTCATCTGTGATGTTCTTGTCTCATGCAGCATTTGCAGTAAACTGTACTGCAGCTATTTAGGATTTGGTTGTGGTTAACTCTTCGCCACACCTTGCCATTCTGCAGCCGTTTGAAGGACTACAATGTACTAAACCAGCCTGTGTTAGATGAGTCAGAGTTTCATTCTGCGGCAGTAAAGGGCTCTGAAGATCTGTCTAACAGCAGCCTGGCAGGGAAGTCTATTCCATGCTTCAGTCACAGAGGAACCCATGGCTTGATGTATCCAGATCCAACAAGAAGTGTCACAGAACAACCTGGTCTCTATCTTTGCAAGAGAAATGATCTGGGACTGGACTTGAAGGGTCACTCAGCCTGACAGAGAAGTAAGGATGGACAGACTGATAATACAGAAATCATTTTGCACATAATCTTATTCTGAGAGATGAAAAGCTACTATAATACATAACACATTAAATGATGATGCATCTTAGTACAAAGTGGTTATAGCCCTGCTTACTTGTCCTTGGTTTGCTGAAATCAGTGGGTACCAGGCAGCATTAAGCTTATAGCTGAGTAGAGGAAGATGTTCAGAACTTTATTTCTCTTTGGCTGAAGATGTGAATAGGTAGGACACTATCATAGAAAAGGTTATCTTCAATCACTTGAAGGAGAATGATCCATCCTATTTTCAGAGCTTTCTGGAACAGTAGAAGAGGAAAAAAAATAAAATCAATCACAAAGCAAAATCTTGTCTTTTGCTTCCTTTTAAAAGGTGATTGGGTGCAGAGAACACTTGACCCTTAAGTCTGTCTAATGTAGAGGAGCATGCCTTCACTGCCTGAACACAGGCATGGTTTCTGCTCAGCTTTGCAGTGGAATTTAACAACCATCTTGAGCTGAAAATCACACAAGGACTTTCAGGATCAAACTTATTATGCATTCGGTATCCCGGTACTCCATCTGCTGTTTCCTTGTTCCATATCCCATTAACAAATGCTAAGCTGCAGATTGTTTTTCACATAGTAATGAGCTGCATAAGTATGCAAACAAAACAAAAGTTATAGATTTCTGTTAGAAAAAGTGCCAAAAACACCTCCTGTTGCAACATTGTTAATGACAGGATAGCAACAGTGGAATAAAGAGAGCAATTTGTAGTATTCCCAGGTCAGCTGCACACATGGTTTCTCTAAAAATAAGTAGGTGAGGCAATTTGTTCTAAACTTACAATGCACCAAATTCATTCGTGCTTCAATTGCCATAGCCTTGGTGGATATGTATCATGGAAGAATTTGGCCTTGCATTGGAAAGCTTCCTACAGATGGTGGTAAAAAAAGGTGACCAACATAAATAATGTCATTATCCCAATTAACTGGAATTGATTAATTCATCCATCCATTTCCCAAGTGATTATCTCCAATTAAAATAATTGTCTGGATAACATTCCATTGCTAGATCCCTGGGTGAAACAGAGATCTTCCAAATAGCATTTTATTCACATGCCAGCACAACCATCACTACCTGGCAGTAGGGAAACATTACAATCTGCTATAGTTCAACATGAAGACAGAGGAAGCCTTGGAATGTCTCTAAGTTACACAGATTCACCTAAATTATTATTTGTAAAAACGTAAGGATATTGTGAAATAGGACTGTTTTGTTGCAGAAGGCAAAGAAAAGGTGCCTGTTGTAAAAAGCTTATGTTCTAAAGAAGCATAGACACAGATAAGGAGCACAAAAAAGGAAAAAAGCGTGAGTAAATATCAGTAGGCATAGCCAGCACTGGCAACACCACCACAGCAGCCTGCCACTGCATATATTTTCACAGGCTTCACAGTAATGGATGGTTTTTAAACCACATCTTTGAAGGATCTAGCTCTGTTGATGCTTACAGAGATATCCTCCCAGCTGGGAAGGTGATAAAAAGTTTGAGGATATCTGTCTGAAAATTTAAAGTATGGACAGGGGAGACATACCACAAAACCATGAGAGGCAAGAGTCCCCTTTCTGTATGTGATTAGATGATGGGTGTGACAGAGGCCTTGAAAAGGCATGTAAAGTGTGAGAGGGATGTAGAGGAGTCATTTAAAGAATGAAATAGCAAGAGCAAATGAGCTGTAGGGAGGAGGATGCCCATAGCCACAGCAGAGCTCTGACCAGAAGACTGCATCTGCTAAGCTCAGAGAAAGCTTTTCTAATGAAATGTGTAAGTATGCATAGATGTTTGCAAAGATGAAAAAAAATGTATCTAAGAGATCTTTAGTACAGAAAATATGCAAAATTCAAGCATAGTTTGCATCTAAAAACACTAAATTCAGAGTTGAATAGGATGCCCAAAATACGGGCATGCATATTCAGTCAGTAGACTAACGAGTACACTTTCAGGAAAACAAGGTAGCAGAAAACTAGGAGTAAGAAATTAAATTTTGTTGAGTCTGAGATCCTAGCTTCACAATGAGGAGAAAATGTCAAAGACATTGCAATTTATATTTGAGCAAAAATACAGTTATATACTACTGAGATGCAACTGTGAGTTCATGTAAGTAATGGAAAATGATTTTTATTTACAAATGAAATTTTAATAGGTCAAGGCATGAAGGTAAAAGTCTGCCACCAACAACACCAATGAAAAACACAACACAAACATTGGCTAAGTAGTGGCAAACCCTGCAGAGAAGTGATAGGGGGATTAGAATGGTTGCATATGGGACATACTGATAAAAAGATAATGAAAATATAGAGGGGATAGGGATAGAGAAGGCATCGATTAATGGGAACAAGCAACAGGCAAACTGACCGTGTAGGAAATGTCCAGCACGTCACAAAAGGTGAAGCTAAATTTTGGTTTTAAACTTAGGCAATGTAGAATCTGTTTGGCTGTTTAAATGTAGGCATCTCATGAGAATTGTGCAAGACTCCCACATGGTCCCCACCCACCCTTCTGCACTGTGTCTTAAATGTCACTCCAGGCAGATTTTTCAAGTGCCTGAGAGGCACCAGATATCTGTGTTTAGGTAACTGAATAGTGTCCTACAGGTTGGATTCTATTCACTCCTACAACTTCTAAAGTTGTCTATATGCAAGTGTCTACAAATATGTTGAGTTTACATTCCTATTACAGTCAGTACAGCTACTGGGGCTTGTGGAGAAATTCACACTCCCAGCTAAAGTATGGAGCTGCTCAAGTTAAAGTGCCTAAATTCAGGTATCATGAGACTGATGCCAAAACGTGAAAAGCTTATGACAGTGAATGAAGTCAAAAATCTTTTTTTTTTCATTTTGCTATAATTTGCTCCCAAAGAGTTATTTCAATTATAATACTTTTTTTCAATTATAATACTTTTCTTTTTTTGGGGGTGGGGGTGGGGGGGTGGGGGGGTGGGGGGTGCTTGTCTGCTTTAGGTAAAGACCTGTCATTGTCTACAGCAGGTACTAAAATTGTTTAAGGTGCAATTTTATAGTCTGAACTGCTCAGATGGAAGAATATCATGCAGTGAGAAATGTATTAAACAAGAAGTACATAAAACTCTATATATCCCATGCTGGAAAGGCTAGAGCACTTGAGTAGGTAGGAGGCTCTGATCAGATCTTTGCCCATAAAATGAGTTCAAATTATGACTAAACTTATAAAGGATAGTTGTGGAAAGTGGCAGAAGTGAATTCTGGAGCAAACCAGGACAGGCAGCAATGTTCGAAAGGCAAACTCCTTTCTTCTATACTTTTAGAAATACAATCACAAAAGCAGCTTGACATATAGTCACTACAACTTGAAAGCAGCTGATTCTATATTTTTGTGCTATTGCTGTTATTACATTTTCATAAGAAAGTACCCAGTTCTAAATCAAATATGTATTTTTTCAAAAACATGAAAAATATCAATAGTGCCCTTGGCTATCTAAAAACTTGCTGGCAGTTAGACGCTTGAGTAAAGGTATAGTATTTTCAAGAATTTCTGTACACCAGCACTGTGGCCTAAGGACATAAGAAAATGCCTATTGAATTGCTGCAGTTTAAACATAAGATCAGTCAAATCTTTATAATACTCTTTATTTTGTATTGGGTTTGGTACAAGCAGCTGTTTTATGAGCCCAGTCATATTGTTTGAAATAACCTTGCTAAGTCTTCTGAAAGCTTTATCAATTCTATAAGTGTTTAATCAGCTTTGGAGGATTGAGTGTCAGATTTCTGGTTCTCCTCAAGTCTACAACCATCAGATTTTATGACATTTGACCAAAACTGATCTGGCCAGTGGAAATGAAGACAAAGAAAAAGAAATACCTGTTTATAGATTCTTGGTATGTCTATGAGCCTGACAATTCAGTAATCTACAGTGATTTTATTTTATTGTTATTATATTTTTTTTAAAGAAAAAAGCATGCACTATAAATATGGAGATATTTATTTTTATGAGAACCAAATAACATAAATTAAAATGAAAAACCTCTACCATGTTAAACTGAGGATGATTAATTGGGGGTTTTGTTATGTAATTTTCCTTATGTAAGTACATGAAATAAATAAGCCTTCATTAGATATTAAAAGCTCTAAGCATAGCCATACAGTTTGAATGAAAAAAAGCTGACTAAAGAATAGCAAGTACCTTTATGTAAAAAAGAGAAAACATGTCACAAGGGCGGTTTGCCTGTCTAAACTTTGGGATAAACTTTGAAAGAAGAATCAAAGGTTGTAGGTAAATGTAGTAAGATATATTATGGCATTAGCAAGGATAGACCATACTAAATTAATCCAATGTTGTTCTTTGAGAACTGTTTTTTACTGATGAGATATATATTCAGTTTAATTCATCAGGACCTTACAAAGACACATAATATGAAATAAACAGGAGGAGATGGAGATCAATAAAAAATGGTAAATGAAAGATGATGATATGGGTTACTACTAGCACAGAGAGAGATTGGTAGTGGGAAATGTGAAGAAGGATTTCAATGATAAGCATGGAACTGGATCCAACAGGACCCTTATGCTCATGGGTTGAATATGTATGAAAATACACCCTAACTATATATTTTTGTTTGCAGCCCCCATTTTAGGAAAGTATGCATTGCCTCTTAAATAATCTGCTGTCTCGTACTTTTGTTTATTATTTCATGCTAAAGAATTGGATTTTTTTTCCCTCTCCAATAAATTTATAAATTTGCATTATAGTTTGGCGTGTATATATGCACATGTATATGTGCATTTTGTGTAATAATAAACAGCACAGCTTAGCTCTTTAGAGGGTCTCATTCTTTTTTAAATAGCAACTAGTTATTTCTAAAGATGTCTTGTGATGATATTTGGGTCAGGCAAAGAAAATCTTTGGCACTCTTATAACATCACATCCCAAAAGAACAGAGTGTGCTTCTTCAGTAAGATATCTTAAAAGAACAGGAACTACTATGGATTTCTCCTTTCTCCTTTTTTTTTTTTTAATTTATTATTTTTATTATTTTTTTTTCCTGATCCAGTACTCCTCTGCCTCCATTACTTGTGACCCAGAACATTTTTCCTTTAAAATAAAAAAACTTTCTTCTTACTTTCCCCACAAGGCTACAGCATTTCTGACAAACAACCATTTTCTTTCTTAATGGAGAAAGGCTAAATAATATAGCTAATTTTAAAGAGAGTTACCAATTTATATTTGAAGTCTTTGTTGTCACCACTCTGCCAACACAAAAGAGATGCAGGTGGTCCACTCCCACTCTGTCTTAACAGATGCATTTATTATTGGCTACTGTCAACCAGGTCCACTTATGTCAGTGGGAAGGTTGCAAGAATTAGTCCTGTAATACTTTGTCAATGGGCACTATATCTTGCAGCTCCCTCTCTTCCAAGCTATACAGTTCCTCCCATTTGTTTCATATTTCTCACTACTCTTGTATGTCTGCTGCCCATGCATACTTTAAAAAAATGACATAAAAAACTGACTATGAGCATAAGCCATTTCTCCATTTAGTCAGTTATGACATTTCATGTCCTGTTTTAAGCAGTTACCTCTGTTGGAAAATTCAGGGTTATAATGTTGCTGTAGTACTATGTTATTGCTAGGAATGTGTGGCTGGGTTAGGCTGTTGATATTTCCTTGTGTCAACATCACTGAAGTTTAAACCTAATGTGAGACAGACAAGGAGATGAAAAAGAACAGCAAGGAGCAGCAGCTCATCCTTCCTGTAAAACCTGGGAAAGCACACCGCCTTAAAAGAGCCTATCCTGGGATGACAGTCCTTTCCTGGAAAGAAACAGTTACTCTGACCCTCTGATGCTCCAAAAGGCTAAAAATTTGCTGCTGATCTACTCCATACTTGGCTCATTCTCTTTGTTGACACTAAATGCTCATGCATTTTTATCATTCTGCCACTCATGGAAGGTAGGGTGTAATATTACACACATAGTTTAGGTGGTGACTGGGTATATTAAAAAGAATTTCTCCTCATATGCTCTTCTAGGCAGTTAGAGAGAGTCAAAATCCAATCTTGTGTAGTTTTAGAGAACTGGTGAGAAATGAGAGCTACTGCTATGGTGGAGAAGGCACAAGTGCTTTCTGAACCTGGGAGGTGATTGCCTGTGCTTTACAGAGATGCAAACAGTAACAGACAGAACAAGATGTCTCCCCTCATCTCCAGATGCTTTCAACCATTTTTAGAGCACCTGAAACAGTAGAAAAAACTCAAACAAGCAGAAGATCAGAGAGCAGCAAATTTTCTATCTCTGAGTAATAACTAATTAGAATGACAACAAAATAATTGGGAATAGTGAGGCAGAGAGCATAGAAAATATGTCCGCCTTCAAAATGACCCTTTTATATAACTGCAGCCTATTTTAAACACCCCTGAAAATAATGAGCTGCAGGCTGCAATTAGCATAAAAAGTAGGCTTATTTCAGTGAAAAGTTTGAAACAAACACTAAAGTAAGAGAAACTTTGCAGAAAGGGTCCTGACAGCAGTTCTTATATTCTTAGGTTGACAAGTTCCTGGCTAAAATTCATTGATTTCCATTTCAGGGAGACTAAACAGAGGAATTATGGCAGCTTCTATTACCTAAGATTATTTTCAATAGGAGATGACAACAGAATGAACACAAAATGTGTATTTGCTTACCAAATCTTTTTTACTTGTCTGGACCGTGAACAACACCTTGGTTGATGTGTTCTGGACTTACCCTGCTGTGAGTCAGTGGCATCAAGCCGTGGGATGCTGCTCAGAACTGCAATGGTACCAAGCCCATTACTGGGCTGTCATTAAATAAATACACATTCTTTCAGGAGGAGTTAATGGAAGGCAAAGTGTATGTATATATATTCATATATATATAGTACCAGAATAATATTCTAAATAAAAAAGCTAAGACTTTCACAGCGGAGTCCTGATTTTGAGTTATAATATGAAGGAATGGAAATTCATCTAGAATGGCAGGCTAAAAACATACAATTGTCATGTTGATATCTGGGAAGGAGTTGCCCGGTCAGTCTCACAAAAATTTCTGTACAGTCTTCAGTTGCTAGCACACAATAGTATTCTTATCCTAAACTTAAGACAAAAAAAAACAAAACAAAACCAAAAAAAAAATTAAACTATGCGTGATTTTCTCTGTGTTTGGGGTATCAAGGAGTCTGAGAGTAGTCAAAAGGGTCAGTTAGATGGGTAAAATGGGTTAAAGTTTCAGAATTTCTACCTAAATTTATTGCCACAATGAGAGAAAAATTTCTAAGTTCTGGTAACTACCACCATCAGGCCTCACTAAAAATGAATTCTACAAAATGCATCACCATTCAGACAAGAATATAAGCAAGCAATTAAATCTGTAACAAGAACAGGAAAACCCTAGGTGTTTCTCTACAAATAGAAACCTGAATGACTCCAGGACATTATTCAAATCCTCAAATCCTTGAAATGACTTATATTCATGAATGTCAAATTTGCTTGGATATTGTTTATTTTATTTTATTTTATTTTATTTTATTTTATTATTTTTCTCTTAGAAGATTAATTTTGCTTCAATTTCCTGTAATTTGTTTCACAGTTCACAAAATAAAGATCTTTTTTTTTTTTTTTTTGACCTTCTGAGTTTCTGTTATTCTCTTATATAGTGTCACCAGTTAGATTAGGTCTTCTGGCAAAAGTAGTAACTTGCTTTCATTATCAAAAAGTACTTTTCTATTCAACATTTTTTCAAATTTTATTCTGTTTTCTTAGTTGGACAAAAGAAGCTCCTACTGCAGCCTTGAAATTAGACGAAGTAAATGGAAACTTGTCCAGCTGCACTTTTAAGAGTAAAGAGCAGTACTACAGCTCTGAGTGATCCTGTTAGAAAGACTTTGTTAATACCTACCTAAAGTTCAATGATGCTTTTAGTGTCCCTGTGTTTAACATAATATAATCATCAGAGTCTTTCTTGCAGGTGTGGTATTTCTATCAGCATATGCTTGACTGAAAGCATCTGATTCACAGCCTGTGCCAGGACAGCAGATGCTGTGCGAGTCATTTCAGAGTGATACAGTGTGTGGAACTCATGACTTCAGAAGTAACATCTTTCCTCTGAGATCCTATTCCAAGATATTTTTGAAATCCCTTCTCTTTGGAACCTCTTACTTTGGAAAGTTTTAGAAAAAGAATAACACGTGTTTTTCATATCCCTGGGATCTATGTTACTTTCTCATACTGATGTATATGGCAGAATTAGTGTGTTGTGGAACCTTTTGTCAATGGCTTATCTGTGGGCTTTGTACAGGAATAAACTCACATAATGAAGGGCACTGATGAAGTGTGTTCTGGTGATCTGTAATTCAAGGTCAGCATCTAAGAAAATAACTACAGACTTCTGATGAACAGATGAGGAGAATGGTGTAGCACAAAGGCAAAAAGCAGAAAAAAAACAAAATGGAAGGTTCTAGGTTAGAATTACTTTGTGAACCTAGGATTTGCTATGATTCCTACAGAAATTTAATATTGGAACAGGCACTTATGCAACTGAAGGAAAACTGCTTTGATTGTAAGGCAGTTGTCATCACTGAAATCACTTCCAGCTTTGCTCAGTTCCTATCAGTCATGTCTGTGACTGGTGTGGAGTGCAGACCTTCAAACAGGCCTTTGAGATAAGTGCTAAAAATGCCAAATCCATTTATCTATTTATTTATTTAATTTGCTTCTGAAGAACTTCGGATTCAAACTGTTCCTCATGAAAAATCTGATAAGCTATTGCAGACTGTGGAGAAGACAAAACCTCTCAGAAGCCAGGATTCTTAAATTTTAGACTCCTAAGGAAAGAAAAGCAAATGCCTAAAATGTCTATACAATCCAAAGTGAAACACAGGTGATTTTGAAAGTCTCTTCTCTATTTATAAATAGACAATTAAGCTAGAGACAATGATCAATCGCTTTTGAGAATAGCTAGAAATAGCAACCTGAAAATCTTCAATTGATGAGCTGGCCCCACTGGATATTTAGATACTAATTTAATATTTTTTTATGAAAGTGTTCTTTAACTCTGGGCACCTTTCAACTCCTGAGCCACTAAGCTAAGTGATAATCATCATTACCTCCTACCATTCCACTAACCGGAAATAAAAGGCTTTGAAATAAATTGTCACAGCACCTAAAATCCAAAAGAAGGGCAAAGATTTATGAGCTTTCAACATCATTTCTACCTCATATGGGACTTACACTAATCACTTGTACTGTCTATCATTTATGTCGTTTTTTATGCCATTATCTCCTTCTCCTATCCAAACTTCCATAGAGTTTAGGCCCATATTCAGGCTTCTGTTCAAGATGTTTACATCTTGTTTTGTATTAGCTGACAACTGCTGTTTGCATATTCCATACTCAGTGAATAAGTTTGAATTGACCCAGAACCCAATATTGAGACATCTTCAGTGTTAATCCTTATGCTAAAATGTTGTGCTGCCATGGCTGTCTCTTTTTCTCTGAACTGTAATTTCATACCAGTACTTGCACACTGCATAGGAGAGGATTGATAGTGCCTTAATAGGCACAGAAATCTATTCATAATAATTATTGTTCAACAACTGATTTCCAGACATAGACAAAAAAAGATTAGTTACGGTCTGCTATAATTTACTTATCTGCACTCAAACTGACTAGGACTTGGTACTCTCTGTTTGCAATTGAACTACAGAAAAAAAAGGCACATTTCAATGGATTCAGACAGATTTTTCCTTAGTAACATATATTGTATATTCCTTAGAAAAGGTACAGTATTCTTGTAATGAAATAGCTAACAATGAAGACCAATTTCTAGCAGCTTTTTGAGCACAAATGTCCAAAAATCCACAGCTAAAAGAAATCATTTTATATGTCTTCAGCTCTATGAATTTATTTATATACATATACACATATTAATAGATGCGTATACATGTCTATGTATACATTTCTATCATCTACTATCTAACCATCTATTTCTACTTTCTTTTTTTTCAGGGCTAGGCATAATCCCCGCATGGAAGAAAAACGGAAGCTTCCCCACCACCTGACCAGGAGGAGAGGGCACATCTGGCAGCTCTAATGAAGGGACCACAGTTCCCTTATTTTCAGTTGTAGGACCTGGCATGCACTCTTTGCAAGAGTAATAAATAAAATAGGAAATGCATAAGTACACAGTTCTGATTTAAAGAATAAAATAAATAAAATAAAATAAAATAAAATAAAGTAATAAAATAAAATAAAATAAAATGAAAACAAAATAAATTCCATCAACATTAGTTTATCTGAATTACATTTATTTTCTGGCTACAGAAGAAAATGATACACATTTTTTCCTTTTATATCTGATCTCACTGGGAAGCTCCATCATTGTATTTTTTTTGCTGACTCTTTCTGTTGCTAATATTCACTGCTTTTCATTTGTCTTCTGTGATTTATCCTATAAGCATCCACAACATTTGGTTTAATGGAACTGTTCAGAAACAATTTTTAGGGGGAAGAAACTGAAATTCAGGATGAAAAGAAGCAGAAATCTGAGTCCACAGCTTTATTATTTTTGAGTTACCTGATTTTAAAGGTGCCTGGAACATCTAATCATCCAAGCTCATTGCAGCAACAAGAGTTATGACATATTTTTCTAGAAAAAATAAATCTGTTTTAAATGACAATGACTTTGTTAAATCAGTGCTTTCACATTACCTCAAGTTAAAGACTTAATCCCAGACGTGTATGAAGAGTTTCAGTATCCTAAGTGGTTTTAGAAGAGACAACAAGGGACCTATTTCAGTCACTAGCATCTGAAGCATTAAGTCACGCAGATGCCTAAGCTGGCTGCCTTGTTCCTGTGACAGAAGCAAGAACAGCAGTACACTTGGGTACAAGTTCTTGAGCTAATATTGCTCTGTACTGCACTGTACTACAGCAAAATATTCAAAATGGGGCCCACTTGTACTCCTTACAAAGCAGTGCATTATTCGCACTCACCAAAGCTCAAAAGTCTTTGTCTACACAAATTCCATCTTGGTCTTGCCTCTTCCTCACAATCTGCAAGCAATTTTCCCATGATCCTTCAAATACAATAAATATTTCAAACTCACATGCATTGCAGACACATTAATAATATGTAAGCCAACCAATACGACTGGCTGTCAGCATATTTCAATTAAATCTCAATATCAATTAAAAATGTTGAGTCTGTCTTGGTCCTCAATTTTTCCTCAAACTAACTTGCTAAAGTCATCTGTGATCTGACACCCACATTTCTGACCGTTTTTGACCAGTAGCATATTTGCAACAAATAAATATTTTGAGAAAAATATTTTGTTACTTCAGTCAGAGTGACTTCCTCGTTTGACTTATTTTTTACTCACTTTCACCAAATCCATTTCTGAGCTAGAACTTAAGTCTAGCTCTAGAATAGCTAGAACTTTTTGGTGAATAATGATACTTAGATTATATACTTTAGAACATTATTAATTTTATAATTTTTACAAAATCAAAGGTTTTAATCTTTAAAATAACACACACACACACAAAGAAATATTTACTACATGACTTCCTTATCACTTTTTTAGTGGCATTATCATAAATCATTCCAACATTACTTCTTTTTCTTCTCTTCTCCAGTTATGTTTTTTTTTCTTCTTTTATCTTAATTTATGTCAGTCAAATACCAGAATATGGTTTACAATTTTTAATATATCTTAATCATAATATATCTTTATTTTTAATGACATTATTGGATTTTTCCCCAAATTAGTATTCTAGAAAATATACATTTATTATGAACGGTTGAAAACATGTTTTTACTATTTTTCAGCTTTACTTCAGATAAATGAGCCTTAAAAATGAGCAAAGAATTCAGCATAAAACAATGTGAATTAAATCAACCTTGTTTCCCTTCTTTTAAAAGGTAAGTTTCGAGCTTATAGAGAAGTATTTTTATTTTTATCAGATAAATAAAATAAAAATACACAAACTAGCTTCATTTCTCATAAACTGCAGTTTGCCTACTATGCACTCCTCAGATGTGAATTTCAGGAAGTTGTGTAGAATCTTGGACTCATTTAGACAGAAAACAGGTGGCTGAGAACAAAAATAAGTTTGGGTTCCTGTTTACAGGGAAAGAATACAACAGCTCTTCTTCTGTGATGTCAAAATGGCCATAGTTACTCACGCCTTTATCTCCAGAGTGAATCAGAGGAACAGATTTTACCCTAGCTGTGTGCAATTACTAAAATTGCAACAGCAAAACAGGTCATTTATCATCCTCATAGTACTATGAAGAATATTGAAAGTGTATCTTAACTTCAGCCACACAAATCACAGTCTATTTGCTATATTGCTAGCAAGCTGCCCATAATTACTATGGACCTTTCTTTTATGCTCTCTTCTATCTATTAACATGATTTTTATTGCTATATTTTTGTTTCTTTTTTTTTTTTTTTTATGCTAGAGATGAAATGGAAAAAAATGATATGAACAACATATTCATATTGGCAGAAAAAATTGTAAACAGATTGGCAATTGATGATTAGTTGGCACTTAAAACTGTAGAGAAAAGTATTTATTCCACTGGTTTGAGAAATGGAGGGTAAAAAGCAAATTTTATTTTCATGTTATATGTGTTTTATACAATATTATATTAAAATATAATATCACCTACAAAACAAAACAACTATTTCTTCTTTCTGAAAATTTGGCTACTATATAGTAGTTTTGTCCAGGGAAGGTTCCTACACTTTCCTTAACAAACAAACAAACTAAACCACTATTTTTTATGAGAGATACTATTCTTTTATTGGGAGATATTCTTTATCAGGAAATATAGTGATAGGAAAAGGGGCAATGGTGTTAAACTAAAAGACTGGAACAGGTTGCCCAGAGAAGCTGTGGATGCCCCATCGCTGGAAGTGTTTGTGGCCAGGTTGGATGGAGCTTTGAGCAACCTCGTCTGGTGGGAGGTGTCCCCGTCCATGGCAGGGGGGTTGGAGCTGGTCCTTAAGGGTCCCTTCAAACCCAAACAATTCTATGATTCTATGAGTCTAATATATAATTTTAAAATAATAATTTCTAATTAGATATGAAATCATAGCTCTGCTTAAGTCTGTAATGGCTTTCCGCACAAATTGCAATGGAAATGGGATTTTATCTCAGAGGAGAAAAACCTGGTTTTCATCCTAACAGGATGACTTTAATTAGATAACTGAATTAACCTCAAGAATGAGAGCTTGACAGTTCAATAGAAATACAGTGGGACTCAAGATATGTAAATCTGAATTCATAAGAATCAAATCCTATCCTTATACCTATAAAAACTAAAGGAAACTATGGTCATGTTCTGCCTACTTTAAGAAAACATCTCAAGTTGCAAAATCTGCACTTCTTAAGGGCCTGGTATACTAAGTGAGACAGGAAGAAGGAAATGGGACACCTAATAATATGAGAGATAAAAGGAGATCTTCCTTTAGAATCATAGAGTCATTTAGGTTGGAAAAGACCTCTAAGATCATCTAGCTCATCCTTGGAATTAGGATAGTGAAGTACTCTAATATCTGAGTCATATACAAACAACATTGCCTAATATTACAACAGGGAAAATATAGGGATACTCAAAAATAAATAAAAAATAAAAAATGTCATCATAAAATTATCATTAATATAGTGTTAATTTCAGATTATGGATTTGATGTTCAAATGACAAGCATTGCAGGCAATGACCCCACTCACCGGTATACAGGTTATCTCTTTTTGACCTGAAAAAAATAAATTATTTCTAAGAACCTGCTCTTAATGGAAATGAAATTTAAAATCTTCCTGAGAAAATGTCAGTCTGAATTTTGGTGAACTGGTCTTTACTAATGAAAATCAGTTTTGTCAAAAGGTCCCAAGCAGCCATGAACAATCCAGAATTAGAAACACAACAATTCTATTGTCTATCCTGGGGGATAAGGGCATTAAAATATCAAAATTAAATTGACTACTCCAAGTAAGATAGAACAGGATAATTACAGAATAACTTTAAGGATGACATGGCAGACATTTTAGGAGTCATAAAATTTTAATAATACTGTAAGACTTCACTGACATTGAACCCAGGTTCCCAAATAAATATTAAACCTTTTCCTTTAATTGTGAAAAACTCTTGCAGTTTTACAGGCCTTGAAGTCTTTACACATTTTTGTACTTTCTATGAAACTTGAATTATAATCTCTTGTTACCTGGAGTCTTTTTTTTTTTTTTTTGTCTAATTTTTCTTCAAAGCAAGAGGTATGGTTTAGTGCAATTGTTTCTTTAAGTATCTCACCAGGGATGGCTGTTAGTCACTTACATGAAGTGCCTCCACTTAAAGGACCAATTTGCACAGCAGGACCCTCAGAGCACTAACAGCAAGACAGGGGATATTTAAAACAGTATTAAATAAAATAAGAAAGTGGGTAGGAAAACTGAACAACAACAAAAAAAAAAAAGTGGAAAAGAAAAAGTATTGTGATTGGGAACATGTAACTAAGAAAAAAAAACAACCTGGGAATATTGCTGAAAAGATGTAAGGTGTGTTGCACTCTGAAAGGAAGAGGCCATGCCAGTGAAACTTCTGATAGGTGAGAGATTATTGTGAATATTAATTAGTTAATTTGAATATTTAATGCAATTTTAACGCTGGTATCTTTGTGCTGGATTAAAGTTTGTTTTTTAAGAAAGATGGTTCCTTGTGTCTTGGCTCTTCCCAGTAGCACAGGTAACCCAGTTTTGAACCCCTAGTCTGAACCAAAGCCAAAAAATGAGCTTAACCTAGTTGAATTGTCTACTGTCTTTCTGACAGAACTCTAGTGGGGAAGAACCCTTAAAAACCTGAGTCACGTCCAACATGAGAGCAGTGTCTTCCTCAGATCATAATCTGGAGGTCTTCCTAGCAGGCACATACAAACAGTATGTGACTGTTGCTATAACACCTATTCCAGTTATGGTTGTCTGAGGATTGCCAAACATCCATGAAGTAGAATTTTTCCCAGACCCATTCATTTCTATTACACAATTCTTTCTTTCAGAGGAGTTAATATAGCAATGCCAAATATATCCACATGTGTCTTACAATGAGTGCCAAATGCTCCCAACTTACCCATTCAGCTATTTCTTTCTCCTCCCAGCTATGTGATCTGTTCACATTTCTGAAGATAAAAAGCAAGGGAGAGCTTATGATGTATTCATGTATTCATGAAGGGAAATGGTAAAGGAAATGCTGCTAAACCTACTCATGTATGTCTTACTCTAAAACTTGGATAAAATGGGTAAAGACAATATATTTTATTTTTCTCTTCTCTAGAGCTGTGATTCATTTTTGAATCTCTTAAGTTTGCCTGACATTCACTGTCATATTTAGGTGCATTGAAAACAGGTGATAACAGACTTCGTGTGTTATTACATGTTCAGATTTCTTTGATCCTTCAAACTTAAAGTTTTTTAAAAAATAAATACAATAAAAATAAAATATAAAATAAAATAAAATAAAATAAAATAAAATATAAATCCGTTTATAGCCCAACAGCGATTATTTTCTATTATAATTTGTGTACTCATCAGACTACTGTATATGGATTAGCCTTATATTTGTTCATGCTTGATAAGTACTGCTAGAAAAACTTTGGGCACTATAATACATGATGTTAAATTGGTCCACTAACAGAACAGCTGTACAAGATCTTAAGACCAACAGAAGTGTGAAATGTAGATCGGAATTCATCTTCCTACACATGTCCAAGAAAACAAAACTTTTTCATATTTTATGGAAAATGCTGCATGTATCTCTGCCAGCCAATAAATCTAGGAGAGAAGCCCTATCAGAGCCTGTGAATTGGCAGCTCCTGACAGAGACCATCCTACGTCTGGTAGGCTGAAAGGTCTCTGCTTGCCAGAAACAAAAGACAAAGCATCAGGGCTCTTTTTTTTCAGAAAATAATGAGTTCTTTTTCTCTGTGAAAAGAGATCATAAAGGGTACTTATGCTTCTGTCCTGGTCTTTTAAGGGCAATAAGTGGGGTAATAAAATGTTTTTTTGCTGCATTGAGTTCAGATCTGCAACTCTGTCTTTAAACAAAAAAAAAAAAAAGCTTGAGAGTAGGCTTCTTCCAAAGCAAGTGGTGTGGGATCTGCCTGTGTGTAAATGACGACCACAGAAGCATCTTTCATAACAGGAGGAGCTAATGCTCTGTTATCCACACTCCCATTAAAGTGCTGTTTACTTGCAGTACACAATCTCACTCATACCCTGTTCTGCTAGGCATAGTCATGCATAATGAAAAGTGGTCCCTGAACCCAAGACCTGACAGTCAGGATACAAAAGCAGCAGATAGCAGATGGGGATCAGAACATGAGGGACAATTCATAGAGTATAAAAAGCAGTGGTCAAGACCCATCATCTGCTTAGACTTCTTAGTATTATTTATTCTTAGCTATATGGGTGGAGTTATTTTGCAGGGTGCATTTTCCTGTTCATTGTGGTGCCTAGGAGGAAAGTTTGCCATAGAAAGCAAGTGTTAATAGCAAAAGAGATGAAGCAGAGATGTGCGCAAAAGCCAGCAACCTTACAGTGAACATGCCGAAACACAAAGAGTCAAGAGCAGTAAATGAGAATGCAAAATGTTTTTACAGAGGGTTTGTGTGAAGTGTATTTGCAGCAGCAAATTCTCATAGCAAAAGAATTTGAATAAAATACCAGGTGGGTCATTGCAGTAACCAAGTATTTCATAGCAGAAGCACTATCATATTTCTTTCATAGCTGAAGTATATTCAAATAGAGAAAGGCTTGAATAGTGAAGTCTAACAAAGCATAGAAGATACCGAGATTTCAGGATTTTTATTTATTTATTATTTTCTTGCACTGTCATAGTGGCTCATTGTGGTTTGGAGATGTGGAAACTCAAGAAACAGCGAAACAATTTGGAAAATAGTCTATACAAGGAAAGATAAATAATAAAATCCTAGGATGAGTATTTTTCTCTCTAAGAATGAGACATCAGGAAGTAGTTTAAGTAAAAAGACCTTCGTTTATTTGAACAGGATATTGCTTATGGAGAAGTAGCATGACCTTTTGTCCATGTTTCTATTCCCTAGACCAGGAAGGAACATAACACTGAAAGCAATTGCAAAAAAATTGGTCTGACCTCTACTTATTTTGCTACTGTTAAGGTAGGCTAGATCAACTGAAGGCTGGTTCAAGGCAGGGCAAGTGAGTTACAGAATGGAGAAAAAATGGCTATTTTGTTAACAAAATTTCTTGTAAAGTGGACTATTGGGAAAAACATATCTTATTGTAGCTTTGTGGATAAAGATTTGTTCATACTATACTAGCAAAGTTGCCTCAAACAGAGATGGGATTGAAATCAGGGGCTCCCATCTGCTGGCTAAATGGCCCAACCACTGAGATAGTCACAGTGGCTGCAAAAAGCAGCATCTATTTGATGTTCCTGTGTAAATACATCAAATGGAACAGGAGGGTGGGGGTGGAGGGGATGGAATCCCTGCTAACCATCTTTACATCTGTTTGAATCTGAATTCCCTTATTTTGAGCATGAGTAACTGGAATTGCATATACTTATAATCCTGCTGAAATGTCAAAAAGATCAAAATGAAGAAAGCAGGATAATACTGATCCTACAAGTAAGCATCAGAGAACAAGCACAAAGGGAAACCTGCCAGAAGCATGAAAGGAGGTGAATTTAAGCGTGTGCTATTATTTTTATTATTGCTTAAGAAATAGTCCTCCAGGCAAGTTAATGTACTATCAACTAAGCTAAAAGCTGTCAGTAAGTCGGTTCCCTTGGTAACTTCCAGTGTTCAAACACTTGTTCCTCAGCAACTCTGAAATAATTTGTCTCTTTTCACCAAGAAATGAGTTACCATGCACTTAGAGAAGGCTGGAATACATTCATAGGTAGTTACTAGAAAGGATCTGAGCGTGATAGAGAAGCTGTTGAAGTACAGGCTGGATTAGCAGACAGGGAGGTGGATCAAAAATTGGCAGAAGAGACAGACCTAGAGGCACAAAATCTAGTTGGAGGCTGCAATGAAAAGAGTACCCCAGGGGTTAGCACTGGGTCCAGTTCTGTTTAACATTTTTATTAATGATTTGGATCATGGGATAGAGTGTACCCTCAGTAAATGTGTGGATGACACAAACATTGGGGGAGTGACTGACTCAGCAGAGGGTTGTGCAGCCATCCTGGAACCCGGACAAGATGGAGAGGGGGGCTGACAAGAATCTCATGGTGTTCAACAAGGAGAAGTGCAGCATCCTGGACCTGGAGAGGAAGAACCCCAGGCACCAGAACATTCTGGGGACATCCAGCTGGAAAGCAGGTCTGCAGAAAAGGACCTAGGAGTCTTAGTAGACACCAAGGCAAATATGAGTCAGCAATGCGCTCTTGCTGATAAGAAGGCTAATGGTATTCTTGGCTGCATTAGGCAAAGTGTTGCCAGCAGGTCAAGAGAGGTGATCCTTCCACTCTACACAACATTGATGAGGCTGTACCTGGAGTAGTGTGTCCAGTTCTGGACTACCCTGTACAAGAGAGATTGAACCATACTGGCAAGGGTTCAATATAGGGCCGCCAAGGTGATCAAAGGACTGGACTACCTCTCCTCTGAGGGATGTTAAGAGAGCTCACACTGTTCCTCCTGGAGAAGAGGAGGCTCAAGAGGAGGGGATCTTATCAAGGTGTATAAGTACCTGAAGGGAAGGTGCAAAGACAATGGAGCCAGGCTCTTTTCAGTGGTGCCTTGTGTCAGGACAGGAGGCAACGGGCACAAACTGTAACACAGGAGGTTCTGTCTAAACATCAGGAAGCTCTTTACTGTGGGTAATGAAGCAATGGCACAGGTTGCCTAGAGAGATTGTGTAGTCTCCTTCCTTGGAGATCATCAAAGGCTGCCTGGACATGGTCCTGGGCATCCTGTTCTAGGTGACCCTACTTGAGCAGGCTTGAACCAAATGACCTCCAGAGGTCACTTCCAACCTTAACCAACCTGTGATTCTGTGCTTTATCCACACTCAACAGCAACTTCTTCCAAGTGTGTTCCCAAGCAAAAGTTAAGATAAGAGACATTGGATCTGGTTAGGTAGGAAAGCTTATCATTTTCCTTGTTCTGGGTTTGATGCTAGGACATGGCTATAAATAAATAGGATTATCAGCTGTAGGACAAGCTCATCTGATTTTTTTTTCTTTTTCTTAAATATGACTGATTTGGTAAACTGTAATAGGTATTACAGAGTAGCTACAATCAATCATTTCACTAACTGCATGTAACCTCTGCAAATGCTAATCAGATAGAGATGGATAGTACCTTTGAACAAAAAGATAGGCAGTCCCTATCAAAAGGATATTTGGAATTAATGGATTCTTTTTTCCTAGATCAACCTGAGAAATGGAGTTTCAATTCAGCTAATATCAGAACTTTCTTCATTTGAATGCATTACTGTTAAATTATGCCTGTGTGTATAAGTTGGTCAGACCAGAATCAAAATTAGATTCAAAATTGTCTGCCTTCTCTGCTCTCCTTGCTGGTCTCAGTACATGAGAACTTCTTTAGTTCTGTCATACGGGCAACGTTTTAAACCAAGAAATGAGAACACTTTTCAAACAAATGAATTAGTGCATCTGACATTTGAAGATAGTGCATGTACCTCTGCTTAATTTTTGACTGAAATGAAACTCAGTAAATAAAGCTACTCTAGTCAGAACACGTATTTAAAGGTCTTTTGTCATCTCAGTCATAGGTTTGCTGATCATGTCAGTGAAAGATTTATTCATAGTGTACTGAATTTCCCATTTCTGACATGTGGACTAGGATTGGACCAAACAAATTGTGTGTGTTTGTAATTAATTTTAAGCTTCAGTAGCTGAGGGATATTGTAACTATGAATAAATGCTTTCGTGGAAGGGATTCAGTCACCTTTGAGCAAGTGGTAAAGGTGACATAGAACAAATCACTTTATGCTCACCGAACTATGTACAGGCAAATGAAGTACTATTGCACCTAGTAAAGTATTACCTTGTGAGCATTATGTTTACCACTTAAGCCTAGACTCACTGAGTAACTTAGACACAAAAAAGCAGATGCTGCAATCCACAGATCTTGTCCCCATTGCTGCACAACCTAAGTTGTTGCGCACCTCAGCTCCCTGCACAGTGTGAGGGAAGGACTAGAAACAGAAGCAAAATAACAGACCAGAGAGATGACTAAAAAGCCCACAAAGATGTTCTGTATGCAGATGTTTTGACCACTGAAGACAAATCTATGACTGAAGCCTTTCAGATCTAACACCTCCACTTGCAATGAAGAAAAATCCACGTCCTGTAGGATGATGCACCTTCCTGGAACAGTTATTTTGGGAACTGACAGATCACCCCACTAGGCTGATTTTCTCTTTCCATTTTCTAGAGAAAGAAAACAGACATCTGGTTTATTCTAAATTACAAATATTGTACAACAAAATTTTGATGACATGAGTCCAACAAGTATTCTTTTACCATTGAGAAATGGGATATCCTTTCAACAAGCTGATTGCATTAATGGCACTTGCTATTTGTTCTTTGTAAATGTCATGCAGCATTTCAAATCACTGCCTCTAACGCCTGTAGGCATTTTCAAACACTTGAATGTAAAAACAATACCCATCCTCTGCAGACAATGAATTCACATATTTCATTTAATTGACTTCCGCAAATGTTTTCTTCTCATATTTATTGTAATTTACTGAAAATAATCTAACAAATAACCCCAAAAAAGTATTATTATCAGAATCATTGGTAGCTGAGACTAAAATCCTCAGTAACAAAAAGCTTTTTGCAGTTAGAGTTTCCAGTCCCCCATGAAATTTTAAATCATATATCTATTGAATACTTGCTACTCAGAGTCATAGAATGATTTTTTCCCCCCACTGAGGATTTGCAAACGGGGTGACTGCAATTTAGTCCAATGTCTAGAGCAGTGTTTTGAACTCTGAGAGAAAAACAGCCCTCTTTCTCCAGCTTTCCTTCTACTTCTGCAATGCTTCATACAGTTTCACCTGCCACTCTTAAGACAGCTTGAGGCAGGATCTATACATGGACAAAGCTACCTTAATCTCTCAAAATTGCAGTGCAAAATTTTCAGATACATTTTTGTCCAATACAAGCTTTAGGCCTCATTAGGTGCCTGAACACTGTGAATTATATATGGGGTGATTTATGGTATTTTTTTCCTTGCAGTGCTTTGCTGTTCAAGCTCCAAGGCACTGTAAATATGTTTACTTTGCCTAAAAGCAATACCATATGAAATGACTATATCACCATAGGGATCCTGAGCTAGTATCTCTCTTAGGTCTTATATAGACAGAGCTCTTCATATGGAGGTACTTGAACACTCCTCAAATCATGCTGCTTTTCATTTTGAAGGCAATGTATATAGATGATAAATCATTGCAACTAGAGTTCTATATAACCCAGCCAACAGAAAATACTAGAGAAAATCTTAAGAGAAAATGCACCCATTAATATGACTTCACTGGGAAGGAAGGAAGGAAGGAAGGAAGGAAGGAAGGAAGGAAGGAAGGAAGGAAGGAAGGAAGGAAGGAAGGAAGGAAGGAGAAAAAGAAAAAAAAAAAGGAAAAAAAAAGAAAAAAAGAGTTAATTTCTTTCCAATCTGTATCCATCACCCTGAGAGTTCTTTTTTTTAAAAAAAAAAATTATTATTTTTATGAGAAAACAAAGGAAATAAGAATAACATTTTTCTCTTAACCTGTAGAACAGCACACGCTCAGCATTTAGAAGACTCAGCTATAAACGTATGCTGACACCAGAAAGTGGATGTGGATATTCCAGGTTATGTGTGATACCAGCTAGGTTATCTTATCTCCCTTTTCCTCTGGCTCAGGAGTGTACAGTCTGTTTAATAAAGGGGAACAATGTTAAAAGGAACTTAGAGAATCCCAAATAGGGAATTTAGAGAATCCTATTGTAGTCCTTCCAATTTATGTTGACTAATATTCATGTGAGAAGTGGGAGAAAGCTTGTCTTTTTTAAAGGCAGGAGAGAAATATGGGTCTTCATATGCTAGATGAATAGTCTATCATAACCTGTAGCTCTAAACATGGAGTTTAAGCATGGATTAAAGACATGTGGCTACAGGTCTCCTCTGCACAGTGTTGATCTGCTGGGTGTGCCCCAGGATTGCGGTCAAGTGAGGACCTGTGGATGGTGAATGCACTGCATATCTTGATGCTTCATACTGTCAGCTACTGAGCAGTTCTCACCATGTCAAGAAGCAAGTATAGGGAAGAATATTTAGAGTTATATGACTAATGATGTGGAATTTTGAGGATATAAATTTTGGATTTCAAAACCTATAGGGTTGACAAACTGATGGCAAAGTCTGAATGTTTGTAAGATAAAGCCTGTATGTCCTGTTTTCTACCTAGGAAAAGACATTCAGAAATAATAAACTGAAGCACTACTAAAAACTAGTGTGTTTATAGAATTAAGACTATGGAGGGCTTGATTGTGTAAGAGATTTGTACATCAGAAATTTAAAATTTTAATATATCCTAGGAATAGCAATAGTAGCACATATATAATTCTGGAATAAATATGAAAGTCATTGTTTTGACTTAGCTCAGGGGTTGCCATATCATTTATTCATCAAGAAATCTAATAATTAGGTTTAGGTACCTAATTATTAGGTACCATAATTAGGCAGTATCTCTCACAAAACTGTTATTTTGTAGACGTTCCCTACTTTAGAATTGGGAGACTGTACTCCACATGAAAATTAGCATAGTTTGTTTTGTGAGGTATTAACATTTCAGAAAGCTAGATCATGGAACATTTAGGGGTTGATTTCCTGACTGAGGAGTTACAGCACAGGTGACTAACATGGATCAGTCACGAAGAAAAAACAACAGAAAATGCTCTTTAAATCATAAGATGAGAAATTTATTCTAAAGTCTTGTGACAGCAGGACTTTACTAAAGCATCCCTGACTTGCTTAAAAAAAGATTAAAAAAAAAAAAAAAAAGGTAGAAAGTAGCACTCAAATATAAAGGTTTAATATCTTAGAAATATTTTAAAATAAACTTATTAAAGATGCATTTCCAAGAGCAAAAAACAACTGATCATTCTAGTAATAATAATTCTGTGATTGTGCATGTCCATGATAAAATTATTTTTATAATTTGCAAAAATATGGTTTGCAGATTAATACATGTGTTATCAGTATTTCAGAAAAGTAAACTTCAGAAAGCTGGAAACATGAACACAAGAGAGTAGGAGGAAAAAATTAAATGGTAATGATAATTCTGAATTATTTAAATAATGCTTCATTGCACACATAATATCTGTAATTATTTAATAAAAGAAAAAATCTGATGATTAACAGAGATGATGGTATTAATACAAGTATTTATTAGAAGTAATCAGAAAAATAAATTTAATAACACACAAGATGAGTGATATAGGAGTAAAATTATACTAATGAAAAATCTACTCAGAAGAAACAGGACCAATAAGAAGGCATGTTTTAACTATTCCAAGGATATGAGGGACATGAATCATCATTAGATCAGACATATATATTCTATGCCATGAAAAGGAAGGAAGTAAAAGGTTAGCAGATCACAGGACAGGGCTTAAAAGTCATACCTAGGTGCATCAGTCCAAATCTCAGATACAGAATATATAATATGGCTTTGATTACTGAAATCAGGGACATGTTTTCATGGTGACCCACCTAAGAAGATATACCTGAACATTACAGGATCATGTGGTGTAACAAAATCACCAAGGCTGCCCATTTTGAAAAGTCTCCATATAGGCAAAACCTATGCTTCCAAACGTCCAGCTCAGGTACCACTGGACTAAAAACAGAAAAAGATCTGTCTCCGACATGAGTCCAGGGATACCTTCTTAAATCTTCAGTTCCTGATCTCATGTAATTTACACTGAAACATCACTTGGAACTGCTGTTACTTCTCGTCGAGCAGGATCATCCCCAAAGAGTCATCAGAAGAGGAGAAAGAATAACTTCCTGTACTTCTCAGATTGTTTCCTTACAGCTAGAATGAGGTTTAAAGAGCTTCTCTGGAGAATATATATATATAATGTATTTATTTATTTATTTATTTATTTATTTTTCTGTGAAGAGGCTGGTCCATCAGGATGGTTTCTTTATTACAGGTGTAGTTTCATACCACTTTTTTTGTGCCTTCCAAAGGCATATGGTTTCCCAGCATACCATGAAACAGTATTTATCTTTCTGCCTTCTCAGCATGGCTCAGATTCATAATTGAGCCCTTAATTTCTTTTCTCAAAGAACTAAAACCTTCCTGTTAAACTGCCAGGTGCAATGTGATGTTAATGACTGAGTAGTGCATAATTCTGTGGTATTAATAGCTATTTCTAGGCATGTATATACCTATCCTATTCATTAATTCCCCTCTGATTGTTACATTATTCTTTCTCAAACAGTACTATTCTCTCAATCTACTGATAAGCTCTTTGTGTCCCTCTTGATTTTTCTATCCACTATAATTAGTTTTAAATCATGTTTCTTTAAATTAGGGAGTTTTCAGGCTTTTACATTTAATGAAATTTTACAGCTTTTAGTTGGATATCCTTTTCTATATATGATAAAAATTGTTAAAAAGCCTTCCTAATCTTTAATCACACAGGTTAGAAACTTTAAAATTGCATGTTCCAAATTAATCTATACTTAGTTCTTAATTTAGTTCTTAATGTTTTAATATACAATGTTTTATCAGTAACATGATAACTTCTGAGCACTCAGAGTTGCCAGAGAAGCTCTTAGATGTGAGAAATTGTAAATAAGGGTGTTTTATGTACTCATTAAACAAGTGAATTATTTTAATAAAGACAGATATAGTGTACATTTTAATTTTCCAGTATCCCAGTCTCCCTGCTTGAGAAATGAGTGGTTTGCACAACTGTAAAGAGACACTGAAGTCAATACTAATTCATTCTCGTTTACGCAGCTCTAGTTCCTCTGAACATGGTAACAGTGACCACCTCTATCCTGGTCTTTGGCAAAGGACTAGCTCTACTGGAGTGCCCTTTCTACATTCTTAGTCTTGGCCTTGATGGCACCTCTAAACAGCCCCAGTTTCATTCAACTCCCAAATAGATCTGTTCCCTTTCCAAACTCCTGTTTCCTGGTAAGCATTACTTTGGTCTCAACAAGGTCCTTCTGGCACCTGTTGCCAGCTGACCTCTCTGAACCATGTTGAAGGTTCATTTGCTGTCTACTCCTCACATGCTGAGGCATGCTACAGATCAGCTGCTAATAATTGAGATGCAAGGAAGAATGGAGGAAGCTTTGCAAATGAGGTGTATATACACAGTAGCACCATGGAGGATATATATATTGAACAAAGTTATCATTTGGGATTTGTCTTTCATGTCAGCCATTACAACCCCTTGCAAGTTCAGTGCTGTACCTCGAATGTGTCAATATCTTCTGCCATGGGGCCAGTGCAGACAGATGCAAACCATGCTCTGGTGTCATATATCATGTATATCATGTATATATCATACCATCCGTACACTTAGCCACTCGAATACCTACATGAACTAGACTCCTCTTTTCTTTCCAAAGTCCTAGGCCACAGAGTCTAGGAGCTGAAGACAGAAAGCAGTTTGAATCACCCAAAATTTTCTTGGATGTAAATGTCATCTAGAGCATAGTACCTATACTGGTGGTCTGTGTGAACAAAGCTCTGAAAGCTCAGTTTCAGGACTCAGGTCTTGTCCTCTTATGTCTTTGTTTGGATTGTGAAATAATAATTTATTACAGTTAAGTAACTTCTCATTCAATGGAATCATTGCTTAAAATAAATCTTGTAGAATTCAGACCTGTAATTAAGTTACTTATTTCGGGACTAATACTGTATTTCTTGCACATCCACATCTTTCTCTCAGAATTTTAGAGATGGGCCGACATCCAGCAAATATTGGGTGAGCCCTCAGCCATCATAACAAATCAAGAACAGTGTTTGTTTTGATCAATGATAACAAAAGTCATGGCATTTATGCCAGTAAAACATCACTTCACATTTGTTAATGATGGTGACTAAACTTATAGACAACACCTGTTTTACTTATGACAACAGACTATATATGCTGCTCTGACAGTGTTCAGTGTCACTGAAATGCATAGTGCTGCATCTGTTTACTGGCAGTTCTCCAGCAGAGCAGGTGTGCCACTTTTCAGGCTGCTAGTTAAGGGAATACTGTTAGAGAACATGTTGGTCCATTAGATATGAAGATACAAAGGCCCCCAACAGTGAGATAGTAGGATCCCAGCAGTGAGATACAAGGACGAGTTTGTGACCACATGATTTTGTAAAATCCTGAATTAAGTTGTATAGAAGAAGGAGAGCTGGATAAACATATTGGCTAACAAATCACATAATTCAGTATTTTTCCATTACCAAATGATATATTTTCTGCTTGTAGCTAAGATACATGCACACGTTTCAAAAATGGATTTCTGAAGGAAAAAATACGATGCAGGAGGAAGAAAAGCTTAATTTTACTGACATTAAAATCTGCATGTTTATGTATGGCAATTAATAATAAAAATCCTGCAGAGAAACTTAATGAAAGTGAACCAAACCCAAGTTGTTTAATTATGTTTGACATGAACTGTGAAAAGACCATGTTGTTCTGGAAGAAATTCCACCCACTACACTTCTACAAAAGGTACAAGAAGTCTCACAATGCTAGGTCAACCTAGCATGTGGCATAAATCTATTGGTTACATTGTGTTTTTTGTTGTTGCTGTTTTTATTTATTTATTTATTTTATTATTTATTTTCTCCTTATCATTATTACTCATTTATTTTTCTCCTTATCATGATTAGTCTCTGGATTAACTGCTGGTATAACTTGCCGAGGCGATCAGCTCCAGGGCAGACACATTCTGCAGTGGAGCAAGGGATCGAGACAGGCAGGGCTTTTTTTTTTTGGCATCGAGGCCACTCAGAGCAGCCAAGGGAGCCGCCAGGACCCAGCAGCCCTCGCAAGGGAGGCTGACGAGGCATAGGCGGAGCCAGCAGCGCCCCCTCCCTGGCCGTTCAAAAGCGGCTCATAGGGAGCACAGCAAACAGGGCGGACAAACAGGGTGTGGCACGTCAGAAGGGCAGGGCGTGGCAGTTTGCGCAGCAGTGCGTGCAGGCAGGGCGAGCAGGGAAGGCCCTCGCCGCTCTTTTGCAGCGGTCTTTCCCTTCGGTACTTGTAACCTGCCTGCAAGTAACCTGGTCATGATATCAACCAGGCAGAAAACGATGGCCTCTGCATCTCTTGCGGCCTCTCCAGCTGCAGTCACCGGTGTGGCTACTCAGACAGAGGGCTTGGGGAAACACGCAGCCATCCAGGGCTTGGGCTGCAGGGTGTGCCCGAGTCTTCTGTCGGTATCCAACAGCAGCAGCGAGGGGTATGCCTGTGGGAGGTGTGCCCAGATTGAAGAGCTGCTCAGCCAGGTAGTGGAGCTTCGGCAGGAGGTGAGCAGGCTCAGGAGCGTCAGGGAGTCAGAGAGGGAAATTGACTGGTGGAGGTGTACCTACCCTCTCTGAGACAGGCTCACGAGCCTACCATAGCACAAATGTCTCCTGCTACGCAGAAGACAAAAGTTCCCTCATCCTGCCAGGCAGTAGGAGGAAACCTAGGCCAAGAGGGGGAATGGAGGCAGGTTCCTATTCGGGGTGGTAGGCGAGCGCTGTCCCTGCCCACCTCACCTTCCCATCTACCCTTATATAACAGGTATGAGGGTCTAGAACACGACAGTCAGAGCAATGACGTAGACGAAAGCCCGTCCCAGTTGGAGAGGATGCCTAAGGCAAGGCAACCTATCCCCCGCATTGCTAAATCAACTGTCAAAAAAGAAAGAAGGGTTATTGTCATGGGGGACTCCCTTTTGAAAGGGACAGAGGGCCCAATATGCCGACCAGACCCAACCCACAGGGAAGTCTGTTGCCTCCCTGGGGCTCAGGTGAGAGACTTCGCTAAGAAAGTCAAGCACCTGGTACAGCCCACCGACTACTACCCGCTACTGGTCTTTCAGGCTGGTAGTGACGAGGTAGCAACGAGAAGTCCAAGAGCGATCAAAAGGGACTTTAGGGCTTTGGGGCGACTACTTAAAGGATCAGGGGCACAGGTTGTGTTTGCCTCTGTCCTTCCGATAGGGGGGATCGATGCTAACAAACAGACTCATCACATTAACACGTGGCTTCGGGACTGGTGCAACCAGCAGAATTTCGGGTTTTTCGATCACGGGAAGGTCTACGCGACACCGGGCCTGCTGGCACCAGATGGGATGTGCCTCTCTCAGAGAGGGGTGAGGATTTTTGCTCAGGAGTTGGCAGGGCTGATAGATAGGGCTTTAAACTAGAGTTGAAGGGGGAAGGGTATAAAACCAGGCACGCCGGTGATGAGCTAAGGGATGGTGTGATAGAATCAGAGGGACTGTGTGCTAATGAGGCCCTTTGGTCAGCTACACAACGTACTGCTTGTAGGGAGGCGCATTTGAAGTGCTTCTACACAAACACGTGCAGTAGGAGGAATAAAATGGATGAGCTAGAAGTCTTGGCCCAGTCCCGCAGCTACGACATCATCAGCATAAGCGAAACCTGGTGGGATGAGTCCTGTGGCTGGTGTGTTGCAATAGATGGTTACAGGCTCTTCAAGAGGGATAGGCAGGGTAGGCGAGGTGGTGGGGTGGCGATGTATGTGAAGCATGGGCTGGACTGTGTGGAACTTCAAGTTGGCGATGGCAAAATTGAGAGCCTCTGGGTAAGGATTAAGGGACGAACAAATAAAGGGTATGTCGTGGGAGTCTATTACAGACCACCTGGCCAGGATGACAACGCCGATGAATTATTCTTTGCAGAACTAAGAGATGCCCGAAGATCAACTCCCCTTGTCCTAATGGGGGATTTCAACTTGCCAGACGTCAACTGGGATCACGACATGGCTGACACGAGTCCAGGAGGTTCATAAAGCACCTAGATGATAACTTCTTGGTGCAGGTGCTAAGAGAGCCAACTAGGAGAGGTGCCCTCCTAGATCTGTTGCTGGAGAACAGAGAGGGCCTTGTGGGAGATGTGGCAATTGGCGGCCATCTCGGTCATAGTGACCATGAAGTGGTCAAGTTTAGAATTTATGGTGACAGAAGGAAAACTGCCACCAAAACTTCAGCCCTGGATATGGGGAAAGCAGACTTCAGGCTGCTCAGGGAACTAGTCAGCAAGGTCCCCTGGGAAACTGCTTTTGAAGACATTGGCATCCATCAGTGCTGGTCAGTCTTTAAGCACTGCCTCCTAAAAGCACAAGATCAGGCGATTCCAAAATATCAGAAGTCAGGCAAGCGGGGCAGAAGGCCGGCCTGGCTGACCAGGGAAGTTCTACTGGAGCTTAGGCGAAAAAAGAAAGTGTACGGCTGCTGGAAGGAAGGTCAGGCGACGAGGAAGGAATACAGGGATGCTGTTCGTGTTTGTAGGGAGAAAATTCATGTGGCCAAAGCCCAACTAGAGTTGAAGCTGGCCGTGTCTGTGGGAGACAATAAAAAAGTTTTTTTTAGATATGCGAACAGAAAAAGGAGAACCAAAGAAAACATAGGTCTGCTACTTGATGGGGAGGGTCTCCTCACAGACAATGACATAGGCAAAGCAGAGATGTTTAATGCCAATATTCTATGATTTTATGATTCTATGATTACCCTTCCCAAACAGATCCTCTGAACACATGCACTTTGATCAGAGGCTCAAGGAGAGAACACATCCCAAGGTATCAACTCTCTAAACTAAAGCAATCCAAATATTGCAGTCATACGTCTTAAAGGACAGTCTGAATTCATGCACTGAATTGGGATTTGTTGTAGGGATATCACATTAAAAAAGTTATTTAATTTCAGGTATCGGAATGAACGTTTGCAGAAATCTGAAATAATTGTTTGTGTTATTCTATCACTTGGATGCATATTTCTTTTCAAAATTTTATCTAGATGGTCTCTGTAGGCAAACTTGTTAACACTGGAATCTAAGTCCAGTGCATCATCTCTTGGTGAGGACAGATAGCATTCCTCCCTACCTACAAAGCCTTGTGTGTCCATCGAGCTGTAATTAGGTAGTAACAATGATAAAGCAATTAATATTACTCAAACAACAAAGTAAAATTTCATTTCTATTTCAGATAAACTATTTCTAGACTAATCCCTGCAACCAAAAGCCCCAGTGGTCTGTATAATCAAGAGATGCATGTGCTATTACTATTACAACAGTAGCTGTTAAAACTTTTTTTTTTTTTAATGTTAAATTATAATAATCACAGCGCACAAGTATTGTATTTATATGAATATGAAGAATGTATGCATATATGAATTTCTCTGTGCATTCAGTGCTACAATAATATTATTCCCAATGGTTTATTAGCTTAATGAAATGCAGTATTTAAACCATATCCGGAATGTTGTTCTTCTGTCTTCTCATAATCTCTTCAATAAATATAGAGACAAGTAAGAAATTTGTGTTAGTATAAAAAAGGTACTGTTTCTGTCTCTTCTTCAGCATCTTTATTGTGACAGTCATTTGCAGACACACAAAGTCAATGACCTTCAGCTGAAAAACATTACATCAACTAATTATATTTTTGCAGCTTAATAAAAGATTATTTACTTTTCTACTTCAGTTGATTTAGCAGATTTCAATCTATTTTATTTCAAACCAATTTTGTCCCAAACTCTGGTGAACATAAGTCTACAAACAATTGTAGGAGCTGTAAGAAATGAATTCTACCAGTGATGGCTGATAGGCAGTTATGCAAAAGGGAATGATAATTCCTTGTTTATCTAATTTTTTTTTTCTCTCCTGATTGCAGTCAGTCATACAGTTGTATTTTTTCTTACAAGATTTTTATTTTTTGATAGGCTATGTCCTTATTCTAAAGGAAGCTATTTCTGGAGCTCTTGAAATCAGTACTTTTTTTTTTTTTCTTTTTCTTTTTAAAATGTTCTTTGAAAAGTGTGCACCTTGCTGAGGACTTGAGAGTTTCTGTTAAAAAAAATTAATTCAAAGGTCTTTCTAAAAGCTGTATAGTTCCTCCTTAGAATGTTTTTGTGCTTTCTTTATCCTGTATGCACTTCAACAGCAGTCACCATTCTGTTTCTTTCACTTTTCTTCCTGACTGTTTCAACTGCAGAAGAAGGAGACAATCTCTCATCTTCATGTTTCCATTGTTATTTTCCTGTGCTGGGAAATGAATTGCAAAAATGAATAGTTGCCTTAGTCACAAAAGTTGTGATGTAAGTGAGCACAACTATGCTTTAGCCCAATGAACCACTATTTTTACAGAGTTCAATGTCTTCTAAATTGTTGTTATTTTTGACTGGAAGACCATGAAAAACACCTTTCAGTGTGCAGTCGGAAATAATGTTTCTGACTGCACAACAAATATAAGTCATAAAATTTATGTAAGTCCAGTCAAGCTACCACCTTTTCCTTGAGTGAAATTACATGGACTGTGTGAATGATCAAGGCAGCCTACATTTGGGATCTCATCTGCAGTCTGCTCAATTAGCACCTTTACAATGCCTTTAATTGACACACATGAAAGCCAGGAGAACAGCAGAAGCTCTTGGGACTGCCTAATAAAAACGATAGTGTTTACTTTCTCAGTGTAGTAGAGGTCACATTATTTTAGAACAGAAATAAAATCAGTAGAGAGGTTAAATAAAAAATATTAGAATAGCCTGAGCTCTGTGACTAAGTTCAGTAAGAAGCTGAAATCCTTCCAGGAAGATAAAGCCATCTGAGACTGTCATTACAGGCAAATACTGAATAGGAAACTAACCTAGAAATTTCAGGCTATTTAGTGAGTTTCTAAATTACTACCGATCCAATATACTTCTGCCATAGGGGGGAAAAAAAAAAATCCACGTTCTGTAGGAAAATGAAGTCTCCTGAATCTTCACAAACGCAATATAGAAGATTTGCCAACAGACAGATTTACCTAAACAGACAAATTCTTTGTACTGTAGACAAGATAAATAGACCTAGGCAAGTTACATCAGACATCTAAGTTATTCTGCAATCAGCTGCTCTCAAAAAGAATCTCAAAAACCTATGGGATGATGTAGGAATATTGTGGCATGTCAGATTACCAAAGCAAATACCTAACTCTACTGAGCCGTGAACTTTTCAATAGTAACCAATAACAAAAATCTAGACAACTCCACCTGGCTGCTCAAGAAAAGCCATGTCACGAGGACACAGAAGTCCACTGTTCCAATGATATGACTTGAACATACGCTTTGAGAAGATGGAAAATGAACAGAATGATAATAATATGAAACAACAATATTCAATCGAGGCAGTGAAGGTCATACCAAGAACATGTGGTTTTGCAAAAAGAAGATACTCAAAGGGCTCAGGAAATCAGTTTTTAGCATGAACAAAGGGAAGACAGCTAGAAATCTGCTGGTATAAACACAAGTCAAATCCTGACCTAAGGCACTTTAAAATTAACAATTAAAATATATATTTGGTATACTTAAGCTATATTGTAATCACAACAGTAAAGAATATACCCTTTTCTCTTTGTGAACATTTCTCTAGTATTCTGTCTAATAGTTTTGGATCTCATTAGACACTAAACTACAACATTTTTTGATTATTATACGAACCATCACCTAGCAATTTATAAAAATGGCTGAACTGTTCATAGTTTATCTTCTTAGTCTCTTTTCCATAGTCTCTTACACCTACAGAGAAGGTAGTTTTATTAACTCCCTACCTTGTATTTTTAATCAGTTAAACACGAAGTTTGATTTCAAGTAGCAAGATATCATAGAGAATTAGTGGAATTCATTTCAGAATATTCTGAGTCTCTCAAGATCTCAATATCATCGAGTATGAAAAATATCAAAATTTTCACAACAAAATGCTCTTAATATAGATTCATTTTTTTTTAGAAATTTTAAAGCAGTTAGATATACATGCAAAATATTCAAAACAATATGTATTTTTAAGCAACTAAGCGGACTTCTGAAATTATGTAGTGTCTGGTGAAATGACCTGCAATAGTTTTCTCAATCATACTGTAAGTCCTTTAAATATAGAGAGGAATATTTGTTAGCTCTAAACAAACAAACAAACAAAAAATGTAGGCATGAAGGGAAATAATTGCCACAAGAAATGTGCATTACTGATTTTTATAGATTATATTACTGCAATCCCAGTTTACTTCTTATTCATGAAACCACCTATCAGTCATCTAACCATAGGCAATTATTTTAGATTTACATAACAGTTAAAGGTTTCCAAATGAGTTTATTGAATTTATTATAGAACACCGCCTAGGTATACTTATACCTCTAAAATATTACTCAATTCCATAAGGAAGAAATTATCACCAAAATTGTATTTGATGTTGTTTGAAACAGAAAGTTAGTGTAGTTACTCACTATTTTTCCTTCTCCTGAAGACAACAGAGTGTTATGGATTTTTCCATCTTATGGACAATTTTATGTGCGCTACTTTATGTATGTAAAGAGGTGATAGGCTCCGGGGTAGACGCGTTCTACAGTGGAGAGAGGGATCGAGGGTGCATGGGGTTCCCTACATCAAGACCCCTCAAGGCAGTTGAGGGAGCTTCCAGGACCAGGCAGCCCTCATGAAGGCAGTTGAAGAGCCTTGGGTGGAGCCAGGAGTGCCCCTCCTATGTCATAAAAAGGCAGCCCCTGAGGAGCACTAGGGAGCCACAAGGACTGTGGTGCATCATTTGGAGTGGCAGTGTGCGCAAAGTATCCCTCCCCACTCAGGAAACCAGCTCACCTATCAGCTGCCTACCTGGCAATAAATCCAGACACGGTCTCCACCAGGCAGAAAGCTCACGCCAAAAAGACTGTGGCAACCCAGACTGAATGTCTGCCCCGCAATGTGTCTCTTCAGGTCTCCAGCTGCAGGGAGTGCCTGAGCCTATTGCTGCCAACGGTGACCTGCCTTGCATGAGGTGGGAGCAGGTGGAAGATCTGATCAGCCTGGTGGCAGAGCTCAAGGAGGAGGTAGAGAGACTAAGGACTATCAGGGAGTGTGAGCAAGAAGTTAGACTGGTGGAGCAACTTCCTGCCATGCCTGTGAGAAAGGCAGGGGGGCGATACAAACCAAATAGTGGTGGACCCCCTGCCCTGTCATTGTCAGGCAGAGGGAGGGGACCTGAGAGATAGAGAGGAATGAAAACAGGTCCCTGTTCAGAGCCCCCTCCCTACCTGCCTTGCCTCCCCTGGTGCCCTTACACAGTAGGTTTGAGGCTCTGGAGCTTGGAGAGACGGGTAGGTGAGGATGTAGGGGAAGATCCACCCAGGAGGTTGTCTAGGGCAAGAAAGTCAACTCCACACCTTGAGACTGCCTATACCAAGAAGGAAAGAAGAGTAATTGTCATAGGCGACTTCATTCTGAGGGGAACAGAGGGCCCCATATGTTGGCCAGACCCTACCTGTAGGGAAGTCTGCTGCCTCCCTGGGGCCCGGATCAGGGACATTACCAGGAAATTTCTGTGATGTGGTTTGCCCCTCTGATTATTATTATGATAGTTCAGGCTGTCAGCGATGAAATCACTGAGAGAAGCCTAAAGTATCCTTTACTTTAGGGCAGCTAGTGGATGGAGTGGGAGTACAGGCAGTGTTTTCCTCTATCCCTTCAGCGGCAGGGAGAGATACTGAGAGGACCCATAAAACCCAGCTGATAAATACATGGCTGAGAGGCTGGTGCCATCCAAGTAATTTTTTTTTTAATTTTTTTTTTTTGACCATGGGGTGGTTTACTTGGCACCTGTCCTGATGGCTGCAGATGGGTTCCACCTGTCTCCAAGGGGGAAAGGGATCCTAGCCCAGGAGCTGGCAAAGCTCATTGAGAGGGTTCTAACCTAGGTACGAAGGGGGATGAAATGAGGCTTGATAGATATGAGCCTGGGGGAACAATGCCAGCGTTGGGGGTGAGGGCTCAATTGAAGTGCATCTACACTAATGCACACAGCAATATGACAGCATATTGAATGTTCTGATAAGATGTCCCTTTCCTCCAAGGAACTATCTTGTTTGTACAGCTACTGTGGTATTTTTTCAATAAACAAATAAAATAAAATTGGGGGTGACTGGTCAAAAATAATTAACCTGTTTTTAAAGAATCATAAGATACCTGATCATTTTGCAAAGATATCAGTCATCAGCAGATATTTCAGTGTGTCCAGGAAGTATAGTTTTGTTTGTTTGTTTGTTTGTTTGTTTTCTGGAGCACATCTGATTTTAGAAGAGGGGTGCTATACTGCATTCAACATTCTTTTTCAATGTTAAATCCAAACTACTGAGGCTTGGCACACAATCTGACTAAAGTTTTCACCAATGATGATGAAAATTTTCAAAATACTGGCCTCAAATTTTCAAAAGCTGGCCCAACAATCTTAATTTCATGGCAGAAAAAAAATCTGTATATTTTTGCTATTCAGTACATGTAAAAATCAAATATGTATTTATGATATAGAATTATATTCTGTGGTAGATAATATGTGATTTCATAAAGTGCTACAGAGTTATGAAGTTTCAACTATTGGTCATTGATGACAACAACAACAACAACAAAAACAAACATTTCCTATTACGTTGCTTGATGAACTTTCTTCACATCATTTTTGTTCCTCAAGAAAATATCTCCTTTAATTTTTTAGTGTCCCGGCCTTTTCTGCAAATACCCTTGGATATCATAGTGTTCTAGCTGTGTAGCTCCAGCGGAGCAATCTTCACTACCTCTTACTGCAATATTCACATAGGCCTAAGCATCTCTGCCCAAAGATCCTTTTTCTGGGTCAACACCTGAGGGAGGAATAAAGGTCAAGATGAAAGAGACATTAATGAGGGATCAGTACTCCACAGGATTCGGAAGAAACCAGTCTTAATTGGGACCTAAATTAACCATCCTTGCGTCTTTTAACTTGCTTTTCAAATGGAAAAGGTTAAGAGGAACAGATCAAGAAAGTAAGCGACCAGAAAACTAATGAAAAGACACGTGTCCAGGTGATCAAATGACACAGGACAATGCTCAGTCCATTCAAACAGTGTGGGTTTAATTAGGGGCAACTGTGATAATAAGGAAGAGGAGAAATTCGTGCTTTTCCAAGCACTTGATTTGGAGAGATATATACATACTACATAGTGTTTTATAGAAAAATAGCCACATATCGTGGATGCTGAAGCTATCAAGATTGTGTAAATCACTTCTAAACATCCTGCAGTGAGTCAATACAGCCTACAGAGATATTGCATCAAGCCTGTGGCAAATAAAAGCGAGATTTAACTCACACAACTTTATCTATGCTTAGCTATTGGCCCATTTCCTACAGGAACAGAAATGAATACAAAATCTCTGGAAAACCTGACAAAGGGTTGTACAAAGTCACTTACAAAATGAATACTTGCAATGTACAAACATCATGAAGCAAAGCTTTTTCTATGATCCAAGGACACCCATGTGAATTCATAATAGATTCACTTATGAAAAAGAAATCACCGAATCTCCCCACAGATAGGCCTTTATACTGAAGGCCAGGAAGGAGGATGTGATTTTTTTCCCCTCCGCCACCTGTTCTTGAAAACACAAATATGTAAGACAAGACAAATCCCATTGAAAATCCAGAGTGTATGCCTCTACATTGTTAAGTAAGCCTACAGCACTTAACAAATGGTTTTTCTTTTTTTCTTTCTCCTTTTTTTTTTTTTTTTTTTTTTTTTTTTCCATAACACCAACAGGTGGCTGTTTGGGTATATCAGTGATAAAATGTGAGAGTAGATCATTAGAGAAATGGTGAAAGTTAGAATTAGAGGTTACTTCAGTCTGAAAGCACCTGAATTTCCCTTGCTGCTCTTATGACTCTTAAATAAATAAAAAATAACAGGAAGAATGGGAGTTGAAACCTATGATCTGCATGGCCACCAAGAATCTTAACAGTTCACCATGACTGATGCAAATCCAATGCTTAAGATAGAAATTGTGCTCTAGTTAACGTGTTTCTTATGTTATCTCATACTGTGGATTTGAGCAAGAGGTACTGTCAAATCCCCGTGGGTCACAGTGCAGAGGCAAAATGAGGATCTAGGACTTCCTACCTTCTCAACTAATTAATGCAGGAAATATTCTCTAGACGGGTAATCAGATTCATGCAGTCTCTTGTCTATATTCAATATTTCTATTTTAAGCAACACCTGGGAAAACCACAGAAGAGTTGTGGAAATTTTCTTATAGAAGAGTTATTATTACGAGGGGTTATTCTGATTGTTAAAGCATCTAAATATCAATCGGAAGCAAGTGAATTAAGTGCGCT